>NC_134687.1:54217102-54886102 GCF_050947455.1 Rhinoderma darwinii
GCCCATTAACTCTATCAGCACCCTGGACAGTAGCATGCTCGGCGCACGTAAGTGACAGGTTCGGTCAGAACTAGTTCGGTCCGAACCGAACTTTTTTGTGAAATTCGGCGAACTAGCCGAACCGAACTTTTGATAAGTTCGCTCATCTCTAGCTATAGTGAATGGAACGGCTCCCGTTCCCATTCTCTATGGGGATGTATGTGCCGTATTCCATTTCTGTATGTGTCGTTAATCGACACATACAGAGATGAACCAAAAAAATGGCGTGTACCCATAGAGAAGTAAAAGTTAGAAAAAAGAAAAAAGTACAACACAAAAACACAAATAAATAAAATTTATTTTAATGACATACTAAAAGCCATAATATATATAAAATAAATAAATAATTGTGACACCTTCCCTTTAAACACTGCTTGATGCAAAGTTGCATGAAGGTGGTTGTGTATAATTATTAGGTTGTATTTTTATACTTGGTATGCTATGTGCACCCATAAAAATTTAGGTTTTGATAGCAAAGAAGCTTTGCCGTGTGCTGTATATATTTTTAACACATTTGTGGATTATGGCCAAATATTGCATGGCCTCTGTTTCAGTGTTTTTGAGAGCACTAACTCTTGTTGATGTAGATGTATGCGGTATATATGAACTTTGCACACTTTGATCTATTATTTTCACATTATTTTTGTGTGTAAACCTCTGCTTGTATGTATTAGGTGCAAATATATGTAATAATGCATTTAAAAAAAAGTAATATTTCTTGTTTGTCACAAAGTTACATGAAGGTGGATAACATCACTTCAAAATAACTGCAATCGCCAGGTTGTTTGCTTTCAGGAAAGGAATAGGGTTTGGGGTGCATTCACTTTTGAACGTGTGCAATGCTTGTATTTTATAGGCTGTTACTTTTTTAAAATATCCATCCTAAAAGTCGATTTTTTTTGGACTCTTCAATTATGTTGATTTTATGAAGATGTGTGCATGTAAACAGGCACAGTGGCGTAACTACCCGATGGCCGGAGGCTCCGCTAGCAGCTGCTTTGGCTGCTACAGCACAATGCCACTGAAGGGCTTGTTCCTACAAAACACATGCATCCCCTATCCACAGGATAGGGGATACATGTGTGATCACTGGGACAACCAGCGATAAGGAGAATGGGGGACCGAAAGATCCCCGAAGTTCTCCATGACAAACCTCGGACTTCCGGGGTCTGTCTGCAGCTCCATAGTAATGTATTGTGCACATGTCGCACTTGTGCCCATGCGTAACCAGCGCACCTTTCATTTTTATTGAACTGCGCAAACGCCGGAAGTCCGAGGTTTGACATTGAGAACATCGGGGCACTTTCGGTCCCCCGTTCTCCTTATTGCTGCCAGCGATCACACATGTATCCCCTATCCTGTGGATAGGAGATGCATGTCTTTTGTAGGACAAACTATAGGCCGGTTTTTGGGGGGGGGCTATATGGCGTTATCTACGGGGGGATCTGTATGGCGTTATCTACAGGGGTGTCTGTATGGTGTTATCTACAGGGGGGGTCTGTATGGCGTTATCTACAGGGGGGTCTGTATGGCGTTATCTAATGGGGGGTCTGTATGGTGTTATCTACAGGGGTGGTTCTGTGTGGTGTTATCTACAGGGGGGACTCTGTATGGCGTTATCTACAGGGGGGACTCTGTATGGCGTTATCTACAGGGGGGTCTGTATGGCGTTATCTACAGGGGGTCTGTATGCCGTTATCTACAGAGGGTCTGTATGGCGTTATCTACAGGGGGGACTCTGTATGGCGTTATCTACAGGGGGGACTCTGTATGGCGTTATCTACAGGGGGGACTCTGTATGGCGTTATCTACAGGGGGGTCTGTATACCGTTATCTACATGGGGGGTCTGTATGGCATTATCTACAGGGGGGCTGTATGGCGTTATCTACAGGGGGGCTGTATGGCGTTATCTACAGGGGGATTTGGAGCTGTAAGACGTTATCTACAGGGGGCCTGTAAGGCGTTATCTACAGGGTGCTGTGTATGGCGCTATCTACAGGGGGCTGTGTATGGTGCAATCTATAGGGGGGCGCTGTGTGGTGGAATCTATAGGGAGGCACTATCTACAAGGGGGGGTTCAGTGTAGTGTCATCTACAGGGGGGGTTCAGTATGGTGTTATCTACAGGGGGGGTCTGTATGGTGTTATCTACAGGGGGTGGTTCTGTGTGGTGTTATCTACAGGGGGACTCTGTATGGCATTATCTACAGGAGGATCTGTATGGCGTTATCTACAGTGGGGTCTGTATGGCGTCATCTACAGGGGGACTCTGTATGGCGTTATCTACAGGGGGTCTGTATGGTGTTATCTACATGGGGGGTCTGTATGGCATTATCTACAGGGGGGCTGTATGGCGTTATCTACAGGGAGGCTGTAGGGCGTTATCTACAGGGGGGATTTGGGGCTGTATGGTGTTATCTACAGGGGGGCTGTATGGTGTTATCTACAGGGGGGCTGTATGGCGTCATCTACAGGGGGGGCTGTATGGCGTTATCTGCAGGGGGGATTTGGAGCTGTAAGGCATTATCTACAGGGGGCCTGTAAGGCGTTATCTACAGGGTGCTGTGTATGGCGCTATTTACAGGGGGCTGTGTATGGTGCAATCTATAGGGGGGCGCTGTGTGGTGGAATCTCTAGGGAGGCACTATCTACAAGGGGGGGTTCAGTGTGGTGTTATCTACAGGGGGGGTTCAGTATGGTGTTATCTACAGGGGGGGTCTGTATGGTGTTATCTACAGGGGGTGGTTCTGTGTGGTATTATCTACAGGGGGGACTCTGTATGGCGTTATCTAGTTATCTACAGGGGGACTCTGTATGACATTATCTACAGGGGGACTGTATGGTGTTATCTACATGGGGGGTCTGTATGGCATTATCTACAGGGGGGCTGTATGGCGTTATCTACAGGGGGGATTTGGGGCTGTAAGACGCTATCTACAGGGGGCCTGTAAGGCGTTATCTACAGGGGGCTGTGTATGGTGCTATCTACAGGGCGCTGTGTATGGTGCTATCTATAGGGGGCGCTGTGTGGTGGAATCTATAGGGAGGCACTATCTACAAGGGGGGGTTGTGTGATACCCAGCGGAGGGGGGGGCCCAGTCAAAAGTTTGCTATGGGGCCCACTCTTTCCTAGTTACACCCCTGGACAGGCATGTTGTATGTATGATTTCTATGATATTGAACTTTTATTTTTAGGATGTGTAGGGCAGTTTATTTTCTGCTTGGGTCCCACTTTTAGCCACAACAAAAATTAATTTTTTAGGAAAAATTGTACTTTAACACAAAATTGCATGACAGTGCCTTATGTGTAAAGAGCTGAGCAGCATTTTGACAATGTGGCAGGTGCCTGCTTTCAGAATATAAATAAGTATGGGGGTTAAGTATTTTTTTAATTTTGTAATTTAGGATTTATTTGTACTTGTCAAAAGTGTCAAAATTGTCCTAAATACCACAGTTGCAAAATTACAAAAAAATGCCTGTCAGCGAAAGAGTTAAGTGGAACTTGCAGACATCTAAAATGCAGCATCAGTCGGGCACACCTAAATACCAGATAATCCTCTGGTGGTCCTAAATTCCGACACAGTAACAGAGCTCCTCCAATAAGTGGGTCAGTAGAAGACAATCCCATTTATAGAGAATCACTAAATGTTAGAGACAATTTTTTATGACTTTATTCACAAATAACCAGTGAGATCTTTTGATGATATGTCCTGGTCAGCAATGATAACAGCTAAATTTATAATGAAAATAAAATTGGACGTGCACTATAGACGGAGATTGGGTCCTCAAAATCGTTTTCTCTGGTGTGCCCATTAAACGCCAGTCCCACACATGCTATTTGTGTCATTTTGTAATATTACGTTATTTAAAAAAGCTCTAAATGTGGAGCATAATTTATAACAACTGATTATTGGTTAAGGGCACAATGAGTTTTGTTAGTCAGCAAAGGGAAGCATTCCATAGGTAAACAATATGATACAGGCTTTGCTGGATAGTACGGATTCCTATTTGTCTATGACAATATGAGATAAGGTTCACAAGAGGAAGATAAATGCACGGTGAATGCAGATGAGCGACTGTATATTAGCAGATGCGGGAGCAAACCTGTAGGTAGGATTGTGTAGCAAGCTCTGGAACGTCTCTGCCGGCTGCACTCCAAGAAAAAGAAGCCACATGTTGAGGAACTCATAATATTTTAGCACCACAACCAGCATATTTCTGCAGCAAAATTCAGCCAATTCCACTTGCCAAAACCAATATTGATATAGCGCTTGGTCCAATCAACAAATACCATTGTTTATAGGGTATAATTTTTCTTGGTTTCAGTTCAAAGCTAAGCTCTTAGGATTTGCTGCACAAAAAGGTCTCCCTCCCCCAAAAAAGAAATATTTGCCGGGATGTTAGTCATACGAGGAAAAACTCTATCAGAAGATTTATTTAGCAGTTTATAAGTAAGGAAATGATGAATGCAGACTTCAGAAAACCAAGGAAAGCACCAGTATCCAGATGCCTCAATGTGCTACAGTTTTGTTATACACATTGTAACTGATATAGAGGAAGCGCATAGTCAAGAGTTAATGAATATATTATATATTATATACACTACATTGACAAAAGTATGGGGACACTCTTCTTAGTCATTTAATTCAGGTGTTTCATTCAGTCCCATTGCCACAGGTGTATAAAATCCAGTACCTCGCCATGCAGTCGCCTTTACAAAGATTGTAACTACTAAAGATCTCACTGAATTCCAGCTGTTATAGGACGCCATCATTGTAACAAGTCAGTTGGTGAAATTTCTTCCCTCCTAGATATTCCACGATCAACTGTGAGTGATATTATTGTAAAGTGGAAGCGTTTAGGAACCACAGCAACTCAGCATCTCAGCCACGAAAAGTTACAGAGCGGGGTCGCCGAGTGCTTAGGCGCATAGTACATAAAAGTCTCTAACGCTCTGCTGATTCTGGCATTAACATCAGCACAAAAACTGTGCCCCGGGAGCTTCATAGCATGTGTTTATATGGCCGAGTAGCTGCATGCAAGCCTTACATCACCAAGCACAATGCCAAACATCAGATGGAGTGATGTAAAGCACACCGCCACTGAACTTTGGAGCAGTGTAAACATGTTCTGTTGAGTGACAAATCTCTATCTGGCAGTCTGATGGACGAGTCTGGGTTTGGCGAATGCCAGGAGAACGTTACCTGCCTGACTGCATTGAGCCAACTCTAACGTATGGTGGAGGAAGGATAATGCTATGGAGTTGTTCATCAGGAGTTGGCCTAGGCCCCTTAGTTCAAGTGAAATCTTAATGCTTCAGCATACCAAGACATTTTGGACAATTGTATACATCCAACTTTATGGGAACAGTTTGGGGAAGGTCCTTTTCTGGTCCAGCATGACATCAGTGTCTGACCCCACATATGCTCTTCTGGGTGAATGGGCAAGAATTCTTAGACACACTCCAAAATCTTGTGGAAGGACTTCCCAGAAGAATGGAAGCTGTTTTATCTGCAAAGCAGGGGGGGGGGGGGGGCAACTCCACATTAATGCATATAGATTTAGAATGGAATGTCATAAAAGCTCCTCTAGGTGTAATGTGTAGGTGTCCCAATATTTTAGTGTGTGTGTGTATATATATATATATTTAGTACTGTGCAAAAGTTTTAGGCAGTTGTGGAAAAATGCTGCAAAGTAAGGATGATTTAAAAAATAGTTTAATAATATTTTTTTTTATCAATTAACAAAATGAAAAGTGAATGTCTACATCACAGCAGGGAGGTTGTTCCAAACATCTTGGAGAACTAACCACAGATCTTCTGTGGATGTAAGCTTCCTCAAATCCTTCTGTCCTCTGTGGGGGTCATATCTTCACTTTCAGGGCTCCCTTTTCTTTATAACGCTGAAGATAGTTCTTAATGACATTGGCTGTAGGTTTAGGGTTGTTGTCCTGCTGCAGAATACATTTGGAGCCAATCAGAAGCTTCCGTGATGGTATTGCATTATGGATACGTTTCTGCCTGTATTTCTCAGCATTGAGGACACCATTAATCCTGTCCAAAGCCCCAACTCTATTTGCTGAAATGCAGCCACAAACTGGCAAGGAACCTCCACCATTCTTCACTGTTACCAGAAGACACTCATTATTTTACCGCTCACCTATGTGCCTATGTTTTCGTGCATAATTGCGTTGCTTGGCCTTGTTTTCACGTTGAGGGTATGACTTCTTGGCCGCAATTCTTCCATGAACACCACTTCTCACCAGACTTCTCCAAACAGTAGATGGGTGTACCTGGGTTCCACTGGTTGCTGCCAGTTCTGAGCTGATGGCACTACTGGATATCTTCAGATTTCAAAGTGAAGTAAGCATGATGTGTCTTTGATCTGCTGCACTAAGTTTCCTTGGCCGACCACTGTGTCTATGGTCCTCAACGATCCCCGTTTCTTTGTGCTTCTTCAAAAGAGCTGGAACAGCACATCTTGAAACCTCAGTCTGCTTGAAATCTTGTTGCTTTGCTCAGTCCTGCTATGGTGGACCTGTGATATGAAACGGTCTTCCACAACCTCACTTTTGTAGCAGAGTTTGGCTGTTCCTCGCCCAGTTTTAGGCCTCATACACAGCTTTTTCTGTTACAGCTAATGACTATGTTTCAACTTACATATGAAAATGATGGTCATTATCACCTGTTTGGTATAATTGGTTAATTATACACCTGACTATAATCCTATAAATGTACCCAGAAGAATTGATGCTGTTTTGAAGGCAAAGGCTAGCCGCACAAAATAGTGATTTGATTTAGATTTCTCTTCTATTCATTCACTTTGCTTTTTGTTAATTGATAATATTAACTATCAACACTTCTACTTTTGACAGTATTCTTACTTTGCAGCATTTTTCCACAACTGACAAAAACTTTTGCACAGTACTGTGTATGCGTGTGTGTGTGTGTGTGTGTGTGTATGTGTATGTGTATATATATATATATATATATATATATATATATATATATATATATATATATATAGTAGCAGTGTTGCTAATAAAGGGCAGGATTTGGGCCCTGAATGTTATATTCAAAAGGAAAGTTACCAGAAAAACTGTCCTTTCTACTTATTTATTAGGCAAGAAAAAAATGTCTGGGTTGCTGGAGTGGAAGAGAAGTTTCACTCCGTCGTCAGGACAGTCCAGGGTTTGGGCTGCCTTAGGAGTCTCATTAGCTGCCGGCTGAGAAGACTTCTTTAAGAAAGGTGTGATCTATTCACACAAGGCTCCCAGTCTGACTCCCACAGGCTGGCAATGCCTGTCTTCCTCAGACTGGGAGCCTTGTGTGAATAGATCACACTTTTCTTAAAGGAGCCTTCTCAGCTGGTAGCTAATGAGACTCCTAAGGCAACCAAAACCCTGGACTGTCCTGTCCTCTATCCAGCTCACTTGAAACAACCGACCATGAAGAGGATCTACAGCACATCACTGACCCTTCATGAATAATATCTGTTAATCCTCTGAAAATCAAAGACATTCCTCCAGGACAAACCTAAGTCCCTCCTGCAGACAGGAAGAAAATTCCCTCCTGATGTCACAACTCCAAGTTGGCAGGTCATTCTGGCATTGGAAAAACCCTGGATTTCATCACCCGCCACTATTGGTGGCGCACACTACTCAAGGATGTCCAGGACTTTGTCTCCTCCTGTACCAAGTGTGGCCAAAACAAGGTTGCTCAATCCAAGCCTGTGCGTCTACTCCAACCGCTGCCAGTTCCTGATAGTCCCTGACAGCATATTGCCATGGATTTTATTACAGATCTTCCTCCCACTTCTGGATGCACCACTGTCTGGGATTTTGAACATCGTTTCTCCAAGATTACACATTTCATCCCTCTGTCTGGTCTTCCCTCAGGTCCTCAGTTGGCAAATCTCTTCATTCAGCATGTCTTTCATCTTCACTGATTGCCTCTCCACATTGTCTTTGATCGTGGTGTCCAGTTCATATCCAAATTCTGGAGAGTTCTGTGTAAACTTCTGGACGTAAAACTGGACTTCTCTTCTGCGTACCACCCACATTCCAATGGCCAAGTTGAACTCAAGTGCTCGAAAATTATCTGCACCATTTCATTTCAGCTCAACATGACAACTGGTTACAGCTCCTTCCGTGGGCCGAATTCGCAAATAATAATCATACAAGTGAATCCACTGCTACTTCTCCATTTCCAGAGTTTACAGCCAACATCCTCATGTGCCTTTCCCTGTACCTGCTACCTCCAAAGTTCCCGCAGCCAATATTTCCTACAGAAGCTTTCTTCAGATCTGGCAACACACCAAGTCAGCGATTCTGCAGGCGGTAGCGCAGATGAAGAAGTACCCTGATAGGAAGAGAAGGCCACCTCCTCAATTTTCCCCCATAACGAAGGTCTAGTTGTCCTCTAAGAATATCCACTTAAAGAGGCTCTGTCCACAGTTTATAACTGCCTTATATCCTACCTAATCTATTAGGCACTTTAATGTAGATAACAACAGTTGTTTTTTTGTTTGTTTTTTAGAAAACGTTTATTTTTGACCAAGTTATGATCATTTTTAGTTTTATGCTAATTTGTCCTTAATGCCCAACTGGGCGTTTTTTTAATTTTCACCAAATGGGCGTTGTAATAAAAAGTGTATGGCTCTGACCAATCAGCGTCATACACTTATCTTCATTCATGCCCAGCTTGTTTCACAGCACAGTGTGATCTCGCGAGATCACGCTGTGACGGGTCTTCCTCCCGCAGGTCTTTCACCGGAGCGACGGAAGAGTCAACAGACATCGCCTCCAGCCGTGCCAGGACATTTATCCGAATCTGTAGCAGCTGGAACCGATTTTTGTTCAGTGTTCCATGGCTCCGGTGAAGTACCTGTGGGAGGAAGTCCCGTCACAGTCCCGTCACATGAATGAAGATAAGTGTATGACGCTGATTGGTCACTTTTCTTTACAACGCCCATTTGGTGAAAAGTTTTTAAAAAAAACACCCAGTTGGGCATTAAAGAGGCTCTGTCACCAGATTTTCAAACCCCTATCTCGTATTGCAGCAGATCGGCGCTGCAATGTAGATTACAGTAACGGTTTGTTTTTTTTCAAAAACGAGCATTTTTGGCCAAGTTATGAGCATTTTTATATTTATGCAAATGAGCCTTTATTAAGTACAACTGGGCGTGTTTACAGTTAAGTCCAAGTGGGCGTGTATTGTGTGTTTTTACTTGTTTTACTAGCTGGGCATTGTGAATAGAAGTGAATGATGCTGACGAATCAGCATCATCCACTTCTCTTCGTTAACACCCAGCTTCTGGCAGTGCACAGACACACAGCGTGTTCTCGAGAGATCACGCTGTGTCGTCACTCACTTCCTGCCCCAGGTCCTGCATCGTGTCGGACGAGCGAGGACACATCGGCACCAGGCGACAGAGGCTACATCGACTTACCTGCAAACGCCGATGCTGCTACAGAATCAACTGTAGCCTCTGTCGCCTGGTGCCGATGTGTCCTCGCTCGTCCGACACGATGCAGGACCTGGGGCAGGAAGTGACGTCACAGCGTGATCTCTCGAGAACACGCTGTGTGTCTGTGCACTGCCAGAAGCTGGGTGTTAACGAAGAGAAGTGGATGATGCTGATTCGTCAGCATCATACACTTCTATTCACAACGCCCAGCTGGTAAAACAAGTAAAAACGCCCAGATGTACATACACAATACACTCCCACTTGGACTTAACTTTAAACACGCCCAGTTGTACTTAAGAAAGGCTAATTTGCATAAATATAAAAATGCTCATAACTTGGCCAAAAATGCTCGTTTTTGGAAAAAAAAACACGTTACTGTAATCTACATTGCAGCGCCGATCTGCTGCAATACGAGATAGGGGTTTGAAAATCTGGTGACAGAGCCTCTTTAAGGACAAATTAGCATAAAACTAAAAATCATAACTTAAAAGATCGTAACTTAGTCAAAAATAAACATTTTGAAAAAAATAAATAAAATGTTATTTACATTAAAGCGCCTATTAGACAAACATTTTTTGAGAATAAATATATGTTTTGTTTGTGTTTCACTTTGTGATAACTCTTTCGGTACCTTTTACTTACATTATTTATTTATGTTTTTCAGATAATCTGTTGAACATCGTGACCACTCACCATCTTTGTATTCATTGCGGTACAACAACACGCGTCCATATCTGTTTGATTAATCTAGTGCCTTCAGTGTTGAAAAAATAAATTTTCTTCAAAAAAATTTTTGTATCTTCAGGATTTAATGCATATAATATAGTTTTGATATACCATATGGTGTCCATTGACTTTGTCAGCGGTTTCAATATATCTATAGCATTTGGACAGTTATGCTGAACAGTGTTCTGTTTTTTATGAATAACAGGCTATAACAGCTGATTTAATATTTTTTCACTGTATAGATTGTTCTGACAGATACTGATGCTAGTTGGTACGCTTTAATTCTTCCTGTGCAGTCTTTACAAAGATCCCATAGAGACGGATCGAAACCTCGCCTGCCTGGGGTGAATAAACACACCACCTTTTCTCACCAACTTTCTTGGAGTGCTGCCTCTTCATTTTTTTTTATTATACTAACAAGGATTCCTAGCCTCAACCTAGGAGTCCTGCACCTTCTTTTTCTCATATATATATATATATATATATATATATATATATATATATATATATATATATATATATATATATATATATATATATATATATAAGTATATATGTATGTATGTATATATATATGTATATATATATATATATATATATATGTATATATATATATATATATATATATATGTATATATATATATATATATATATATATATATATATATATGTATATATATATATATATATATATATATATATAGAGCTCAATTTGGGGGTTAAACATATGTCCTGATCTTCTAAGGGCATGACCACACATGGCGGAATTCCTCCGCAACTGTCCGCATCGATGCCGCACAGAATCTGCGTTGCAGATTCTGCAGCGGATCTGCACAAAATGTGCAGTACATTGATGCGGACTAGCTGCTGCAGACTGCGGGAAAAGTGCTTCCCTTCTCCCTATCAGTGCAGGATAGAGAGAAGGGACAGCACTTTCCCTAGTGAAAGTAAACGATTTTCATACTTACCGGCCGTTGTCTTGGTGACGCGTCCCTCTTTCGGCATCCAGCCCGACCTCCCTGGATGACGCGCCAGTCCATGTGACCGCTGCAGCCTGTGCTTGGCCTGTGATTGGCTGCAGCCGTCACTTACACTGAAACGTCATCCTGGGAGGCCGGACTGGAGACAGACGAAGGGAGTTCTCGGTAAGTATGTACTTATATGTTTTTTTACAGATACATGTATATTGGGATCGGTAGTCACTGTCCCGGGTGCAGAAACAGTTACTGCCGATCGCTTAACTCTTTCAGCACCCTGGACAGTGACTATTTACAGACGTCTCCTAGCAACGCTCCCGTCATTACGGGAGCCCCATTGACTTCCTCAGTCTGGCTGTAGACCTAGAAATACCTAGGTCCAGCCAGAATGAAGAAATGTCAAGTTAAAAAAGCAAGACGCATCCGCAGCACACATGACATGTGCATGACAGCTGCGGACTTCATTGCGGAACTTAGAATCTCCATTGAAGTCAATGGAGAAATTCCGCCATGAGTCCGCCACTGCTCCGCAACAGACAGAGCATGCTGCGGACACCAAATTCCGCTCCGCAGCCTATGCTCCGCAGCGGAATTGTACGCATCGTGTAAACGAACACTGCTAAATTAAAGTGAAAGTCAATGGAGAAACGGCTCCGCTGCGGATTAACGCTGCGGAGTGTCCGCAGCGGAATTTAAGTGGAATTCCGCCATGTGTGAACCCGCCCTAAGACCCTAGCAGCGCCCCTGATGTGTATGCTTCCCGGTCCCTGTGAGCATGAATCAGGGAAGAGATCTGGATTTTTAAGATGACTACAGTAAAATCTAAATTTTGAGTGTTGTGAGTCTTTACATAGTCTACAAACAAGCCCTCGACAGAAGGAATCACAATGATAAGGCATCAACCCAAGTCTCACTTTTGATACATAGTTAAAAACTGTGATGCATCAATATTCTATTGCTGCTTTATTTTTGTGGGATAATTTTGCAATTGTTAATTTTGCAAGACATTACCACATCTTTAGTCTAGACTGTACGTATATAAATGTTACCATAAGCCACACGAGTTTACCTAACCTTACTTACATATTGCAGCCATAAAAGTCAACTTAAGCTAAATCACTGTGACAAATGAGCGTTTGGTTCACAAGGCATTTACAAGATAAATAGATGTAACTCATGGGGACAGACTGTTAGTATCTTGGTATGTATAAGACAGGGTCAGTCTTACCTGGAGGATGCCGAGTAAATCATTAAAGGGGTATTCCAATTTAAACAGGTAAAACTGAAAGAGCGCTTGATGTTTTTTTTTACATACACAAGTCCATATTGGCTACTACAAGGCAATATATACAGTATATATTAAACTTGCCTACTACCGTGATTTATAGAAATAGGGGGGATCCAGACACCCAGCAGAGCTGGCAAATCTGCAAATGCTGCGGACAGCCACCACTAGGGGCAGCTTGCTGGATAAGTATTTACACTGCTCCCATTGACTTCATTCAGAGGTGTGATATGTGTGTAAATAGCTCCTCCTAGTGGTGGTTTAAGGCAGCCAGAATTGTATCAGATATCTATGGCTGCATAAAGTTAGGCGCTATATTGGCACGCATTGTGAGGGGGCACACTGCTTGCATTATTGTTTATTGAGGTAACTCATATGGCAATATTTATTAGAGTATTATTTATGTAAAGAAAAAGATATTAAAATCTACTGTATTTAAAATTTAACCCACCTGGACTTTGCCAAAAATTCAAACAGTAGAACTAATAAGATTAATGGAGCGGGTAGAATTGTAAAAGAAAGTGACCCTTACAAATTTTCAAAGTCATTACTTACATAAATACTTCACCGCTCAAGGTTATCTGGATCGACACTGATAAACCCGCTTTATATGGTAAGCTACCAAATGTAAATCTACTCGAAATACATGTGATGATGGAATACGAGGGTCAGCAAGGTGTTCTGCGGCTAGTAGTTTTCCATCTTACAACTCCGGCTTTCTGTGAGTCAGATTTCAGTAGTGAGGAATGCTCATACGTCCAGGAAAAAATAATAAATCAAACCTACTCAGGCCAATGCAAACTGCAATAGCGTAATACTGCAAACACCTTAGATAAAAGCAAGGATACTTTATTGTACTCACAAAATACACTTAAAAAATTTGTGGGCAGCACGCCAACCAACATCCAATGCCAGGGCTGAAACTTTGCGTGCTGCGTGCAGATTTAGTTGATTAGCGTCTTACCAGGGCTGTTTTCGCCGCCTCATGGAAATCTCCGGTTGAGAGCACGCAAATATTTCCATAAAACCCAATCACTTTAATGGAAATCGACATCTCTTTAAGGTTAATTGATAGAAAACCCTTTTAACCCCTTAGCGAACACCCATTGTCTTTTGAAGGTGGATGGCACAGGTCCTTAGTCTAAAGCGACGTCTATTAACAGCTCCTGCAATCTAGAAAGAGCAGGTACAGTGCCTGTACTGGGTTTATAATCGCTTTTGTCTTCTCTTATGAAGTGCACATAGATCTCAATGAGCATTATGTAGTGAATAGAGGCAGCAGAAACGTGATCGCCGGTGCCCCCCTTTTACTGGCATGTCAAAGCTTCCGGGTATTAGCAGACCCAGATCAGCTCTGGCAGTGTCTGAAACGGGGGGCTGTTTTGCCCTGTAACTTGGGCTGCTATGGATGCCCCAGTTGCAGTGGAAAAGTGCATAATACAAAAAAATATATAAAGTGTGAATGTCCTCCATTTATGACCTTTTGGGGGACATGTTATGTTACCAAGATATATACAGACATAATTAAAAAAAATACATATAAAACACAATACATATAAACATATAAACACAAAAAAAAACCACCACCGATGCCAACCCAAACCGTCGCCATAGCCATAAATATTCTGCTTCTACCAGTCATTACAGGAGTACGGGAGGTGTTTTTCATACATAAGTGTGAAAAGTTTATGAAGGAGGTGCAACATTTTTCAGCATTTTGCAGAGGACAAATGTCTATCATATTTATCACACAACCTATTTTTAGAATGTCTGTCATTCTACCCCGAGTTAGACCGTAACCTGTAAGACAAGCATTAAAGCACACTGCAAGACTATGTGTTTGAAAAGAATATGAGTCAAAATTTTCAGTTGATTTCTTCATAAATTCGTCACAGAATTAGTCACCGTCTCCAACAGTATCCTCTAAGGGAACTTACACAGGAAATTAGGTAAATTATTCAGTTTACGGCATTTTTTTTTTCAGCACAGACATTACTAGAAACAATTGTTGTGGTATGTGCAAAAATTTTGAGGCCCCATGCATACGACCGTGCCCGTAATTACGGGCACAGCTGGCCATGGACAGTTGTTCACATTTGCGGCTCATGCTTCCATTATAAAGTATGGGAGCACGGTCCATAAAATAAAAATATAGGCGACGTCCTATTTTTTACGGAAGGTTTTACGGCACGGACACCTTCCCGTAAATATACGGGAAGGTGTCCGTCAGCCATAGAAATGAATGGGTCTGTAATTACTGACGAAATCTACAGTCGTGTGCATGGGGCCTAAGCCGGTAAACAGGTCTCAAATAATAGTATATAGGGCACTGCAAAACAAAGAATGAAAAAAAAAATCATGAATAAATTAAAATCACAAATTCAAACTTTTACTAACATTTTAGTTTTTTATTTATACCCGTTTCTGCTGAAGCTGGGTGCTATTCTATATGGCTGCCAATAGTCTTCCCACAGAGGTTGCCGGAACATTTTTCCTAGATTTATGAAAGGAAGTGATAAAGAGCTACTTCTATGTCTCTACATAATTATACAGGTTTTCCATTTAGGGGTTGAGCCTGTGAGAGCTGTAATGACTGCCCTGGCGGATGTTATTATAGGGGGAACGCTCTAAAAATCAAACCTCATTCATTTTATTTTTTGCAAATTACAATCCCCATTGGCACTGTGTTAAACAGGTTTTTCGGGACTTTTCACAATCGGCAGCAGAGCAGGGAATGGCATAACATAACTAGCAGATACTCACCCCATGAAGGGCCCCCCCACTTCAGTCCTGTGGTCCCATTTTCCGCCGCACCAGTCCCGGAAGCTCCTGCAGCGGGCACGTGCTATTTATTAGTCATGTGCCGCTGTAGCCACTCGCTGGACTCATCAGTTACGTGCCATTCATATAAGCATCACCTCTTCAGGGGGTGAGTATCTACTGGTTTATTATGTTATGCCATCCTCTGCCCTGTTGCGGATTGTAAAAAGTCCCAGATAACTCCTTTAACTCCTTGACGACCTATGATGAAAATAAGCGCCATGTTGCCGGGGGGTGATGTTTGGATGTCACGCGCTGAGCCCGCTCCATACACTGCAGCTGTCAGCTGTGTATTACAGCTGACACGCTGCTATAATGGGCAGAAACAGTGGTCGCGCTGTTCCTGGAAGTTTAACTATTTAAATGCCGTGGTCAATAGCGACCGCAGCATTTAAACCATTAGAAGGTGGGGGCGGCCCCCTCCAACAGCCACCCCACGCAGCACGATTGGGGGGCACCGATTGTTGTCATGGCAGCCTGGGGGCCTCAAGGTCTGCCTTCTATCTGCCTCTGCTAAGCCATGCCTCCGGCTGGTTCAAGTCCCCTAGGGGGAAAAATAAAATGTGCCCAAAAAAGTTAAATACATTTTTCAGAAGTGTAAAAAAAATACAAAAATATAAAAAGTTTTAAAAAAAAACTTTTCCCATTTTTCTCCAAGCACAATGTAAAAAAATTGTATCGCCGCTTTAGTAAAAGTCCGAACTATTACAACATACCATTATTTAACTCGCACGATGAACGGCGTAAAATGAAATAAAAAGTGATGAAAAAATGGTATGTACCAAAAAATGGTACCAATAAAAACTACAGCTCGTCCCGCAAAAAATAAGCCCCCACATCGCTCAATCGACAGAAAAAGAAAATTTTTTATGGTTTCCTTTGTAAAATTAGTCAAATATAAAAAAAACTATATACATTTGGTATCACCGTAATCATATTGTCATTTGTACCACACGGTGAAAGCCGTAAAAACAAAACCCAAAAAAAGAATTTAGTTTTGTTTTCCAAATCCACCCCACAAAGAACTTTGTTTCCGTTTCCCAGTACATTATATGGACTTTAAATTGTGCCAATAGAAACTACAGCAACTCCCGCAAACAATAAGCCCTCACTCTATTGACGGAAAAATAAAAACTTTATGGCTCTTGGAAGGCGTGGAAGTGAAAAACTAAAACGTAAAAAACGAAAAATGGCTGGGTCGTTAAGGGGTTAAGTATTGTTTAATGTCAAGTCACCAATTAACTTTTTTAATTAGTGGATATTGTGTTGAAGCGGTGTTCATGATATTCTTTCCTAAATAATACATGATTTTGAGGCAATATCCAGGCTCCCCCTTCCCTTACTGACACTCATTTGTCTCAATAAATCAGCTCTCCATTCACTGGTTTTTGTGAGTTTCTAGTGTCTTTGTGCAAATATAGAGTGGAGTGGCAGTATAAAGCATGAGAGGCGAACAAAGCAGCATCCTTAATCTGGGATGAGATAGGAGGTGAAGTTCAGACTACCTCACGCTTTCTCATTTTTAAGCCCATAACAGGACATCCACTTTAAATCATCCACTGTCTCCGACACACCAAATCTCACCAGAAACAATAAGGGTATGTGCACACGAGAACTGGCTTTTACGTCTGAAAAGACAGACTGTTTTCAGGAGAAAACAGCTGCGTCGTTTCAGACGTAAAAGCTCCTCCTCGCATTATGCGAGGCGTCTTTGACGGCCGAACATTTGAGCTGTTCTTCATTGAATTCAATGAAAAACCGCTCAAATTACGTTGCAAAGAAGTGTCCTGCACTTCTTTGACGAGGCAGTCATTTTACGCGTCGTCGTTTGACAGCTGTCAAACGACGACGCGTAAATGACAGGTCGTCGGCACAGTACGTTGGCAAACCCATTCAAATGAATGGGCAGATTTTTGCCGACGTATTGTAGCCGTATTTTCAGGCGTAAATCGAGGCATAATACGCCTCATTTACGCATGAAAATAGGTCGTGTGAACCCAGCCTAAGTGATACAGAGCAGCAAATATATGGTTAAAAAGTGTTACATCATAAAACCTATTTATGATGTCAGTGACAAGAATCAAGATAAAGCAAGTCAAAGTGATAAACACATTTGGGTAGGGCTGCATATCAAAGATCTAACTGGGCTCTCCAGTGTGATGCCTAATTATGCCACCGAGTACAGAAGGGCCTGGTATTAGTTTTTCCTCCTCACTCTTGGGTTAATTCCCTACCTAAATGCAGTTCTTCTGGAGAGGGGAGTCCTGCACATGTTCTCGGCACCTTTATAATATCAAGAAAATGAAACCGTCCAGGACTCCCCCCCCATCCAAGTGCCCATAGCAGCCACATAGGTTGCCTCTTTGTATATATGTCCTTGTATATTAGGGATCCGATATTCATGTAAAAAAAAAACTCGGATGGACATAAATAAGAGTCAAAGATCAGTTGATTATTTCCTTAGATAACCTTTTAGTATGTATGTGGCATTTTTTAGAGTTTTATGGTCCAACAGTTAATTTATTAGACCTCTGGGATACCAACAGCATATCCAATACAGAACTAGCTTGCATATGCCAACGTATATTAGTCATTACTGAGCTGTAGTCAAGTAGCAGATAATATTGGTACGCTGTATTTTTTTTTCAGGTGTTAATATTTCCTTTCATGAATATGTAATAGAAGGGACCGTGTCCAAGAAAACTATATACGTCTGGTGTAATTACCAGAAATGCATGCAGTATTTGGCTTCTGGACCACTATGCGGTTTGTCTGAGTTTCTGTCTTACAGTTTAGCTATTAACACCGAGTAGTACAGCGACTTAATGGCTTCCTTGTTCCTAGGATACAGGGATACCATCCAAGGATTATAGATGATCAGATCTACAGAGCAACAAGAATTCCAAGGAGCAATCTTCTGGAGTACAAAAAGAAGGAAGACAACAGCAGGGTTCCCCTAGTGGTCATATACAACCCCCAAATGAACATCTTGAGGAAAATTGCTGCTGATCTCCAACCTATATTTAACAAAGACAATAAACTGAAGGAAATATTCCCAGATTTACCACTCCTTGCATACAAACAGCCACCAAACCTAAGGAATCTCCTGGTCAGAAGTGCCCTCTCACCACCATCAGAGACTGGTACTTTTCCTTGCAACAATAGAAAATGCAAGACCTGTACCAACATCTTGTCATCAAACACCATCCAGATACCAAACACGCAGCAGGACTATAAAATCACTGGCACGTTCTCCTGTACATCCTCCAATGTAGTGTACGTGATCCTGTGTACAAGGTGCATCAATAAAGGAATCTACATTGGAGAAACAATACAAAAACTACAAACCAGGATGAATCTTCACAGACATACAATAAAACAGGAGGTGGATACACCCGTGGGAAAACACTTCTCTGGACCAGACCACAGTTTGGCAGATTTAAAGGTACTCATTCTGAAGGGTCATTTTAAAAACAACAGAGAAAGAAAAATTTGGGAATTCAAGATGATGATAAAATTCCAGTCATTGACACAAGGCCTCAATCTAACACCAGGATTTATGAGCCACTACATGGACACACGTCACGTCCCCCATCAGACTGACTCCAGATGCCTTAACTCCTAAGTCATCACCCCTATAACCTCAGTTTTATTGCCCCGGCTTATCTTAATGATGTATCACCTCATGTACTAATTGTCTTTGTGTAACATCTAAATGTTGTGCTTTTTTCTAAGTCATTCATTTGTAAACTGCCTGAAGAAGGGGCCTCTGTGCTCTGAAAGCTTGCATATAGAACTTTTATGGTTAGCCAATAAAGGTATCATACCTATTATACTTTTGTCTTTTTTGACACAAAAGTATTTAACATTTCATATTGTCTCTGGCTAACACGGTACTACACAATTTTTTACTGTACTTCGTGAAAATGGAGGATACCCCAATGTACCGAACACAGATGGATCTTAAAAACCTACTGAAGAAACTGGCACAACTGAATAGCGACATATTCTTCCTAACCAGATGCAAAAAGGAGAATCTTATCCCCAAAGGCCTCATGATCAAGAACCCAGCGGAATATACCTACAACACTCACTTTTCACAGAAACTTTGCTACAGATCATCTGAAAGACTGCGGAATCACTTTATTGGATTTTTTTACAACAAGAAAAGAACCATCCAAAATGAGATTAATTCCCTAAGTGATACAATACAAGGACCTGGATCAAGTCTAACCAAGCAAGTATTAAAGGAATTCTACAATAAATTACAAAATCAACTTATCATCTGCAAACAAAAGAAACTCCACAGACTAAGGAAGAAATCGGGTCTCAAAATACAAGAAGGAAAGCAAAATCCACATAACCATTTGGATATACCATCCTCTGTTGTAAACCTCTCTCAGTATGAACCAAGCAAAATGGAAATGAATGTTCTATCTAAAGGACTTACATTTTGTCCCACTAAACCACTTGACAGAGCCCAGTTTTGCAGTGACGTGGAGGAATACTTCCGCAGATTGCGGCTGAAAGAATTCTTTTCTGACAAAACAGATATGACATCACAAGCCGGGATGGGAAAAGAAACATCAAGAAAGAAGAAGACGACAAACTGGACCCCACAACCTGGATACAATCAAACTCTGGATTACTACATAGACTGCTTCAGAAAAAAAGTTAAATCTGAGATCTTGGACCAACAACACAAAGTAACACACAATCTCAGCATGGAGGAAAGGAATGCAACAAAATCACTAAAATCCAACAGAGACATCATCATCAAACCAGCTGATAAAGGAGGCGCTGTAGTGATTCTGAATACATCCGATTATATCCAGGAGGCACATAGACAACTCTCAGACAGAAAATACTACACCCTGCTTAATGAAGACCCCACCAAACAATACACAGTAGAACTTGTCCGTATCATCAATAATTTCAACGCTGTATCAGACAGTTTAATGGACCTTATACCGGACAATCCCAGAATGGGAACATTCTACATGTTACCTAAAATACATAAAGAAGGCAATCCAGGGAGACCAATCATTTCAGGTGTTGGGACTTTAACTGAGAATATTTCTGGCTGGGTGGAAAATCTTCTAAAGCCCTTGGTGAGGTGCACACCCAGTTATGTCCAGGACACCACAGATGTCCTCTGCAAACTCTCAGCTCTAGGTCCACTACCAGAGGGAACAATATTGGCAACTATGGATGTGGAATCTTTATATTCTAACATCCCCCATGAGGATGGCATAGCCGCATGCCAACACTTTCTTCAAAAGAACAATCTAGCGACAGAGCCAGCCCTACAACTCATCAGGTTCGTACTCCATCACAATTATTTTTTATTTGACAAAGACATATATCTGCAATGTATGGGAAGCGCTATGGGTAGCAAAATGTCACCACAATATGCTAACCTGTTCATGGCCAAACTAGAGGAAGAGTTTTTATCAACCTGCGCAACTAAACCTCTAGCATATTTCCGGTACATTGATGACCTGCTGATAATCTGGACAGGCTCTGAACATGAACTGCTTTCTTTCCATAAAAACTTCAACAAGTTCCATCCTACCATCAAACTCACTCTCAACTACTCTACATCTCAAATACATTTTCTGGACATGACCATATACATGAGAGACAATACCATACAAACAACAATCTACCATAAACCTACAGGCCGTCCAGCATATCTGAGATGGAACAGCTTCCATCCGAGACACATAAAGAAATCCATCATCTACAGCCAGGCTCTGCGATACATACGGATCTGTTCAGACTGTGAAGACACAAAACAACACCTGCTATCACTGAGGAATACATTCTTACAACAGGGATACCATCCAAGGATTATAGATGATCAGATCTACAGAGCAACAAGAATTCCAAGGAGCAATCTTCTGGAGTACAAAAAGAAGGAAGACAACAGCAGGGTTCCCCTAGTGGTCATATACAACCCCCAAATGAACATCTTGAGGAAAATTGCTGCTGATCTCCAACCTATATTTAACAAAGACAATAAACTGAAGGAAATATTCCCAGATTTACCACTCCTTGCCTACAAACAGCCACCAAACCTAAGGAATCTCCTGGTCAGAAGTGCCCTCTCACCACCAACAGAGACTGGCACTTTTCCTTGCAACAGTAGAAAATGCAAGACCTGTACCAACATCTGGTCATCAAACACCATCCAGATACCAAACACGCAGCAGGACTATAAAATCACTGGCACGTTCTCCTGTACATCCTCCAATGTAGTGTACGTGATCCTGTGTACAAGGTGCATCAATAAAGGAATCTACATTGGAGAAACAATACAAAAACTACAAACCAGGATGAATCTTCACAGACATACAATAAAACAGGAGGTGGATACACCCGTGGGAAAACACTTCTCTGGACCAGACCACAGTTTGGCAGATTTAAAGGTACTCATTCTGAAGGGTCATTTTAAAAACAACAGAGAAAGAAAAATTTGGGAATTCAAGATGATGATAAAATTCCAGTCATTGACACAAGGCCTCAATCTAACACCAGGATTTATGAGCCACTACATGGACACACGTCACGTCCCCCATCAGACTGACTCCAGATGCCTTAACTCCTAAGTCATCACCCCTATAACCTCAGTTTTATTGCCCCGGCTTATCTTAATGATGTATCACCTCATGTACTAATTGTCTTTGTGTAACATCTAAATGTTGTGCTTTTTTCTAAGTCATTCATTTGTAAACTGCCTGAAGAAGGGGCCTCTGTGCTCTGAAAGCTTGCATATAGAACTTTTATGGTTAGCCAATAAAGGTATCATACCTATTATACTTTTGTCTTTTTTGACACAAAAGTATTTAACATTTCATATTGTCTCTGGCTAACACGGTACTACACAATTTTTTACTGTACTTCGTGAAAATGGAGGATACCCCAATGTACCGAACACAGATGGATCTTAAAAACCTACTGAAGAAACTGGCACAACTGAATAGCGACATATTCTTCCTAACCAGATGCAAAAAGGAGAATCTTATCCCCAAAGGCCTCATGATCAAGAACCCAGCGGAATATACCTACAACACTCACTTTTCACAGAAACTTTGCTACAGATCATCTGAAAGACTGCGGAATCACTTTATTGGATTTTTTTACAACAAGAAAAGAACCATCCAAAATGAGATTAATTCCCTAAGTGATACAATACAAGGACCTGGATCAAGTCTAACCAAGCAAGTATTAAAGGAATTCTACAATAAATTACAAAATCAACTTATCATCTGCAAACAAAAGAAACTCCACAGACTAAGGAAGAAATCGGGTCTCAAAATACAAGAAGGAAAGCAAAATCCACATAACCATTTGGATATACCATCCTCTGTTGTAAACCTCTCTCAGTATGAACCAAGCAAAATGGAAATGAATGTTCTATCTAAAGGACTTACATTTTGTCCCACTAAACCACTTGACAGAGCCCAGTTTTGCAGTGACGTGGAGGAATACTTCCGCAGATTGCGGCTGAAAGAATTCTTTTCTGACAAAACAGATATGACATCACAAGCCGGGATGGGAAAAGAAACATCAAGAAAGAAGAAGACGACAAACTGGACCCCACAACCTGGATACAATCAAACTCTGGATTACTACATAGACTGCTTCAGAAAAAAAGTTAAATCTGAGATCTTGGACCAACAACACAAAGTAACACACAATCTCAGCATGGAGGAAAGGAATGCAACAAAATCACTAAAATCCAACAGAGACATCATCATCAAACCAGCTGATAAAGGAGGCGCTGTAGTGATTCTGAATACATCCGATTATATCCAGGAGGCACATAGACAACTCTCAGACAGAAAATACTACACCCTGCTTAATGAAGACCCCACCAAACAATACACAGTAGAACTTGTCCGTATCATCAATAATTTCAACGCTGTATCAGACAGTTTAATGGACCTTATACCGGACAATCCCAGAATGGGAACATTCTACATGTTACCTAAAATACATAAAGAAGGCAATCCAGGGAGACCAATCATTTTAGGTGTTGGGACTTTAACTGAGAATATTTCTGGCTGGGTGGAAAATCTTCTAAAGCCCTTGGTGAGGTGCACACCCAGTTATGTCCAGGACACCACAGATGTCCTCTGCAAACTCTCAGCTCTAGGTCCACTACCAGAGGGAACAATATTGGCAACTATGGATGTGGAATCTTTATATTCTAACATCCCCCATGAGGATGGCATAGCCGCATGCCAACACTTTCTTCAAAAGAACAATCTAGCGACAGAGCCAGCCCTACAACTCATCAGGTTCGTACTCCATCACAATTATTTTTTATTTGACAAAGACATATATCTGCAATGTATGGGAAGCGCTATGGGTAGCAAAATGTCACCACAATATGCTAACCTGTTCATGGCCAAACTAGAGGAAGAGTTTTTATCAACCTGCGCAACTAAACCTCTAGCATATTTCCGGTACATTGATGACCTGCTGATAATCTGGACAGGCTCTGAACATGAACTGCTTTCTTTCCATAAAAACTTCAACAAGTTCCATCCTACCATCAAACTCACTCTCAACTACTCTACATCTCAAATACATTTTCTGGACATGACCATATACATGAGAGACAATACCATACAAACAACAATCTACCATAAACCTACAGGCCGTCCAGCATATCTGAGATGGAACAGCTTCCATCCGAGACACATAAAGAAATCCATCATCTACAGCCAGGCTCTGCGATACATACGGATCTGTTCAGACTGTGAAGACACAAAACAACACCTGCTATCACTGAGGAATACATTCTTACAACAGGGATACCATCCAAGGATTATAGATGATCAGATCTACAGAGCAACAAGAATTCCAAGGAGCAATCTTCTGGAGTACAAAAAGAAGGAAGACAACAGCAGGGTTCCCCTAGTGGTCATATACAACCCCCAAATGAACATCTTGAGGAAAATTGCTGCTGATCTCCAACCTATATTTAACAAAGACAATAAACTGAAGGAAATATTCCCAGATTTACCACTCCTTGCCTACAAACAGCCACCAAACCTAAGGAATCTCCTGGTCAGAAGTGCCCTCTCACCACCAACAGAGACTGGCACTTTTCCTTGCAACAGTAGAAAATGCAAGACCTGTACCAACATCTGGTCATCAAACACCATCCAGATACCAAACACGCAGCAGGACTATAAAATCACTGGCACGTTCTCCTGTACATCCTCCAATGTAGTGTACGTGATCCTGTGTACAAGGTGCATCAATAAAGGAATCTACATTGGAGAAACAATACAAAAACTACAAACCAGGATGAATCTTCACAGACATACAATAAAACAGGAGGTGGATACACCCGTGGGAAAACACTTCTCTGGACCAGACCACAGTTTGGCAGATTTAAAGGTACTCATTCTGAAGGGTCATTTTAAAAACAACAGAGAAAGAAAAATTTGGGAATTCAAGATGATGATAAAATTCCAGTCATTGACACAAGGCCTCAATCTAACACCAGGATTTATGAGCCACTACATGGACACACGTCACGTCCCCCATCAGACTGACTCCAGATGCCTTAACTCCTAAGTCATCACCCCTATAACCTCAGTTTTATTGCCCCGGCTTATCTTAATGATGTATCACCTCATGTACTAATTGTCTTTGTGTAACATCTAAATGTTGTGCTTTTTTCTAAGTCATTCATTTGTAAACTGCCTGAAGAAGGGGCCTCTGTGCTCTGAAAGCTTGCATATAGAACTTTTATGGTTAGCCAATAAAGGTATCATACCTATTATACTTTTGTCTTTTTTGACACAAAAGTATTTAACATTTCATATTGTTCCTAGACTGAATGAGACAGTGTTTGTGTAGCAATTAATAAAGCATATTATTGAACAGCAGAGGAAGAGTGAATAGATAACTCCACGCTGCTCATTCTTTGATAATATGCACTTGTACAGTCAGTGTCTATTTAAAGGGGTTATGCAACAAATCATTCTCATACCAAAGAAATGCTTTTAATAGCTGTTTTAAAGTAACATGCAGTGTTTCTGGCATGTAAAAATACTTTTTTTTTTTTTTTTTTGCTTCCCTGCGTCCCCCTTGGTGCTGCTGATAATCTGTGCTTCTGGGGGTGGGCTCTGAGCAGAATCAGTCTCCTTCACTCTCTATTAGCTGACAATATAGTCCCGGCTTACTTTCCTGCAGATAGGTAACATGGGAACCAGATTCATGAAGATATAAACTGTGTGACATCCACAGTATGTACTCCCTTAGAAACCGATAAAAATATAATGAAATAGAACAATAAAGGGCAGTGCATGGTTCATATCTGCTGTCAGGATGCAGAGCTTTATAATCCTAACAATCTGAGAAGAAGTAGTCTCCTCAGTAATACTGCTATGCTACTACAGAGGCTTTGCTCCTTCCCTGACAAGCATGACAGAAGCTATTTCTATTGGCTGCTCTGCAATGAACAGAGGATCACATGGAAAAAACCTGGCTATGGTAAGAGTAAGGCTGGATTCACACGAGGTCATTACGTCTGTAATTGACGGACGTATTTCGGCCGCAAGTCCCGGACCGAACACAGTGCAGGGAGCCGGGCTCCTAGCATCATAGTTATGTATGATGCTAGGAGCCCGGCTCCCTGCACTGTGTTCAGTCCGGGACTTGCGGCCAAAATACGTCCGTCAATTACGGACGTAATGACCTCGTGTGAATCCAGCCTAACTGAGCATGCGAGTCCACCAGCACTCAGCTCATTAGGTGGCTGTACACAATGCTATACACTTTGAATTCCAGGTGGGTAAGCAAGTTAATATAATGACTCTTCACTAGATCAGGTTTTTTAACAGCATGTAAATGGCAAACATTTTTCATTTCTTATTTCTTATTGTCTATACAATGAATATGATATTTAATGGTGGGACAACCCTTTAAAAAAAAAAATAACTTGTTAATTAGATTATAGAAAAATAGCGGAAACACAAGGTTAAAACTAGACTCATGATCACTGAGTGAGAGCGCTTATCATTTAAGGCAAATATTGGTCTATAACCTTGCTACATAATACTCTATACCATTTATCATTCCTCAGTCCTCAATGCTGACAGCAGAATCTAAAATGTATTACAGAAAGTGTTTGCCACCTTTTCCACCTTAAAATACTGTCTAGGTTTAGAGTGTGTTTACACATTACGGTTTTGTTTATTTTTGCCGCAATTTTGTGCAAATAACTACAACAAAAATGCCACAAACCAACACGACTAAATACACCCTAAGACCTTATTCACACGTCCGTTTTCAGAACAGTGATGTTCTATGGGTGTATTCACACAGCCGTGAATAATGACCGTCAAAAAATAGGACATGTCCTATTTTTGGCCGTTTTCATGGTCAGACGGCCCACATAAAGGTCAATGGATCCGTTTTTAACGACTGTCAATAAATGTAACAACCGTTAAAAACGGATCTGTGACATGGGGATTGGCAAGGGAACTACTAGTTCCCTTCCTGGCTATCGGCGGCATACTCGCCGACGCAGCGCCGTCCTCTTCAGGTGTAGTCTCTCGAATTCACGGGTTCTACGGAAGCGAAGCGATGTCATTGCGACGCCTTGGCAGATCCTGTGCAGACGAGAGACCACACCTGAAGAGGACGAGTGACGGCGCTGCATCAGTGAGTTTGTAGGGCAGCCGAAAGTTAAATGTAGTGTATTGTTGCGCTCACTACAAGGGTAGTGTGGCGCTAGTACAGGGGGCATTGTACATAGTGGTTAACTGTAGTGAATTTTCCGGGACTTTCCAGAATTTACAGAGATAGTCCTTGAAAACTCCTACAGGGAGGGTGGGGGAGGGTGTCTGTGGCATCATCTACAGGGAGGCTGTGTGGCATCATCTACAACAGGGCTGTGTGGCATATACAGGGAGGCTGTGTGGCATCATATACAGGGAGGTGTGTGGCATCATCTACAGGGTGGCTGTGTGGCATCATCTACAGGGTGGCTGTGTGGCATCATCTACAGGGAGGCTGTGTGGAATCATATACAGGGAGGCTGGGTGGCAGCATATACAGGGAGGCTGTGTGGCAGAATCTACAGGGGTCTGTGTGGCATCATCTACAGGGGGCTGTGTGGCATCATCTACAGGGGTTCTATGTGGCATCATCTACATGAAGGCTGTGTGGCATCATCTACAGGGGGGCTGTGTGGCATCATATACAGGGTGTCTGTGTGCCATCATCTACAGGGGGTCTGTGAAACAATCATGACAATGACCTTCCTATGGGTGTTTTCAGGGGGTTGGGACAAAAAAAGCCTGACAAATGAAATTCATCAGTTTTTTAACGGCCATGAAAAACCGATGCAAAACGGATGTCAAACGGCCATTAAAAACGGACAGACAGACTGGAAATGGATGAAAATTTGGAGACACTGATGCAAAATGCCCATGAAAAACTGACAGTTGATCAGTTTTTAATGACCATTTCTTTTCACTGTCGTGTGAATATAGCCTAAGGGCCTGTTTACATCACCGTTCGCTTTCCGTTCCAGGGTTCCGTCGGAGGTTTCCGTCGGGTGAACCCCGCAACGGAAAGTGAAAGTGCAACCACAGCTTCCGTTTCAGTCACCATTGATATCAATGGTGACGGAAACATCGCTAATGGTTTCCGTTCGTCACGATTCCAGCAGGTTTACGGTTTTCCAATGGAATCAATAGCGCAGTCGACTCCGCTATTGATTCCATCGTTAAAATGGAGACCTGCCACAATGGTCACGAACGGAAACCCTTAGCGGTGTTTCCGTCACCATTGATATCAATGGTGACTGAAACGGAAGCTGTGGTTTCACTTTCACTTTCCGTTGCGGGGTTCACCCGACGGAAACCTCAGACGGAACCCCGGAACGGAAATGAACGGTGATGTGAACAGGCACTAAGGCCTTATCTCTTTAGTGACCGCTATTTGTCTTTTGACATCGCTGCAAACTAGCAGGAGCAAATCGGGTGCCTGGTGTTCATAACCACTACTGTTTTCTCTTCTCCAGCCGATATAGCACTCAATGAGCGCTATGCAGTGAATAGAGGCGCTCAATAAAAAAAGTCTGTGAAAAATAGATAAGCGATTATTTAGCACAAAATAGATTTTATTGTGCACACATTACATAAAAAAAAAATGCACTTATTAGGTAACCACACAACCATAATAACCTGAACTATTTAGTGTAAAACGAGAAAGGTAAAAAAAAATAAACCAAAAAATTACCCCAAAAAGTTTTTCTATAATTGCACTACAAAAAAGAAAATTATATATGGTTGATAAATATTCTTTTTAACACCCTTTCAGCCTTGGTCATTAAAGGGGTTGTCCAGTCTCGGGACCCCCGACGATCATCTGTTTTGAAGGGGGTGCAGCGCTCGTACGAGCGCTGCTTCCTCTTAATTTCTACTTGCTCACTGAGAATTGATGACACCGATGTAGTGGTGATTCACAGTATTACACCTTTCTTCTCCCATTAAATGAATGGGAGAAGAAGGCTGCAATACCTGTGAATCGCCGCTAAACCCGGTAAGCAGAACCCGACCCATCAGCTATTGATGGCGTATCCTGAGGATAGGCCATCAATTTTTAGGGACTGGACAGCCCCTTTAAGAGGTTATTCACATATTGCGGATTTGTTTAATATTTTGAATCAGTATTTTGAAGCCCAAATCAGGAGTGGATGCAAGGAAGAGTATAAGGCTGGGTTCACACGTGGCGGAATTTCACTTGAATTCCGCTGCGGACACTCCGCAGCGTTAATCCGCAGCGGAGCCGTTTCTCCATTGACTTCCACTTCTATTTAGAAGTGTTCGTTTAGACGATGCGTAAAATTCCGCTGCGGAGCATAGGCTGCGGAGCGGAATTTGGTGTCCGCAGCATGCTCTGTCTGTTGCGGAGCAGTGGCGGACTGGTTGCGGACTCATGGCGGAATTTCTCCATTGACTTCAATGGAGATTCTAAATTCCGCAATGAAGTCTGCAGCTGTCATGCACATGTTATGTGTGCTGCGGATGCGTCTTGCTTTTTTAACATGACATTTCTTCATTCTGGCTGGACCTATGTATTTCTAGGTCTACAGCCAGACTGAGGAAGTCAATGGGGCTCCCGGAATTACGGGAGCATTGCTAGGAGACGTCAGTAAATAGTCACTGTCCAGGGTGCTGAAAGAGTTACGCGATCGGCAGTAACTGTTTCTGCCCCCTGGACAGTGACTACCGATCCCAATATACAGCAACCTGTAAAAAAATAGAAGTTCATACTTACCGAGAACTCCCTGCTTCTGTCTCCAGTCCAGCTTCCCAGGATGACGTTTCAGTCTAAGTGACGGCTGCAGCCAATCACAGGCTGCAGCGGTCACATTGACTGCCGCGTCATCCAGGGAGGTAGGGCTGGATGCCGAAAGAGCGACGCGTCACCAAGACAACGGCTGGTAAGTATGAAATTCGTTTACTTTCACTAGGGAAAGTGCTGTCCGTTCTCTCTATCCTGCACTGATAGAGAGAAGGGAAGCACTTTTTCCGCAGTCCGCAGCAGCTAGTCCGCATCAATTTACTGCACATTTTGGGCAGATCCGCAGCCGTAATCCGCAACCCGGATTAGGTGCGGCATTGATGCGGACAGCTGCGGAGGAAATCCGCCACGTCTGGCCGTGCCCTAAGTATAGATGTTTCCGTTATATTTAACCTGCGTTTAGTTCTGGTTTCAAAATACTGATATAAAATACAGTGACGGCTGAAGCTATTCCTGGAGCAGAATCCCCTGCCAGATCGTCGGCAATGGGGATTCCGCTCCAGAGGATTCACTAACGTCACTGTCCATATATGGAGAGTGACATACACTGCTTCGCTGGGCACAGTGCTTAAAGTAGCACTGTGCCCGTGGAGTCCTCGGCGAGTGGAGGAGCTCCCTCTGCTCCGAACTAATGCTGAAGCATGGAGCTGACGGTTTCCTGCTTCAGCATTGCGTTCAACTGTATCTGCGTCCTGAGGACGCAGATAGAGTTGGGAGTAATAAAGAAAGGGCAACAAAACAAAATGAAAGACCCAGGTAGCTGGTGGGCTGCAATACGAACAAAACACATCCATATTGCCAAAGGCAAGTAGATTAGCCCTTGTTTCCCAGGTACCTATTGAATGCTTATAGTATTAAACGTGTAACTTTATTTATCAATGACTATAAAGCATAGAAAAAAAAATTAAAAGCGCAATGTGAACTGAAAGTCCCTGTATGGCAATGCCGTTATTACTCAGTAGTCTGTGCTGAGTGCAGAGTCAAACTACCACTTCCAATGGCCACAATGTCTGTATGAGATATCTAAAATAGCGGCTGCAGTCCGCTTTGCTAATGTCACGATGCGGGGTGTGGACCCACTGGGCCGTACTGCGTAGCGGGATGGCAGCTGGCCATACAGGTAAGTAACGAGTTCATTTAGTTCAGCGAAGGTACCTGAGGCAATCGTAGGCAGTAGCGAGGCAGGCACGTCCAGGATCAGGCGGTCGGCAGTCGTCAGGTGAGGCGTAGCAGATCAAGTGTAGACTGTAGCACAGCACGGCAATAGCACTAGGTAGCAAGGAAACAGGATACGGGATACAGGATACAGGAGCAAGGTACACTGGGAAACTGGGAGACCATAAGCACGACAAACAATGGGTAACGAACAAAGCTCTGGCAAAGATCAAGGAGGCAGAGCCCTTTTTATAGCCCAGGGCATCCTGGGCTAGATTGCAGAGTTCCGGCAAAAATGTGCGCACTGGCCCTTTAAGGCCGTGCACGCGCGGGTGCGCGCGCCCGCCGGAAACACTCTGAGTCCGGAAGTGAGTGCCGGCGCCTGACAGGAGGACGACGCTGCAACGAGGTAAGCTGTCCATGGCCACGGCCGTTGAGGTTAACGACCGAACGACGGACCGTGGCCATAGACGTTACAGCTAAGGTCTTAGGTTTAACAGGACACATTGAATTTAAAACAAGAAAAGCCCTCCGACATGTTTCACCACCGTAGTGGCGTCCTCAGGGGAAAATGGGGATAATTAGCCCTATATATATTGATGAGTTTTGTTTCTGGTTTTACATCTGTAGCTTTTTACGGAAATAAGTCTGTGCATGTTATTTTGAGCCTTTAGTACAAGTTTTGCAGTGAGAAAGATACCAGTTCTAAATGTACAAATGCACTAACACTATTCTTGTGAACTAGATATCACAGCCTTTTACTTATTGCATACACCACTAGAGGCACTATTTCCACTTTTCCACTATATCCACATTTTGGCTCACTGTTCTATATATGTTTACATGATTATGCAATGTAACATAACCTCATATACATCAACAGCTAAATTGAACTTTTTACCTAAAAATCTGTAGTTTGCATTTGAATTAACCCCTTAATAACCAGGCCCTTTTGCACGTTAATGACCAAAGCTTATTTTTTGTTTTTTCACTGTCGCATTCTAAGGGTATGTTCACACGCAAACTCAAAAACGTCTGAAAATACGGAGCTGTTTTCAAGGGAAAACAGCTCATGATTTTCAGACGTTTTTTAAGCCACTCGCGTTTTTCGCTGCGTTTTTTACGGCCGTTTTTGGAGCTCTTTTCAATAGAGTCTATGAAAAACGGGCGTGAAAAAAACGGCCCGTCGGAACAGAACGGCGTTTTTCCACATTGAAATCAATGGGCAGATGTTTGGAAGCATTCTGCTTCTGATTTTTTGGCAGTTTTTCGGGCATTTACAGCCTGAAAAACGGCCAAAAATAGGCCGTGTGAACACACCCTAAGAATCGTAACTTTTTTATTTTCCCGTTTATGTAGCCATATATGGGCTTGTTTTTTGCGGGACAAGGTGTAGTTTTCATTGGTAGTATTTTGGGGTACATTGGACTTATTAATTCACTTTTATTTTATGTTTTATGGGGGGAATGGCAGAAGAAAAGGAATTTTGACATTTTTTTTGTGGGTTTTTTTTACACCGTTCACCCAGCGTTACAATTAATGTGTTAACTTTATTGTTTGAGTTGTTAATATCGTGGCCGACCATATATGTGTGTGTTATTATTTTTTTTTACACTTTTACAAAATAAAACCATTTTTTGGGGGGAAAATTGGTTTAATTTTATTTTTACTGCAATCTTTTTTTTTTTTTCATAAACTTTATTTACCTGTTTTACTTTTTTTTTTCTGCTCCACTAGGGGACTTCACCATGCGATCTGCTGATCACTTATATAATGCTTTGGTACACTTAGTATACCAAAGCATTATTGCCTGTCAGTGTAAAACTGACAGGCAATCTATTAGGTCATGCCTCCGGCATGGCCTAACAGGCATTTGCTGAAGGCAGACCTGGGGGTCTTTGTTAGGCCCCCGGCTGCCATGGAAACGCAACGTCGACCTACGATTTCTTTGCGGGGGCGCCTATGGGGTTACAGAGGGAGCTCCCTCCCTCTGTCAAACACATTAGATGCCACTGTCGCTATTGACAGCGGCATTTAATGGGTTAAACTTCCAGAATCGGAGTGCGCTTGGTTTCCAGGAGTTGGGGCAGGAGCCAGGCTGTGTATAACAGCCGTGCTCCTGCCGCTGATCGCATGGGTACACTGGCAGTACCCACGCAATCAGAGCCACAGATATATCCGTTGCTATGCAGGAACTAGCACCTGCTCATGACGGATATATCCATCGCTCGTCGTTAAGGGGTTAAAGGCGTTTTTCGCACTTTAGATCTTTATGGCATATTCACAGGTGGGACCCCAAGTATTAGACATTTATTGCATACTCTGTGGGAAAAAACTTTAACACAAATATTATTTGCACAGTCTGCCAAGGCGGCAACATGTACGGTATATGTAAAAAGAAGTTATGTGAAAAGACATTACAATAGGAATGTAACCAACTTGTAGATGTATAAAATGAGTATATGCCCTTGCGTCCATCTAGATAGGTGACTGTACATGCTTTTTGATTTTTGTGAAATTCTCAAACCAAGAAAATATTTCATGTCATCCTATGCCAAAGTCAAGATCCTTAATCATAAGGCTGGGTTCACACGACCTATTTTCAGGCGTAAACGAGGCGTATTATGCCTCGATTTACGCCTGAAAATACGGCTACAATACGTCGGCAAACATCTGCCCATTCATTTGAATGGGTTTGCCGACGTAGTGTGCAGACAACCTGTCATTTAAGCATCGTCGTTTGACAGCTGTCAAACGACAGCTGTCAAACGACGACTCGTAAAATGACTGCCTCGTCAAAGAAGTGCAGGACACTTCTTTGGACGTTTTTGGAGCCGTTTTCTCATAGACTCCAATGAAAACAGCTCCAAAAACGGACATAAAAAACGCAGCAAAAACGCAGCGAAAAACGCGAGTTGCTCAAAAAACGTCTGAAAATCAGGGGCTGTTTTCCCTTGAAAACAGCTCCGTATTTTCAGACGTTTTTGGCCACTACGTGTGCACATACCCTTAGAGTATGTTCACACGGCTTATTTACGGACGTAATTCGGACGTTTTCCGCCTCGATTTATGTCCGAAAATGCGGCTCGATAGCGTCGGCAAACATCTGCCCATTCATTTGAATGGGTCTTACGATGTTCTGTTCCGACGGTAATTTTTTTTTACGCCCCGCCGTCAAATGGCGGGGCGTAAATAGACGCCCGCGCCAAAGAAGTGCCTGTCACTTCTTCAGACGTTAAATGGAGCCATTTTTTATTGACTCCGTAATTGACGCAGCGAAAAAGCGCCTCAACATGCCATTACGCCTGAAATTACGGAGCTGTTTTCTCCTGAAAACAGCCCCTTCATTTCAGCCGTAACGGACGCTGCCGTGTGAACATACCCTAAGACATAAAGGCCATTCATGTAGGTGTAATTTTCTATGCAGATTTAAGCTGATTAATAACTTAGGCTCTGAGAAGGAGAATGATGTGGTTGACTGCTGCCATGTTACTTCTTCCTCACTCTTTTGTCAACACAGTGCCAATTCAAGTTATTTGTGACAGACTGGTTGCTATGGATACATAGCATGTTAGGCAGTGAATGCCTAGCAACTAGCCTTCTCTCTATTTCACTTTAAATAATGTGTTTTTTGGACCACACAATAGTCTCGTGACTATGATGACCATGGGGGTTCCACTAAAGTCCAAAAACAAACTTGATTCAATAGGCCTCCTTTGCTTTTGACCATAGTGTGTCTGTGAACAGGAAATGGACTTGTGAGCTCCAAAGACGACAGACTTATGTGAGTGAATGTACGCATACAGTAATGCAGAATAGAGAATACAAAAGTATAGGATGACAAGTAGAGGTTAATGGGTCCGGATTTATGGGGGGAGAGTAATCAATATTTCACCAGATAAAAGGGGCACATTCTTTTTAGCAGATTAATTCTTCTTGGGGAGCAAATGAGGGTATCTATGCTGGGTGCAGAGGATGCAGTCCCACCCGGCCCCTGGAGAATGAGCTGGCCCAAAGTGTCCCCCTGCCTCATAATAGTTGGGGGGCCCTGTTGCAGATTTGGCATTGGGGCCAAGGGGCTTTATGTTACGTCTCCGTTGTGGAGTGACATAGTTAAGAAAATGTATCAAGTTTAACCTTTTATCATACATTTGTTCATACAATCCTGATGGTGCTATAGAAATTAGATATAGTCTTCAAATAGCAGTTTAGTAAAATATCCTGCACATCATTCCTGATAAAGTACATCGCTGATCTAAATATATTATATCAATGTGATAAATACATGAGAAATAGGCTGAGCAGGAGGAAATGGGATTAGTGCCTTTTTGTTACTGGAAGGAATTCTGGTACTTGGAGGGATCCAACATTCATATCAATTTAATAACAGAAAAGCAGCCCGGGGCATTTCCAAAATGATGAACCTATTCCTTTTCTGCTCATTTGAAATGCTGATATCCCAGGAAAGGGACAAAGCCCAATTTTTAGAAGGTTTCTATCAGTCTCTGGAGCCCCCGGAATGATTAGTTTGCTGTTTAGTCAGTTTTACAGAAGGATTAAACCATTTTAGATTGGATATGGCCTCAGTTCTTGGCATTTGAAATTGAATGGCATCCAGCACAGGGATTTAACAAATGGCTTGAGCAGTAGCGAAAAGCAGAACAAGGTTTCTATGAGTCTACTCCAATATAAAAAGACCCTATGTTAAGTCATTTTATTCAATATTGTATGTCAAACTGTATAGCTTTTTCACGCATGTGGCATTCTTTAATTCAAGTCAAACTAAAGGGATAAAAGAAACATTTGAATTTTTTTTTTCCGACTGTGCAGAATAGGAGGTACTGTGTAAATGCAGGGACTGCCCAAGACATTGTAACGCATCAATAGCTCCATTACAAAAAGCTTGTCACCAGTAGCTTGTTATAATAGCTTTGCTGATGCGGTAACTCACGGCTCAGAGCTGTACGAGGTCAGGACCTTCTCCATTGAAATTCACTGTTTCAGTTATGACCATGACATGAAGTTTAGATGAGAAGCCTGCTGTATATATTTTTTGTCATTCGAGCAGATGTTCTTGTTTTTTGCGAAGCCCAAACTTTTTATTTTCTTAAATCCCTTCCCGCCACAGCCATTTTTCAGTTTTTTATTTTCGTCTTTTCCTCCCCGCCTTCCAAAAGCCATAAATGTATTCTTTTTCCATCGCTTTTGCTGTATGAGGGCTTGTTTTTTTGCAGGACGCGTTGTAGTTTTTAATGGCCCGATTTAATGTAACATATAACGTCCTGGGAAACTGATAAAATATTCAGTGTGAGGTGGAATGAGAAAAAACAGCGATTCCTCCATTATTTTTTTGGCTTAGTTTTTACTGCATTCACCGTGCAATAAAAACGACATGTTAACGTTATTCTGCGGGTCAATATGATTATTCCCATTCCAAATTTATATTGCTTTTTTATTATGTGCTAATTTTACAACAAAAAAAAACATTTGTTAGAAATTGGCGATACAAAATCCATAACTTTTTTCTTTTTCCATCGATGGAGTGGTGGGAGGGCTTGTTTTTTGCAGGGCAAGCTGTACTTTTATTGGGTACATACAACTTTTAAATTACTTTTTGTCCATTTTTAGGGGAAGCTAAGGTGATAAAAAAAACAGCAATTCTGGCATTATTTTTTTTGTCTTATTTTTTTACAGCGTTTATCCTACAGGTTAAATAATGTTATATTGTAATAGTTCAGACTTTTAGGGTCGTAGCAATACAATTTATGTTTTTTTTTTCTATTACTTTAGGGGACAAATTGGAATAGGGGGAGTTTTTGATATTTTAATACTTTTTATTTTACATTAATAAAAACTTTATTTAACTTTATTTTGTTTCTGTTTTTTTTTTGTTTTGTTTTGTTTTTTACAGATTGCTGGTACAATACACTGCAATACCTATGTATTGCAGTTTATTGTAATTTTTACTGGCTCCTACTAACTCCTGCCTCGGGCAGGGCTTAAAAGGAGCAGAAAGGTGGCAGACCTTTATTAGCCATGACAACCATCAGCACCCCTGGATCTCCTCAGGGCCGATGGAATGATATAGGAGGCTCCTCCCCTCTTTCTAAAGGCTTAGGTGCCATGGTCACTATTAGGCAGAAATATTGATTGGCTGTATTAGATTTCTGAGCCAGTTGCTAGTGCTAGAGTTGCCTGAATGTATTTTCCATTAATCAGATATTAAAGGGGTTTTCCAGTCCTAAGAGGTTTGAGGCCTATCCTCAGGATAGACCATCAATATCTGATAGGTGGAGCTCCCGACACCTCCGCCGATAAGCTGATTCGAAAGGGCTGTGGCACTCGTATGAGCGCTGCTTCACATTCATTTCAACCTGCTTGTAATGTGAATCGCCGACACACTTGTAGCGCCAGTTCACAGTATTATAGCCTTCTCCCATTCGTTGAGTGCTGCAGCCCCTCAAAACAGCTGATAGGCGGGTGACGGGACTCGGACCCCCACAAATCAGATATAGGCCATCAATTTCTTAGGACTGTAGAACCCCTTTAAGCATGAGCTCTTAGATGTTATCATGCTTTATATGGATATCCCTTTTAAACTAAATGCCATAATGTCTGACTGCCATATAATATACTTTATATTGAGGTTTAGAGCCAGCATTACTGACTGCAGTCAAGCCTAGTTGTGTTCAATGAATTTACTTTAATAATCAATTAAAAGTAGTCAATTGGATGTGAAATTAACGGGCCGGAAGAATACATTTACACAGGACAATAATGGTGAAGCAAAGAAAACCAAAATGTGAATCATTTTATTTACTTTTTACCATACTGTTACTTCATAGGCTGATCGGATCTTTTATCCAGCCAAATAAATGATCGCTAGTTGGAAGCAGGGTTGTAAACAGGGAGATGTGCTGCCAACATGATGCAAATACACACATTTACGATTGTTGCTCCTTATAAATGAAGCTAACGAGCGCCGATCAATGTGCTGTATCCTCCTTTTTATGGCCAGTATCGGGCCGTCTAAAAAGACTTTCAAAGGTGATTTTATTTACATGTAAACATATATATGTTTTCAATACAAAGGACCAGGGGACATTCATTGCATAGGAGGAAAGGCGTTTCAGACATCAATATAGGAAAGAGTTCTTTAACCCCTTGATGCACGTGATAAGTGTCATAAGGAAGTATGGAGGGCGCTGACAGCCCAGACTAACGGCCCGGGAACAGCGATCGTGCTGTTCCTGGCCGTTTAACCCATCAAATGCTGCGGTCAATCGCGACCGTAGCATCTGATGCGTTATACAGATGTGGTTGCCCTCCCTCCGTCAGCTCATCGGCACCCCCACACCGCGATCGGGGGGCGCCGGAGGTTGTCATGGCAGCCCGGGGGCCTAATCTCCTGACAAAGGGTGCGAAACGCGCGTCGAGGTGTTTCTTCTGAGACCATCAACAGCCATCATGTCAGTCACAGGTAATTGATATGCAACCATGCAACTATGCTCAGGACTTATGTTTGGTAGTTAATACAACATCTGTGATAGACTTGCACCTAGATAGTGGGGAGGCTTATACTATATTATTCTGAACCAGTTTGTAGACTCTGTATTCCTCCCTGGTGTTGCTCTTTACCTGCTGCGTACTGGCATGGTGGTGAATTGATTATCTCAGAGTTTGTTCGATTTTAAGTATGTTTTAACTTTGTATGTTTTTGTATGGGTATCTTTGGGAGGGTATTCCATTTGTGGAACAATAAAATTTATATTTTTGGACTAACATATGTCTGAAAGACTATTTTTGTATACATTTATATGAGATGTATATAGGTTTTCTTAATTGTAGACTATGTCTTATGGCTATAGTGCTGCCCAAGGGGTATTATAGGTACTAACAGCCCGGGGGCCTAATGAAGGCCCCCAGGGCTGCCTTTTGTCTGCCTCTGTTAAGCCATGTCTCTGGCACGTCTTAACAGACGCCTGTGAAAATCTAACAATCGCTAGTTTAAGTCCCCTAGGGGGAGTAGTAAATGGTGTAAAAAAAAAAAAACGTTTAATAAAGTTATTAGTAGTGAAAAAAATAAAAAATATTACAAGTTAAAAAAATAATTTTTTTCCTCTAAAGTAATGTAAAAAAATAAACAAAATTGATATCGCTGCGTCCGTAAAAGTCTTAACTATTACAATATACCCTTATTTAACTCACCTAGTGAACACAGTAAAAACCAAAATATCTAAACCGCCATATACGCTGTTTTTTGGTCACTTTAGCTCGCAAAAAAATGTAATAAAAAGTGATCAAAACGTTGTACGTACCAAAATGGTACCAATAAAAACTAAAGCTCGTCCCACAAAAAATAAGCCCGCAATCCACGGAAAAAGAAAAAAGTTTTGGCTCCCAGAATGTGGTGAATCAAAACAATTTTTTTTTTAACAAAGGTTTTTTCTTTTTAAAAGTAGTAATATATATTTAAAAAACTATATAAATTCGGTATTGCCGTAATCGTATTGACCCGCATAATAAATTTCAGTTGTCGTTTTTACGACACGGTGAAAGCCGTAAAAACGAAAACCAAAAACACAATGTAGGAATCGCAGTTTTTTTCCATTTTCAGCCCACAAAATGTTTTTTTCAGTTTCCCAGTACATTATATGGTACTTTAAATGGTGCCAGAAACGACAACTCCTCCCGCAAATAATAAGTCGTCACACCGCTTCATTGACGGAAAAATAGAAAAGTAATGGCTCTTGGAACGCAGGAAAAACGAAAAAATTTAAAATGGCTCGGTCCTTAAGGGGTTAAAGTTGGAGTAGTCAAACTATGATATGCCTTACCCCAAGGGGTAGTAATGTCAGCTACTATGTCAGCATTAAAAAAAAAAAGGCTAGATGATTATTTACTGACAAATAGCATTGAGGGTTATGACTAATCTAGCAATAAATTATGTATAATTGATTGAGAGAGGTTGAACTTGATGGACCTGTGTCTTTTTTCAATCTATGTAACTACACCGTGTTCCAAATTATTATGCACATTGGATTTAAGTGTCATAAACATTTAATTATTAGTTTTTCAATTAAACTCATGGATGGTATTGTGTCTTAGGGCTCTTTGGATCATTGTAATCAATCTCAGACACCTGTGATAATTAGTTTGCCAGGTGTGCCCAATCAAAGGAAAACTACTTAAGAAGGACGTTCCACATTATTAAGCAGGCCACAGGTTTCAAGCAATATCGGAAAGAAAAAGGATCTCCCTGCTGCCGAAAAGCGTGAAATAGTGCAATACCTTGGACATGGCATGTTACATAGTTAGTACGGCTGAAAAAAGACACATGTCCATCAAGTTCAAGCAAGGGAAGGGAAAAGGGAAGGAAAAATTTCTACACATAGGAGCTAATGTTCTAGGAAATTATCTAACCCTTTTTTAAAGCCATCTACTGTCCCTGCTGTGACCAGCTCCTGCGGTAGGCTATTCCATAAATTCACAGTTCTCACTGTAAAGAAGCCTTGTCGCCTCTGCAGCTTGAACCTTTTTTTCTCCAGACGGAGGGAGTGCCCCCTTGTTTTTTGAGGGGGTTTTACAAGGAACAGGATTTCACCATATTTTTTGTATGTGCCATTAATATATTTATATAAGTTAATCATGTCCCCCCTTAGTCTTCTTTTTTCAAGGCTAAATAGGTTTAATTCTTTCAATCTTTCCTCATAACTTAAATTCTCCATGCCCCTTATTAGCTTCGTTGCTCTTCTTTGTATTTTTTCCAACTCCAGGGCATCCTTTCTATGAACTGGAGCCCAGAACTGAACTGCATATTCTAGATGAGGCCTCACTAATGCTTTGTAAAGTGGCATTATTACATCCCTGTCCCGCGAGTCCATGCCTCTTTTAATACACGACAATATCCTGCTGGCCTTTGAAGCAGCTGATTGACACTGCATGCTGTTATTGAGTTTATGATTTACAAGTACACCCAGATCCTTCTCAACAAGTGAATCCGCCAGTGTAGCGCCCCCTAGGACATATGATGCATGCAGGTTGTTGGTACCAAGATGCATAACTTTACATTTATCTACATTAAACTTCATTTGCCAAGTGGACGCCCAAACACTTAGTTTGTTTAAATCTGCCTGTAATTCATGAACATCTTCCATAGTCTGAACTATATTACATAGCCTGGTGTCATCTGCAAAAATAGAAATAGTGCTATTAATCCCTTCCTCTATATCATTAATAAATAAGTTGAATAATAGTGGTCCCAGCACTGAACCCTGGGGTACACCACTTATAACCGGGGACCATTCAGAGAAGGAATCATTGACCACAACCCTCTGGATACGGTCCTTGAGCCAATTCTCAATCCAATTACAAACTATATTTTCTAAACCTATAGTCCTTAATTTACCCATTAGGCGTCTATGGGGGACAGTGTCAAATGCCTTTGCAAAGTCCAAAAACACTAAATCCACAGCGGCCCCTCTGTCTAGACTTCTGCTCACCTCTTCATAAAAACAGATTAGGTTAGTTTGACAACTTCTGTCCTTAGTAAAACCGTGCTGGCTGTCACTTATAATGCTATTTATTGTCACATAATCCTGTATATAGTCCCTCAATAGCCCCTCAAACATTTTCCCCACGATGGATGTTAAGCTTACTGGTCTATAATTACCCGGGGAAGACCTAGAGCCCTTTTTGAAAATAGGCACCACATTTGCCCTGCGCCAGTCCCTTGGCACTATACCAGTCACTAGAGATTCTCTGAATATTATGAAAAGGGGGACAGAAATAACTGAACTAAGCTCTTTAAGAATTCTAGGGTGTAACCCATCTGGTCCCGGAGCCTTGTGCACATTTATTTTATTTAATTTAGCTTGGACCATCTCTACATTCATCCAATTCAGTATATCAACTGATATATTAACAGCACTGGCACCGGCTACATCAGCTGCTCTTTCTTCTGTTGTATATACAGAGCTAAAGAACCCATTTAGTAACTCTGCCTTCTCTTGATCCCCTGTGATCAACTCCCCATTACCATTATCTAGGGGTCCTACATGTTCAGACCTTGGCTTTTTTGCATTTATATGCTTGAAGAATTTTTTAGGATTTGTTTTACTATCCTTGGCCACCTGCCTTTCATTTTGTATTTTTGCTAATTTTATTACATTTTTACAGATTTTATTAAGCTCTTTATATTTTACAAAGGCTACAGCTGTACCCTCAGATTTGTATTTTTTAAATGCCCTTTTTTTGTCATGTATTGCCCCTTTCACAGAAGGTGTAAGCCATGTGGGGTTTAATTTGAGTCGTTTATACTTATTACCTGTAGGAATAAATTTTGCACTATAATTACCCAAAGTAGATTTGAAAATCTCCCATTTATCATTTGTTCCATTATTTGACATTAGTTCTTCCCAGTCTATATCCTGAATTGCAGCCCTCATCCTGGGGAAATTGGCTTTCTTAAAATTAAATGTTTTTGCCCTCCCAGCCTGCGTTTGTTTTTTACAGTATAGGTAAAATGTGACTATATTATGATCACTGTTACCGAGGTTTTCACGAACATTGACATTCCCAACAAGATCTGCATTATTAGAAATGACCAGATCCAACAGAGCTTCACCTCTAGTCGGGTCTTCCACAAACTGGCCCATAAAATTTTCCTGCAACAGGTTGAGGAAATGTCTCCCCTTTGCAGTTGAAGCCGAACCATGACACCAATTAATATCCCGGAAATTAAAATCTCCCATTATCACTACAGTACCCGCCTGTGCAGCCCGCTCCATCTGTTTATATATCTGACCTTCCATCTCCTCAGTTATATTGGGGGGTCTATAGATTACACCAAAAGTAATTTTTTCAGTGTTTACCTCCCTTTCTAGTTCCACCCACAAGGTTTCAACCTCCTCACAGCCTTCACCCACTATTGTCTCTTTCACACTCGCCTTCATATCACTTCTCACATACAGACATACACCACCACCTTTCCTATTTGTCCTGTCTTTACGAAAAAGTGTAAAACCCTGTAGATTTACAGCCCAGTCATGTGAAGAGTCCAGCCATGTTTCAGCAACACCAACTATATCTATATTTTCTTCCAGTATCAAGGCCTCCAGCTCCCCCATTTTGCTTGCTAGACTTCTGGCATTTGTGAACATACACTTTAACTTGCCTGTCAGTTTTTCACTTTTATTATCAGAAATGTGATTTGACATTAATCGGTCCTTTTTATTTACACTGATGTTTTGTAACGAAAGGATCTCCTTATCTTGTTGTCTAGTCCTCTCCCCACATTCTGTTTCTCCCCCCACCAATATAGTCTGACCCCTCTCTAACCTGGCTACCCCTTTTTTTTCTACATTGACCTCCCTCCTCAGCCCTAGTTTAAACATTGGATGAAAACATTGGATATTTCAAGAAAACTTAAGCGTGATCATCGTACTGTGAAAAGATTTGTGGCTGATTCAGAGCACAGATGGGTTCGTTCAGATAAAGGCATAATGAGGAAGGTTTCTGCCAGACAAATTAATAGGATTAGGAGAGCAGCTGCTAAAATGCCATTGTAAAGCAGCAAACAGGTATTTGAAGCTGATTGTGTCTCTGGAGTCCCACGAACCTCAAGGTGTAGGATCCTCCAGAGGTTTGCAAGTGTGCATAAAGCTATTATTCGGCCACCCCTAAACAATGCTCACAAGCAGAAACAGTTGCAGTGGGCTCAGAAATACATGAAGACTCATTTTCAAACCGTGTTGTTTACTGATGAGTGCCGCGCAACCCTGGATGGTCCAGATGGATGGAGTAGTGGATGGTTGGTGAATGGCCACCATGTCCCAACAAGGCTGCGTCGTCAGCAAGGAGGTGGCAGAGTCATGTTTTGGGCTGGAATCATGGGGAGAGAGCTGGTAGGCCTCTTTAGAGTCCCTGACGGTGTGAAAATGACCTCTGCAAAGTACGTAGAGTTTATGACTGACCACTTTCTTCCGTGGTACAAAAAGAAGAACCGTGCCTTCCGTAGCAAAATTATCTTCATGCATGATAATGCACCATCTCATGCTGCAAAGAATACCTCTGTGTCATTGGCTGCTATGGGCATAAAAGGAGAGAAACTCATGGTGTGGCCCCCATGTTCCCCTGACCTCAACCCTATTGATGGTGGGAGGCAGTTCACATCAAAATAGAAGCTGTGGGAGGCAGTTCACATCAAAACAGAAGCTCTGGGAGGTCATTCTGACATACTGCAAAGATATTCAAGCAGAAACTGTCCAAATACTCACAAATTCAATGGATGCAAGAATTGTGAAGGTGATATCAAAGAAGGGGTCCTAGGTTAACATGTAACTTGGCCTGCTAAGTTTTTTTTTATTGAAAGAGCTTTTGATTGCTGCAAATTCAACAAATTACCATTTTAGTTCTCTTTACAACCTTTAAAATGTTTTGATCTCTGTTGTGCATAATAATTTGAAACAGTGCATTTTGAGTTTTTTACTTCTAAAAAAAAATCTGTTATCATTAGGAGATTTGTTCAATAAAATGTGCATTATACTCCAACGGTTGATGGCTTGAAGATTATACTGACTGTCATTTGCATCGACTATTTAGGAAAATAACATTTGCATAATAATTTGGAATGCGGTGTATATAAAGATTATAACTGAAATATGCCTATAGCTTAGAGTACTGATGAGAACACATTAGTGATCTCTAAAATGATGATAATTACAATCCCAAAGCTCCTCCAATTTAAAAATAATTACGGATCCATTGAAAAAGTTTTTACGGACAGTTGGAATCTCTGCATCTTCTACAAATTAAAATCTACTCTTTAGATAGTCCTATGTTAATATAGAATTATAATAACAAAGTCCTATGTTAATATTAACCCCTTAATGAGCGCCTATACGTGTTTTCACGGTGGCCATTAAAGGTACTTATGCCAGAGCACCGCCTTTTCACCACAGCGCTTTGGCATAAGCTAGCCGTTAACAACCGAATAATGGCGATCGCCGTCAAAACAGCGTCAGTTAGTTCTCTCTCTTCTCACACAGAATATATTCTGTGAGAGAAGAGAGAAATAGTAAAAATAAGGAACAGCACTCCCTATTAGCCCCCCGATAACCCCCCCCCCCCCCACGTCCCTGATAATCAAAATGGTGCACGCATGCACCGTTTGCATATTGCCAATGCTGCCTGCAGCAGCATATGGCAAATAGTAACAGCCAGGGACAAATCTGAGTGGTCCCTGCTGACATGGTCACTGTGATATACCTATCACAGTGATCTATGTTGTTATATTTATAAAATACAGCCAGGACATGGGCTGTGTCTTCCTCTCTGTAGTTGACCTGTGAGAGGAGAGAGAGACACTACAAATCCTGAGCTGTAGAAGTGAAGTGAAGAAAAAAATTACACAAACTTTTCAAGTCTGTGCCCCCTGATAATCCCATTTGTGCCCCCCCCCCCCTATCACCCCGTTTGTGCTCCCTGATCCCCTGTGTGAGCACAAGTGATCAGTACATTTTCTGGCAGCGTTAGGTTATTACCTGTTGTTAGTCAGTTTTACGTCATTTTTTTGTGTGCTGGTTTTAGGAATTTATTTATTTACCTAGGTTTAGGCAGGGTATCGTTTTGTTTTTTTCTTAGTTTGAAAAAAAAGAAAAATCTTTAAAAACGTTAGTGGCCTAACGGTTTCAGTTCTACCTAAATAATGGCTCGGAGAATGTTTACTGCGTAGCACGCGTACACCTTGCTATGCTCCAGCAGCTCAGGTAGTGACACAGACTCCGCTTCAGAGGTAGAACTTTTTGCAGACAGTGACGACTCAAGTTCTACTTCTACCTCTGGACCCCATAGCCCTATTGTGGTGGAATCAGTCGTCGCTGTCGAATCCCCAGGTGCAGGGCCCAGTAGTGCAGGGGCTAGTGGTGCAGGGCCTAGTGGTGCAGGGCCTAGTGGTGCAGTCCCTCCCGTGTTCTGGGATCCCGCAATTAAATTTTCCCACCAATTTCTGGAGGTAATTGTCCAACAGACAAATATCTTTGCAAGACAATTTATTGTACAGACACACACATCCGTCTACTCATCATGGACCCCCACTAGTGTCAACGAGCGTAAAAATTTTTTAGGCTTAACTCTAAATATGGGGTTTGTCAAAAAAACAACTATCCGCTCCTACTGGGCATCAAGAGCATTCCACGCTACCCCTGTATTTGAAGCAGTTATGTCCCAATACCGATATGAATCTATAATGCGCTTCATGCATTTTACAGATAACTCCCAAGTCCCCCAAAGAAATGACCCAGGCTACGATCGCCTTAATAAATTAAGACCTTTAATTTCCCTCCTACAAGAATCTTTTCTTAAACCCTACACCCCAGATGAAAATTTATTAGTGAATGAATCCCTAATGAGCTACAAAGGCCGTCTTTCATTCCGGCAGTTCATACCCCCCAAACGTGCGAAATATGGTGTTAAAACTATATATAAGGTGTGCGAGAGCACAACAGGGTACACCTGCGGTTTCTTGATTTATGAAGGCAAAGACCACCAAATTAATCCCCCAGGCTGCCAAAAGACAATTGTAACATCCGGAAAAATTGTGTGGGACCTAATGGTGCCATTCCTGCAGGGTACCACATCTACACGGATAATTTTTATAGCAGTGTCCCCCTTTTTAAATCCCTCCATACTGCAAATACAGCGGCTGTCACGAAGGGTCTGTGGACCCACTGGGCCATACCGCCTTGGCAGTAAGACAGCCGGCCAACATGGAGCAGGTGAGAGTCTATAGTTCTATAGGTACCTATGGCAGCTCAGACAGCAGCAGGGCAGGCTCGGCTGGGACTAGGTAGCAGGGGGACGTCAGGCGAGGTGAAGCAGGTTAGACGTGGATGCAGCGCAGCACGACTTTAGCACAGCTCAGACGCTAGACCGGGAATGCATGGATTGCTAGGAACAGGAACTGGAAACAGGTATAGGTACAGGGACAGGGACTGCAACAGGAAACACACTAGGAGGCCATGACATAAACAAACCAGGGAACACTTCAACGCTCAAGCATAGAACTAGGGTGCTGGACCCCTCTTATAGTCCAGGGTATTCACGGGTCAAAGTTCACGGAATCCGGCTGAGGTGAGTGGACGCGAGCGCTGGCATCTCCGGAGGAGGAGGCTGGGGCCAGCGCTTGCCAACTCGTGGCTGCGGCTGTCAGGGGGAGGTTGGAGCTGACAGCCCGCAGCCACGGACATTACAGCGGCCTGTGGGACAGTCCGTAAAAACAGGGTGGATTCCCAAAGCAACTGGTGTCCAGACGTGCGGAAATGGGGGCGTCATTCGCACTGGCAAGCAAGCAGTTACTTGCAGTAAAGTGGAATGACAAGAAGGACGTCTATATGTTGTCCACTCTGCATCCAGACACCACGGTGGCAGTTAAATCGTGACAGACTACAATAAATTCATGGGGGGGTGTAGATCTGTCGGACCAGGTGCTTCAAGTTTGACCCCACATAATAGCATGGTCCCCGTGAAAATATATAATTAAACCCACCAGCGGGAGGTATGCCAACCACTACTAGAATCATTTAGAGGCGTGTATGATCACGTGGGGATCCAGCCCCGGAGTCCTGGGACTTTACCCAAATCTCGTGAGACTACATTGATGATGCTCACCAAAAACACAGCGTTGCGAAGCAACAGACAAGGTAAGTAGTGATACAGTCCAGAACAATACAGACAAACATAAAACATAAATTAAGACCACTAGAAAAAGGTATATTAGAAAGGGGTGGAAAAGTGAACTACACAACCTCAAAATAAAGTGAAAAAATAAATAAATCCATAAATAAGTGAGTGCTGCACAGTGCCACCCGTGAGAAGTGTGTGGATAAAATAAATCCAGGAGGAAACCATCTCTGTAAATACATAGGCATATATTAATGACATATATAGAAAAACAATGTCACTAATGAAACCAAACATACAGTGAAGGAAATAAGTATCTGATCCCTTGCTGATTTTGTAAGTTTGCCCACTGTCAAAGACATGAACAGTCTAGAATTTTTAGGCTAGGTTAATTTTACCAGTGAGAGATAGATTATATAAAAAAAAAAAAAGAAAATCCCATTGTTAAAATTATATATATTTATTTGAATTGTGCACAGAGAAATAAGTATTTGATCCCCTACCAACCATTAAGAGTTCAGCCTCCTCCAGACCAGTTACACGCTCCAAATCAACTTGGTGCCTGCATTATAGACAGCACTTACATGGTCACCTGTATAAAAGACTCCCGTCCACAGACTCAATTAATCAGTCTGACTCTAACCTCTACAACATGGGCAAGACCAAAGAGTTTTCTAAGGATTTCAGGGACAAGATCATAGACCTGCACAAGGCTGGAATGGGCTACAAAACCATAAGTAAGACGCTTGGTGAGAAGGAGACAACTGTTGGTGCAATAGTAAGAAAATGGAAGACATACAAAATGACTGTCAATCGACATTGATCTGGGGCTCCATGCAAAATCTCACCTCGTGGGGTATCCTTGATCCTGAGGAAGGTGAGAGCTCAGCCGAAAACTACATGGGGGGAACTTGTTAATGATCTCAAGGCAGCTGGGACCACAGTCACCAAGAAAACCATTGGTAACACATTACGCCGTAATGGATTAAAATCCTGCAGTGCCCGCAAGGTCCCCCTGCTCAAGAAGGCACATGTACAGGGCCCCTGAAGTTTGCAAATGAACATCTGGATGGTTCTGAGAGTGATTGGGAGAAGATGCTGTGGTCAGATGAGACTAAAATTGAGCTCTTTGGCATTAACTCAACTCGCCGTGTTTGGAGGAAGAGAAATGCTCCCTATGACCCAAAGAACACCATCCCCACTGTCAAGCATGGAGGTGGAAACATTATGTTTTGGGGGTGTTTCTCTGCTAAGGGCACAGGACTACTTCACCGCATCAATGGGAGAATGGATGGAGCCATGTACCGTCAAATCCTGAGTGACAACCTCCTTCCCTCCACCAGGACATTAAAAATGGCTCGTGGCTGGGTCTTCCAGCACGACAATGACCCGAAACATACAGCCAAGGCAACAAAGGAGTAGCTCAAAAAGAAGCACATTAAGGTCATGGAGTGGCCTAGCCAGTCTCCAGACCTTAATCCCATCGAAAACTTATGGAGGGATCTGAAGATCCGAGTTGCCAAGCGACAGCCTTGAAATCTTAAAGATTTACAGATGATCTGCAAAGAGGAGTGGAAAAAAATTCCATCTAACATGTGTGCAAACCTCATCATCAACTACAAAAAACGTCTAACTGCTGTTCTTACCAACAAGGGTTTTGCCACCAAGTATTAAGTCTTGTTTGCCAAAGGAATCAAATACTTATTTCTCTGTGCACAATGCAAATAAATATATATAATTTTGACTATGTGATTTTCTTTTTTTTTTTTTTTATATATATAATCTATCTCTCACTGATAAAATTGACCTAGCCTAAAAAATCTAGACTGTTCATGTCTTTGACAGTGGGCAAACTTACAAAATCAGCAAGGGATCAAATACTTATTTCCTCCACTGTACATTATACAAATGATGCAAAGCATAACCCCAATCCAAAATTTAAATTGTATTGACGTATGTGCTATACCGAAAGAGTACAAATCTGATAGTACAAAAGTGAATAATGAAAAAACAATATTCAAACATTTATAAATATACTAAAAACACGTGAACATTATTCATGTGATTGAAGAAGGGAAAGCCCTTTGTTATTGTAAAAATACAAGAAAAAGGTGTCACAAAAATAATCACTGAGGTAGAAATGTATATAAATACAAATATGTATATAGTAAAAATGCAAAAAAACCATAAACAAAATAATAAAAAATTTGCATAAAAATGCAAACAAAGACCCTGACATCGAATCACCACCGGACCACAAGACTGAACAGTAGATATAAAAACTGTGTTATAAGCACGAGGAAGCCAAAGGATAATATTCCGAAGAAGTTGATCGGAAGCTCAATCATATACTGCTGCGGCACTGGGAAAAAAATAATATATATATATATGTATATAAGAATGTGTATACATATAAAAAAAAGCGTTAGGAAACGAGATTGCATAGGGAGGAAAAGGAGGCATGGATCGGATATCAAAGACATAATACAAGGAAACAATACAGGAAACATGAGAGGAATAAAAACAAAATAAAATAAATTAAAATACTGGGAAACGCCAATGAGAGTGGCAATAAGGCAATGAATATTTTATAGAAAGGGGACAAAACTGTTATGTTCATTAAGGCCATAAGGGCACAGAGTTCCCAGTCTCATGATCTACCTAGTCTCCTTCTGGCCAAGGGCCTTTCTCCAATTACCACCCCTTGGTCCAATCAGTACTTTATCAATGGCCCTCACTTTAAGTAATGACGCATCACAATTATGCTCTAACTCAAAAAGTGTCGCGGAATGGTTTTGAGTAAGGAAATATCTTTGGCATCACTGGCAGCTTCTATGCTAAGAACGTGTTCCCGTACCCTCCTACGGAACTGTCTTATTGTCATGCCGATGTAAATTTTGTCACATGGGCATGTAGCAAAATAGATAACGCCAGTAGTGGAACAATCTATGTGGTGAGTGATTGTGTAGTTATGTCCATGATTAAAATGATAAAACATAGATGTTTGTTCATTGTTAGGAAATGAGACACACTTGCCACATTTAAAGCAGCCCACTAGGGTCCCTTGGAGTCAAAAGTGTATTGGGGTTGTAATCCCCTACGGTGAGTATGTACCAGTATGTCACGCAAATTTTTGGCTCTCCTGTGTGTAATAGATGGAACAGAGGGTAAGAGTTTCCCCAAAGTATGATCCTGTTTGAGAATAGGCCAGAATTTTCTCATCACCCTTGCAATTTCATCAGATTTACAGGTAAAATCGGTAATCATTCTTACCAGCTGATGAGAATGTCCTATGTCTTGTGCCCTGTAATAGTGATGTCCTCTGACTATGTTTAGCTCTATTACATGCACGTAGTATGGATCGATTGCTATATCCTCTCTCTTGAAATAGTTTCTTAAGATCTTTGGCCTGCTTCTCAAAAGTATAGTCATCCGAACATATTCGTCTTGCTCGCAAGTACTGACCGACTGGTATGTTATTAATTAAATGTCGAGGGTGAGCAGAGGAGGCATGAAGTACAGAGTTAGCAGAAGTAGTCTTCAGTATGATCTAAATAGATCAGTATGTAACAGGCCATTAGTACCGAGTGTCAAGAAAATCAATTTGAAATTTACTCACTTGATACGTTAGCTTGACATTGACGTTATTACAGTTTAAACAATCAATAAAGGTTTTCAGTTCCTCCAGTGATCCGTGCCAGATCATAAGCACGTCGTCAATGTATCTGGCCAAAAACTGTACCTTTTCGATTATTACGTGCATGTAATAGAGCTAAACATAGACATCACTATTACAGGGCACTAGACATAGGATAACTACTCATCAGCAGGTAAGAATGATTACCGATTCTTCCTGTAAATCTGATGAAATTGCAAGGGTGATGAGAAAATTCTGTCCTATTCTCACACAGGATCATACTTTGGGGAAACTCTTACCCTCTGTTCCATCTATTACACATAGGAGAGCCAAAAATTTGCGTGATATACTGGTACATAGTTACCATAGGGGATTACAACCCCAATATACTTTTGGCTCCAAGGGACCCAAGTGGGGCAGCTTTAAATGTGGCAAGTGTGTCTCGTGTCCTAACATTGAACAAACATCTATGTTTTATCATTTTGATCATGGACATAACTACACAATCACACACCACATAGATTGTTCCACTTTGGCGTTATCTATTTTGCTACATGTGACAAAATTTACATCGTCATGACAATAAGACAGCTCCGTTGAAGGCAACGGGAACATGTTCTTAGCATAGAAGCTGCCAGTGATGGCAAAGATATTTCCTTACTCAAAACCATTCTGCGACACTTTAAATTAGAGCATAATTGTGATGCGTCATTACTTAAAGTGAGGGCCATTGATAAAGTACTGATTGGACCAAGGGGTGGTAATTGGAGAACGGCCCTTGGCAAGAAGGGGACTAGGTGGATAATGATAATGGGAACTCTGTGCCCTTATGGCCTTAATGAACATAACAGTTTTGTCCCCTTTCTATAAAATATTCATTGTCTTATTGCCACTCTCATTGGCGTTTCCCAGTATTTAAATTTATTTTATTTTATTTTTATTCCTCTCATGTTGTTTCCTTGTATTATGTCTTTGACAACCGATCCATGCCTCCTTTACCTCCCTATGACAATCTAGTTTCCGAACGCTTTTTTTGTATGTATACACATTCTTATATACATATATATATTATTTTTTCACAGTGCTGCATCACTATATGATTGAGCTTATGATCAACTTCTTCGGAATATCACCCTTTGGCTTCCTCGCGCTTATAACACAGTTTTTATATTCACTGTTCAGTCTTGTGGTCCGGTGGTGATTCGATGTCAGAGTCTTTGTTTGCATTTTCATGCAAATTTTTGATTATTTTGTTTATGGGTTTTTGAATTTTTACCTCAGTGTTTATTTTTGTGGCACCTTTTTCTTGTATTGTTACAATAACAAAGGGCTTTCCCTTCTTCAATCACATGAATAATGTTCACCTGTTTTTAGTATATTTATAAATGTTTGAATTTAACACATTGTTTTTTCATTATTCACTTTTGTACTATCATATTTGTACTCTTTCGGTATAGCACATACGTCAATGCAATTTACATCTTTATTTGGGGTTATGCTTTGCATCATTTGTATAATGTATGTTTGGTTTCATTATTTACATTGTTTTTCTATATATGTGTAAAGGATCTGCCAGGCACAGTTTCTTTATCAACGCTTATAGGTAATCAGTCTGCACCTGCTTCTAGGTCTGTGAGACTGACTCCATCTTCCACCACTCAGGATGGCAGGCTTAGGAGTGGGAGAGCCTATCGCAGCCTGGCCAGACGGAGCTAGCTCCCGCCCTCTGTCTATTTATACCTGCCTTTCCTGTTCCTCCTTGCTTGTGAATCTTCTCTGTTGGTTTCCTGGCCCTGCTGCAGCTTCTTGTACTATTTGTCCCTGCTTCCTATTGACCCTGGCTTGTTGACTACTCTCCTGCTCTGCGTTTGGTACCTCGTGCTCTCCTGGTTTTACTCGGCTTGTTCACTACTCTCCTGCTCTGCGTTTGGCACCTCGTACTCTCCTGGTTTGACTCGGCTCGTTTACTACTCTTGTTGCTCACGGTGTTGTCGTGGGCAACTGCCCCGTTTCCCTTAGGTTCTGTGTTCCCTTGTCTGTTGTTCACTTATTGAGTGTAGGGACCGTCGCCCAGTTGTACCCCGTCGCCTAGGGCGGGTCGTTGCAATTAGGCAGGGACTGAGTGGCGGGTAGATTAGGGCTCACTTGTCTGTTTCCCTACCCCCATCATTACATATTCACAAGCCCATATACCTAGTCTACCCTGGTCCCTGACACTACTATGGACCCCCTAGAGATCCTGGCTCAGCAAATGCAGGGTCTCTCCCTACAGGTCCAGGCCCTGGCTCAGAGGGTCAACCAGCCTGATGCTACCATGGTAGTGCCCCTCACCTCACCTCTTGAACCCCACCTCAAGTTGCCTGACCGGTTCTCAGGGGACCGGAAGAGTTTTCTCTCCTTTCGGGAGAGTTGTAAGCTCTATTTTCGCTTAAAGCCCCACTCCTCTGGTTCTGAGAGCCAGCGGGTGGGTATAATTATGTCCCGGCTCCTGGAGGGGCCCCAAGAATGGGCCTTCTCCTTGGCTCCTGACGCCCCTGAACTTTCCTCTGTTGATCTTTTCTTTTCTGCTCTCGGACTCATTTATGACGAGACTGACAAGACTGCCTTTGCCGAGAGTCAGCTGGTGACCTTACGTCAGGGTAAGAGTCCTGTTGAGGAGTATTGTTCTGACTTTAGGAAGTGGTGCGTAGCTTCTCGGTGGAATGACCCTGCCTTAAGGTGCCAGTTTAGGTTGGGCCTGTCGAACGCCCTGAAAGACCTGCTAGTTAGCTACCCCTCTTCTGACTCCCTAGACCAGGTTATGGCTTTAGCGGTACGATTTGACCGACGTCTCAGGGAACGACGACTTGAACGTCTTTGTGTTTTCTCCTCTGACTCCCCCATGATGCCTCCCGAGGTTCCGTTGCTTCGTTCTTCCACGGAAGACTCGGAGGTACCTATGCAACTCGGGGCCTCAGTGTCCCCCCAACAACGTAGAGAGTTCCGCAGGAAGAATGGTCTCCGCTTCTACTGTGGGGATGACAAGCATCAAGTGAACAACTGTCCTGGGCGTAAGAATAAGCAGCCGGAGGAACTTCCGCGCCTAAGTGATCATCGGGGAGGTCACTTGGGCGCACAGGTATTTCCCGTAAATATGAAACGTAATAAAATCTTGCTTCCCTTTCAGGTCTCTTTTGGTGGTAGGTCTGCTACCGGCAGTGCCTTCGTGGATTCAGAGTCTTCTGCTAATATCATGTCTGTGGAATTTGCTATGTCTCTAGCTATGCCTTTGATTGATTTGCCTAAACCTGTCCCGGTAGTGGGTATCGACTCCACTCCTCTTGCTAATGGTTATTTTACACAGCATACCCCTGTTTTTGAATTCCTTGTTGGCTCCATGCATTTGGAGCAGTGCTCTGTACTGTTGATGCAGGGATTATCGTCCGATTTGGTTTTAGGCCTTCCCTGGTTGCAGTTGCATAATCCCACGTTTGACTGGAATACTGGGGATCTTACCAAATGGGGTAATGAAGAAGGATGGTGGTCTTAGGCCATGCATTGACTACCGAAACTTGAATAAGGTCACTGTGAGGAACCAGTATCCCCTTCCTCTGATTCCTGATCTCTTTAATCAGGTTCAGGGCGCCCAATGGTTCTCTAAGTTGGATCTACGGGGGGCTTATAACCTTATCCGCATCAAAGAGGGGGATGAGTGGAAGACTGCGTTTAACACGCCCGAAGGTCATTTCGAATACCTCGTCATGCCCTTTGGGTTGTGTAATGCTCCCGCGGTCTTCCAGAATTTCATAAATGAGATTTTAAGAGACTACCTGGGGGTATTTCTTGTAGTGTACCTTGATGACATACTTGTGTTTTCCAAGGACTGGTCCTCCCACATTGAGCATGTCAGGAAGGTGCTCCAGGTCCTTCGGGAAAACAAACTGTTTGCGAAGACCTAAAAATGTGTGTTTGGGGTGCAGGAGATACCATTTTTGGGTCAAATCCTCACTCCTCATGAATTCCGCATGGACCCCGCCAAGGTCCAGGCTGTGGCGGAATGGGTCCAACCTGCCTCCCTGAAGGCGTTACAGTGCTTCCTGGGGTTCGCTAATTATTACAGGAGATTTATTGCTAACTTCTTGGTCATCGCTAAGCCTCTTACGGATCTCACTCGCAAAGGTGCTGATCTCCTCCACTGGCCTCCTGAGGCTGTCCAGGCTTTTGAGGTCCTTAAGAAGTGCTTTATCTCGGCCCCGGTGCTGGTTCAGCCCAACCAAATGAAGCCGTTTATCGTGGAGGTTGACGCGTCCGAGGTGGGAGTGGGGGCTGTCTTGTCCCAGGGTACCAGGTCCCTCACCCATCTCTGTCCCTGTGCCTACTTCTCCAGGAAGTTTTCGCCCACTGAGAGTAACTATGATATTGGCAACCGCGAACTCTTAGCCATTAAATGGGCATTTGAAGAGTGGCGCAACTTCCTGGAGGGGGCTAGGCACCAGGTAACGGTCCTTACCGACCACAAGAATCTGGTTTTCCTAGAATCTGCCCGGAGGCTAAACCCGAGACAAGCTCGATGGGCGTTATTTTTTACCAGATTCAACTTTTTGGTTACCTATAGGGCTGGGTTTAAAAATATTAAGGCTGATGCACTGTCGCGTAGCTTCATGGCCAGCCCTCCTTCGGAGGAAGATCCTGCTTGTATTTTGCCTCCAGGTATAATCATTTCCTCTATTGATTCTGATTTAGTCTCTGAGATTGCGGCTGATCAAGGTTCAGCTCCCGGGAACCTTCCTGAGAACAAGCTGTTTGTTCCCCTGCAATTCCGGCTAAGGGTACTTAGGGAAAATCATGACTCCGCACTATCTGGTCATCCAGGCATCCTGGGTACCAAGCACCTCATTGCCAGAAACTATTGGTGGCCTGGGTTGCCTAAAGACGTTAAGGCCTACGTCGCCGCTTGTGAAGTTTGTGCTAGGTCCAAGACTCCCAGGTCCCGACCAGCGGGCTTACTACGTTCTTTGCCCATTCCTCAGAGACCTTGGACCCATATCTCCATGGATTTTATCACCGATTTGCCTCCATCTCAAGGCAAGTCGGTGGTGTGGGTTGTAGTAGACCGCTTCAGTAACATGTGCCACTTTGTGCCCCTCAAGAAACTACCCAATGCTAAGACGTTAGCTACCTTGTTTGTCAAACACATCCTGCGTCTCCATGGGGTCCCTGTCAATATTGTTTCTGACAGAGGAGTACAATTTGTTTCATTGTTTTGGAGAGCCTTCTGTAAAAAGTTGGAGATTGATCTGTCCTTCTCCTCTGCCTTCCATTCTGAAACTAATGGCCAAACTGAGAGGACTAATCAGTCTCTAGAACAATATTTAAAGGGAACCTGTCACCAGCATTTCACCTATTGAACTTTACTTCTCCCTCACTAGCCGCTGCTATAAAAAGTTCATTGCCGTTATCCCCTTTCCTAAACTCCTCCTCCGACTGTAAATAACGGTCTGCAAACGTTTCGCGCCTTTTATCGTAATAATCCGGTGTCCCTTTGTGTGCACACACACCAAAGGAGGACATCAATGCACAAGCGCGGGATGTTGTGTGCTGGGGAAAGGCGAGGAGCTGTCAATCAAAATTAAGAAGGTGGGGTAAACTCGGAAAGACTTGAGGAATGAAGATTTGACTCTTTTCAAAATGAAGATTTGACTCTTTTCAAATGAAGATCTGACTCTTTTTTGCTCATTAGCATACGGTGTGGGAACACTAAAAAGCTAAATACTAAAGCTACAGAGCAGACTAAGAAGATAATTATAGGTTATATAGAAATGATTTTTCACCCACTACCACCAGGTATAGTCGATTTAATAGGTGAAATGCTGGTGACAGGTTCCCTTTAAGGTGTTTTATCTCTGACTGCCAATATGATTGGGTCTCATTCATTCGCCTCGCCGAATTTTCCCTTAATAACCGGGTCAGTAACTCGTCAGGGGTCTCCTCCTTTTTCTGTAATTTTGGGTTTAATCCGCGGTTTTCCTCCGTTTCACCTGGTAGTTCCAACAATCCCGAGGTAGAAGTCGTTCATCGGGAACTGTGCACAGTCTGGGCCCAGGTTCAGAAGAACCTAGAGGCGTCCCAGAGCATAGAAAAAACTCAGGCAGATAGAAGACGTTCTGCTAACCCCTTGTTTATGGTCAGGGATCTGGTGTGGCTATCGTCAAAAAATTTGCACCTGAAAGTCCCGTCCAAGAAGTTTGCTCCCCGGTTTATAGGGCCGTACAAGGTCATTGAAGTCCTCAATCCTGTCTCCTTCCGACTGGAGTTGCCCCCATCTTTTCGAGTACACGACGTGTTTCATGCCTCCCTCCTTAAACGCTGCTCCCCGTCCTTGGCTCCCTCGAGGAAACCTCCGGTCCCTGTTCTCACCCCTGAGGGGGTAGAATTCGAGGTGGCCAAGATTGTGGACAGCAAGATGGTCCAAGGCTCCCTCCAGTACCTGGTCCATTGGAGAGGATACGGGCCTGAGGAGAGGACGTGGGTACCCGCCCAGGATGTTCACGCTGGGATATTGGTCAGGAGGTTCCACCTTCGTTTCCCCAATAAACCAGGTCCACTTAGAAAGGGTCCGGTGGCCCCTCTTAAAAGGGGGGGTACTGTAAAGGATCTGCCAGGCACAGTTTCTTTATCAACGCCCATAGGTAATCAGTCTGCACCTGCTTCTAGGTCTGTGAGACTGACTCCATCTTCCACCACTCAGGATGGCAGGCTTAGGAGTGGGAGAGCCTATCGCAGCCTGGCCAGACGGAGCTAGCTCCCGCCCTCTGTCTATTTATACCTGCCTTTCCTGTTCCTCCTTGCTTGTGAATCTTCTCTGTTGGTTTCCTGGTCCTGCTGCAGCTTCTTGTACTATTTGTCCCTGCTTCCTATTGACCCTGGCTTGTTGACTACTCTCCTGCTCTGCGTTTGGTACCTCGTGCTCTCCTGCTCTGCGTTTGGCACCTCGTACTCTCCTGGTTTGACTCGGCTCGTTTACTACTCTTGTTGCTCACGGTGTTGCCGTGGGCAACTGCCCCGTTTCCCTTAGGTTCTGTGTTCCCTTGTCTGTTTGTCTGTCGTTCACTTATTGAGTGTAGGGACCGTCGCCCAGTTGTACCCCGTCGCCTAGGGCGGGTCGTTGCAAGTAGGCAGGGACTGAGTGGCGGGTAGATTAGGACTCACTTGTCTGTTTCCCTACCCCCATCATTATAATATGTCATTAATATATGCTTATGTATTTACAGAGATGGTTTCCTCCTGGATTTATTTTATCCACACGCTTCTCACGGGTGGCACTGTGCAGCACTCACTTATTTACGGATTTATTTATTTATTTTTTCACTTTATTTTGAGGTTGTGTGGTTCACTTTTCCACCCCTTCCTAATATACCTTTTTCTGGTGGTCTTAATTTATGTTTTATGTTTGTCTGTAATGTTCCGGACTGTATCACTACTTACCTTGTTTGTTGTTTCGCAACGCTGTGTTTATGGTGAGCGTCATCAATGTAGTCTCAAGAGATTTGGGGGAAGTCCCAGGACTCCGGGGCTGGATCCTCACATGATCACACACGCCTCTAAATGATTCTAGTAGTGGTTGGCATACCTCCTGCTGTACCACGTTTGACTCGGGCGTAACTTATGCACCGCCCCCGTGCCCTGTGCGACCATGTTATTGGTCTACACAGCGGGCGGGGGGAATGAGTAAGCTTCTGATAGTGATAGGACTGGATACATATGAAGGAGCGGTATAGCGGCAGCTGCCGAGTGATTGGCTCCACATATTGTGGCGTTCTTATACATGCATTATTGATTACATTAGCTAGGTCACACATGGGAATGGTTAGGGAGGAGGCATTTAAGGGAATGTCTGTATGCAAGACGCCACCCCCTGATGAAGCTTCGGTGAAACGCGCGTTGGGTCAGCAGTGGCAGGTCCGGTCTTGTTCGCTCAAGTTATTTTCTTCATACAGGTATATGTATGCAGTTTGTTGCAGCCCCTTTGGCTTTAATACAAGTATTGTGATGTGCTTATACTGCCTGTTATGTTCTACCTGCTTGTGCATACAAACTGTTTATATCCTGTTCATTCCTATTGATTATTGTTTTTGGGGGACCCTGACATCGTGTTATCATCTGGACTACCCATTGCTTCAATATTCTGACTCCATCCCTTACTTGTGAGGGTTATCTTTGTACTTCAGTTTTTAATTCATGTTCTTTGTGTGTATTTTTTATTGAACATTAATAAAGTATCTTTTTTATTTTTTGAAATATATGGTGGTGAACTTTTCTTGGTAATTCAGATTGCTACCTATAATCGGTTTGTGCTTTATAAAAAAAAAAACAAGGAACGCTCACCTTCCTCCAGTTCCAGGAGGAGGTTATTGAGAATCTCCTATTTGATTTCAATGCCCCTGCACAACCCTACAAGTCTGAGGATGTGCGAAGACATGCAGAGCACCACTTTCTTCACCCCTGTCCCTTCCAGCGAAACGCAATGATATCCCCAAAAAAGGTGCCAGGTTTGCAGTAAGCATGCCGAACAAAATTGTTATTTTTATTAATATTTCTGTATGGTGATACAGGCATGATTTTTTTTTTTTCTTTGGAGGATCACTAATAATCGAGCTGTTCCTAATCAATACACTATGGGCTTTACTACATTCGGGTTTTCGCAGGACCTCTTGCACCTGACAATGCTTCTGGAAATACTGACATGATTTTGGGGATCAGAGATCCTTTACTGTTCCTATAGATGGATTTGGCACTGCACCATTATATATACTTTAACCGATTGGTTGTTTAGTGCACATAGAGGTTCCTACCTTGCCGAGCACAGGCCTGTTATGGTGTACCGCGTCACTTGGCACATTCGTTCCTCTTATAGGGATTGATGGAGCTAAAGAGACGTTGTACAACCAGTCACTGAAAAAAAAAATTTCATGACAGCCCTGCAGGTGTTCTTCTATATTGTGAACAGACTTGAGTTTGCAACATAGTTGGATACATTTCCCTCCATTTGTTTGAAGATATTGCCCGTCACTCCTGTACAGTTAATTTTTTCCTCTCTGATTTTATATTAGGACAGAATTCTGTCCACAATGACATCATAATGGCACCAACTGCTTCTTCAGCAAGACATAGTCATAAGTACAGGCAAATACGTCTATAGCAACATGTATCCGTTATGAACGTATGATGTTATACGGCTTCACTTCTCTTTTGTATGCCGCACAAATTTATTAATGTGGCATATTTCTAACAAAATAACCTTCTACCACGTCTCCTCTATTTCATGTGGAAATGTAAGAAGAATTTGAAGTAAACATTATATACGCATAGTGTCTTAAATAATACCCATTATTCCCTACTTTAAAATTTTATTTGGTCTGCATGCTCACTACACCACTAGATGAATACCTTTAGGGCTCTAGTTTTTAAAATGGGGTCATTTCTGGGTGGTTTTTTTTTTGGTCAGGCAGCTCAATGCCTCTAAATGCATGATATGGGGCCTAGAATTTATTCAATTGTGCCCTGAAAGCCAAAGGGTGCTCCCTTTATTTTTGGCCCAGCCACATGTCTAGTAAGTAGATCGAGGCCACAATGGGGGTATTTTTGAAAACAGGAGAAACACGGTGATAGATTTTGGGGTGTGTTTCTTCATTCTCATGTTCGCTTTACAATTAAATCTCTCTTTACAATGACAGATTTGTGAAAAAAAGTGGATTTTTTTTTTTTGCTTCAATTCTTACAAAAAACTGTGGGGTCAAAATACTCACTACATCCCTAAATAAATAGCTTAGGAGGTATAGTTTTCAAAATGGGGTCATTTGTGGGGGTTTCCATCATTCTGGCACCTATGAGGCCCTGAAAACCTGGCTCGGTGCAGGAAAACAAAATGTACTTCAAAATGTATAAAATTATTATTACATTTGTAAGTCTTTTAAATTGCTCAAAAATGTATAGAATTTTTTCAAAAGTACTGTGAAAATAGAGTAAAGAGAGGGGAACATATATTTAATAAAAAAAAATTGTACAGTATGTACTTACATATGTGACATATTGCAGTTCAAAATAGGGAAAATGTCAATTTTTATAAAATATCATACATTTTTGTATTTTTTTATTAATTTACGCAAATTGTATTCATCTACTTTTACCACTGAAATAAAGTACAACATGTGACGAAAAAACAATGTCAGAATTACTTGTACATGCCAAACTATTGCAGAGTTATTCTGTGATAAAGTCAGACATACCGGATTTGACATATCTGGCTTGTTCATTAAGGTCCAAACAAGCTTAGTCATTAAGGAGTTAAAAATTATATATAGAATTCTAATAACATTAAACATTATGCTGATATTCTGACAATGTACTGAATAAAAATGTGTTTTGGCCATGAATAACCATTTAAGAAAGCGCTTGCCAGATCGGAAATCACCTCATAAGTAGATGTGTATTATGTACCTGTCTTAGGGCAAACGTGGCGGAATTGCTGTGGAATTCTCCAGCGGCCGTTTTTTTTCATTTCTTTCTATACATTTTTAGTAAAATTAGTTCAGATGTTGCAGAAAATTACTTTGCGGAATTTAGGCTGCGGTGCAGATTTTTCACTCCGCAGCATGCTCATTACATTGCGGAGAAGCAGCGGAATTTCACTACAGATTTCAGCCTTTGCAATGCAAAAACTGAAATCTGTGGCAAGTCCGCTGTGATATCTGCAACGTCTGAATTACCTGTCAAATATGCAAATGTTGGTGCAGATTCGTTGCGTAATTGCCCCGAATCTCCACCAACATTTGCAGCGGAAAAATTCTGCCACGTCTGAACGTGCCCTTATCCTTGTTAAGCTCAACTACTGAGGGCGGATTTACACGAACGTGATATACGTCCGTGCAACGCGCGTGATTTTCACGCGTGTCGTACGGACCTATGTTAGTCTATGGGGCCGTACAGACAGTCCGTGATTTTTTCGCAGTGTGAGTCCGTTGCGTAAAACTCATGACATATCCTATATTTCTGCATTGTTCGCGCATCACATGGGAAGCACTTCCGTGGGATGCGCGTGATTTGCGCAACAGCAGTCAAAAGTATTTTTGCAAACAGAACAGCACCACGTGCTTTTCTGTTTACAAACATCCAAACGGAGTGTCATAATGATGGCGGCTACGCGAAAATCACGCAGCCGCACCTCCTATGTGATGACACACGGAGCTGTTAAGTGCCTTTTGCGCACGCAAAAAGCTGCGGTTTTTGCGTGCGCAAAACGCACGCGCTCGTGTAAATCCGCCCTCAGGGTGAAATGAATCACTACCGATGACATTGTTTTGTAAAGGAGGGAGAGATTTTGGGGCAGCCGCTTCCTTCCTCATTGTTACAAGAGCTCTATTATCTTTTTCCAGTTCATGCCATTGACTTGACATGAAAACTTTTCTACCCATTGCATGGTCTTTGTCATGCATATGGCCTTTTTTGTCTTTCATTGTTCATGCTGTGACAGTGTTGCACGGCGTGTGTGCAGAGAGCAGGTTACTGCATTGTTTGTCTAAATATGTACTGCTCCATGTAACCCCCTGCAGAAGGTATTTATTATACTCAAGACAGACGCCGACTCTGACAACTGCCCTGACCCCCAGCAGATGGTACTGCAGCATTGCCACTGGCCTGGAACTAACAGCATATGCCAGCTCTTATTGTTTGCATTATACGTCCAGGCCAAGCCGTGTGCCCTCCATGACTAAGCAGCTGTATATACAGTAAAGCCTGCCAAAAATCTAACTGCCAGATCAGTGCTTTGGAAACTAAGCTGCAGTAAAGTGGAATTGATATACTCCTCCTTTCCTTGGTGCAGTGACGATTGGGACTATTTAGAAACACTCATAAAGACGTTGCACTAAAGTCTGCAGATTTAGATTTTTATGTTTCCAGGAAATGCATGTGTAAAAAAAAAATATCAGAGGGAAGAGTTTGCTGTAAATTTGCTTCAGATGTTTATATTCACCTTTGAAAACGTTGTTTTTTTAAAATAAAAATGTTTATCAGTATGATTGGTGCAACTTTCGAAATAGTTTTTATTGAAAATTATTTTAAGTTTTTGAGATCCTGCTGCTTTGTATTCTGTATACAGAGCAGCTGTATCTAGCTCTGAGACCTGAACCTGTCAGGTCAGCGTCACTGACGGGTTCAGGGTTAGGGACACGCGAGATCCACCTGTTAGAGACACGTGGGATCCACCTGTTAGGGCTAGTTCACACATGGCGTAAATACTGCAGCATAATACAGTAGCAGAGAATTGGATGAGATTTCAAGAACTCTCATCCACATGCTGTGTACCTGATATGCAGAGATTCCGCACACAAATTGACCTACGGAGCAGTTTTTTAAGCCGCAGCATGTCAATTGTGGTTGCGGAATCGTCTGTATTTTGTTGCGGGTTTTCCCCATTGAATTCAATGGAGATCGAAAATCCGCAACAGTCATGTGTTGCGACTTTTGTGGAGAAATCTCAGCGATTACACTGCAAAAATCTCAAATGAAAAAAAAAACAAAAAACCTTATACTTACCTCTGATGCTCTGCAGGCCAGCCTCCGGAGATCATGTTTCAACCCAAGTCACCACTGCAGCCAATCACAGGCTGTATCGGCAGTCACATGGGATTAAACGTCATCCCAGGAGGCCGGTCTGGATGATGTCAGAGGGCTGGCCTCCTGGGTTGACGTTCCTTCCCATGTGACCGCCTGCTGGGATTAAACGTCTTCCCAGGAGGCCGGCTAATGCTGCAGTTTTCTGCAGCGGACATTCCAGGCGAATAATTTGGTATGGTTTTTGCCTGTAATTCCCTGCGGCCACCGGGGAGGATGTGCTGTGCTGTACCTTTGCGCAGCGTATCCGCCCTGTGTAAATTTACCATTATCGATCACATCTAAGTTATGAACTTAGATGTGATCGGTAACAGCTCAATCCTACATGTCAGAGACACGCAGGACCCGCTGTCGCTGAACCCATTAATGCAGCTGACCAGACAGATTCAGGTTTCAGCGCTAGATACAGCTGCTCTGTATACAGGATACAAAGCAGCTGTATCTTAAAAAGTAGAAATAATTTTTCATAAAAAGTAATTAGAAAGTTGCACCAAACACACTGATAGACATTTTTATTAAAAACCAAACATGATGTTAGCCTTTAACCCCTTCCCTCTTTGGCCGCTTTTGACCTTCCTGACAGAGCCTCATTTTTCAAATCTGACATGTTTCACTTTATATGGTAATAACTCCGGAATGCTTTTACCTATCCAAGTGATTCTGAGATTGTTTTCTCGTGACACATTGGACTTTATGTTACTGCCAAAATTTGCCCGATACATTCAGTATTTAATTGTGAAAAACACCAAAATTTTGTGAAAAATTGCAAAAATTTGCATTTTTCTCAATTTAAATGTATCTGCTTGTAAGACAGGCAGTTATACCACACAAAAATGTTGCTAACTAACATCCCCCATATGTCTACTTTAGATTGGCATCGTTTTTTAAACATAATTTTATTTTTCTAGGACGCTACAAGGCTTAGAACTTTAGCAGCAATTTCTCACATTTTCAAGAAAATTTCAAAATGCTATTTTTACAGGGGCCAGTTCAGTTGTGAAGTGGCTTTGAGGTCCTTAGATATTAGAAACCCCCAATAAATCACCCCATTTTAAAAACTGCACCCCTCAAAGTATTCAAAACAGCATTTAGAAAGTTTCTTAACCCTTTAGACATTGCACAGGAATTAAGGCAAAGTAGAGGTGAAATTTACAAAGTTCATTATTTTTTTCCAGAAATTCATTTTGAATCCATTTTTTTTGTACCACAGAATGTTTTACCCAAGAAATGCAACTCAATATTTATTGCCCAGGTTCTGCAGTTTTAGGAAATATCCCACATGTGGCTCTAGTGTGGTAATGGACTGAAGCACCGGCCTCAGAAGCAAAGGAGCACCTGGTGGATTTTGGGTCTCCTTTTTATTAGACTATATTTTAGGCTCCATGTCAGCTTTGAACAGGTCTTGTGGAACTAAAACAGTGGAAACCCCCTAAAAGTGACCCCATTTGGGAAACTACACCCCTCGAGGAATTTATCTAGGGGTGTAGCAAGCATTTTGACCGGCCAGTTTTTTTGCAAAAATTTTTGGAACTAGGCCATGAAAATGAAAATCTAAATTTTTTCAAATAAAATGTAGGTTTAGCTAATTTTTTTTCATTTCCAAAAGAACTAAAGTAGAAAAAGCACCAAAACATTTGTAGAGCAATTTCTCCCGAGTAAAACAATACCCCACATGTGGTTATAAACGGTTGTTTGGACACACGGCAGGGCTTAGAATGGAAAGAGCGCCATTTGGCTCTTGGAGCTGAAATTTAGCAGGAATGGTTTGCGGAGGCCATGTCGCATTTGCAAAGCCCCCTAGGGGACAAAACAGTGGAAACCCCCAACAAGTGACCCCATTTTGGAAACTATACCCCTCGAGGAATTTATCTAGGGGTGTAGCAAGCATTTTGACCGGCCAGTTGTTTTGCAAAAATTTTTGGAACTAGGCCATGAAAATGAAAATCTAAATTTTTTCAAATAAAATGTAGGTTTAGCTAATTTTTTTTCATTTCCACAAGGACTAAAGGAGAAAAAGCACCATAAAATTTGTAAAGAAATTTCTCCCGAGTAAAATAATACCCCACATGTGGTCATAAACGGCTGTTTGGACACACGGCGAGGCTGAGAAGGGAAAGAGCGCCATTTGGCTTTTGGAACTCAAATTTAGCAGGAATGGTTTGCGGAGGCCATGTCACATTTGCAAAGCTCCTGAGGGGACAAAACAGTGGAAACCCCCAACAAGTGACCCCATTTTGGAAACTACACCCCATGAGGAAATTATCTAGGGGTACAATGAGCAGTTTGACCCCACAGGTGTTTTACAGAACTTATTGGAAGTAGGCCGTAAAAATGAAAATCTACATTTTTTCAAATAAAATGTAGGTTTAGGTATTTTTTTTTCATTTCCACAAGGACTGAAGGAGAAAAAGCACCATAAAATTAGTAAAGCAACTTCTCCCGAGTAAAACAATACCCCACATGTGGTCATAAACATCTGTTTGGACACACGGTAGGGCTCAGAATGGAACTAGCACCATTTGGATTTTGGATAGTGTCTGGGCGCCATGTCACATTTGCTGAGCCCCTGTAGTACTAGTACAGTGGAAACACCCCAAAATTGACTCCATTTGGGAAACTGCACCCCCTGAGGAATCATCTAGGGGTATAGTGAAAATTTTGATCCCAAAGGTTTTTTGCTGAATTAATTAGAATTAAGCCATGAAAATGAAAAATAATTTTTTTTTCCAACAAGATGTAGTTTTAGATCAACATTTTTCATTTTTACAAGGAATAGAGAAGAAAAAGCACCCCAACATTTGTAAAGTAATTTCTCCCGAGTACGGTAACACCCCATATGTGGTTATAATCAGCTGTTTACGTATATGGGAGCATTCAGAAGAAAAGGAGCGGTATTTATCTTTTGGAGCGTAGATTTTGCTGGAATGGTTTGCGGACGCCATGTTGCATTTGCAAAACCCCTGATGTACCAAACAAAAGTGACCCCGTTTTAGAAACTACACCCCTAAAGGCATTTATCAAGGGGTGTAGTGAGAATTTAGACATCACAGGTGTTTTTCAGAAATGAATACGCAGTGGATGGTGCAAAGTGAAAATTGCAATTTTTCCACTGATCTGCCCATTCACCGCACAAGATGTTGTGCCCCTAGAGAATCTTACCCCATAAATTGTTAAGCGGGTTCTCCCGGGTATGGTAATGCCTTACTTGTGGCCATAAATTGCTGTTTGGGCACGCTGTAGGGCTAAGAAGGAATAGACCGCCATTTTGAGCATGGATTTTGCTTGGTAATAGTTCTGTTTGGGGTTTTGCTGGTATTTCCGTTTATAATGTGGTGGCATATGTAATCTGTGCGGAGTATATCAGTATATATGTAATCTGTGCGGAGTCAATCAGGGCATAATAAGAGGGTATAATCATGGGGTAAATAATACAATTATCCATAGATGTGTGTTACGCTGTGAAGCGATCCGTTATGCGCAGGCCGGTGTCACACTGATAAACGGTTTTCTTTCTTATCCCCCTTCTGTAACGCTCTGCACCTTTTGGGGACTTTTTCTCCTTCGTAGTTTGGGAAATATTGCTGGGAAAGTTTTGCGCTGGTATAATACGGCCGCCCTCGCTTCCAGCGGATGTGCTATGTCCATTCCCTTTCCTAGTTCCTAAATCCTGGGGCCCTGAAACTGCAGGAATGTTCCCCTCCGGCCTGCGCATTGAGATGTTTTTTCATCACCGCATTACTAGTGCCGTAACTTTTTTATTTTTCAGTTGATTGAGCGGTGTGTGGGCTTGTTTTTTGCGAGACGGGCTGTAGATTTTATTGGTACCATTTTAGAACACATACGACTTTTTGATCACTTTTTATTTCATTCTTTGGTAAAGGAAATGACGAAAAACAAGCAATTCTGGAATCGTTTTTTATTGTTTTTTTTATCAGCATCCACAGTGCGCCCTAAATTACATGTTAGTTTTATTCTGCGGGTCGATACGATTACGGCGATACCAAATTTATATAGTTTTTTTAATGTATTGCGGCTTTTGCACAATAAAATCACTTGCTTTATAAAATCATTTGTTTTCAGTGTCGACATATTCTAAGACCCATAACTTTATTATTTTTGCGTGCACAAAGCGGTGTCAGGGAATATTTTTTCCGGGACGGATTGTCGTTTTTATTAGTATTATTTCGGAGTAAATGTGACTTTTTGATCACTTTTTATAGCATTTTTTGGAAGGAGATGTGACCTAAAAACAATGATTCTGGCGTTGTTTTTCATGTTTTTTTTTTACGGCGTTCACCGTGCGGGATAAATTACATAATAGTTTTGTAGTTTGGGTCGTTACGGACGCGGCGATACCAATTATGTATAGTTTTTTTAATTTTTACGGTTTTTCCCATAATAAAAGACTTACTATGGGAAAAAAGTCAGTTTAGCTTTATTTTTATTTGAAATGTGTGTGTTTTTATTGTTTTACCACATTTTTATTAACTTTTTTTTACTTTTCTGACTTGTCCCACTAGGGGACATGAGGGCCTGATGCCCCGATCGCTACTCTAATACACTGCACTACATACGTAGTGCAGTGTATTAGCGCTGTCAGTTATTCACTGACAGCAAGCCTATGAGGACACGCCGAAGGCGGGTCCTCATCGGCTCCCGTACAAGGCAGACTCGGACGCCATTTTCTGGCGTCCGATTGCCACAGCAACCCAGCGATTGCATCACTGGGTTGCCGATCGGGTGAAAACCTATCAGATGCTGCGCTCTATTGAGCGCAGCATCTGAGGGGTTAATCTGCCGGATCGGAGAATAGCTCCGGTCCTGGCAGTTACAGGAGGGTGCCAGCTGTATAATACAGCTGTCACCCCGCGGTGATGGTGCCGGCTCTGCTTCTGAGCCCGCACAATCACTGCGCCGTACATGTACGGCGCTTTGCGGGAAGCACCTCCCGACAGCGCCGTACATGTACGGCGCATGTCGGGAAGGGGTTAACCCCTTAATGACCAGCCTATTTTGGACCTTAATGACCAAGCTATTTTTTACATTTTTCCATCGTCGCATTCCAAGAGCTATAACCTTCTTATTTTTGCGTCGACATAGCTGTATAAGGTCTTGTTTTTTGCGGGACAAGTTGTATTTTTTAATAGCACCATTTTTAGGTACATATTATTTATTGATTAACTTTTATTAACTTTTTTTTGGGGGGGAATAGAAAAAAAATCTGAAATTTCGCCACTCTTTTTTGCGTCCTAAATCTACGCCGTTTACCGTGTGATATAAATAACACAATAACTTTATTCAGCGGGTTGTTACGATTGCAACGATACCAAATTTGTATAGTTTTTGTATGTTTTACTACTTTTACACAGTAAAAACACTTTTTTTTCTAAATTATTTGTTTTTGTGTCTCCATATTTGAAGAGCCGTAACGTTGTTATTTTTTCGCCGATGCGGTTGTATGAGGGCTTTTTTTTTGCGGGACGACTTGTAGTTTTTATTGGTACCATTTTGGAGTAGATGCGACTTTTTGATCACTTTTTATTACATTTTTTTAAAGTCAGTATTCACAGAAAACAGCAATTTTTCCATAGTTTTTTTTTTTTTTTTTTACGGCGTTCTCCGTGCGGGTTAAATAATGTAGTAGATTTATAGTCGGGCTCGTTACGGACGCGGCGATACCAAATATGTGTAACTTTTTAACTTTATTTAGTTTTTTTAATAGTAAAGCATTTTGTAAGGGGAAAAGCTGGGTTTTTCATTTTTTTCAATTTTTTTTTTTAATTAACTTTATTTTCAATTTTTTACTAGTCCTATTAGGGGACTATAATATGCGATTCTGCGATCGCATTTATAATACACTGCAATACTTTTGTATTGCAGTGTATTACTGCCTGGCCGTTTAACACGGACAGGCATCTGCTAGGTCATGCCTGCGGCATGATCTAGCAGGCATTCACTCCAGGCAGCCTGGGGGCCTTTATTAGACCCCCGGCTGCCATTAGAGACACAGACACTCGGCGATCGTATCGCCGGGTGTCGGTGGGGGAGAGAGGGAGCTCACTCCCTCTCTCCAAAACCACTCAGATGCGGTGCTCGCTATTGAGCACCGCATCTGAGGGGTTAAACGTGTGAGATCGATACTAATATCGATCTCACACGGCAGAGCAGGGACGCTCCCAGCCCTCAGCTGCCTCTAGCAGCTGAGAGCAGGGAGATTTGACATCTCCCTGCTCTGTAAACTTATTCCGATGCCGCGACGTAAAAAGTCTATGGCATCGGAATAAGGCCCGTTAGTGACCGACGTAGAAACACGATGGGTCGGTCACTAACGGGTTATAGCCAACAGACCAAAAAATATATATAAAATTGCAACTTTGTCATTGGGGTGCTTAAAGAGGACCTGTCACTAGGTCCTACAAAGTTAGTAGTCTCACTTAAAGAGGCTCTGTCACCACATTATAAGTGCCCTATCTACTACATAATGTGATCTGCGCTGTAATGTAGATTACAGAAGTGTTTTTATTTAGAAAAACGATAAAGAGTTATGACCTATTTTAGATTTATGCTAATGACTTTCTTAATGCCCAACTGGGCGTGTTTTTACTTTTTGACCAATTGGGCGTTGTGGAGAGAAGTGTATGACGCTGACCAATCAGCGTCAAACACTTCTCTCCATTCATTTATTCAGCACATCGTGATCTTGCTAGATCACGATGTGCAGTCACTTACTCACACATTATCGTTACTGAAGTGTCTTGAGCGTGAATAGACACTGCTTCCAGGCAGGGTGCAATGTCTATTCACAATCCCGACACTTCGGTAACGTTTGTGTGGGACTTAATGACAGCTAGCGTGATCTCGCACTTATAATGTGGTGACAGAGCCTCTTTAATAGTCACTGTGTCTGTGAGTCAAGCCGTGTTTGTCCTGTACTTGTGCGTCCCCCCGTTGCTGAGCTATGGACCCTCTTTATTTAGCAACCAATATACAAATGGTCCGCTGGCTAGCCAAGTGGGTTTGGCCGCCAGCGATTCTCAATGGGCGGAGCTACCACTGAGCCTCCTACGCTGACCTATCAACGTCAGGTTGTTTCCTTCAGACATTCCTAGGCCAATGTCATCGCGTGAGATTCACATGACGCTGGCCTAGGAATATCTGAAGGAAACAGCCTCACGCTGATAGGTCAGCGTCAGAGGCTCCCTGCTAGCTCCGCCCATTGGGAATCTCTCGCGGCCAAACCCACTTGGCTTGCCAGCAGACCATTTGCATATTGGTTGCTAAATAAAGAGGGGTCTATACATCAGCAACGGGGGGACCCACAAATACAGGACAAACATCGCTGGACTCACAGACACAGCGGCAATTAGGTGAGACTACTAACTCAATTTGTAGGACCTAGTGAAAGGTCCTCTTTGAACGCAAATGTTTCAATAGAGGCCGCAAGAAAACACAAAGGGCGCACCCATAGACGAAGGAAATGATAGCACTGGCTGCCACTGTCTCCATTGTAGTCCTATGGCAGGTCTTAATGAATAATGCTATAAAAGAAGCAAATATCGGGAAAGTCAGCATTGCTACTTGAATGAGTCAGCCACTGTCATCTCCAGTTCAGTCTGTGATTGAGGAGCTGAGGTGTAGGTGACAAAGACCGGATCACGCTTCTTCCCAACCAAGTGACAGTGCTGACAGTACAGATATTTGCTTCTTTCATAAATGCAGCACATGAGGGATTGGTACAGCTTGGCATTACTGTTCGGTGTGAACGTGATAAATATAAAGACAAATAGCAGTGGTCACATATATGGTTAAACTAACAGAAATGGGATTGAAGAAAAGGTGCACAGATGTTCATATAATCAATGTAAAAAAAAAAGAGAGGAAAAAAAACGGAGAAAAAGGTAATGAGGTCCGGAAAATAAATAAATTAACTTAAAGAATAAATAAATGGTGCACTAAAGCGGGCCATACACATTAGACATATGTTGGCCAGACCCGCCTATTTCAGCAGGACCGCGGTCGACCAACTAATTTGTATGGCGGCAACTCCTGTCGGAGGAGAGAAGGATCGGGTTATTAAATTCAACATGCCCTATCCTTTTATTCGTTAGTAGATAACCAGCTGCCAGATGAGTCTGGTGGAGGCTTTCTCCCTCCTCCTTATTGAAAACAGATGCTCACTCGGCCAAGCCGAAGGTGCATGTGTATGGTGGCGTCGAGAGGATTAGCTGTCGGCTGAACATTCACTTGGGTGAATGTTTAAAAGCTTTCCAGATTTCTAAACAAATTCAAATTTTGTCTACTACTTGATGTAAAAAAAAAATCCCAACAGCATTACATTAAAATTTTACTTAAAATTCTAAACATGGGTTGATTTATAATCTAGAATGTTTACAAGATGGCCGGAATCAAACACTTAGGGCCAAAGTCAATGAGCCAATTATACCTGGGATGAGCCAAGTCCTGACAAAGTCAGCCAAAGGTCCACCTACAGACTAGGTATCCAGTACGATAATAAATTACAAACGGTTGTTACATTTTTAATAGTCATGGCTTTTGGCAGAATTATACTGGAATTATATTTAATGCAGGGGAATAGCTAGATGGGGGGTGGACAGGCCATGCACCCTCGGAGCTGGATTGGGGGGCACAACTGGCAAAAGCAGCGAGCGTAAATAATAACTTTTTAACTCAATAATAACAGGGATACAGTTTTGACAGCAGACTGAATATTTTACCAATTCTATGTGGCTCGTGTTACTCTGCCTGAACATGTGGAAAACAACTTTTGTAAAATTATGTTCTAATTTATGGGAGAGGGGTCCAAACTGAATCTTTGCTCAGAGTGAGAAAAAGCCTAATTACGTCCCTGTTTAATGTACTAAAGTGAACCCCAACACAACTTTTGTAACATTAATGTTATGATCACTGTGGCTGGGTACGGATTCAGAAGTCCCATCAATTAGCTGCTACCACTAGGGGAAGCCTAGCCAGCCAAATGAACGAGCTGCCATGTAATACATTGACAGTCTGGAAGAGACATCTGCAATCTTCATAAGACAACCCCCTTAACATGCATTAGTATGTAAGATGTTAATAATCATTTCTGATATTGTATAGTTAGTGCCGGTAAATAACGCCTATACATGCACATTATAACGCTTTAATAGCAAATTAGTTTATAGGATGGATACCGGATGAAAGCGATTGTGAAAAAACTTTTATGGCATATGTACAATCTCTGAGCCAGAAATAGCAAAGGTAATACAACTCTCAATATATTTCACTAAACAGTAACCCAGTTCACACGGAGTATTTTGGTGCTGTTTTTGACACGGAAACCGCATCGGAAACAGCACCAAAAACGCCAGGAAATCGTCCCACATTGATTTCAATGGAAGGTGGAGGCGTTTTTTTACCGCGAGTGAAAAAGAAGCGACATGCCCTTTCTTCGGACATTTCGGTCTCTGACCTCCCATTGACAGCAATGGGAGGCAGAAATAGCGTTTTTTCAGGAGGTTTTTGCCCGCCGCGCTCAATGGCCACGAGCGAAAAATGCCTCTAAAAACGCAGCAAGTGTTCTGCCGGCAGGTCAAAATCTGCATCAAAATTTCTGAAGGAATTTTGTGGCAGATTTTTCTGCCTGCAAAATACTCAGTGTGAACAAACCCTTACATTGCCTTGGCACAACCTTTTGTTCAGTAAATGACCTCTAAATCTAAGATGAACCCTCCTGAACAGATGATCCTGACTGCCAACCAAACTAAAGCAATAGTGGTTTAGACCAGGGGCGTAACTAGGAAAGACTGGGCCCCATAGCAAACTTTTGACTGGGGCCCCCCCCTCCGCTGGGTATCACACAACCCCCCCCCCCTTGTAGAAAGTGCCTCCCTATAGATTCCACCACACAGCGCCCCCTATAGATAGCACCATACACAGCCCCCTGTAGCTAGCGCCATACACAGCCCCTGTAGATAACGCCTTACAGCCCCCCTGTAGATAACGTCTTACAGCCCCAAATCCCCCCATACAGCACCCCTGTAGATAACGCCATACAGCCCCCCGTAGATAACGCCATACAGCCCCCCTGTAGACAACGCCATACAGCCCCCCTGTAGATAACGCCATACAGCGCCCCCTGTAGATAATGCCATACAGCCACCCTGTAAATAACGTCTTACAGCCCCAAATCCCCCCTGTAGATAATGCCGTACAGCACCCCTGTAGATAATGCCATACAGACCCCCTGTAGATAACGCCATACAGCCCCCCTGTAGATAACGCCTTACAGCCCCCCTGTAGATAACGTCTTACAGCCCCAAATCCCCCCTGTAGATAACGCCATACAGCACCCCTGTAGATAACGCCATATAGCCCCCCTGTAGATAACGCCATACAGCCCCCCCTGTAGACAACGCCATACAGCCCCCCTGTAGATAACGCCATACAGCCCCCCCTGTAGATAATGCCATACAGCCACCCTGTAAATAACGTCTTACAGCCCCAAATCCCCCCTGTAGATAACGCCATACAGACCCCCCTGTAGAAAAACGCCATACAGCCCCCCCTGTAGATAATGCCATACAGCCCCCCTGTAGATAATGCCATACAGCCCCCCTGTAGATAATTCCATACAGCCCCCTGTAGATAACGACATACAGTCCCCCTGTAGATAATGCCATACAGCCCCCCTGTAGATAATGCCATACAGCCCCCCTGTAGATAACGTCTTACAGCCCCAAATCCCCCCTGTAGATCACGCCATACAGACCCCCTGTAGATAACGCCATACAGACCCCCTGTAGATAATACCATACAGCCCCCCTGTAGATAACATCTTACAACCCCAAATCCCACCTGTAGATAACGCCATACAGACCCCCCTGTAGATAACGCCACACAGCACCCCTGTATATAATGCCATACAGCCCCCCCTGTACATAATGCCATACAGACCCCCCTGTAGATAACGCCATACAGACCCCCCTGTAGATAACACCATACAGAACCCCCCCAGCAGATAACGCCATACAGACCCCCCCTGTAGATAACGCCATATAGCCCCCCCCCCCCAAAAAAAAAAACGGCCTATAGTTTGTCCTACAAAAGACATGCATCCCCTATCCACAGGATAGGGGATACATGTGTGATCGCTGGCAGCGATAAGGAGAACGGGGGTCCGAAAGTCCCCCGAAGTTCTCCATGACAAACCTCGGACTTCCGGTGTCTGCGCAGTTCAATAAAAATAAAAGGATCGTTAGTCACGCATGCGCACAAGCGCGACCGGTGCGCAAGTCATTTCTATGGAGCTGCAGACAGACCCCGGAAGTCCAAGGTTTGTCATGATAGATAAAAGAAAAAAGGACACGGCGCCAGAAGAGGTTTGTTTTTCCAGGGAAACAAAATATGTGCTTCCTTTTCCAAATTGCAAATACTGGCAGGTAAATGCAAAGAGGTGCAAGCTGCTGCCGATCCCCAAACGCAAACACCTAAAGGAGTTGCCTTGATGAAAATTGTAAAGAAAATAAAATAAAAAAGAGGGATACTGTAGGCGCTGCTTGGTTGATAAAAGTTGGTTTATTGCATAAAGCAAGGTAAACAGATTGCTACGCGTTTCAACGCCGGACTGGCGTCTTCCTCAGGCAGATAACACATACAGTACAAGATCATGCATATATGTACACATACAAGTGAACAGTGATAGGGCCAATTCAGTAAAAAACCGCCAAAAACGGGGAAAGGTCAAAGGTCACAGAAACAACTCTTGTTTATAAAGTCGGAAAAAAAAAAAGTTGGAGAAAAAAAAAAAACCAATGTGGCATATGGATGGTCCGTGTGTAGCAGTGTGACCTAACCGACATAGATCATGTGCTAGGTAGGAAGCTTGTAAGTAACAGTCAGTTCATGTTAAAAAGCTAAAATAATTCATATTTAATATTTAATAAATTTCATCGAAAAAATGAGGTAAATAGCGTATGTGATTAGATGAATATGATATAAATATGGAACATATAATATCAAAGACTCCTTACTGTTTATCGGATAGAGGGAGGTCACGCCTCCGGGAGCCATCACAAACAAGGACCTTGGAACACACCATGAAACGCACAAACAAATGGCGTTGTATGGGCGTCATGACAACCATCATAGCAACTCATGAGGGCCAGATGTCCATGAAACGCACGGTGGACCGCAAACCGCACCACACGGAGCAAAGTACAGAGGGGAGATGAATGGTAGGTGCAAACCTATCTTTTTATATTAATAAACATTTGTGCTTCATAATCATCGCAATTAATAGAATATTAGTTACTAGGCTATTAAAATATAAAATTATTAAACTATTAAAATATCGAAATGCTCCGTTGAGAGAGAGATAAGTGTATGCATAAAATATAGTATTACGATAGTCATTTGTTTGGAAAACAGAATAATAAAACAATGATAATACAAGGGTAATAATAATATAGCAATAGTATAGTAATAATAATGTAGTTGCCGAAATACAATTTAAACAAGATGTATTATTAGATTGACAATGGGATGATAAGTACAATGAAAATATAATAAAAATATGCCAAGAGGAGATTGTTTAAAAAATAAGACAGTTGTTAAGATACAGTTGCTGGGGCCGGGGATATTATTAGATTGACAATGGGAAGGGAGATAGAATTGAGGAATTAATCTAATGAAGATTCCGTGATGTCATTAAGCCCATTAGGATGTAAGGTCCCCAATTTATAGATCCAGAAATTCTCCCTCTGTTTAAGTCTGGTAAATCTGTCAGAAAGTTCACACGGTATGCTTTCAATGGGAGTGACTGTCAGGACATCAAAACTGCATTTATGTTCCAGAGCGCAATGTCGGGATACGCTATGTTTCAGATAACCATTTTTAACATTAAACCTATGTTTATTCATCCTATCCCTAAGGGTTTGGGTTGTGCGCCCTACATATTGGAGGTTGCATGTGCATTGTAGTAAGTAGACCACATAGCTGCTGCCGCAATTCAAAAAGCTTTTTATTGCGAAACTTTCATTAGTTACCAAAGATGTAAAATGGGATGTCTTGGTATTGATATTCAAACAACATAGGCATCTTGTTTTCCCACAACGGAACGAGCCGTAGGTAGTCAGAGGTGTTTTAGGGGGGTGCTGTTGGACAGTGCGCAATTTGCTGCGTGCAATGAGGTTCCTCAAAGTTTTTGCCCTCCTATAGGTGATCTTGGGTCTTGTTGGAATAAGATCTTTCATGTATTGGTCATTAGTGAGAATGTGCCAATGTTTTTGCAATGTGGAGCTGATCAGTTTACTCCCTTTATTGAAAGTAGTGACGAAATTGCATCTGAAGTCACCTGACTTATTTGTGGTAATGGTTCGAGGGTTTAGGCAATCCAGTTGTGTAAGTGATTTTGCTCTGGTTTCAGCGCCTATGATCAGGCTGGAGAGGAAGTTCTTTTCTTTGAACCTTTTCCTCAGTAAATTACATTCTTTTTGGAAATCTTGGTTATTTGAACAATTCTTTCTAATCCTCTTAAACTGGCCAAAGGGTACATTCTTCAGCCAGGGTGGGTAGTGGGCACTCCTGAAGTTCAGGTAGCTGTTTACATCAACCCCTTTAAAGTGGGTTTTTGTGGTTAACACGCACAACCTTTGCGCTACAAACCACTTATTATCTAACTGACCACTGGTTCCTAACTGCAGACGTATCATCCTTGTACACTAATATTCCACATGATTTAGGTACAGAGGCAATTTTGACGTTTCTGATAACGGATGCACGTCTCCCGAACAAACAAATCAATTTTTTTATAAATAGCATTGATTTTATACTCACTCATAACATCTTCACTTTCGAAGGAAAATTTTTTAAACATACCAAAGGTTGTGCGATGGGATCACGTTTTGCCCCATCGTATGCTAATTTGTACATGGGAGCTTTTGAAAACATATACATTTTTGGTGATCATATGTATAAAGACAATATCATCTTCTATAAGCGTTATATTGACGACCTCATTTTCATAATAAAAGGTGATCCAACCGTGATTACCAATTTCATGAAACACTTAAATGACAACACCTTTGGAATCTCCTTTTCACATGAGTGCTCTGTCAGCAAAATTGACTTCTTGGATCTCACAATTGAGAAAAAGGGTCGCGTGTTAACCACAAAAACCCACTTTAAAGGGGTTAATGTAAACAGCTACCTGAACTTCAGGAGTGCCCACTACCCACCCTGGCTGAAGAATGTACCCTTTGGCCAGTTTAAGAGGATTAGAAAGAATTGTTCAAATAACCAAGATTTCCAAAAAGAATGTAATTTACTGAGGAAAAGGTTCAAAGAAAAGAACTTCCCCTCCAGCCTGATCATAGGCGCTGAAACCAGAGCAAAATCACTTACACAACTGGATTGCCTAAACCCTCGAACCATTACCACAAATAAGTCAGGTGACTTCAGATGCAATTTCGTCACTACTTTCAATAAAGGGAGTAAACTGATCAGCTCCACATTGCAAAAACATTGGCACATTCTCACTAATGACCAATACATGAAAGATCTTATTCCAACAAGACCCAAGATCACCTATAGGAGGGCAAAAACTTTGAGGAACCTCATTGCACCCAGCAAATTACGCACTGTCCAACAGCACCCCCCTAAAACACCTCTGACTACCTACGGCTCGTTCCGTTGTGGGAAAACAAGATGCCTATGTTGTTTGAATATCAATACCAAGACATCCCATTTTACATCTTTGGTAACTAATGAAAGTTTCGCAATAAAAAGCTTTTTGAATTGCGGCAGCAGCTATGTGGTCTACTTACTACAATGCACATGCAACCTCCAATATGTAGGGCGCACAACCCAAACCCTTAGGGATAGGATGAATAAACATAGGTTTAATGTTAAAAATGGTTATCTGAAACATAGCGTATCCCGACATTGCGCTCTGGAACATAAATGCAGTTTTGATGTCCTGACAGTCACTCCCATTGAAAGCATACCGTGTGAACTTTCTGACAGATTTACCAGACTTAAACAGAGGGAGAATTTCTGGATCTATAAATTGGGGACCTTACATCCTAATGGGCTTAATGACATCACGGAATCTTCATTAGATTAATTCCTCAATTCTATCTCCCTTCCCATTGTCAATCTAATAATATCCCCGGCCCCAGCAACTGTATCTTAACAACTGTCTTATTTTTTAAACAATCTCCTCTTGGCATATTTTTATTATATTTTCATTGTACTTATCATCCCATTGTCAATCTAATAATACATCTTGTTTAAATTGTATTTCGGCAACTACATTATTATTACTATACTATTGCTATATTATTATTACCCTTGTATTATCATTGTTTTATTATTCTGTTTTCCAAACAAATGACTATTGTAATACTATATTTTATGCATACACTTATCTCTCTCTCAACGGAGCATTTCGATATTTTAATAGTTTAATAATTTGATATTTTAATAGCCTAGTATCTAATATTCTATTAATTGCGATGATTATGAAGCACAAATGTTTATTAATATAAAAAGATAGGGTTGCACCTACCATTCATCTCCCCTCTGTACTTTGCTCCGTGTGGTGCGGTTTGCGGTCCACCGTGCGTTTCATGGACATCTGGCCCTCATGAGTTGCCATGATGGTTGTCATGACGCCCATACAACGCCATTTGTTTGTGCGTTTCATGGTGTGTTCCAAGGTCCTTGTTTGTGATGGCTCCCGGAGGCGTGACCTCCCTCTATCCGATAAACAGTAAGGAGTCTTTGATATTATATGTTCCATATTTATATCATATTCATCTAATCACATACGCTATTTACCTAATTTTTTCGATGAAATTTATTAAATATTAAATATGAATTATTTTAGCTTTTTAGCATGAACTGACTGTTACTTACAAGCTTCCTACCTAGCACATGATCTATGTCGGTTAGGTCACACTGCTACACACGGACCATCCATATGCCACATTGGCTTTTTTTTTTTTTTTAAACTTTTTTTTTTTTTTCCAACTTTATAAACAAGAGTTGTTTCTGTGACCTTTGACCTTTCCCCATTTTTGGCGTTTTTTTACTAAATTGGCCCTATCACTGTTCACTTGTATGTGTACATATATGCATGATCTTGTACTGTATGTGTTATCTGCCTGAGGAAGACGCCAGTCCGGCGTTGAAACGCGTAGCAATCTGTTTACCTTGCTTTATGCAATAAACCAACTTTTATCAACCAAGCAGCGCCTACAGTATCCCTCTTTTTTATTTTATTTTCTTTACAAGGTTTGTCATGGAGAACTTCGGGGGACTTTCGGTCCCCCGTTCTCCTTATCGCTGGGCGTCCCAGCGATCACACATGTATCCCCTATCCTGTGGATAGGGGATGCATGTCTTTTGTAGTTACAACCCCTTCAGTGGCGTCGCGCTGTAGCAGCCATAGCAGCTGCTAGCGGAGCCTCCGGCCATGTGGGGGCCCGTGCCGGCGGGTGGCACGGGCCCCCTTATGCTGCGGGCCCCGTAGCAGCCGCTACGTCTGCTATAGCGGTAGTTACGCCACTGGTTTAGACCCATGAGCTACAGACATTGGAGCAGATTTAATAATACTGTCTAAGTTTTAGACAATGTAAACTTTGATAAATTTGGTGCATTGTCTGACTGCCTTGTCTAAGTTGCGCACGCTATATGATAAATTTGGTGCATCTTGCAAGATATGATTGACATTTTTCTTCCTTATACCACCTATTTGTTGGCTTAGCATACGCCAGTTATCAGTGCCAAAATTTTGTCTAATTTTTGGTGCACAGTGTCGCATCTTAAGCCACCCCGATTCCTGTTAATCACGTCTATTTTCGGCTTTAATCTCCTCTATAGAGAAATGTGTAACCTTAGCACTTTTTAGAGGGGCTATACATCCGCCTATGACTATTTCTTGAGGACAGATGTGGTGACAGGTTCTCTTTAAACTGAAATTCAAAATTGTATAGTGTAAAATGTACTTTTTGTCTTTCTTCCTAGAGACGTGGTTAACCGATGCGTATCCTGTGTTTATAAAATTCCTGTAGGTTTGTTTCACTGCAATTGTAATAGAAGAATTAAAGCCAGAAGAAGAATGAAGCAATGCTCAAATGCTGAACTGGCTCTAGCTCCATCATTAGCTCCTGAACCCCAGACGCATTGCTCTTCCTAATCCCATAGAGAAGAGATATCAGAAAGTTATATCTGTAGCATACATTATGCATTAGTACATTTCCAGCATGTCATGCTTATGTAAGACATTCAATTTTAGCATTATGATTAATAATATTGACTAACACTATCCTGCATCCCACACAGACATTCTCCCGAGTTTAGCAATACATATTTATTTATGTGTCATACATACAGACAATTTTAATTTTTTTTATGGAAGTTAATTTAAATAATAATGTCCCCAATGGTCTTTTCTGACCTTTTGAAGGACAAACCGTAACAATAAAAAATAAAAGTAAAAAAAAAGCAAACTTTTATTTCCTTACTATCACACAATATACAACTGAAAATAAAACACTGTTTTGAATCCACAATTTGGTTTCAGGAACAGGTGCTCCTGGGGAACACACCTATATGATGAGTTGTTGGGGATCCGAGTTCTTGGGATGCCAATGGGGGTCGCGCCTCAGGTCTGTTTTGCCATTTTCTTCTCCCTTGGAATGGTATTAGATGATGGGTCAGGGTGGGCGGTGCAGGGTGGCTGGCTGGTTCACTGCCTGTACTTTGTCCCCACCGACGCAAGATAATACATAAGAGTGGGGAGGGCCTGTGGTTTGATTGGACAAATATCCTTCCACCTGAAGTATTCAATGTATTGACAAGGCCAGCTTGATAGTTGTTACTATGTATTGTTCTCCCTTTTCCACCCCCACCCCCTAATCAACATGCTGTCTGAAATAATAGGGTCATCATTGCGCGTCACACATTGGAACGTGAAATGTTTCAGGCGCCTCTTTATTGACTTACATGTTTTCTTCCTTGCCCCTTCACTTCCCTTTTCCCCCTTTTATTTTTTGTACCCAATATTGTAAAATGTTAATAAAAATATTTTGGGGAAAAAAAAAGTAAAAAAAGCAAAAATGAATTACAAATACCTCCCCCAAAAAGAAGTCGTAATGCTATCCCTGACCTAATTACCGAAAAATAGACATGTACTGCAATATATCAAAATTTATGGCAGTCAATGACGATCACAAATAAGTCTATTTTAAAATAATTTTAGAGTCATGACAGGAAACTAGTGCAAAAACAGTCAAAGCATAGAGAATTAATATAGACGACATCAAACCCAAATCCTTACCACTTCAAATCCACATACAGCTCCCCTTCTCCTGGAGCCTAGACCCCTGCTTTCTTAGATTTATCATTGGCATCATTGTGGATATCAATAGATCTATAATTACCAAGAAGACATTTACAACTTTCTAGATCAGTGTCGTGTGAAGACCTCTGGGGGTTTGAGAGCCATTCACCGATGTCCCGCTATCAAATGTATCTGCGTCCTCAGGACGCAGATACATTTGAATCCTATGCTGGAGCAGGGAGCTGATGGCTCCTTGCTCCAGAATTCACTATGTAATGCCAGCCGTGAGCAGCTCAGCGCAGACAGGCGTGATGAAGTGAAGTCATCGCGCCAGGCTATGCCAAACCACATACTGCACAAACCGGAGGACCAGAGGGATCTTCTTCACTCGTTGTGGGATTGGGGATAGGTGAGTATTTATTTTATTATTTTTTTATTAGGCACTATGGGGGCATTATACTGGGAATGGGGAGCCACTATGGGGCAATATGCTGTATAGGGCAGATGTGGGGGATTATACTGTGTGGAGGCAGCTGTGGGGGCAATATAATGTATGGCGGCAGCTGCACGGGCATTATACTGTGTGGGGGTAGCTATGGTCGGAATTATCCTGTGTGAGGGCAGCTATAAAGGCATTATACTGTGTGAGGGCCACTAAGGGGGCATTATACTGTGTAGGGAGGCACTTTAGGGGCATTATACTGTGTGGGGGCAGCTATAGGGGTATAATCCTGTGTGGGGGCAGCTATAGGGGCATTATACTGTGTGGGGCAGCTATAAGGGCATTATACTGTGTGGGGGCCACTAAGTGGTCATTATACTGTGTGGGGGGCCTACTGGGCTGGTGCCCACTCAGATGTGTTTCGCCTTCTGTGGTAAATCCCTAGCTACGCCTCTGATGACCTCTGATGGATGGGTCCGGTCACATGACCCACCATCAGCGGCTATAATCGTTCCTCAGCAACGCACAGCAGCAGGATAACTTGAGCCCACCCCCTCCTCTGCCCGCACAATTAACATTGTTTTCGATGTTGCAGGGACTTATTTTTCTAACAGAGCTTAGTACCGGCATTAAGCTGTGAATAATGCTGACATATGTCTGATGAAATGGGGCTAAGTACGGTAGTGGAGGGTCCCAAACAAGTCTCGACCAAAAGTGAGTCCTGGCTTCAAAATTTTGGAACCACTGTTTTAGATTAACCGGTTAAGGACTGTTCACTGTATATTTATGGCGGTTGGTTCTGGTCCTTTCGTATATCTACAGCGCATGCTTAAGCTGACTTAAGCCGGGGACCCTGGAGGTAGGATTGAAGCATTTTTCATCACTTCTGTCTTCTCTAGTTTCACATACACAGTGCTCAATGAGCGCTGCATATAAAATTTTGGTCCCGGTGATCATGTGACTTGTCAGCTGGTTATGCTTTGAAGCCCTAGTTATAGTGGAAAAAGTATAGTAACATATAATAAAATGAAATATTTAAATAATAAAGTCCCCTATGGTCTTTTCTGACCTTTTGAAGGATGAACCATAATAAACATTGGGAATGTCAATGTTCGTGAAAACCTTGGTAAAAGTGATCACAACCTAGTTATATTTTACCTTTACTGTAAAAAACAAACACAGGCTGGGAGGGCAAAAACACTTAATTTTAAGAAGGCCAATTTCCCCAGGATGAGGGCTGCAATTCAGGATATAGACTGGGAAGAACGAATGTCAAATAATGGTACAAATGATAAATTGGAGATATTAAAATCCACTTTGTATAATTATAGCACAAAATTTATTCCTATAGGTAACAACTATAAACGACTAAAATTAAACCCTGTGGACAAAAGAAGGCAAAAGGGAGGATCCTATAGGGCGCTGCTGGGTGGTTGTTTTGAGGATGGTCAAGGATGATAGATACAAATGTAAGTAAATATTTATTAAATCATACAGGCTACGCATTTCGACACTGTGCCAGCGTCTTCCTCAGGCCGTGAAATATACATACACAGAGGTTATTTATATACTAACAAGGGTCGGACAAACCGGAAGGGAATAAAGGTCATGCAGGGGAAAGGTCAAAAGGTGAAAACGACGTCATAGGTAGTACAGATATCGGGGAATTAGTTAAAAAGTTGTTCAGCGAGAAAATAATAATAATAATGACTAATTTCACCTAAAGGAAAGAAGATTAAGATGATATAAATGTTAGTGCCCTGAACAAATTCAGAAAAATCGGCATTCATAATTTGACAAACATATAATTACGATTGCAATTGATTACAGTTCATATAGAGCGTCTTAAAAATACTATTCAAATAATTATTTGGAGATTCATTAAAATGAATCCGTTTAGAAATACATAACTTATGGAAACAGAAACAATAATGGTTGATAAAAACTATATAATTGAATGCATAAAACAATATCGATGAATATATAAAAAGATTGCCAAATGTTAGTATAATAAATAATTAATGAACAACAAAATGACCTATCAAGCAGGGGTTTTGCTTAGTTTGTATGTTGGTAGGAATAATACGAAAATCTTTCTTTATATATGTATAAACGATAAAACCACTCAAGCATAAAAGACGGGTAAACGTACACGCATGGTGTGACTAACAGCCAAATACCCCCAGCGTGCGTCCTCACAGCCAGGGCAGCAATGCGGGGCGAATGTACAAGCATTCACCAATACTCAGAAAGGAGGGTTGTCTTTATACATGTATAATTCTCCTTTATAAATACTCCTTTATAAATACTATTCGTCTGCTATTTATGACAGTCAAGTACTATCGTTAATAGTAACAATGCGAACTTGACTCACAGCGCTGTTTTCTGAACTCGTTAACGTGAATAATTTCCGTGTTATCCAAACAAATTACTAAACAGAAACTGTGAAGCACCGTTTATACTCTTTTTTAACACTTTTAATTTATATATATTCATATTTTTATGCGACAACCCTCCTTTCTGAGTATTGGTGAATGCTTGTACATTCGCCCCGCATTGCTGCCCTGGCTGTGAGGACGCACGCTGGGGGTATTTGGCTGTTAGTCACACCATGCGTGTACGTTTACCCGTCTTTTATGCTTGAGTGGTTTTATCGTTTATACATATATAAAGAAAGATTTTCGTATTATTCCTACCAACATACAAACTAAGCAAAACCCCTGCTTGATAGGTCATTTTGTTGTTCATTAATTATTTATTATACTAACATTTGGCAATCTTTTTATATATTCATCGATATTCTTTTATGCATTCAATTATATAGTTTTTATCAACCATTATTGTTTCTGTTTCCATAAGTTATGTATTTCTAAACGGATTAATTTTAATGAATCTCCAAATAATTCTTTGAATAGTATTTTTAAGACGCTCTATATGAACTGTAATCAATTGCAATCGTAATTATATGTTTGTCAAATTATGAATGCCGATTTTTCTGAATTTGTTCAGGGCACTAACATTTATATCATCTTAATCTTCTTTCCTTTAGGTGAAATTAGTCATTATTATTATTATTTTCTCGCTGAACAACTTTTTAACTAATTCCCCGATATCTGTACTACCTATGACGTCGTTTTCACCTTTTGACCTTTCCCCTGCATGACCTTTATTCCCTTCCGGTTTGTCCGACCCTTGTTAGTATATAAATAACCTCTGTGTATGTATATTTCACGGCCTGAGGAAGACACTGGCACAGTGTCGAAACGCGTAGCCTGTATGATTTAATAAATATTTACTTACATTTGTATCTATCATCCTTGACCATCCTCAAAACAACCACGCAGCAGCGCCCTATAGGATCCTCCCTTTTGCCTTCTTTTGTCCACATGCTTTATCAGCGGTAACCGGTCTGGTTTTCCGGCTTTGGATCCTGGCAGCAGCACGAAGTGGACCGATTATTCTCTGCCTTTATTATATACTTACTAGGTGAGCATAACTGATCATGTTTATGACTCTCCTGTTATCTCATTGACCTGCAGCATGTGGCGCCGTGCCTTTTGCTTCTCTATAAAATTAAACCCCACATGGCTTACACCTTCTGTAAAAAGGGCAATATATGATAATAAAAGGGCATTTGAAAAATATAAATCTGAGGGTACAGCTGTAGCCTTTGCAAATTATAAAGAGCTTAATAAAATCTGTAAAAAGGTAATAAAATCAGCAGAGATACAAAATGAAAGGCAGGTGGCCAAGGATAGTAAAACAAATCCCAAAAAAGGCTTCAAGCATGTAAATGTGAAGAAACCAAGGTCTGAACATGTAGGACCCCTAAATAGTGGTAATGGGGAGATGGTCACAGGGGATCAAGGGAAGGCAGAGTTACTAAATGGGTTCTTTAGCTCTGTATATACAACAGAAGAAAGAGCAGATGATGTAGCCGGTGCCAGTGCTGTTAACCTCTTAACGACGAAGGACGGCTATGTCCAACCTATACAGGTGTTAGTTCCGGCAAAAGGACAGATACATCCGTCCTCTGATCACGCGGGTACTGCCAGTGTACCCACGTGATCAGAGGCAGGAGCACGGCTGTTATACCCAGCCTGGCGCAACTGCCGGAATCAAAGCGTGCTCCGATTCCAGCAGTTTAACCCATAAGATGCCGCTGTCAATAGCGGCAGCAGCATCTAATGTGTTTGACAGAGGGAGAGAGCGCTCTCTGTCACCCCATCGGCGCCCCCGCTAAGAGATCTCAGGGCGCCGTGCGGTTTCCATGGCGGCCTGACAAAGGCCCCCAGGTCTGCTTTCAGCAACTGCTGTTTTACACTGACAGGCAATAATGCTTTGGTATACTAAATATACCGAAGCATTATATAAGCGATCAGCAGATCGCAGAGTGAAGTCCCCTGGTGGGACTAAAAAAAAAAATGTCAATCCGTTAAATAAAGTTTATGAAAAAAAATAAAAAATATTACACACAAACTAAAAGAAAACCACTTTTTCCCCCAGAAAAGTGGTTTTATTTAGTAAAAGTGTCAAAACATATGACACATACACATATATGGTATCCCCGCGATCATAATGACTCAAACAATAAAATTAACACATTAATTAAACCGCCGGATGAACGGCATCCAAAAAAAACGCAAAAAAACAACGGCAAAATTCTCTTTTCTCCCATTCCCCCCATAAAAAATTAAATAAAAGTAAATCCATAAGTCCTATGTACCCCAAAATAGTACGAATGAAAACTACACCTTGGCCCGCAAAAATCAAGCCCACATACGGCCACATTGACGGAAAAATACAAAAAGTTACGGCTCTGGTATGCAGCGATACAAAAACAAGCAATTTTTTTCTAAAAGGCTTTTTATTGTGCAAACGTAGAAAAAACATATAAAACCTATATATATTTGGTATCCCTGTAATTGTGCCGACCCATAGAATAAAGGTAACATGTTATTTATGCTGCATAGTAAACGGCGTAAATTTATAACGTGAAAATCAATGTTGGAATAGCTGCTTATTTTCAATTCTCTCCTAAATTAAAGTTAATAAAAGTTAATCGATATATTATATGCACCCAAAAATGGTGCAATTGCAAAATACAGCTCGTCCTGCAAAAAAAAAAGCCCTTATACGGTTATGTCGACGGAATAAAAAAAAAGTTACGACTTGGTCATTAACGTGCAAAATGACCTGGTTATTAAGGGGTTAATACATCAACTAATATACTGAATTGGCTGAATGTAGACATGGTCCAAGCTAAGTTAAATAAAATAAATTTACACAAAGCCCCGGGACCAGATGGGATACACCCTAGAGTTCTTAAAGAGCTTAGTTCATAATATTTAGAGATTCTCTAGTGGCTGCTATAGTGCCAAGGGACTGGCGCAGGGCAAATGTGGTGCCTATTTTCAAAAACGGCTCTAGGTCTTCCCCGGGTAATTATAGACCAGTAAGCTTAAGGCTGGGTTCACACGACCTATTTTCAGACGTAACTGAGGCGTTTTACGCCTCAAATTACGTCTGAAAAACGGCTCCAATACGTCGGCAAACATCTGTCCATTACTTTCAATGAGCTTTATGATGTACTGTACCGACGACCTGTCATTTTACGCGTCGCTGTCAAAAGACGGCTCGTAAAATTACAGCCTCGTCAAAAGAAGTGCAGGACACTTCTTGGGACGTTTTTGGAGCCGTTTTCTCATAGACTCCAATGAAAACAGCTCCAAAAACGGCAGCGAAAAACGCAGCGAAAAACGCGAGTTGCTCAAAAAACTTCTGAAAATCAGGGGCTGTTTTCCCTTAAAAACAGCTCCGTATTTTGAGACGTTTTTGACTCTGCGTGTGCACATAACCTAACATCAATCGTGGGAAAAATGTTTAAGGGGCTATTCAGGGACTATATACAGGATTATGTGACAAATAATAGTATTATAAGTGACAGCCAGCACGGTTTTACTAAGGACAGAAGTTGTCAAACTAACCTGATTTGTTTTTATGAAGAGGAGAGCAGAAGCCTAGACAGAGGGGCCGCTGTGGATATAGTGTTTTTGGACTTTGCAAAAGCATTTGACACTGTCCCTCATAGACGTCTAATGGGTAAATTAAGGACTATAGGTTTAGAAAGTATCGTTTGTAATTGGATTGAGAATTGGCTCAAGGACCGTATCCAGAGAGTTGTGGTCAATGATTCCTACTCTGAATGGTCCCCGTTTATAAGTGGTGTACCCCAGGGTTCAGTGCTGGGACCACTATTATTCAACTTATTTATTAATGATATGGAGGATGGGATTAATAGCAGTATTTTTATTTTTGCAGATGACACCAGGCTATGTAGCATTGTTTAGTCTATGGAAGATGTTCGTAAATTACAAGCTGATTTGGACACACTAAGTGTTTGGGCATCCACTTGGCAAATTAAGTTTAATGTAGATAAATATAAAGTTATGCATCTGTGTACCAACAACCTGCATGCATCATATGTCCTAGGGGGAGCTACACTGGGGGAGTCACTTGTTGAGAAGGATCTGGGTGTACTTGTAAATTATAAACGAAATAACAGCATGGAATGTCAATCAGCTGCTTCAAAGGCCAGCAAGATATTGTCGTATATTAAAAGAGGCATGGATTCGCGGGACAGGGATATAATATTACCACTTTACAAAGCATTAGTGAGGCCTCATCTAGAATATGCAGTTCAGTTCTGGGCTACAGTTGATAGAAAGGATGCCCTGGAGTTGGAAAAAATACAAAGAGGAGCAACAAAGCTAATAAGGGGCATGGAGAATCTAAGTTATGAGGAAAGATTAAAATAATTAAACCTATTTAGCCTTCAAAAGAGACAACTAAGGGGGGACATGATTAACTTATATAAATATATGAATGGCACATACAAAAAATATGGTGAAATTCTGTTCCATGTAAAACCCCCTCAAAAAACAAGGGGGCACTCCCGCCGTCTGGAGAAAAAAAGGTTCAATCTGCAGAAGCGACAAGCCCTCTTTACTGTGAAAATTGTGAATCTATGGATAGCCTACCACAGGAGCTGGTCACAGTAGCTGGCTTTAAAAAAGGCTTAGATAACTTCCTAGAACAAAAAAACATCAGCTCATATGTCAATGTGTAGAAATTTTTCCCATCCATTGGTTGAACTTGATGGACATGTGTCTTTTTTCAACCGTACTAACTATGTAACTAGAATAAAAAATAAAAGTAAAAAATAAAAAAATAAAATTAGAAATACCTCCCCCCAAAAAAGTGTTCCACACTCAAATCATTGTCATAACGCTAGCCCTGACCTAATTACCCAAAAATAGAAAAATAGACATGTACAGCAATATATCAAAATTTATGGCAGTCAATGACGATCATAAATAAAAATTCGATTTTAAAAACTATTAAGCCTAAAAATTCTGAAAAGCAATAGTGTATAAAAATGAAAATAAAATAAACCTGCATTGTTCATGGAAAAAACGTCACAAAAATGACGTCGCTAGCCCAACTAATAAAAAAAGGAGAGAGACTGCATATGTGCAGCCAACACTCCACCGAGAAGGAAAGAATCGGCACCACTGTTTTGTAGGTTCGACATTTGTAGCATATCAAATGGATATGCCATAAATGTGAATGTGCACACAAGTGGTCAACCTTCTGTTGGAAACAGGGTATCTGGCTACCTGATTTTCAGGATTGGTGGGGAGCACAGTTGTCATGAAAAAATACACAGTAAACAGTGAGGTCCCTGGTCTTCCCAAACCTCTGTCCCTACCTACTTGTACGACCCGACCTAAACAACGGCGCACAAATGAGCGGCGTTCCCTATACTATTATAAGTGAAACCGACAAACAGATAAGACAGAGACAGTAAGAAATAACAAAGGGTCACCTGGGAAGTACACGGAGGGAGAGGCAGGGCATTTGCACCGCGGACAAGTCCGGGCGCAAAAGGCGGAGTCAAGCAGGCAGGGTCAAACCGGGAGAGTGCGGAAAAAACAAAAGTCAGAAGACAAAGAGAAGTCAGGAGACCAGCCCAGGTCAGGTCACAAGAAGTCAAAAAGCAAGTCGCTCAGGGGAGTCTGAAACAAGGGAAAGCACCAGGCAAGGAAACACTAATTACAGACAAAGGCCAACTATCCCAGGCTGAACTAAATAAGGAGAGGGCGGGAGCTCAGGAACATCAGCCAGGCTTTGATTGGCCTGACGCTCCTGAGTTCCTATTGGCTGCAGACTGCCTCAGTCTGCCAGGCCGGGCGACGCCCGAGCGAGTAACTCTCGATGTCCTGGAGACTGAGGGAGCCGCAGGCAGAGAGTACGTGACAACAGTGTTCTGACCCCACCAATCTAACATTTATGCAATATCAACAGGGCCGGTTCCAGATTTATGTGTGGGCTCTTGGGCGACACAGACTTAGTAGGCCACTTTTTGCGGGGGAGCTCACGGCGGCAGTAAAATGGCAGAAAACTTCACTTTTTGCCCCTATATAGATGTTAGGCCCTGTTTATGCCCTCGTATAGAAGTTAGGCCCCCAGTTTGTACTCTCATAAATTTAGTGCTCTATGTAGATATGTGCCACACAGCCCTCCCCCTCCCAGGTAGTGCCACACAGCTCTCCCTCCCAGGTAGTGCCACAGAGCCCCCCAGGTAGTACCACACAGCCCCCCTTCCTGGTAGTGCCACACAGCCAACCTCCCTGTAGATAGCACTTTTGGGCTTCCCTCTAGGAGTGGAATCCCTAGCCAGAGCATTGCTGACGCTCTGGCTGGGGATTCCGCTTCAGGAGAAGACCCTGACGTCACTGTCCATATATGGCTTTTTTCTCCCCTCCCAAAAGCCCTAACTTTTTATTTTTCCATGGACGTAGCCTTATGATAGCTTTTGTTTTGAGGGACATGTTGTAGTTTTTAGTGGAACTATTTATAGTACCATATAATTTATTGGGAAACTGAAAAAAAAATCTTTGTGGGGTGAAACGGGAAAAAACAACAATTCCTCCATTGTTTTTTTACTTTAGGCTTTTACCGTGAGATAAAAATGACATGTTAACTTTATCCTGCAGGTCGATGTGATTACGGCGATGCCAAATTTATATATTTTTTATTTATGTACAACTTTTTGTTAAAATAAATATTTTTGTGTCGTCATAACTTTTATTTTTCCGTTGGAGGAGTATGAGGACTTTTTTTTTACAGGGCCTGCTGTAGTTTTAATTGCTACCATTTTTGGGTACATACGACTTTTTGATCACTTTTTATTCCATTAGATTTGGGAGCTACGCCATTCACCCAGTGGGTTAATTAAAGTAATAATAGAATAGTTCAGATTTTTGAGGATGTGGCAACACCAATTCTATAATTTTTTTTAAAATAGGAAAAATATTTTTTCTTTTACTAGAAGCAGTGTGGGTGAGATTACAACAAATCTCGTCCACACAGCGGAAAAATGCCGCAGAATAAACACAAATAAATTGACCTGCGGTGCGGTTTCTTCAGCCGCAGCATGTTAATTAATGCTGCAGAATCGCAGCAATTCTGTTGCGGGTTTTCCCCAATGAATTCAATGGGGTGCTTACCATGTGTGTTGCAACATTTGCTGTGGAATCACAGCGATTCCGCTGCAAAAATCACAAGTACAAAAAAATAAAATAAAGCTATACTTACCCAGAGTTCGCTGCTTCTCCAATCCGGTCTCCTGGGACGACGTTTCATCCCATGCAGGGCCAGCCTTTGGATAGATGGCGCCCCATGCGAAATTATCTTTCGGCGCCCCACCCCATCATAAAATAATTGCCCCATAAAAAAGTATAATGCCTCCCCACAGTATAATGCCATATAAAGTGCCCCACACAGTATAATGCCGCTTTAGAGCCCCGTATACAGTATAATAATATTTAATATTATAATGTATTATAACCCCTTCAAGGACACAGTATTTTGTCCTCTAATTGTGCCCACACAGTATTATGCCCCCAAAGTGATACACACAGTATATTTCCCCCTGTAGTGCCCCTACACAGTATAATTTCCGCTTAGTGGCCTCCACACAGTATATTGCCCCCTCCCCTGGCTGCCACACATAGCCCCCCCACACTCTTGTAGATAGTGCCCCCTGTAGATTGTGCCATACAGCCTTCCTGTAGACAGTGCCATAATCCCCCATCCTCCTTGTAGACAGTGCTATACATCCCCTACCTCACCCATGTAGACATTGCCATACAGCCCCCCACCTTCCCCTTGTAGACAGTGCCCTCAAACAAACAAAAAATTGTTCTCACCTAGGACCTGTTCCCATGACGAACTGAGCTGCTCCACGACGGGATCCTTGCGTAGGCCGGCGTGATCCTGTAGCCTAGCACAGAGTTCCCCAACCTTTTCGGACTCTAGGCACCCCTGGAAAAACAAAAAAATCCTCAGGGCACCCCTACCAAAAATTGGTTCCAGAAAGACAGAAAACGGCTAAAAACGAGCACTACACTCTTAGGGTATGTTCACACAGCGTTTTTTGTAAGGCAGAGAAAATCTGCCTCAAAATGCCTTCAGGAATTTTGAGGCAGATTTTGAATTGACAGCGTTATTTGACTCTTTTTTTTTTTTTTTAGTTTTTTTTAAGCCATTGAAGCTAATGCAAAAGATGCAGGCAAAAAAGCACCAATCGAGCGACGCAGGTATTTTCTGCCTCCTATTAATTTCAATTGGAGGTCAGATTTGGAAACCACTTGAAGACCATCAGCCCGCCACTCACAGTAAAATGACCATCAGCCCCCCACTCACAGTAAAATGACCATCAGCCCGCCACTCTCACTAAAATGACCATCAGCCCGTCACTCACAGATTCCCCCTTGTAGGTAGTGCCACACAGTCCCCTGTAGATTGTGCCACACAGCACCTTGTAGGTAGTGCCACACAGCCCCTTGTAGGTAGTGCCACACTGGCCACCTTGTAGGTAGTGCCACACAACCCCCTTGTAGGTAGTGCCACACAGCCCCCTTCCTGTAGATAGCACCACTGCAGCTCCCTGAAGCAGTGGAATAACCCTGTGGCCGGGGATTCCGCTCCCGGAGTTAGCGCTTGATGTCTCTGTCCATATATGGACAGTGACATCAGGGTCAACTCCTCAAGCGGAATCCCTGTCCACAGCATTGCCGACGCTGTGACTGGGGATTCCAATCCAGGAGTTGCCCCTGATGTCACTGTCCATATATGGACAGAGACATTAAGCGCTCCGTCCAAGTGCGGAATCCCCGGCCACAGCGGGATTCCGCTTCTTCAGGGAGCTACAGTGGCGCTAGTAAATAGCAGAGAAGGGAGATAACTCCCTGCTCTGCTATAGTATTCAATAGTATCTGCATCCTAAGGACTCAGATGCTATTGAATGTGACGTCACTATCGCTGTAGCAGCCGCATGCGGGGGTGGGCCGTCCCGACGGGCGGCACAGGCGACCTCATGACCGGTGTCGCCGCTGCTATACAGCGGTAGCGACGCCACTGAGAGAAGAAGCTGCTGAGTCGCCGGGCGCTTCTGAAACAAGCAGGGTAAGGGAGCCAGCGCAGCACCCCTTCCACTTGCTGGAGTGATGCGCCCTGTGCAATGGCACAGGTCGCACACCCATATGGCCGGCCCTGATTCCATATGACCATTGCAGCCAATCACAGGCTGCAGTAGTCACATGGCCTGCAACATCATCCCAGGAGGTTCGATTACGCGCAGAGAAGAGGTAAGTATGACCGTTTTCCTTTATTTTTCCGGTGCTGCGGAAATTCCATCTGAAAAAACTTACCAAAATGTGGAGCGGTTTTTGGAAGGAATGTACTGCGGGCTCCAGGTCGAATACACTGCATTGATTTTTGCAGTGTATACGTCCCGTGGGAACCCGGCCTTAGGCTACATGCGCACGTTGCCTATTTTGCTGCGAAAATTACACAGCAAAACCGCAGAAACCACAAGAAATTCGCAATGTGGTGCGATTTTTCGGACGGCATTCCCTGCGGTGTTCAGGGCGTATACGCTGCGCAGCTTGACGCAGCATATAAGCCCTGAATATGCTGTGTGTGTTCATACCCTAATAGTTTTGCATATCCAAGTTATTCTGACATTGTTTTTTCATTACATGTTGTACTTTATTTAGGTGGTAAAAGTAGACTGATACGATTTGCTTAAATTATTTCAAATACACAAAAATGTGTTCGCTATTTTTAACAGCAATATGACACACATGTACATACATACTGTACACATTTTGTTTTATTAAATAAATATTTCTCTATGCTGTATCACCCGTTTCTCCTGTGTTCAAAAATCAACCCCATTGTGACCCTAATGTGCTGCCTGGACACACGGCAGGGCCCAAATGAAAGGGAGCACCCGGTGGCTTTCAGGACACGTTTTGCTTGAAACTGTTTTAGGCCCCACTGCACATTTGGAGAGGCATTGAGCTGCCAGAACAATAGAAATTCCTAATAAATGACTAATAATTACTTCATCTTTTTGACAAATGCGTCATCTTAAAGTCAGGATTTTTCAGTAAAATTAACATGAAAATTAAGAAATACACCACACAATGTATCACCCTGTTTCTTCTTTGTTCAGAAATATCCCCATTGTAGTCCTAATGTGCTGCATGGACACACAAACGTGCTGCATGGACACACAGCGGGGCCAAATAGCTTTCAGAACAATAATTTGTACTCATAAGAGACATGTCTTAAACATTGCATTTTCCTATACATATGACTATGTCATGCTAACAAAGCAGATGACCAACAAATGTGTCAGTCTGTAGCTGTTAAGGTATGTGCACACACAAAATCAAAAACGTCTGAAAATACAAAGCTGTTTTCAATCGAAACTAGCTCCTGATTTTCAGACTTTTTTTTAGCAACTCGCGGTTTTCGCTGAGTTTTTACAGTCGAAAAACGGCTCAAGAAGTGAAATGCACTTTTTTTTTGCGGGCTTTTACAAAACGGCCGCATAAAAAAACGCCCCGCCGAAACAGAGTGCCGTTTTTCCCATTGAAATCAATGGGCAGATGTTTGGAGGCGTTCTGCTTCCGATTTTTCTGCCGTTGTTCAGCTGAAAATAAGCTGTGTAGTTTTTCGGACGAAAATAAGCCGTGTGAACATTCCCTCAAGAACAGCAACCCCCTCTGGTATATAGTAAGTTAGAGTGGGAAAATTGACATTGACGTAAAGGGCAATACATTTGAAAAATTGAGGAAAAAAAAATATTGAGCGTGTTCACAGGATAGAGGAACAGCTACAGGGCTATATCATGAAATCATTTTTTTAGAGGGACTGATTGTACAACGTCTCTTTAGCCCAATCCATCCCTATATAAGGGACGGACGTGCTCAGTGACGCTGGCACACCATTACAGATCCCTGCCCAGCAATGTAGGAACCGAAATGTGCGCAAAACAACCGATCACCTGCAGAATACATAAAGGGGCCGTGTCCAATACCGTATATATAGATGTAGTAAAGGATTACTAATCCCCAAAATATTGTCAGCTTTACTAGGAGTATTACTGGGTATAGCAGGTTGCACAAAAAACTGCACAAAACCATAAGATAGTCCATACTGTATTGATCAGGAACAGCTCATGTATTAGACACCCTCCAAATTATGCCCATATCACAAAATAGCACTAAGAATAAAAATAACTGCTTTATATGGCATGACACTGTCATAATAAGGGACAAAAATGCTAAATTTTAAAAGATGAAATACATCAAGGGAAAATATCATATGATGCGATCAATTATAAAAAACAAAATGCAGTTTGTGATGCAAAATAACGGCAGAACACACGGCAGGGTTTAGAAGTGAAGGAGTTTTATTTTCGCAGAGGCCGTAAATTGTCAGAAAAAACTTAACCCCTTCCCCCTGCTTGCATTCTGTGCCCTAATGGCCAAGCCATTTTTTATGTTTTTCCATCGTCACATTCGATGAGCTATAACTTTTTTATTTTTGCGTCGACATAGCTGTATAAGGTCTTGTTTTTTGCGGGACAAGTTGTGCTTTTTAATAGCACCATTTTGGGTTACATATAATGTATTCATTAACTTTTCTTAACTTTTTTTTGGGGGGGATAGAAGAAAACCTGAAATTTCGCTAATCTTTTATTGCGTCCTAAATCTACGTAGTTTACCGCTTGGTATAAACAACACACTAACTTTATTCAATGGGTTGTTACAATTGCAAATATACCAAATTTGTATAGATTTTATATGTTTTACTACTTACACAGTAAAAACACTTTTTTTTCAAAATTATTTGTTTTTGTGTCTCCATATTTGAAGAGCCATAACTTTTTTATTGTTCCGCCGATGCAGTTCTATGAGGGCTTTTTTTTTTGTGGGACGACTTGTAGGTTTTATTGGTAGCATTTTAGAGTAGATGTGACTTTTTGATCACTTTTTATCACATTTTTTTAAAGTCAGGATTAACAGAAAACAGCAATTTTTCCATTGTTTTTTATTATTTTTTTTACGGTGTTCACCGTGCGAGTTAAATAATGTAAAAGCTTTATAGTCGGGGTCGTTACAGACGCGGCGATACCAAATATGTGTAACGTTTTTGCTTTATTGTGTTTTTCTTTAATAGTAAATCATTTTGTAAGGGTTAAAAGTGTGTTTTTCATTTTATTTTTTTCACATTTTTTTTATTAACTTTATTCAACTTTTTTTAGTTTTTTAGTTTACTTTTTTACTAGTCCCACTAGAGACTTTAATATGCGATCTTCCGATCGCTATTATAATACACTGCAATACTTCTGTATTGCAGTGTATTACTGCCTGTCCGTTTAAAACAGACAGGCATCTGCTAGGTCATGCCTACGGCATGACCTAGCAGGCATTCACTACAGGCAGACCTGGGGGCCTGTATTAGGCCCCTGGCTGCCATCAGAGACACAGACACTCAACGATCTTATCGCCGGGTGTCGGTGGGATAAGTGGGAGCTCCCTCCCTCTCTCCAAAACAACTCAGATGCGGCGCACGCTATTGAGCGCCGCATCTGACGGGTTAAATGGGTGAGATCGATACTAATATCGATCTCACACGTTCGAGCAGGGACGCCCCCAGCCCTCAGCTACCTCTGGCAGCTGAGAGCAGGGAGATTTAACGGCTCCCTGCTCTGTTTACTTTATTCTGATGCAGCACCGTGAAAAGGCTATTGCATCAGAATAAAGCCCACTAATGACCACCGTGAAAAGGCTTATCATCGGTCATTAAGGGGTTAAACTCCCAAGAAGTGACCCTATTTTGAAAACTACACCCCTCAATGTATTGATCTAGAGGTATAGTGAGAATTTTAAGTTTTGCTTGAGGGTTTTTACGGATAATCTACTTTTGTATGAACAATTGTAAAGCGACACCCATCGAGGTGTACATCATAGTGACAATTTTGGCAGCACATGAGTTTGGCATTAATGTATGCACAGTAGTGTGGCACAGAAAAAAAAATATTATTTTTTTTTACAAAGGTATCATTTGTGACACCCCTAAAAGTATTAATCTAGGCATATAATGATAATTTTTTGTTTTGTTTGGGGTTTTTTTTGTGTGTGTGTGTTCCAATTTGTAATGTGGCAGTGAAGTAATTGGCAAAAGGGTAAATACCAATTAAATAATCAAACTTAAAAGGGCAAACATGGCAAATAAAATATTTATAAAATGATTATTCTAAAGTGGAATGATAGATTTTGAAACAATCTTGGATACAAAGGCCAGGCTTGGAGGGGCACGTGTTGCACTGATGAATTGTGTCTTTGCGAATTCATTTTTTATAACAGACACAACATCTTTTCTGGGGATGTTTTGTTTTGTGTTTTTTTTCTATGGGAGGCACCTCAGAAGGGAAATGTTGCCCTCTAACAATTCTGGTGGAATCACTTCCGAAGGCTGAATTTTCTCCCCCCTTTTCAGTGTCTGCAAAAATAAAAATGTTATAATTTTTTTATGGTATTCCAGGTACTTTTTCTGATGGCCAGCATTTCCGTCCACATAAGAGTTATACAATGCCATTTGAATCAGGTGTACCGCATCATATGGCTTTACCATCAGATTCGATAGACCAACTCCCCCCATATGTTTATTTTATGCCTGGATACATACAGGCTTTGGTGTTTCTTCTGATCTGCCACGCATGGGTACAAGAGTGCTCTCTTCATTGTGGATAGTTGTAAGCATAAGGACGTTTTTTTTGTCCTTCTACTTTAGGACCAGCACCCCGTCATTACACATTGCCCTGCTCTCATCTCGCTTTAATTTTTAGGCTATGAGGGTCTTTTGAAGGCCTCTTTGATTCTTACCGACTGTTCCACAGGCCACTGTTTGCTTTAGGGCAAGACTTTTAAAAAGCGGGACACTTGTGTAAAAGTTATCTAGGTACTAGTGGTAGCCCTTTTCAAGGAGGAGGTACATGAGGTCCCACACAATTTTCCCACTTGTACCTAGATACGGTGGGGCAGTCTGGGGGATTTATTTTTGTGTCTTCGCCCCCACATATTCCGAAGGTATGTGTGTATCCGATTATGATTCACACAGTTTATACATTTTAATGCCATATCTGGCCTTTTTATTTGGAAGGTACTGCCTAAATTTTAATCTTCCCCCAAAGTGAACAAGGGGCTCATTGTTCTTCTGAGGGGTGTATAATTCTTCAAAATTTTTTGTAAAGTGGACAATGGCTGGTGCAATTTTAAAGAGGCGATCAGAGTTTGGGTTATTCTTGGGTGGGCACTGGGTATTGTCATTGTAGTATAAAAATTTAAGTATGGCCTCAAACCTTCCTCTGGGCATTGTATTACAATACATTAGTGTATAATGTAACAGATCTGTTGACCAGTATGATCGTATTGTTGGCTTCTTTGTCAGGCCTATATTCATAAGCAACCCCCAGAATTTTAACAAATTGAACATCGATTGCATCAGTGGGATGCCACCTGTATTGTCTGGCAAAAAAGAATTGCAGATTCGCAGTAATAAATTGTTGTGCATAGAGGTTGGTCTGCACAACCACTGAATTTATAAAATCATCACTCATATAACGTTTGAAAAATTCAAACTAATTTAGCCCTGTTGTATCCACTCTGATTCCTGAGGCACCAATAAATTCAGGAATTTGAGAGTTAAAATTACATGGGGGTGCCCAATCCTCTTCACTTGTGCCAGGCAGAGCTTGATGGCTGCTCATTTAAGGGGTTTGAGGGGTTTCAGAGGTTTGACAGGTTTCCTCGTCGTCACAGGAGGAAGATGAAAGTCAAAATACGGATCTTCCCTTACTGGCGGAATCGGTATCAAAATATAGCATTTGATTCCTCTTCTGTGGAATACAGTCACTTTGCCAAATGCTTATATATATATATATATATATATATATATATATATATATATATATATATATATACACATATATATATATATATATGTATATATACACACACACACACACACACACACGTGAATTATAATACAGTAAGCTGTCTTGTAACAGTGCTCCAAGTGAACGTACCTATCTAAACTAATATCTAATCTGTTACAGTAAACTGTACTGTAACAGTTATATAATGTAACAATTTTTTTTAATATTATATATAGATTTTTATTTTTAATAAAACGTCCCTAACAAGCGTACAACTATCCCTAACGGACAATGACAGGTGATGGGGATTCACAATACAGGGCACGTCATGCTGGGATCTTCACTAGGTAGAACAGGGAAGGGGCACTGGACAAATACAGGTGATCGTGATTCACAGTACAGGGCACTTCACTCGGGGCATTTTACTGGGTAGAGCAGGGAAGGGGCACTTGGCAGTGACACTGGCAGGGAATTGATATAATACTTTATTTTCTGTCTTCTGTTTCTTCTTTTACTGTCTCTTACTAACACATGTCTGATCTACTCTCTCTCACAAAAGGCGAAGAGAGTGAGGAGATCACGACTGCTATCTTTGACAGCAGTCGTCACGTTTAAATTCCCTCCCCGGCTCTTGCTGCCGGGTTACTATACTAAAATGCTGTGATTGGTCAGTCACTATTGACTGACCAATCACAGCGATCGTGGGCGGCACCGCGCTCTGATTGCCTCAGAGCCAATATCACTCTTCTGTCACCATGTGTTAAGCCGTGACGTGACTGTACTTAACTCAGGGCAAACCATGACATACAGTTGCGTTATGGTGTGCTAAGGGGTTAATAAAACATTTTAGGCCTCCTAGGGACTTAAACAAGTGAAGGTTTGATAGCTGGTACAATACACTGCAATACACTGTAATACCTATGTAGGGGCCCATAAACTGTTGTTGCACTGGGACCTTCTGCTGCCTATGTCCGCCCCATGAGCAAGCACTGTTAGGGCATGTTCAGACGTGGCGTATTTCTGCAGACACTGTCCGCATCAACAGGGCCGCCATCAGGAATTTCAGGGCCCCCTACAGCTACATTTTCTGGGCCCCCCTACCGTGGCACCGCCTGTTAACGGTACTCCGTCCAGTACTATATCATGGTACCCAGGGCCGCCATCAGGGGGGGTATTAGGGGTACTGATGTGAGAGGCCCGGCCAAACCTAATTGAAAGGGGGGCCCGGCAAACTGCCGCGACTTGTCTTTGGTAGAAAAAAAACAGGCCCCTGCAATGGGGCCCGTTTTTTTCACCAAAAGAATGTCATGAGCTGCGGGCCCCCCTTTCAATTAGGTTTGGCCGGGCCTCTCACATCAGTACCCCTAATACCCCCCTGATGGCGGCCCTGGGTAGCATGGGGGCCGTCAAACACCGCCGCCCGTGCGACCGATCACGCGCACCCGCAAACTCCCGCGCATGCGCACCGGCGACCGCCTGGAACCGCGCACCGAATTTTGAGGCAGATTTTGACCTGCCCACACTATCTTGCCGCGTTTTTTGCCTGCGGCGATTGAGGACAGCAGACAGAAAACGCAGCGAAAAATGCATTTTCTGCCTCCCATTGATTTCGATGGGAGGTCAGAGGCAGAACCGCGGCAAGAAAGGACGTGCTGCTTTTTCTTTTTTCCGCGACTGGCTCCCATTGATTTCAGATTAAATCAATGGGAGGCGGTATTGGAAGTTCTTTGGTGCTGATTCTGACGCAGTGTCCGAGTCAATATCAAGGCCCAAAAACTCTGTGAACTGGGCCTTATTGTTAGGGCTTATTCAAACGAACGTGTAATACATCCGTGAAACGTGTGTGATTTTCACGCGCCTTGCACGGACCTATGTTACTCTATGGGGTCGTGCAGACTGTCAGTGATTTTCACGCGCCTCGCACGGACCTATGTTACTCTATGGGGCCGTTCAGACTGTCAGTGATTTTCACGCAGCTCGAGTCCGCTGCGTAAAACTCACGACATGTCCGATATTTGTGCATTGTTCGCGCATCACGCACCCATTGAAGTCAATGGGTGCGTGAAAATCACGCCCAGCACTTCCGCAGCCGTATAAACTATGAATGAAAACAGAAAAGCACCACGTGCTACAAACATACAAACAGAGTGTCATAATGATGGCGGCTGCGCGAAAATCACGCAGCCGCGCATCATACGCTGCTGACACACGGAGCTGTTATGGACCTTTTGCAAGCGCAAAACGCCACGTTTTTGCGCGCGCAAAAAGCACACGCTTGTGTAAATCCGGGCTTAGGGTAGGAACACACTAGGCATGAACACTGCGGATTTTATGCAACACATTTTATTGTGTAAAATCCGCAGCGTATCACAGTCGCAGCAGAGTGGATGAGATATGAACAAATCTCATCCACACGCTGCAAAAATAATGGACCTGCAGTGTGACTTTTTGGCTTTTTAAGCCGCAGCGTGTCAATGTATTCTGTGGGATCGCTGCTCCTCTGTTGCGGAAATGCTGCGGTTCTGCCGCAAAAATCACAAATGAGAAAAAAAAAAAAAGGCACTTTTTTAAATTTATAAAAAAGTTTAGACTTGCCCCGGCCGTAGTCCTGGTGACGCGATCCTCTATTCTTAGCGTAGCCCCGCCTCCTGTCATGACGTTTCATCCCATGTGACTGCTGCAGCGGTCACATGGTCTACAGCGTCATCCCAGGAGGCGGGGCTACGTTCAGAAGAGAGAGATGCGTCACTTAAACTACGGCCGGGGTAAGTCTAAACTTTTTTTTCCCTGCAGGATTCCCGCAGCGGACGCGCCTCACGAAACCTGCGCCACTATTTGGTGCGGTTTTGCTGGCGGAATTCCCTGCGGCTCCCGGGATAAGCTGTGTCGTTTTACTCAGCATATCCGCCTAGTGTGTCCCTTATGATGTCGCTCCTGGAGCTGCTGCCGGTCTCTAAATAGGCAGTTGGTCCAGTAGAATTTGGAATTATTTTTTTTTGTGAACCAGCTTAAAAAAATACAAAACTTTTGTGTTAGGGCCTGTTCACATCACTGTTCGCTTCCGCTCCGGGGTTCCTTCTGAGGTTTCTGTCGGGTGAACCCCGCAACGGAAAGTGAAAGTGATAGCACAGCTTCCGTTTCCATCACCATTAGCGCAGTCGACTGCGCTATTAATTCCATCCGAAAACCAGCCGGAATGGTGACGAACGGAAACCATTAGCGATGTTTCCGTCACCATTGAGATCAATGGTGACTGAAACGGAAGCTGTGCTGTCACTTTCACTTTCCGTTGCGGGGTTCACCCGACAGAAACCTCAGAAGGAACCCCGGAGCGGAAGCGAACAGTGATGTGAACAGGCCCTAACACAAAAGTTTTGTATTTTTTTAAGCTGGTTCACAAAAAAAAATAATTCCAAATTCTACTGGACCAACTGCCTATTTAGAGACCGGCAGCAGCTCCAGGAGCGACATCATAAGGGACACACTAGGCGGATATGCTGAGTAAAACTACACAGCTTATCCCGGGAGCCGCAGGGAATTCTGCCAGCAAAACCGCACCAAATAGTGGCGCAGGTTTGGTGAGGCGTGTCCGCTGCGGGAATCCTGCAGGGAAAAAAAAGTTTCGACTTGCCAGGGCCGTAGTCCTGGTGACGCATCTCTCTCTTCTGAACGTAGCCCCGCCTCCTGGGATGACGCTGTAGACCATGTGACCGCTGCAGCAGTCACATGGGATGAAACGTCATGACAGGAGGCCGGGCTGCGCTAAGAATAGAGGATCGCGTCACCAGGACTACGGCCGGGGCAAGTCTAAACTTTATCAATTTAAAAAAGTACCTTTTTTTTCTTCTCATGTGTGATTTTTGCGGCAGAACCGCAGCATTTCCGCAACAGAGGAGCGGCGATTCCACAGAATACATTGACATGCGACTTAAAAAGCCAAAGCCACAGGGCAGGTCCATTTTTTTTGCAGCGTGTGAATGAGATTTGTTAAAACCTCATCCACTCTGCTGCGACTGTGATACGCTGCGGATTTTCCACAATAAAATGTGTTGCATAAAATCCGCAGCGTTCATGCCTAGTGTGTTCCTACCCTAAGGCCGGATTTACACGAGCGTGTGCTTTTTGCACGCGCAAAAAACGTGGCGTTTTGCGCATGCAAAAGGTCCATAACAGCTCCGTGTGTCAGCAGCGTATGATGCGTGATTTCCGCGCAGCCGCCATCATTATGACACTCTGTTTGTATGTTTGTAGCACGTGGTGCTTTTCTGTTTTCATTCATAGTTTATACGGCTGCGGAAGTGCTGGGCGTGATTTTCATGCACCCATTGACTTCAATGGGTGCGTGATGCGCGAACAATGCACCAATATAGGACATGTCGTGAGTTTTACGTAGCGGACACGCGGACACACGCTGCGTGAAAATCACTGACAGTCTGCACGACCCCATAGAGTAACATAAGTCCGTGCGAGGCGCGTGAAAATCACGCGCGTTGCACGGACGTATTACATGTTCGTCTGAATAAGCCCTAACAATAAGGCCCAGTTCACAGAGTTTTTGGGCCTTGATATTGACTCGGACACCCGGTCAGAATCAGCACCAAAGAACTTCCAAAACCGCCTCCCATTGATTTAATCTGAAATCAATGGGAACCAGTCGCGGAAAAAAGAAAAAGCAGCGCGTCCTTTCTTGCCGCGGTTCCGCCTCTGACCTCCCATCTAAATCAATGGGAGGCAGAAAATGCATTTTTCGCTGCGTTTTTTGTCTGCTGTCCTCAATCGCCGCGAGCAAAAAACGCAGCAAAAAAACGCGGCAAGATAGTGTGGGCAGGTCAAAATCTGCCTCAAAATTCTTTAAGGAATTTTGAGGCAGATTTTTTTTTGCCTGCAAAATACTGTGTGAACAGGGCCATACATAAACAACACTTTGAGATAATTTACTCACTGTGTCAGAAGAGCTGCTCCCACTCCAGTCCTCTTCCGGCGATGTCTTCCAGGGGAGGTCTTCGGTCCAGACGTCCAGTCCTTCACCTCCAGCCAGGCTCCAGGTAAGTTTTGTCCATGTGGGTCCGCGGCTGCGCGCGCTTCGTTCGCGGGTGCGCGGGCGGCCGGTCGCTGGTGCGCGCGCGGTCGATCGCGGGGTGCGCGCGCGGGCGGTCTCCAGTGCGGGCGTTCGTGGATGCGCGCTCGCGAGTGCGCACGCGCGGGAGTTTCATTGTGCGCGCGATCATGTGCGCGCGCGCGGGCGGACGGTTTGACGGCCCCCCATGACGAGGGGAGGGGGCCCGCAGCAGCAGCAGCAGCAGCAGCTCACGACATTCTTTTGGTGAAAAAAACGGGCCCCATTGCAGGGGCCCGTTTTTTCCTACCAAAAGAATGTCGGGGCAGTTGCCGGGCCCCCCTTTCAATTAGGTTTGGCCGGGCCCCTCACACCACTACCCCTAATACCCCCCTGATGGCGGCCCTGCGCATCAATGCTGCACATAATCTGCGTTGCAGATTCCATTGCGCCTTTGCCTAAAATGTGCAGTAAATTGATGCGGATTAGCCGTTGCGTATTCAGGTGAAGAGTACATCCTGCTGTCTTTTAAAACATTTCATCTCAGTCTGGCTATAGACCTCTAAACACATAGGTTCAGCCAGAATGAAGAAATATCCTGTTCGTAAAACCAAACCGCACCGCAACACACATAACATCAGCGGATTTCATTGCGGACATTTGAATCGCCATTGAATTCATTGGAGAAATTCCGCAATAAGTCCACTCCAAGTCCGCAACAGCCAGTGTATGCTGCGGACACCAAATTCTGCACCGCAGCCTATGGTCCGCAGCAGAGTTTTCTGCCACGTGTGCACGAACCTAACTAAAAAGGTGTGGAAACCAATGGAGAAAATGTCCGCTGCAGATTCCCGCAGCGGACTAGCCGCAGCGGAATTCCAGAGCAATTCCGCCACGTCTGGCCATGCCCTAACTGGTCATCCTGCTAGGGGCCGCAAGGAGAGAGATTGTGGACCTCATGAGGTGGTCAGTCTGCATGTTGTGTGCGTGGTACAAGAAGTTACATAATGAGTTATATTTCTTTGGTAATGCCTTATCATATAAATTGTCATATAATTTTGCTTGATTTTAAAAGAATAAACCCAAGAAACCCAGATGGCAGCAAGTTTATTTTCCACCCATTAGACTTTAGATTCAATAATTATTTGCCAAGACTAAATCAAAAAGTGTCCTGAGAAAACCAGGACACTTAAGTTTAACATGTAAATTCACACAGTAATTTATGAGGGTGGAGCAGTAGTACGATGTACTATGTATATTAATTGTATCCACTGTTCTGCCAGTTCTGTCATCAGAATGATGTGACATAACCACGCAGATCAGTAGAGATTATAGAAATTGTAACTCTGCCAAACGTCAACCAGTAGTTACACCTTGTACACACAATGTAAGCCAAGAGAGAGAGAGAGGCGCACAGTACAAGGATCTGCTTTCAATGTCATCATTTGCTTACCAAGAAGAAGAATCTATTTTTTTTAAAAAGTTCAGTTCTCAGGGACCAAATTATATTATTTTATAGAACTCTTTAATGACAAGTATAAATCATTGGTGGACAATGTATTATTATTTGTATCTCGCTAACTTCTTGTAATTACGAATCAGGTAATTACGGATGAAATTGTGGACCCATTCATTTCTATAGGCCATGGACACCCTTCTATATATATACGGATGTCTGTCCGGGCCATAGAAATGATCCGCAAAATATAGAACATGTCCTATTCGATGTCGGCAATTGCGGCACAGACTCACCTATAGAAGTCTATGGGAGCTTCCGCAATTGCGGTTGGCTAAGGATGTGCATCCGTATTTATGGACAGTACAAATCCTTACAGTCGTATGCATGAGGCCTTAGCCTGGTATATTACATACTGCTACATGTGTGTTACATTCTCCCTTTACTTACTAGACCACCTACTTGAGATCACTGTCCAACTTGTATTGCTGCAGCTTAGTCATAGCATTAAGAAAGCAAATACACAAGTTGTCATATAATTCTTCTCACCAAGCCCTGCTCCAATTCAGCTGCTTCTCTACAATTATTATGCCCTAAATTTCTACTGGGAGGATACCACATGACATAACCCAAAGGATCATCTGACTGCTATATAGGTGTATTGATTCATCATGACTTACTTTTTCCAACATTAGTACATACATAATAGTGCCCGCCTTCATTTCAACCTAATAGAGACAGTTATTGCAGCAATAGTACATATAATACCAGCTATAGTGCATATATATATATATATATATATATATATGTGTATATATATATATATATATATATATATATATATATATAATACCAAACCTAGTGCTTCTATACTAACTATATTACTGAGGTAATGTCAGCCAAAGTGCATATATGATATCAGATATATTGCCCATATGCCATCCATAATGTTCATATAATACCAAATTGTGTACATATAATGTCACCAGCAGTGGATATATAATACCAGACTTAGTGCCCATATAATACCACCTATAAAGTGTATATAGTAGCCATAGTGCTACATATCTGTTTTCCATACCTGTGCTGCTTCCGCTAGTCTCCACTGGCTTACCAGAAGTGACATGCAAACCTATTTGTGGTCACTTGCATGTCATTTCCTCCTACCATGCGTGCAAAACTGTCTTCAGAGAAAAGAATATCATACTTTCCATAATATTTGGAATAAATAAACACTTATCATGAGACTGCTTTTGTAAGTTTTTGGACAAGGCAGGGGTGGTACAACTTGCTTGAAATGTGGAAAATTTGTTACCTGAAATTTTCATTTCCTGGAGTCCGTAGGCAGCACACTTAAGGGTTAAGATACTTCATCTGACCGGATAGAAGAGACATATTACTCAGCAGTAATCAATTAAACAATTAGGAGGTCCCAGGTAGCCTTAAATATAGCCCAAATCCCTTCAGAAAACGTAACGTATGCAGCAGTATATATATATAGGGTGGGAAACTTGTGCTGCCTGCGGACTCCATTAAATGAAAATTTCAGGTAATACATTTTCCACTTCCTGATCGTCCTACGGCAGCACACTCAAGGGACTTAAAAAGCAATGAGATTATGGGGGGGGGGGTTAAGCTTTGGAAACTCCCAGTAGCACTTCACTTTTTTGCCAAAGGCTGAACCCTCGGAAGAAAATAAGTAAAGCCTATAATGTTTCATGAAGGTTGAGGAAGAAGACCAAGTGGCTGCTTTGCAGACTTGGTCTAAGGGGACATGGCATCTTTCTGCTCACGATGTAGATGTGGATCTGGTTGAGTGGGCCCGAATATCTAAGGAGGGCTCTAGGCCTTCCAAGGAGTAGCAGACCTTGATGATTTCTTTGAGCTATCTAGCTAGTGAAGCTTTGCTGGCTTTTTTCTTTTTAGTTGGCCCCTGGAATTGGAGAAACAAACCTTTCGATTGTTTAAAAGGGGCCGTTGTTTCCAGATACGCAAGTAGGAACCTCCTTACGTCTAAATATTGTGAATTAGTAGGGGCATTAGAGGCTGAGTCTAATGGTAAGACTGGCAAAACTATCTCTTGATTCAAGTTGGAGCTGGATGGTACTTTTGGCAAGAACCCTGGCATTGTTCTAAGGATAACACACTCGGGTAAGATCCTAAGATAAGGTCCTTTACAGGACAGTGCTTGCAATTCGCTAATCCATGCGGAGGCAATTGCTATTAAGAATATGGTTTTATATGAAAGAAGCTTAGGCTTATACTGTGAAGTGGTTCAAATGGGGCACAGCCGACATGTTTCAAAACAATGGGCAACTCCCAAGAGGGCAGAGGATTGTGAATAGAGGATTTCAAGAATCTGGTTGGTTAGAGAACCTCCCCTCTGAATTGGCATTAATGGCTGTCAAGTGCACTTTTAAGGTATTGGGCTTGAGACCCTTCTGGTATCCTTTTTGTAGAAACTGCAATACTGTGGAGACTGTATCTGGTAACCTGTCATTGTCCTGACACCATTTAGAAAAAATAACCATATTCGAGAATATATTTTCATTGTACTGGAGGCTAGTAATGTATTGATTACCTCATCGGAGAAGCCCTTATTTTTCAGAGACTGTCTTTGAGTTTCCATGCCATTAGATGTAACCTGTCTATCGTGGGATGAAACCACCCCTCCTGTAGGAGGAGATCTGGACGTAATGGAAGTTTCCAGAAGTTGCCGTTCGAGAGATTCAATACGAGCGGAAACCATGCCTTTTTTCGCCAATGAGGAATGATCGCTATGGCCTTCACTTTCTCGTCCATAATTTTCCTCAATACTCGAGGAATGAGAGGAATGGGGGGGAAAACATAAACGAAGATTTTTTTCCCAACTCAATGATAGGTTGTCCATGGCATATGGGTGATCCGACCTGTTGAGGGAGCAGAACTTCCTTAATTTGGTATTCTTTGCGGTCGCCATGACATCTAGAGTTGGTTTGCTCATCTTCCTGGTGATTTGAAGGAAGACTTCTGGATTCAAGCTCCACTCTCCTGGGTGAATCCGATTCCTGCTCAGCCAGTCCGCTTTCAGATTCAACACTCCTCGGATGTGGACTGCGGAGATCGATCTTAGGTTGTGTTATGCCCACCGCATGATCTGACTGCATTTCTTTTTGGGGGAATTGCTTCTGGTGCCCCAAAGGGGGGAATTGCTTCTGGTTTACAAGAGAAAATTGTGTGACTGAATTTGCACATTGTGATGACGGAGTACATTCTGAAGTGCAATAGGGCTAGTTTGATCGCCCTGAGTTATTTTATGTTTAATGAAAGGCAGCCGTCGTGTTTGGACCATTTCTTCTGCACCCATGATGTTCCCACATGTGCACCCCAGCCTGAGCCTGAGGCATCCGTAGTGAGGAGTATCTGATGAACTGGTCTCAGAGACCTGCCTCGATCGAAATGGTAGGGTACCAGCCACCACTGGAGGTCTCGTCTCACGTCCGAAGACATTGAAATTAGGGTGTCGAGAGACACTATTGAATTGCAACATTCGGATGTGTGCCCTCGCCCAGGGTACCGCCTCGATAGCCGACGTTAGAAGGCCTAACACCCTCATGGCCTGACGGATGTAGCACTGATTTAATGACAGCTTCAGGACTATAAAAGGGGCTCTGCCCTCTCGATCCTTGCCTGAGCATTGTTGTGTTACCTAAAGTTTGTCATTGCAAATGGTCTCCTAGTGTTTTCCAGTTCCCAGTGTTATCCGTTCCTGCTGCCTCTACCCTGTGTCCCGTGCTACCGTGCCTCTGTTCCGTCAAGAGGTGGTGTTGCCCTCCGCTGCATCTATTGTGTCGCACCCCGCCGGGTGTCTATCTACTGTCAGAGCCTCATCTTAGCCTGAAACTCTTTGTTTTATTAGAAAAATAGAAAAACATAACAACATAACTAATACATAACATAAATCACAACAATATATACAATATATACACAAAATACATTACTGCATTTTTTTCCCATCCCTGGTCTTGGCCAATTTCCTCATCCATTTGCACTCATCCACATTCAACCATTATCATATTCCCCCCTCCTAACACCAAAATCCACTCACCCCCACTCACTCCCTTCCATACTCATTCGAAACAATCAGCCGGAAATGTGTCAAACCCCTGGCATACATACCTATATACATGGTGAAACAACATACACCGCACACCTTATATACACCCTAACATTTTTTATTGTTTTTATATATTTTTTTTTTTATTTTTTTTTTATTATATATATTTTTTTCTTTTCTATTAACCCGTTAGTGACCGGCCCATCGTGTTTCTACGTCGGTCACTAACGGGCCTTATTCCGAAGCCATAGACTTTTTACGTCGCGGCATCAGAATAAGTAAACACAGCAGGGAGCTGTCAAATCTCCCTGCTCTCAGCTGCTAGAGGCAGCTGAGGGCTGGGAGCGTCCCTGCTCTGCCGTGTGAGATCGATATTAGTATCGATCTCACACGTTTAACCCCTCAGATGCGGTGCTCAATAGCGAGCACCGCATCTCAGTGGTTTTGGAGAGAGGGAGGGAGCTCCCTCTCTCCCCCACCCACACCCGGCGATACGATCGCCGAGTGTCTGTGTCTCTAATGGCAGCCGGGGGTCTAATAAAGGCCCCTAGGTCTGCCTGGAGTGAATGCCTGCTAGATCATGCCGCAGGCATGACCTAGCAGATGCCTGTCCGTTTTAAACGGACAGGCAGTAATACACTGCAATACAAAAGTATTGCAGTGTATTATAAATGCGATCGCAGAATCGCATATTATAGTCCCCTAATGGGACTAGTAAAAAAGTGAAAAAAAAGTTTAATAAAGTTAATTTAAAAAAAATGTGAAAAAAAATGAAAAACCCAGCTTTTCCCCTTACAAACTGCTTTACTATTAAAAAAACAAAATGAAGTTAAAAAGTTACACATATTTGGTATCGCCGCGTCCGTAACGACCCCGACTATAAATCTATTACATTATTTAACCAGCACAGTGAACGGCGTAAAAAAATGAATAAAAAACTATGGAAAAATTGCTGTTTTCTGTGAATACTGACTTTAAAAAAATGTGATAAAAAGTGATCAAAAAGTCGCATCTACTCCAAAATGGTACCAATAAAAACTACAAGTCGTCCCGCAAAAAAAAAGCCCTCATACAACCGCATCGGCGAAAAAATAAAAACGTTACGGCTCTTCAAATATGGAGACACAAAAACAAATAATTTTGAAAAAAAAGCGTTTTTCCTGTGTAAAAGTAGTAAAACATACAAAAACTATACAAATTTGGTATCGTTGCAATCGTAACAACCCGCTGAATAATGTTATTTATACCACACGTAAACGGCGTCGATTTAGGACGCAAAAAAGAGTGGCGCAATTTATGCTTTTTTTCTATTCCCCCCCCAAAAAAAGTTAATAAAAGTTAATCAATAAATAATATGTACCTAAAAATGGTGCTATTAAAAAATACAACTTGTCCCGCAAAAAACAAGACCTTATACAGCTATGTCGACGAAAATATAAAAACGTTATAGCTCTTGGAATGCGACGATTGAAAAACGTAAAAAATAGCTTGGTCATTAAAGGAACAGTGTCATCACAAATAATTTATTTATATGTTAAAGATGTTAGTGCCTTAATATAAACGTTTATTTACATTTGTGTGTTTGTGTTTTACTGTTTCTTATTTTCACACTTTTTCTTCCCTATGGGGGCTGCCATTTTTTGTTCCATGTCTGTGTGTGTCGATTAACGACACACACAGACATGGAATACGGCAGCCACAGTCCCATAGGGACTGCGAACGGCTCCCGTCCCATTGACTGCCGTGTACGGCGTCTGTGTGGGAACTGCGCATGCGCCGCTCCCACACAGTCCTATTCGAAATTGGCGCCGTCCGGCGCCATTTTCCTGTGGACCGGAAGTCGCGGCTGGACAGTAATATTACTACTTCCGGTCGCGGCTTCCGGACAAGTGCACATGGAACAGCGGCAGCAAAGGGAGCGGACGGGCCGCGGCGGCAGGAGCAGGTAAGCGATTTCAATGTATGTTAGTGTTTGTGTGTGTTTACTACTGCATGTAAACCTACTACACTGTGGGTTACCTCAAAAAATGGCGACACACAGTGTAGGAGGTTAAACCTTTCAAACCCCTCGTTTATCCCGGCACTAGCCAGGATAAAGGAGGGGGGGATGCTGAGAGCTCACTAGAGCGATAGCTTTTAACCCAATGTTGCAATGCTGCAATTTTGGGAACTAGCTCCAAACAGCTCCATCTAGTGACCAAAAATGGGTAGTATTATAAATTTGAAAAAATTTATAATATTTCCTGACTCGCGAAAAAAATAAAAAAAATTTGAACAATGTTTAATCACCCACACACTAAATGTTTACATTTTAAAAAAAAAACATGTTTTTGGGGCGACACCATGCCTTTAAGGTCCAAAATAGGCTGGTCATTAAGGGGTTAATATACTGACCCTAACTCTATCTAAACTAACCCATCACCACACCAGGCCAACACCCCGCCCCATGTCCTCTCATGTCCGCTTAGTCCTGGCCTGAGCGGGAAAAGAAACTTTAACCACACCCCTCCCCACTCCCTCCAATTCCCCCACCCAACCTATCTAAACCCCTTTCACTATCCCTCACATATTCATAGCAACGAAACAACAAAACCACAACCCGAAAGCACCAAGTTCGGTTTCTGTAAGCCTTTATACTGCCTTTACGTATCAAAAAACAAAAACCTGAAGTGCACTAAACCAGCCTACCACCAGAAGGAAGGAGAAAAGAGACCCACCCGACCCCCCCAAGGCCAGGTCCCACCCACACCAACACTTTCCCTATCGCTTCCCCTATCGCTTTCCCCTATTGCTGTCCCTTCTCTTACCCTATGTTTAATCTAGCCCTAAACTTACCCTCCTTTCCCTATTATTCTCCCTATCGCTTCGTTTTATGTGCCGGAACGAGGGCGAACCCCCCCAGACGAGCCGGATGAGCCCCCCCCTGAAGGCCGATACCCTAAGGCACCCTAAATGAAAAGCCCCTCCATAAGCGAGAGGCTTTGGGTGCTCCCAGTCTATCGACCTCCAAAGAACGCACCTTCACCAGGTCACCGATGATATTCCCTACGACCTCATCAACCCAGTGGATTTTGCTCTGCGTAGATACTATACACTGTGCATTCCAAGTAAAGTGCCTAACCACTATGCTAACTAAAAAGGAAGTGTTACGGTCCCTACCACCTAGGTCTCTGAACATCCCATAAGCCCACCCGGCATAAGAGAGGTTGTCTAAGCCGGGCCAGCCGATGGAGGTACCCACCCTTTTATATACCTCTGCATTAAAGGGGCAATGAAGCAGGAAATGCTCCATACTCTCCAGTGTATTGCTACACTCCTCCCGAGGACATCCTCTGTCATCAGTGTTTCTGTACTTCAGATTGCCCCTTACGTACAGTCTCCCGTGGAAGCAGCGCCAAGCCAGATCCCAAAACTTCTGGGGAATCCTCACTGAATTTAAAAGTTTTAATCCCTCCCCGAGGTCACTACTTGGGCAGTCTGAGTGCCAGGGGCATCCGGAAGTGGGTCATCAGAACCCTTCTGTCGAGAAATTTTCTCGGCATGATCCCGATCTCCCACACCTCCAGACGCCACCGGTGCACCATCTTCAAAACCAGGGCGGCATAAGCCGGGAGATGCCCGTTGGGTGTACGCAGGTCTTTCACTTGGCCTCCTCTCTCCCATTCCTGGAAGAAGGGCTGAAACCACTCCCTGCAGGAGAGAATCCACCAAGGAGCCCTCTCTTGTCCAAGGTTTGCTAGATTAATCTTAATAAAAGTGTTCACTAGGAACACCACTGGGTTAACCATACCTAACCCTCCTAGTCTCCTTGGTAGATACGTGACTTCTCTCTTAATTAGGTTAAGCCTGCTCCCCCACAACAGTTGGAAGAACAGGCCCACAGAGGTTCTGGCAAGATGCACACACTGCCAAGGTAGAGCAACATGGGCATCAGGTAAGCTTTGGCCAAATGAACCCTTTCTCTAAGGGTTAAGGACCACCCCTCCTGTAGGAGGAGATCTGGACGTAATGGAAGTTTCCAGAAGTTGCCGTTCGAGAGATTCAATACGAGCGGAAACCATGCCTTTTTTCGCCAATGAGGAATGATCGCTATGGCCTTCACTTTCTCGTCCATAATTTTCCTCAATACTCGAGGAATGAGAGGAATGGGGGGGAAAACATAAACGAAGATTTTTTTCCCAACTCAATGATAGGTTGTCCATGGCATATGGGTGATCCGACCTGTTGAGGGAGCAGAACTTCCTTAATTTGGTATTCTTTGCGGTCGCCATGACATCTAGAGTTGGTTTGCTCATCTTCCTGGTGATTTGAAGGAAGACTTCTGGATTCAAGCTCCACTCTCCTGGGTGAATCCGATTCCTGCTCAGCCAGTCCGCTTTCAGATTCAACACTCCTCGGATGTGGACTGCGGAGATCGATCTTAGGTTGTGTTATGCCCACCGCATGATCTGACTGCATTTCTTTTTGGGGGAATTGCTTCTGGTGCCCCAAAGGGGGGAATTGCTTCTGGTTTACAAGAGAAAATTGTGTGACTGAATTTGCACATTGTGATGACGGAGTACATTCTGAAGTGCAATAGGGCTAGTTTGATCGCCCTGAGTTATTTTATGTTTAATGAAAGGCAGCCGTCGTGTTTGGACCATTTCTTCTGCACCCATGATGTTCCCACATGTGCACCCCAGCCTGAGCCTGAGGCATCCGTAGTGAGGAGTATCGGATGAACTGGTCTCAGAGACCTGCCTCGATCGAAATGGTAGGGTACCAGCCACCACTGGAGGTCTCGTCTCACGTCCGAAGACATTGAAATTAGGGTGTCGAGAGACACTATTGAATTGCAACATTCGGATGTGTGCCCTCGCCCAGGGTACCGCCTCGATAGCCGACGTTAGAAGGCCTAACACCCTCATGGCCTGACGGATGTAGCACTGATTTAATGACAGCTTCAGGACTATAAAAGGGGCTCTGCCCTCTCGATCCTTGCCTGAGCATTGTTGTGTTACCTAAAGTTTGTCATTGCAAATGGTCTCCTAGTGTTTTCCAGTTCCCAGTGTTATCCGTTCCTGCTGCCTCTACCCTGTGTCCCGTGCTACCGTGCCTCTGTTCCGTCAAGAGGTGGTGTTGCCCTCCGCTGCATCTATTGTGTCGCACCCCGCCGGGTGTCTATCTACTGTCAGAGCCTCATCTTAGCCTGAAACTCTTTGTTTTATTAGAAAAATAGAAAAACATAACAACATAACTAATACATAACATAAATCACAACAATATATACAATATATACACAAAATACATTACTGCATTTTTTTCCCATCCCTGGTCTTGGCCAATTTCCTCATCCATTTGCACTCATCCACATTCAACCATTATCATATTCCCCCCTCCTAACACCAAAATCCACTCACCCCCACTCACTCCCTTCCATACTCATTCGAAACAATCAGCCGGAAATGTGTCAAACCCCTGGCATACATACCTATATACATGGTGAAACAACATACACCGCACACCTTATATACACCCTAACATTTTTTATTGTTTTTATATATTTTTTTTTTTATTTTTTTTTTATTATATATATTTTTTTCTTTTCTATTAACCCGTTAGTGACCGGCCCATCGTGTTTCTACGTCGGTCACTAACGGGCCTTATTCCGAAGCCATAGACTTTTTACGTCGCGGCATCAGAATAAGTAAACAGAGCAGGGAGCTGTCAAATCTCCCTGCTCTCAGCTGCTAGAGGCAGCTGAGGGCTGGGAGCGTCCCTGCTCTGCCGTGTGAGATCGATATTAGTATCGATCTCACACGTTTAACCCCTCAGATGCGGTGCTCAATAGCGAGCACCGCATCTCAGTGGTTTTGGAGAGAGGGAGGGAGCTCCCTCTCTCCCCCACCCACACCCGGCGATACGATCGCCGAGTGTCTGTGTCTCTAATGGCAGCCGGGGGTCTAATAAAGGCCCCTAGGTCTGCCTGGAGTGAATGCCTGCTAGATCATGCCGCAGGCATGACCTAGCAGATGCCTGTCCGTTTTAAACGGACAGGCAGTAATACACTGCAATACAAAAGTATTGCAGTGTATTATAAATGCGATCGCAGAATCGCATATTATAGTCCCCTAATGGGACTAGTAAAAAAGTGAAAAAAAAGTTTAATAAAGTTAATTTAAAAAAAATGTGAAAAAAAATGAAAAACCCAGCTTTTCCCCTTACAAACTGCTTTACTATTAAAAAAACAAAATGAAGTTAAAAAGTTACACATATTTGGTATCGCCGCGTCCGTAACGACCCCGACTATAAATCTATTACATTATTTAACCAGCACAGTGAACGGCGTAAAAAAATGAATAAAAAACTATGGAAAAATTGCTGTTTTCTGTGAATACTGACTTTAAAAAAATGTGATAAAAAGTGATCAAAAAGTCGCATCTACTCCAAAATGGTACCAATAAAAACTACAAGTCGTCCCGCAAAAAAAAAGCCCTCATACAACCGCATCGGCGAAAAAATAAAAACGTTACGGCTCTTCAAATATGGAGACACAAAAACAAATAATTTTGAAAAAAAAGCGTTTTTCCTGTGTAAAAGTAGTAAAACATACAAAAACTATACAAATTTGGTATCGTTGCAATCGTAACAACCCGCTGAATAATGTTATTTATACCACACGTAAACGGCGTCGATTTAGGACGCAAAAAAGAGTGGCGCAATTTATGCTTTTTTTCTATTCCCCCCCCAAAAAAAGTTAATAAAAGTTAATCAATAAATAATATGTACCTAAAAATGGTGCTATTAAAAAATACAACTTGTCCCGCAAAAAACAAGACCTTATACAGCTATGTCGACGAAAATATAAAAACGTTATAGCTCTTGGAATGCGACGATTGAAAAACGTAAAAAATAGCTTGGTCATTAAAGGAACAGTGTCATCACAAATAATTTATTTATATGTTAAAGATGTTAGTGCCTTAATATAAACGTTTATTTACATTTGTGTGTTTGTGTTTTACTGTTTCTTATTTTCACACTTTTTCTTCCCTATGGGGGCTGCCATTTTTTGTTCCATGTCTGTGTGTGTCGATTAACGACACACACAGACATGGAATACGGCAGCCACAGTCCCATAGGGACTGCGAACGGCTCCCGTCCCATTGACTGCCGTGTACGGCGTCTGTGTGGGAACTGCGCATGCGCCGCTCCCACACAGTCCTATTCGAAATTGGCGCCGTCCGGCGCCATTTTCCTGTGGACCGGAAGTCGCGGCTGGACAGTAATATTACTACTTCCGGTCGCGGCTTCCGGACAAGTGCACATGGAACAGCGGCAGCAAAGGGAGCGGACGGGCCGCGGCGGCAGGAGCAGGTAAGCGATTTCAATGTATGTTAGTGTTTGTGTGTGTTTACTACTGCATGTAAACCTACTACACTGTGGGTTACCTCAAAAAATGGCGACACACAGTGTAGGAGGTTAAACCTTTCAAACCCCTCGTTTATCCCGGCACTAGCCAGGATAAAGGAGGGGGGGATGCTGAGAGCTCACTAGAGCGATAGCTTTTAACCCAATGTTGCAATGCTGCAATTTTGGGAACTAGCTCCAAACAGCTCCATCTAGTGACCAAAAATGGGTAGTATTATAAATTTGAAAAAATTTATAATATTTCCTGACTCGCGAAAAAAATAAAAAAAATTTGAACAATGTTTAATCACCCACACACTAAATGTTTACATTTTAAAAAAAAAACATGTTTTTGGGGCGACACCATGCCTTTAAGGTCCAAAATAGGCTGGTCATTAAGGGGTTAATATACTGACCCTAACTCTATCTAAACTAACCCATCACCACACCAGGCCAACACCCCGCCCCATGTCCTCTCATGTCCGCTTAGTCCTGGCCTGAGCGGGAAAAGAAACTTTAACCACACCCCTCCCCACTCCCTCCAATTCCCCCACCCAACCTATCTAAACCCCTTTCACTATCCCTCACATATTCATAGCAACGAAACAACAAAACCACAACCCGAAAGCACCAAGTTCGGTTTCTGTAAGCCTTTATACTGCCTTTACGTATCAAAAAACAAAAACCTGAAGTGCACTAAACCAGCCTACCACCAGAAGGAAGGAGAAAAGAGACCCACCCGACCCCCCCAAGGCCAGGTCCCACCCACACCAACACTTTCCCTATCGCTTCCCCTATCGCTTTCCCCTATTGCTGTCCCTTCTCTTACCCTATGTTTAATCTAGCCCTAAACTTACCCTCCTTTCCCTATTATTCTCCCTATCGCTTCGTTTTATGTGCCGGAACGAGGGCGAACCCCCCCAGACGAGCCGGATGAGCCCCCCCTGAAGGCCGATACCCTAAGGCACCCTAAATGAAAAGCCCCTCCATAAGCGAGAGGCTTTGGGTGCTCCCAGTCTATCGACCTCCAAAGAACGCACCTTCACCAGGTCACCGATGATATTCCCTACGACCTCATCAACCCAGTGGATTTTGCTCTGCGTAGATACTATACACTGTGCATTCCAAGTAAAGTGCCTAACCACTATGCTAACTAAAAAGGAAGTGTTACGGTCCCTACCACCTAGGTCTCTGAACATCCCATAAGCCCACCCGGCATAAGAGAGGTTGTCTAAGCCGGGCCAGCCGATGGAGGTACCCACCCTTTTATATACCTCTGCATTAAAGGGGCAATGAAGCAGGAAATGCTCCATACTCTCCAGTGTATTGCTACACTCCTCCCGAGGACATCCTCTGTCATCAGTGTTTCTGTACTTCAGATTGCCCCTTACGTACAGTCTCCCGTGGAAGCAGCGCCAAGCCAGATCCCAAAACTTCTGGGGAATCCTCACTGAATTTAAAAGTTTTAATCCCTCCCCGAGGTCACTACTTGGGCAGTCTGAGTGCCAGGGGCATCCGGAAGTGGGTCATCAGAACCCTTCTGTCGAGAAATTTTCTCGGCATGATCCCGATCTCCCACACCTCCAGACGCCACCGGTGCACCATCTTCAAAACCAGGGCGGCATAAGCCGGGAGATGCCCGTTGGGTGTACGCAGGTCTTTCACTTGGCCTCCTCTCTCCCATTCCTGGAAGAAGGGCTGAAACCACTCCCTGCAGGAGAGAATCCACCAAGGAGCCCTCTCTTGTCCAAGGTTTGCTAGATTAATCTTAATAAAAGTGTTCACTAGGAACACCACTGGGTTAACCATACCTAACCCTCCTAGTCTCCTTGGTAGATACGTGACTTCTCTCTTAATTAGGTTAAGCCTGCTCCCCCACAACAGTTGGAAGAACAGGCCCACAGAGGTTCTGGCAAGATGCACACACTGCCAAGGTAGAGCAACATGGGCATCAGGTAAGCTTTGGCCAAATGAACCCTTTCTTTAAGGGTTAAGGACCAACCCTTCCATTGGCCGACCTTCTGGGCAACTAAGTTTAGCCTGCCATCCCAGTTTTTCTTGGGATAATCACCCGGGCCAAATTCCACTCCTAAGATCTTTGCAGACCCCTGAGGCTCAGGAAGGGTGTCCAGGAGACCAAAACTAGGATCTCCTCCTCCCAGCCAGAGACTCTCACACTTGTCACGGCTAATCTTGGACCCAGATGCCCGCGAGTAACATTCCACTTCTGACATCACCCACTCCGCCTCCCCTTGCGAGGAGACGAAGATGGAGACGTCATCCGCATATGCAACCACCCTCTGAGTGGCTTCTGGCCCTTCCAAGCCGATCCCGATCCCCGCCAATGGTCCACGGTCAACCCTTCTAAGAAAGGGGTCAATCGCGAACACATATAGCAAGGGACTCAGAGGACAGCCCTGGCGGACACCAGACCCAACCTCAAAGGGGGTTCCAACCCAACCGTTAACCAGTGCAAAACTCATCCAGATTTTTCCTGGCCATCTCCGCTACCGCTCCAAACCAACTTAACCAGGTCATGATGTCAACACAAGAAAGTGACTCGCTACGGGTGAGAACGGTCACCTTCTTGAGACCATTCTGGCGGGATATTGCTTGTGCAGCAAAATCCCGCCAGCCGGGCTCGTCCTTCACCAGCTCATAATTCCCCCAGAAGACCTCCAGGCCTCCTGGTTGAACAAAGCTGATGTCAAACTCAGCTGAGCTATGAGGGTGTATCAGGGCAAAGATGTCACGTGCCCTAAAGCTCCACCACCGTCTTTCTGGGGGGACAGATCTCATTGCCGCGCCACCGGAGACGGACCACATTCCTCCTGACCACAGCCTGCCCGGTTGTCGGGAGTGACCACTGATCCCCTCTTTTCTCTCGGAAGGCCTCCAACCCGTACCTATCTATCAAGAAAGATAGGTCCCTCTGCACACCCCCTACAGTTAGGGATTGCTTTCCCTCCCTTAAAGAGGCTCTGTCACCAGATTTTGCAACCCCTATCTGCTATTGCAGCAGATCGGCGCTGCAATGTAGATTATAGTAACGTTTTTATTTTTAAAAAACGAGCATTTTTGGCCAAGTTATGACCATTTTTGTATTTATGCAAATGAGGCTTGCAAAAGTCCAACTGGGCGTGTTTAAAGTAAAAGTCCAACTGGGCGTGTATTATGTGTGTTACATCTGGGCGTGTTTACTACTTTTACTAGCTGGGCGTTCTGACGAGAAGTATCATCCACTTCTCTACACAACGCCCAGCTTCTGGCAGTGCACGGACACAGCGTGTTCTCGAGAGATCACGCTGTGTCGTCACTCACTTCCTGCCCCAGGTCCTGCATCGTGTCGGACGAGCGAGGACACATCGGCACCAGAGGCTACAGTTGATTCTGCAGCAGCATCGGCGTTTGCAGGTAAGTCGATGTAGCTACTTACCTGCAAACGCTGATGCTGCTACAGAATCAACTGTAGCCTCTGGTGCCGATGTGGCCGACACGATGCAGGACCTGGGGCAGGAAGTGAGTGACGTCACAGCGTGATCTCTCGAGAACACGCTGTGTGTCTGCACTGCCAGAAGCTGGGCGTTCTGAAGAGAAGTGGATGATACTTCTCGTCAGAACGCCCAGCTAGTAAAAGAAGTAAACACGCCCAGATGTAACACACATAATACACGCCCAGTTGGTCTTTTACTTTAAACACGCCCAGTTGTACTTTTGCAAGCCTCATTTGCATAAATACAAAAATGGTCATAACTTGGCCAAAAATGCTCGTTTTTAAAAAATAAAAACGTTACTGTAATCTACATTGCAGCGCCTATCTGCTGCAATAGCAGATAGGGGTTGCAAAATCTGGTGACAGAGCCTCTTTAAGGCCTGCAGGAGGCGCTGTTGCAAGTGACCTTACCCGGGGCCAGAGGACGAGGATGGGTGGGCTGGTGGTCCTCCCCCCACTACCCCAGCATAAGTCTTGCTTGGGGCACTGGGAAGAGGAGCACCAGGCCCCCCCACATCACCGGCTGATACATTCACCCGCGATCCTACCATTCTCTTGGCCAAGCCAGGTTCTTTATTTTTTTGCTTTTCTGTTACCTTTCCTGCCCTGACCCCAACCCCCACCTCTGCATCGTCAGGTGCAGCTATGGAGGGGCCGCCAGCTGACATAAGCGGCACCTCCACGCGACCCTCCGCGTCTTCGGTGTCCATATCACTTGCCAGGGCAGGAAAAGACACTCCTTTATCTGCAGAAACATTTTTTTCCATATCTTTATTTTTACTTTTACTTTCTTCATTAACTTTATCAGTGATTTTTCCTTTTGCAGGGCTGCTTTGCAGCGGCTGTTCTGCGCTTATTCTTGCCAGGCCACTCCCCTCCTCCGCTCCGGAGTGGCTGGCTCCGCCCCTCACAGAGGCTCTGACTCCGCGCTTATCCGAGGCATCGGGTGCCTGCAGACCTATCACGCTGGCCGGTCCCGGTGTGACAGGACCGGCCACGTTACAGGCACCCGACTCACGGGACTGCGCTGCAGCCGACTTCCGGTCCGCCCCCTCCTCCGATGCATGGCTCACACCGCTCACCGGTCTCCGGGGCTCGCCGTCGGCCGGGTCTGGGACCATGCCCCCTGCTGCACTCCGGCTGCCAGCGCCGCCCACTTCACAGTAAGCAGCATCCGGCGCCGTTTTGCCCGTCCTCGTTTCAATCTTCCCGCTTTCCCGCCCCGACTCCACTGCAGAAGCCGGGGCTGGGGTGCTTGCGGGACCTGCACTCTGGACCAGAATCTCTTCTGACCCAGAGTGCAGGGGAGACCCATGAACATATACGAGCCTCACCTCTTGTTTTAGCTGTCTCTCCTCCCTCTGCTTCTGTCTCAGCTTCTTCGTTCCTCCGGGGGCAGATCCGAGCCAAAGCTGAAACTCTCCAAAGACACGGGGGACTCCTGACTCCTGATCCCGGATCTGTGTTAGTATCCTGGGGGGATGCTCTCCCTCCGACCCGGAACTGGACTCTGGCAGGCGCGCCATGTTGGGAGAGATCTCCTCCCTCACCGTGAGCTCCCCTGACTCACGCGGTGCCCATGCTGGTCTCCATGCTGGTCTCAGCTGCCTCCTCTTGCTGCTTCCCCCCTCTCTGGCTTGCGTCAGCCATTGCCTGGAATCTTTTTTCGTTTTTCGTCAAAGACTCCCCCTCCGGTCATTATCGTTCCCCTCCGCTCCTCCACCTCCTTCACTTCCCTTAGCAGGGCACGGACCTGTGCAGCGAATTTCGCCCACTTGCTGCCCGATGACTTGGCCGTCCTCTGCCGGGCCACGGCCAGGTAACCGCGGATTCGCTGCAGGGACCTCCCCAGGTCTTTATACTCCTCCATGTGGGCCACCAGGCGGGAGCCAAACGTGGCGGCGTCTTCTCCTGGCCTCATTAACCCCCACTCGGACGGGTCCCTGCAGCCTTGTTGATCCATTCCCAGTTGTCCTTCTCCTCCTCTTCTCACGGCATGCTGCGATGCCCCAACACTGGGAGAGGACGAGGCCACGCTGTTACTGCCTCGAGATGTCCTTCTCTCCCCCATGGCTGGCTCCACTTTCCCAGCCGGCTGGGATGTCCCTCCACCCCCCACAGGCCTTTTCCGGAGGGTGGAGGACCGGGACTACATCTCCAGATGGAGCCCCCCTCCGGGCACTCTGCTAGCCCAAGCAGGTGTAATAAACCTGGGCAGGTGAAAAGGCAGAGTCCCCGGGAAGGTATATGCTCCAAGCACAGTGCACCACACCCAAAACACTACTCTCTCCTCAGAGGTCAAGCTCGTTCTAGCACCTGTCTCAGCCTGAATTCACCGCTACTGTCTACATTTCCTCAGGTACCTGTAATGACGGGGTAGGGAGACAGACAGGTGAGCCCTAATCTACCCGCCACTCAGTCCCTGCCTAATTGCACGGGCCATCCTAGGCGACGGCGTACAATTGGGCGACGGTCCCTACGCTCAATAAGTGCACGACAGACAAACAGACATGTCCTTCGGGTGTGTTAAACGCAGTCTTCCACTCATCCCCTTCTCTGATTCGGATAAGGTTATAACCCCCCCGAAGATCAAACTTAGAGAACTATTGGGCCCCCTGAACCTGATTGAAGAGATCAGGAATCAAAGGAAGTGGATACTGTTTCCTTACAGTGACCTTATTCAAGTTTCGGTAATCAATGCACGGCCTAAGACCACCATCCTTCTTCCCTACGAAGAAGAAGTCAGCACCTACCGGAGAAGTAGAGGGGCGAATATAACCCTTGGCCAGGCTTTCCTGGATATATTCTCTCATGGCCTCATGTTCGGGACAAGAGAGATTAAATATCCTACCCTTAGGGAGCTTAGCTCCTGGTACCAAATCAATTGCGCAATCGTATTCTCTATGAGGAGGTAACACTTCGGAGGCCTTTTTAGAAAAAACATCGGCGAAGTCCTGAAAAAACTCAGGTAGAGTGTTCACCTCCTCAGGGAGAGAAATAAAATTAACAGAAAAACATGACGTTATGCATTCATTACCCCATTTGGTAAGATCCCCAGTATTCCAGTTAAACGTGGGATTATGCATCTGCAACCAGGGAAGGCCTAAAACCAAATCGGACGATAATCCCTGCATCACCAGTACAGAGCAGTGCTCCAAATGAATGGAGCCAACAATGAGTTCAAAAACAGGGGTATGCTGCGTAAAATAACCATTAGCAAGTGGAGTGGAGTCGATACCCACTACCGGGACAGGTTTAGGCAAATCAATCAATGGCATAGCTAGAGACATAGCAAATTCCACAGACATAATATTAGCAGAAGACCCTGAATCCACGAAAGCACTGCTGGTGGCAGACCTACCCTCAAAAGGGTAGCAAGATCTTATTAGGTTTCATATTTACGGGAAATACCTGTGCGCCCAAGCGACCTCCCCGATGGTCACCTAGGCGCGGAAGTTTTCCGGCTGCTTATCCTTACGCCTTGGACAGTTGTTCACTTGATGCTTGTCATCCCCACAGTAGAAACAGAGACCATTCTTCCTGCGGAGCTTTCTACGTTGTTGGGGAGACACGGAGGCCCCGAGTTGCATTGGTTCATCCGAGATTCCCGTGGAAGAACGAAGCAACGGCACCTCGGGAGCCATCATGGGGGAGCCAGAGGAGAATGCACAAAAACGTTCAAGTCATCGTTCCCTGAGACGTCGGTCAAGACGTACCGCTAAAGCCATAACCTGATCTAGAGAGTCAGAAGAGGGATAGCTAACTAATAGGTCTTTCAGGGCGTTCGGCAGACCCAATCTAAACTGGCACCTCAAGGCAGGGTCTTTCCACCGAGAAGCTACGCACCACTTCCTAAAGTCAGAACAGTACTCCTCAACGGGTCTCTTACCCTGACGTAAGGTCACCAGCTGACTCTCGGCAAAGGCAGTCTTGTCAGTCTCGTCATAGATGAGCCCGAGAGCAGAAAAAAAAAGGTCAACAGAGGAAAGTTCAGGGGCGTCAGGAGCCAAGGAGAAGGCCCATTCTTGGGGGCCGTCCTGGAGCCGGGACATAATTATACCCACTCGCTGGCTCTCAGAACCTGAGGAGTGGGGTCTTAATCGGAAATAGAGCCTACAACTCTCCCGAAAGGAGAAAATAGTCTTCCGGTCCCCTGAGAACCGGTCAGGCAACTTGAGGTGGGGTTCAAGAGGTGAGGTGGAGGGCACTACCTGGTTAGCATCACACTGGTTGCACCTCTGAGCCAGGGCTTGGACCTGTAGGGAGAGACCCTGCATTTGCTGAGCCAGGGTCTCAAGGGGGTCCATAGTTGTGTAGGAACCAGGGTAGAAAAGGTATATGGGCCTGTGATTATGTAATGACGGGGTAGGGAGACAGACAGCTGAGCCCTAATCTACCCGCCACTCAGTCCCTGCCTACTTGCACGGCCCGTCCTAGGCGACGGAGTACAACTGGGCGACGGTCCCTACGCTCAATAAGTGCACGACAGACAAACAGACAAGGGTACACAGAAGCTAAGGGAAATTAGACAGTTGCCCACGGCAACACCGTGAGAAACAAGAGTAGTGAACGAGCCGAGTCAAACCAGGAGTGTACGAGGTACCAAACGCAGAGCAGGAGAGTAGTCAGAAAAGCCAGGGTCAATTTGAAGCAGAGGTCAATAGTACTAGCAGGAACAGCAGAGCCAGGAAACCAGACAGAATCACAGGCAAGGAAGAGCAGTAAATTAATATATAAATAGACCGAGGGCGTGAGCTAGCTTCGTCTGGCCAGGCTGTGATAAGTTCTCCCTCTCCTCAGCCAACCAGCCTCAGTGGTAGCAGATCGAGTCACTCTATCAGACCTAGAAGCAGATGCAGACTGATTAACCACGGGCGTCGACACAGAAGCTGTGTCTGGCAGATCCTTTACAGTACCCTTTCTGAACTATAGACATTGCATTGTACCTGTTTGGCCAGCTGCTATCCCGCTATGCGGTACGGCCCAGTGGGTCCACAGCCCGCGCCGTGACGGAGATGAGATGTCTAGAGTGAATTTTAGGTGCTTTGTAAGAATGTCTTCTGATGGGGCTCTCACCAGCCAATCGTCCAGGTAAGGACATACGAAGATCCCTGTCACGAAGGGTCTGTGGACCCGCTGAGCCGTACCGCCTTGGCAGTAAGGCAGCTGGCCAACAGGGCGCAGGTGAATGTCTATAGTTCGTATAGGTACCTGTGGCAGCTCAGACAGCAGCAGGACAGGCTCGGCTAGGACTAGGCAGCAGGTAGACATCAGGTGAGGTGAAGCAGGTCAGACGTGGAATACAGCACGACACGACTTTGGCACAGCACAGTGCTCGACCAGGATGGTATGGAATACAAGGAACAGGAACAGGTATAGGTACAGGAACAGGAAACACACTAGGAGGCCATCACATAGACAAACTAGGAAACATCAACAATGCTCAGGCATAGAAGCAGGGGGCTGGACCGCTCTTATAGTCCAGGGTACTCACGGATCAAAGTTCATCAAAAGTCCAGTACGCGCGCTGCCCCTTTAACAGCGGGCATGAGCGTGCGCGCGCACCCTACGGGATCCGGCTGAGGTGAGTGGAAGCGAGCGCTGGCATCTCCTGAGGAGGAGGCTGGGGCCAGCGCTTGCCGACTCGTGGCTGCGGCTGTCAGGAGCAGTGGTGGATCATCATTAGGGCGGTTTAGGAGGCCGCCCGGGGCCCAAGGCTCCCAGGGGGCCTATGGCCGCCCGAACTGCATATGACTGCATGGGCACCCTCATGCCTGGTGGCTTTGCTAGCACCGGAGAGGGGCCCCAGTGCCAGTGACAGCCACATTCACTTGTATTTGCGTCCTCAGGACGCAGATACAAATGAATATCATAGGCTGCAGGCCACGTTAGCCCTGCAGCCTATAAGGGGCTGGGAAGACTCCCTGCGCAGGCCGGCATGATGACGTCACTGCATCACGCTAGTCTGCGCATGCGTCCCGCCCGGAGGATGTGTAGCACGCCGTCCGTCACGGGAACGGGGCAAGGTAAGTAAAATATTTTTAATTTTATTTGTTTTTTTGTTGGGGTAGCGCTGTGTGACACTATAGTCAAGGGGGAGCGCTGTAGGACACTATCTATAGGGGAAGTGTGTGGCACTATCTACAGGGGGATGTGTGTGATACTATCTATAAGGAGTGTGTGTAGCGCTATTCACAGGGGGGGTGTGATGCTATCTACAGGGGGATGTGCTTGATGCTATCTATAAGGGGTGTGTGTGGCGCTATCTATAGTGGGCTGTGTCTGGCGCTATCTATGGGGGGATGTGTGTGATGCTATCTATAGGGGGCTGTGTGTGGCGCTATCTACCGGGGGATGTGTGTGTGATGCTATCTATAGGGGGCTGTGTGTGATGCTATCTACAGGGGGGTGTGGTGTTATCTACAGGGGGCTGTATTTGGCGCTATCTACAGGGAGACTGTGTGTGGCGCTATCTACTGGGGCCTGTGTGTGGCACTATCTGTAGGGTGCTGTGTCAGGGGGTATGAGTGGCGCTATCTACTTGTGGGCTGTGTGGCGCTATCTACAGGGGGTGTGTGTGATGCTATCTACAGGGGGTGTGTGTGGCGCTAACTACAGGGGGGAGTGTGTGTTGCACTATCTATAGGGGGTGTGATGCTATCTACAGGGGTTGTGTATGACGGTATCTACAGGGGGCTGTATGTGGCATTATCTACAGGGGCTATGTGTGGCGCTATCTACAGGGGGCACTGTGTATGTGATGCTTTACTTTAAAGTGTTTGACTCAATTATATTCAGGGGTACAGTGTTAAGTACTATTTTATTTAGGGGCGCAGTATTTGGTGCTATTATATTCAGGGACAAAGTGTGTGGCACCATGATAATTTTATCTTCGTTTATAGGTGTGGAAATGATTGAAAAGTGAGGAGCCGCAGACATCTGAGTGGCAAATTATGCCAAAATGTTTGTCATGGCCGGGAAAAGTCGTCATGAAGTCTGGACCGGATGGAAAAGAAAAGAGGAAAAAACGACTAGAATCTGAGATGTCATCACCTGTGAGTCACTAGATTTATAGAGAATCTGCCACCTCTCCTGACATGTTTATTATAGGAAATCCTTGTATTTCACAAATAGTCTTTGTGCAGTCCAGGACTGATAGACAAATGCGTGTTACCATTCCCCTTGTCAGGAGGATGTGTCCCTGCACAGTGTGATACTGTCAGCGATAGTTGGAGACTGTCAGTATGTAGGGACACAGACCTGTGACAAGGGGAATCGTTACAACCAATTGTTAATGCTTGCACAAAAAAGTTGTGTTAACAATAGTTATGGCGCGGCAGGACGGTGGTGGAGAAGGGGGGGCCCAAGTTTGGGTAACAGCCCAGGGCCTATGGTCTACTTAATCCGCCACTGGTCAGGAGGAGATTGGAGCTGACAGCCCGCAGCCACGGACATTACAATCCCTTTCATTCGCAGTACTGCAGATAGTACCACTGCTACTTTCGTAAACACTGATGTTATCCCAAAGTGTAGGCAGGTGAACTGAAGATGTAACACTTGATGATAAAGAAGAACCGCTACCCATAGAAATTTCCTGTGCTACTTTAGGACCGGGATATGAAGGTATGCATCTTGTAGATTTAGAAAAAATAGGAGGGTTCCTCCAGCTCACCTCATCATGGATGTATGGAGTCACTCACGCACGGATCCCCGTGTCGGCACACGTACAAGCATGGGAAAAGACAAAAATTGGATCCAGCGTTGGGTTCTTTAGGTCTGTTTAAAATAGGAATCTTCTTCCAAGTTTTATTGGCAAAAGGATAAAAAACAAGTGCGATGAAATGAGAATGATTTCCCAAGTACAAATAGAGGGATGATACAGCAATATGAGCGGTGCCTACGCGTTTCTGACGCTGGCTGCGTCCTTAGTCATGGCTAAGGACGCAGCCAGCGTCAGAAACGCGTAGGCACCGCTCATATTGCTGTATCATCCCTCTATTTGTACTTGGGAAATCATTCTCATTTCATCGCATTTGTTTTTTATCCTTTTGCCAATAAAACTTGGAAGAAGATTCCTATTTTAAACAGACCTAAAGAACCCAACGCTGGATCCAATTTTTGTCTTTTCCCATCTTGTAGATTGATAGTGGGTACAAAATCTCGCATAATATTTATGACCGATTGTATGGATTCCATTTTGAACTTTCTCTTTACAAAGAATTTGTTCAGGTACATCAAATCTATCACTAAACGCCACTTGTCCTCCTTTTTTGGAATGGCAAAGATAGGTGAGTACACACCTTGACCTCTCTGATGATACAGGACTTCTTCCAATGCTCCCTTTCTTATGAAGTCTTGAATGAGACTGAGAATCACTGGATTTCTTCCTCTGTTTATACAGAATTAGTTTTTTTGAATGTTGTTTAGTTCCAAAGAGTAGCCATTCTGGATGGTGGATCTGAACCAGGCATCTGGGGACGTTTTTAGCCATAGGTCAACAAACTTTCCTAGCCTTCCCCCTACACTCTTTTCTCTTGGTGTCATAAGTTAGAATTTTTTTGAAAGGGGGATTTTCCTGAAGGGGGTTACCCTCTTGCATGCTTTTTAATCTACGCTGCTTGTCACCACCGTAAATTATTTTGAACTTTAGGGGACCTTTTGGAACGGTTTTGAAAGGTTTTGAATGCGGCCTCTTTGGAGGGTGTGGAAAGGAAATCCCTCTTTCGTAATTTATCAACTTAAAGAGAACCTTTCACCTCCCCAAACACGTGCAGCTTAGTGCAGCATGTTATAGGGAGAGCTTCAAAAACCCTGTCTCACGAAAAAAAAAGAATCCTAAATATCTCCGTTATTTTCTGATATGTAAATAAGCCCCTGAATAGTCAATGGGGCGTTTCTAACTAACTAAAAGGCATCTTATGCTGTCCAATCAGCTGCGGACAGTGTCAGGGTGGTTTGCGGTGAGTTCCCTCCCGCGAGAACACACACAGACTGTGTGTTCATGCTGCAGATAGCGTGCGCGAGGCCGTGCGCGCGCCCACACGCATGCACGTCCGTTCGTGCGCACATCGACGTCACCACTCCCACCGCAGTAGATCTCATCGTCTCTTCTGCTGCTTCTCACTGTCTCTACTTCTCACCGTCTCTTCTTCTCCTCGTCGCTTCTCCTCCTTCTGTGGTGGCGGGAGTGGTGACGTCGATATGCGCGCGAACAACCGTGCGCGCATGCGTGTGGGCACGCGCACACTATCTGCAACAGTGTTAGTTAGAAACGCCCCATTGAATGTTCAGGGACTTATTTACATATCGGGTGCCAAATAGAATGGCACCGATATGTAAATAACGAAGATAGTTAGGATTTTTTTTTTCTGTGAGACAGGGTTTTTGAAGCCCTCACTATAACATGCTGCACTAAGCTGCACATGTTTGGGGATGTGAAAGGTTCTCTTTAACCCCTTCCCGCTTTTGGGCGTGACTGTACTTCCAGATTCAAAGTGCGTTCCCGCAATAGGGAGTACATTCACGCCCTGTAGATAAAGCGGCACAGGAGCTGTGTGCGCTTCATCTTCAGCGGCTGTCAGCTGTAATACACAGCTGACATCCCGCTGCAATGGAGGCAGTTACCGCCGTTCACCGCCGTTTAACCCCTTCAATGCGGCTGTCAATGGCGTCCACCGCATTGAAGTGGTTGACAGAGGGAGGGGGCTCACTCTGTACCCACCAGCCCTCCCCGCGATGGATCGTGGGTGGCGATGGTTGCTATGGCAACCAGGAAGCCGTTGCTAGGCTTCCTGGTTGCCCAGGTACGGAAGCCTATTAGGTCCTGCCCGAGGCAGGACCTAATATGCTAACTGTCAGATGAAGAATGACAGTTACAATACACTGCCCTACATAAGTAGTGTAATAAAAAAAGTGAAAAAAGTAAAAAAAAACGTGAAAGAAAAATAAATAAATAAAAGTTTTAACTAATAAAAACAAATCGCCCTGTTTCCCTGATCAACTCCTCTCCTTTATAATTAGAAAAAAAATGAAAACATGAAAAAAAAACTATACATAATAGTTATCGCCGCGTTCGGAACGGCCTGATCTATAAAAATATCATATTATTTTTACCGCATGGTGAACAGCGTAAAAAAAATTAATAAAAAACAATGACAGCATTTTATTTTTTGGTCATCTTGTCTCAAACAAAATGTAATAAAAAGTGATCAAAAAGTTGCAAGTAACACAAAATGGTACCAATGGACACTACAGTTTGTCACGCATAAAACAAGTCCTCCCACAGCGATATCAACTAAAAAATAAAAAAGTTATGGCTGTCAGAAAATGGCGACACTAAAACATGATTTTTTTTAGAAAAGAGTATTTTTATTGTGGGAACGTATCGAAACATAAAAAAAGATATAAATTTGGTGTCGCTGTAATTGTATCGCCCCGCAGAATAAAGTTAACATGTTGCTTATACTGCACGATGAACACTGTAAAAAATAAAAATAAAAACCGTGATAGAATTGCTGTTTTTTGGTTTCCTAAAAAATTTAATAAATAGTGATAAAAAAAATCGCATGTACACCAAAATGGAACCAATAGAAATTACAGCTCGTTCCACAAAAAACGCGCCCTCACACAGTTCTGTCAACGGAAAAATAACACGTAATGACTCTCAAAACGCAATGATGCAAAATGATGCTAAATGACGGCCCAGACTAATTTTTTAGGTCCAGTGGAATTTCACTAAATACCCCACATCGTCATTTGCTGGACCCCACAGGTGGACCCTGTAGATGTAGCGGAGATGAGGACACTTTAGGGCCTTGTGCTGCTTATAGGGCTAGTGAAGAATTCAAAGATTAGGCAATACTGGAGCGCAGATATTTTGTATAATACCCAATAAACCCGGCCTGTGCATAAAGGATTGGTTCACAGCGTACCACACCAATCCATGGATTATTCATTCACCCCATTATTACATCATCCTATTATGCCCTGATGCACTCCGCCCAGTTTACATATACCCTGATGTGCTCCGCCTAGCTTACATATACCCTGATGTACTCCACCCAGTTTACATATACCCTGATGTACTCCGCACAGCTTACATATACCCTGATGTACTCCGCCCAGTTTACATATACCATGATGTACTCCTCACAGCTTACATATAGCCTGATGTACCCGCACATATTACATATACCCTGATGTACTCCACCCAGCTTACATATACACTGATGTACTCCACCCAGCTTACATATACGCTGATGTACTTCACCCAGCTTGCATATGCCCCCACATTATAAGCTGAAATACCAGTAAAACACCAAGCAAAATCTGTGCTTCACAAGCCAAATGGTGGTCCAACTGAGCCTGGCAGTGTACCCAAACGGCAATTTATGACCACATATGGGGTATTACTGTATTCTGGAGAACCCGCTTAACAATTTATGGGATGTGTGTCTACGGTGGTACAAGCTATGGCATAACACATTGGGCACTGAAATGGCATATCTGTGGAAAATGGCAATTTTCAATCTGCAACATCTATTGTGTACTCATTTTTGCAAAACACTTGTGGGGTCAAAACGCTCACTACAACCCTAGATAAATTCTTTGAGGGATCTAGTTTCCAAAATGGGGTAATTTTTCAGGGGTACCACTGTACTGGTACAATAGCTCAATGCAACATGTGTCAAAAAACTAATCTTGTAAAATCTCCTCTCCAAATACTAAATGGCGCTCCTTCCCTTTAGAGCCTTGCTGTGTGTCCAAATAGCAGTTTATGACCACGTGTGGGGTATTTCCCTACTCTGAAGAAGTTGCTTTACAAATGTTACAGTGCTTTTTCTCCTTTATTTGTTGAGAAAATGAAACATTTTTAACTAATGCTACATCTTATTGGAAAATAATGTCATTTTTTATTTTCACTGCCCATTTCTAATAAAATCTATGAGACACATGTGGGGTCAAAATGCTCACTACCCCCCTAGATAAATTCCTCAATGGGTGTAGTTTGCCAAATGGAGTCACTTTTGGGTAGTTTTCACTGTACTGGTACCTAAGGGGCTTTGCAAAAGCGACATGGTGCAGAAAAACCAATCCAGCAAAATCTGCTCTCTAAAAGCCAAATGGTGCTCCTTCCCTTCTGAGGCCTGATGTGTATTCATACAGTACTTTATTACCACATATGGGGTATTTCCATACTCCAGAGAAGTTGCTTTACAAATGTTATGGTGATTTTTCTCCTTTATTTGATGAGAAAATGAAACATTTTGACCTAAAGCTACGTCTTAGTGGAAAAAAAAAAAAATGTTTTATTTTTACTGCCCAATTCTAATGAAATCTATGAAACACCTGGGGGGGTCAAGATGCTCACTACACCCCTAGTTGAGTTCCTCTAGGGGTGTAGTTTGCCAAATGGAGTCACTTTTGGGGTGTTTCCACTATACTGGTACATTAGGAGCTTTACAAATGCGACATGGTGCAGATAAATCAAACCAGCAAAATCTGTACTCCAAAAGCTAAATGGCGTGCCTTCCCTTCTGAATCCTTGCCCAAACAGCACCTTATGACATGTTGGGTATTTCCGTACTCTGGAGAAGACGCTTTACAAATGTTGGGGTGCTTTTCCTCATTTATTTGTTGAAAAAATAAAAAATTCAATACCTGTGTTGTCAAAAGGCTCACTACACACCTAGATGAATTCCTCTAGGGGTGTAGTTTTCCAAATGGAGTCACTTTTGTGGGGTTTCTGCACCATAAGACCACTTCTAACCTGACATGGTGCCTGAAATATAATTTAAGAAAAGGAAGGCAGAAAAATCCAATAGGTGCTCCTTTGCTTTTGTGGCCTTTGTTTCAGGCCTGTAGCACACTAGGGCCACATGTGGGATATTTCTAAAAACTGCAGAATCAGGGCAATAAATATTCAGTTGTGTTTCTCTGGTAAAAATCTTCAGTATTACAGGAAAAATGTACTAAAATGGAATTTCTGCAAAAAAAATTAAATTTGCAAATTTCCCTTCCACTTTGCTTTAATACCTGTGAAACGCATAAAGGGTTAAGAAACTTTATAAATGCTGTTTTGAATACTTCAAGGGTGCAGTTTTTAAAATGGGGTGATTTGTGGGGGTTCCTAATATATAAGGCCCTCAAAGCTACTTCAGACCTGAACTGTTCCCTAAAAAAATAGGCTTTTGAAATTTTCTTGAAAATTTGAGAAATTGACGCTAAACTTATAAGCCTTGTAATGTCCTAGACAAATAAAAGGATGTTCAAAAAAATGATGCAAACATAAAGTACACATATGGGAAATGTTAACTAGTCACTATTTTGTGTGGTTTAACTATCTTTCTTACAAGCAGATACATTTGAATTTAGAAAAATTCAAATTTTTGCACATTTTCTCTAAATTTTGGTGTTTTTCACAAAAAATATTGAATTTTACTAACATAAAGTACAATATGTCACGAGAAAACATTCTCAGAATCGCTTGGATAGGTAAAAGTATTCTGGAGTTATTACCACATAAAGTGACACGTCAGATTTAAAAAATGAGGCTGTATCACTTGGTCCAAAAGTGGCTACGTCCTTAACCCCTAGGCACACCACGACGCAACTGTACGTCTTTGTGGCCAGTGTCTTAGTGCACTGGGACGTACATTTACTGCGCAGTTCCCGGTTCACACTGTCGGCGACAGTGTGCACCGGGAACCGTGAGGCCAGCCGTCACTGACAGCTAACACTCCACTGTATGCCGATCAGCGGCTTCTTTCCTCTGATTTCGGCAATTACCCCTTAATTGCGGTGATCAACTGCAATCACCGCATTAAGGGGTTTCAAGCACATCGGCAGACCTCACAATGAAATCGTGAGGTTTGCAGATGGCTAGCATGGCGATCGGAGGCCAGGTAATGGCCTCCGTGTCTGCCATGTACAGAAGCCTATCAGGACAAGTCTCCTGATAGACTTCCTGTCAGAGTGACAGGACGTCACTGCCGTTCGCGAAACACACTGTCGGCGACAGTGTCTGTGACAGTGTCGGTTACAGTGTGCATCGGGAACTGCAAGGTCAGCTGTCCCTGACAGCTGACACTCCACTGTTGCCGATCAGCGGCTCATTGCCGCTGATCTTGGCAATTAACCCGTTACATGCGGGGCTCGATTGCGATCTCCGCATGTAGGGGGTTTGTAGCACATCAGCAGCCCCCATGCAATTGTGGGGTCTGCTGATGCTTGTGATGGCACCCGGGGGCCAGACAACGGCCTCCGGGTCTGCCATGTATGGAAGCCTATGAGGATCAGCCTCCGGCTGTTACTCGTAGTCTAACTGTCAGAGTGACTGTGACGTCACACTGACAGTTGGAATACGTTACACTACCTAGGTAGTGTAATGTATTCTAGCAGCGATCAAAGCTGCAGGTAAAAAAAGAAAGTGTAAAAAGTAAAGAAAAAAAAGTAAAAAAAAGTTAATAAAAATGTTTTACAAAAGTGTCAAAATAAAAGATTTTTTTTTCTATAATAAGTCTCTTATGGGAAAAAATGAAACCGTTAAACAGTACACATATTTGGTATCACCGCGTTCGTAACGACCCAATCTATAAAACTATAATGTTATTTTCACCGCACGGTGAACGCCGCAAAAAAAACAAACTAAAAGCAATGCCAGAATCACTATTTTTTGGTCACCACCCCTGCCAAAATATAGCATAAAAAGTGATCAAAAAGTCGCATGTACCCGAAAATAGTATCAATAAAAACTACAACCGTAGTTTCATTTTCACAGTCTAACTCCAATAAATATAGCAAAATACCTGTGGGGTCAAAGTGCTAACTATACCCCTAGATTCCTTGAGGGGTCTAGTTTCCAAAATGGGGTCACTTTTGGGGAGTTTCCACTGTTTTGGCGACACAAAACCTCTTCAAACCCGACATGGTGCCTAAAATATAATCTAACAATAAGCAGGCCCCAAAATCCACTAGGTGCTCCTTTGTTTCTGAGGCCGGTGTTTCAGTCCATTAGGGCACTAGGGCCACATGTGGGATATTCCTAAAAACTGCAAGACCTGGGCAATAAATATTGAGTTATATTTCTCTGGTAAAACTTTCTGTGTTACACAATTTTTTTTTATTACAAATGAATTTCGTAAAAAAAAAAGAGAAATTTTAAAATTTCCCCTCTAACGTGCTTTATTTCCTGTGAAACGCCTAAAGGGTTAAGAAACTTTCTGAATGCTGTTTTGAATACTTTGAGGGGTGCAGTTTTTAAAATGGGGTGATTTATTGGGGGTTTCTAATATATAAGGCCCTCAAAACCACTTCAGATCTAAACTGGTCCCTGTAAAAATAGCCTTTTGAATTTTTCTTGCAAATGTGAGAAATTGCTGCTAAAGTTCTAAGCCTTGCAACGTCCTAGAAAAATAAAAGGATGTTCAAAAGCGATGCAAATATAAAGTACACATATGGGAAATGGTAACTAGTGACTATTTTGTGTGGTATTACTATCTGTTTTACAAGAAGATACATTTAAATTTCGAAAAATGCACATTTTTGCAAATTTTCTATAATAATTTTGCTTTTTTTCACGAATAAATATTGAATTTATTGACCAAATTTTTCCAGTAGCATAAAGTACAATATGTCACGAGAAAACGATCTCAGAATCGCTTGGATAGGTAAAAGCATTTCCGGAGTTATTACCACATAAAGTGACACATGTCAGATTTGAAAAAATCGGCTGTGCCACAATGCCAAAACAGGCTGCGTCCTAAAGGGGTTAAGGGGTTAAGGATGCCTTCCAACTGTGGTCCGAAACAGAGAAGAGGGATAAATGGTAGGGAACAGAAATCATTCTTGGATGGAACGTCCCCTGTCCATTGCTTGATCCAAAAGGTTCTACGCGCCACATTAGAGAGAGCTAGGGATCGGGTTAGCCCCTCAACGGAAACGCAAACTGAAACCTCAGCTTCCGTTTCCCTCACAATTGATTTCAATGTTGACGGAAACATTGCTAATGGTTTCCGTTTGTCACCTTTGTGAAAGGTTTCCGTTGTTCTTGACGGAACCAATAGCGCAGTCGACTGCGCTATTGATTCCGTCAAGACAACGGAACCCTGTCACAACGGTGACAAACGGAAACGGACCAAGTTGAGGGAAACGGAAGCTCCCTCATCGGAAGGGCAACGCTGATGTGAACACAGCCTTATACTTACACAGAATTCTGTGCTTCTATGTCCAAGCCGGCTTTCTGGGATGGCGTTTCATCCCATGTGACCGCTGCAGCCAATCACATGACTACATAAGTATGAAAGTTTTTTTATTATGTGCAGTCTTCCGCAGCGGATATTCTGGACGAAAAACTGCACTACGGATTTCGGACGGAATTCGCTGCGGCCGCCAGGGTGTGTACCCTGTGTACCTTTATGCAGCGTATTCGCTCTGTGTGAACGTAGCCTTAAAAATCTCCTCGTTAGGAGGATGGTCCAATCAAAATCTGATTATAGTGTGTCCCTGGACTCCTAGTGATTAGCAGTAAGGCCCAGTTCAAATTAAGTTTTTGTCCTACGTTTAGCGTGTACGCAAGGAAAGCTCCAATGGTACATGCTAAACGTATCCATAGGACTGGATTCGGCTAGCAGAGGCCAGAAGAGTGTATTTTTCGCCCTGTAGGGCTGGTATACGTTGTTATACTTTTTTTTTTTTTTTTTAGTAGACTACACTATTCCATTCAACGGGATCTCGCCCAAAATAGTATACCCGTGGCATACGTTTTTTTTGTAACATGGGAGCCTATGGTTTGCCACTGTATGGGATATGTCACAGGCATCCATTTAACGTATACATCATGAGCTTTTCAACAGGTTTTCATGATGTATACGTTAAAAGACTATGGGTGTGATGGATTCCTAACAGTGGCATACGTCACTCATAGCCTATTTTGGCCTCGGTTTAACGTATACATCATTAAAAGCTGATGTGTTAAATGGATGACCTTATAGTCTATTAGTGACAGATGCCACTGTTATGCATTTGTCACAGCCTATGGCTGTCTGTTTGATGCATGGACATTTGAGATCCCCCAGAGCAAAAAATGCTCTTTGAAGCCTCTCTCTTCTTTAGCTAATAGATAAGGATCCTAAATGGGGGACCTCCCTCTGTTATCTAAGAATTCCCACGAACCTCTTTAACTGGGAAGAACTGTTTGCTTAAAGAAGCACTCCCATGAAGCACTCCCAGCCAGATTAGACATCACGTGACTGGTGACTGTACGGGGGGAGCCGAACGGAGCCCGTGTTTAGAAAACTAGACTCTCGTGAGCAAATAAATAGCATATACATGTACAAAATGCCCATTACAAAGGGACAAAACAATAAAAATGTTCATGGGAGTGCTTCTTTAAAAAAAAAAAATGTCCTTCCACCCCCACAGTAGTAGCTACTTAAAGCTATAGGATTTGCTTCCAAACTGTTCAAAGTATATATATACAGTTAGGTCCAGAATTATTTTGGCAGTGACACAAGTTTTAGCATTTTAGCTGTTCACCAAAATATGGGCTTAAAGTGCAGACTCTCAGCTTTAATTTGAGGGTATTCACATCATAATTTGAGGAAGGGTTTAGGAATTACTGCTCTTTAATATGTAGCTGCCTCTTTTTCAAGGGACCAAGGGTAATTGAACAATTATCTCAAAAGCTATTTAATGGGCTGCATGTGCTATTCCCTGATTAATCCATCATCAATTAAGCAGGTAAAAGGTCTGGAGTTGATTCCAGGTGTGGCATTTGCATTTGGAAGCTGTTGCTGTGAACCCACAACATGAGGTCAAAGGAGCTCTCAATCCAAGTGAAACAGACCATCGTTAGGCTGAAAAAAATGAAGAAATCCATCAGAGAGATAGCACAAATGTTAGGAGTGGCCAAATTAACAGTTCGATACATTATTGAAAAAAAACAGTGCACTGGTGATCTCGTGAACTCCAAAAGGCCTGGACGTCCACGGAAGACAACAGTGGTGAATGATCGCTGAATCCTTTCCATGGTGAAGAAAACCCCCTTCACAACATCTACCTACAGTGGAGGAAATAAGTATTTGATCCCTTGCTGATTTTGTAAGTTTGCCCACTGTGAAAGTCATGAACAGTCTAGAATTTTTAGGCTAGGTTAATTTTACCAGTGGGAGATAGATTATATAAAAAAAAAAAAAAAGAAAATCACATTGTCAAAATTATATATATTTATTTGCATTGTGCACAGAGAAATAAGTATTTGATCCCCTACCAACCATTAAGAGTTCAGCCTCCTCCAGACCAGTTACACGCTCCAAATCAACTCGGTGCCTGCATTAAAGACAGCTGTCTTAAATGGTCACCTGTATAAAAGACTCCTGTCCACAGACTCGATTAATCAGTCTGACTCTAACCTCTACAACATGGGCAAGACCAAAGAGCTTTCTAAGGATGTCAGGGACAAGATCATAGACCTGCACAAGGCTGGAATGGGCTACAAAACCATAAGTAAGACGCTGGATGAGAAGGAGACAATTGTTGGTGCAATAGTAAGAAAATGGAAGACATACAAAATGACTGTCAATCGACATCGATCTGGGGCTCCATGCAAAATCTCACCTCGTGGGGTATCCTTGATCCTGAGGAAGGTGAGAGCTCAGCCGAAAACTACACGGGGGAACTTGTTAATGATCTCAAGGCAGCTGGGACCACAGTCACCAAGAAAACCATTGGTAACACATTACGCCGTAATGGATTAAAATCCTGCAATGCCCGCAAGGTCCCCCTGCTCAAGAAGGCACATGTACAGGCCCGTCTGAAGTTTGAAAATGAACATCTGGATGATTCTGAGAGTGATTGGGAGAAGGTGCTGTGGTCAGATGAGACTAAAATTGAGCTCTTTGGCATTAACTCAACTCGCCGTGTTTGGAGGAAGAGAAATGCTGCCTATGACCCAAAGAACACCGTCCCCACTGTCAAGCATGGAGGTGGAAACATTATGTTTTGGGGGTGTTTCTCTGCTAAGGGCACAGGACTACTTCACCGCATCAATGGGAGAATGGATGGAGCCATGTACCGTCAAATCCTGAGTGACAACCTCCTTCCCTCCACCAGAACATTAAAAATGGCTCGTGGCTGGGTCTTCCAGCACGACAATTACCCGAAACATACAGCCAAGGCAACAAAGGAGTGGCTCAAAAAGAAGCACATTAAGGTCATGGAGTGGCCTAGACAGTCTCCAGACCTTAATCCCATCGAAAACTTATGGAGGGAGCTGAAGATCCGAGTTGCCAAGCGACAGCCTCGAAATCTTAATGATTTACAGATGATCTGCAAAGAGGAGTGGGCCAAACTTCCATCTAACATGTGTGCAAACCTCATCATCAACTACTTAAAATGTCTGACTGCTGTGTTTGCCAACAAGGGTTTTGCCACCAAGTATTAAGTCTTGTTTGCCAAAGGGATCAAATACTTATTTCTCTGTGCACAATGCAAATAAATAAATATAATTTTGACAATGTGATTTATTTATTTTTTTTAATATAATCTATCTCTAACTGGTAAAATTAACCTAGCCTAAAAATTCTAGACTGTTCACGTCTTTGACAGTGGGCAAACTTACAAAATCAGCAAGGGATCAAATACTTATTTCCTTCACTGTAAGTGCAGAACACTCTCCTGGAAGTAGGTGTATCAGTATCTAAGTCTACCATAAAGAGAAGACTTCATGAGAGCAAACACAGAGGGTTCACTACAAGGTGCAAACCATTAATCAACATAAAAAAAAGAAAGGCCAGATTAGACTTTGCCAAACAAAATCTAAAGAAGCTAGCCCTGTTCTGGAACAGCATTCTATGGACAGATGAAACTAAGATCAACCTGTACCAGAATGATGGGAGGAAGCAAGTATGGAGAAGGCTTGGAATGGCTCATGATCCAAAGCACACCACATCCTCTGTAAAACATGGTGGAGGCAGTGTGATGGCATGGTGGAGGCAGTGTGATGGCATGGGCATGCATGGCTGCCAAAGGCACTGCGTCAGTAGTGTTTATTGATGATGTGACTGAAGACAGAATCAGCCGGATGAATTCTGAAGTGTTCAGGGATAAACTTTCTGCTAAGATTCAACAAAATGCAGCAAGGTTGATTGGACGTCGCTTCACAGTACAGATGGAAAATGACCCAAAACATACTGCAAAAGCAACCCAGGAGTTTGTTAAGGCAAAGAAGTGGAATATTCTGCAACGGCCAAGTCAATCTCCAGATCTCAACCCGATCGAGCTGCATTTCACTTGCTTAAGACAAAACTTAAGGCAGAAAGACCCACCAACAAGCAACAACAGAAGACAGCTGCAGTAGGCAAAGCATCTGTCACGTAGGGTTCGTGGACCCACTGGGCCGTACCGCCTCGGCGGTATGGCAGCTGGCCAACAGGGCGCAGGTCAGAGTATATAGTTTATATAGGGTACCTGTGGCAGTTCGGACAGTAGCAAGGCAGGTGTAAAGGATCTGCCAGGCACAGCTTCGGGGTTAACTCCCAGAACTAATCAGTCAGCACCTGAGAATACATCCCTGAGACTGACTCCTGCTTCCACCATTCAGGCTGGCAGGCTTAGGAGTGGGAGAGCCTATCGTAACCTGGCCAGACTCAGCTAGCTCCCGCCCTCGGTCTATTTAAGCCTGCCCTTCCTGTCCCTCGGTGCTTGTGATTCTTTCCTTGTGGTTTCCTGGCCCAGCTACAGCTCCTGCTATTTTTGATCCTGCTCCATACAGACCCTGGCTTACCGACTACTCTTCTGCTTTTCGTTTTGTACCTCGCACACTCCTGGCTTGACTCGGCTCGTTCACCACTCTGGTTGCTCACGGTGTTGCCGTGGGCAACGGCCCCTTTTTCATTGCTTGTGTTCCTTTGTATGTTTGTCGTGTTTGTCGTGCACTTACTGAGCGCAGGGACCGCCGCCCAGTTGTACCCCGTCGCCTAGGGCGGGTCGTTGCAAGTAGGCAGGGACAGAGTGGCGGGTAGATTAGGGCTCACTTGTCCGTCTCCCTACCCCCTGCCATTACATAATCACAAGCCCATACCTAGTCTACCCCTGGTCCCTGACACCACTATGGATCCCCGTGAGACCCTGGCTCAGCAAATGCAGGGTCTCTCCCTACAGGTCCAGGCCCTGGCTCAGAGGGTCAACCAGCCTGATGCTACCCTGGTAGTTCCCCTCACCGCACCTCTTGAACCCCAAATCAAGTTGCCCGACCGGTTCTCAGGGGACCGGAGGGCTTTTCTCTCCTTTCGGGAGAGTTGTAGGCTTTACTTTTGTTTAAAGCCTCATTCCTCAGGTTCTGAGAGCCAGCGGGTGGGTATAATTATGTCCCGGCTCCAGGAAGGGCCCCAAGAGTGGGCCTTCTCCTTGGCTCCTGACGCCCCTGAACTTTCCTCCGTTGATTGTTTCTTTTCTGCTCTCGGACTTATTTATAACGAGACTGACAGGACTGCCTTTGCCGAGAGTCAGCTGGTGACCTTAAGTCAGGGTAAGAGACCTGTTGAGGAGTATTGCTCTGACTTTCGGAAGTGGTGCGTAGCTTCTCGGTGGAATGACCCTGCCTTAAGGTGCCAGTTTAGGTTGGGTCTGTCGAATGCCCTGAAAGACCTGCTAGTTAGCTATCCCTCTTCTTACTCCCTAGACCAGGTTATGGCTTTAGCGGTACGACTTGACCGACGTCTCAGGGAACGACAACGTGAACGTTTATGTGTTTTCTCCTCCGACTCCCCCATGATGCCTCCCGAAGCTCCGTTGCTTCGTTCCTCCCCGAAAGATTCAGAGATACCTATGCAACTCGGGGCCTCCGTGTCCCCCCAACAACGTAGAGAATTCTGCAGGAAGAATGGTCTCTGCTTCTACTGTGGGGACGACAAGCATCAAGTGAACAACTGTCCTAAGCGTAAGATTGCAGCCAGAGAACTTCCGCGTCTAAGTGATCATCGGGGAGGTCACTTGGGCGCACAGGTATTTCCCGTAAATATGAAACGTACTAAGATCTTGCTTCCCTTTCAGGTCTCTTTTGGTGGTAGGTCTGCTACCGGCAGTGCCTTCGTGGATTCAGGGTCCTCTACTAATATCATGTCTGTGGAATTTGCTATGTCCCTTGCTATGCCTCTGATTGATTTGCCTAAACCTGTCCCGGTAGTGGGTATCGACTCCACTCCTCTTGCTAATGGTTATTTTACACAGCATACCCCTGTTTTTGAACTCCTTGTTGGCTCCATGCATTTGGAGCAATGCTCTGTACTGTTGATGCAGGGATTATCGTACGATTTGGTTCTAGGTCTTCCCTGGTTGCAGTTGCATAATCCCACGTTTGACTGGAATACTGGGGAGCTAACCAAATGGGGTAATGAATGTTGTACGTCATGTTTTTCTGTTAATTCTATTTCTCCCCCTAAGGAGGCGAATACGCTACCCGAGTTTGTTCAGGACTTCGCTGATGTTTTCTCTAGGGAGGCCTCCGAAGTGTTACCTCCTCATAGAGAATACGATTGCGCTATCGAATTGGTACCAGGAGCTAAGCTTCCTAAGGGTAGGATATTTAATCTTTCTTGTCCCGAACGTGAAGCTATGAGAGTGTATATCCAGGAATCCCTGGCCAAGGGTTACATTCGTCCCTCTTCTTCTCCGGTAGGTGCTGGCTTCTTCTTCGTGGGGAAGAAGGATGGTGGTCTTAGGCCATGCATTGACTACCGTAGCCTGAATAAGGTCACGGTAAGGAACCAGTACCCCCTTCCTTTGATTCCTGATCTCTTTAATCAGGTTCAGGGGGCCCAATGGTTTTCTAAATTGGATCTACGGGGGGCGTATAACCTTATTCGCATCAAAGAGGGGGATGAGTGGAAGACTGCGTTTAACACGCCCGAAGGCCATTTCGAATACCTCGTCATGCCCTTTGGGTTGTGTAATGCCCCTGCGGTCTTCCAGAATTTCATAAATGAGATTTTGAGAAATTACCTGGGGATTTTTCTGGTAGTGTACCTTGATGACATACTGGTGTTTTCCAAGGACTGGTCCTCCCACATTGAGCATGTCAGGAAGGTGCTCCAGGTCCTTCGGGAAAACAAACTGTTTGCCAAAACCGAAAAATGTGTGTTTGGGGTACAGGAGATTCCATTTTTGGGTCAAATCCTCACTCCTCATGAATTCCGCATGGTCCCCGCCAAGGTTCAGGCTGTGGCGGAATGGGTCCAACCTGCCTCCCTGAAGGCATTACAGTGTTTTTTGGGGTTCGCTAATTATTACAGGAGATTTATTGCTAACTTCTCGGTCATCGCTAAGCCCCTTACGGACCTCACTCGCAAAGGTGCTGATCTCCTCCACTGGCCTCCTGAGGCTGTCCAGGCTTTTGAGGTCCATAAGAAGTGCTTTGTCTCGGCCCCGGTGCTGGTTCAGCCCAACCAAATGGAGCCATTTATCGTGGAAGTTGACGCATCTGAGGTGGGAGTGGGGGCTGTCTTGTCCCAGGGTACCAGGTCCCTCACCCATCTCTGCCCCTGTGCCTACTTCTCCAGGAAGTTTTCGCCAACTGAAAGTAACTATGATATTGGCAACCGCAAACTCTTAGCCATTAAATGGGCATTTGAAGAGTGGCGCCACTTCCTGGAGGGGGCTAGGCACCAGGTAATGGTCCTTACCGACCACAAGAATCTGGTTTTCCTAGAATCTGCCCGGAGGCTAAACCCGAGACAAGCTCGATGGGCGTTATTTTTTACCAGATTCAATTTTTTGGTTACCTATAGGGCTGGGTCTAAAAATATTAAGGCTGATGCACTGTCGCGTAGCTTCATGGCCAGCCCTCCTTCGGAGGAAGATCCTGCTTGTATTTTGCCTCCAGGTATAATCATTTCCTCGATCGATTCTGATTTAGTCTCTGATATTGCTGCTGATCAAGGTGCAGCTCCCGGGAACCTTCCTGAGAACAAGCTGTTTGTTCCCCTGCAATTCCGGCTAAGGGTACTTAGGGAAAATCATGACTCCGCACTATCTGGCCATCCAGGCATCCTGGGTACCAAACACCTCATTACCAGAAATTATTGGTGGCCTGGGTTGCCTAAAGACGTTAAGGCCTACGTCGCCGCTTGTGAGGTTTGTGCTAGTTCCAAGACTCCCAGGTCCCGACCAGCGGGCTTACTGCGTTCGTTGCCCATTCCCCAGAGACCTTGGACACATATCTCCATGGATTTTATCACCGATTTGCCTCCATCCCAAGGCAAGTCGGTGGTGTGGGTGGTGGTGGACCGCTTCAGTAAGAAGTGCCACTTTGTGCCCCTCAAGAAACGACCCAACGCCAAGACGTTGGCTACCTTGTTTGTCAAACACATCCTGCGTCTCCATGGGGTCCCTGTCAATATTGTTTCGGACAGAGGGGTACAATTTGTTTCATTGTTTTGGAGAGCCTTCTGTATGAAGTTGGGGATTGATCTGTCCTTCTCCTCTGCCTTCCATCCTGAAACCAATGGGCAAACGGAGAGGACTAATCAATCTCTAGAACAATACTTAAGGTGTTTTGTCTCTGACTGTCAATTTGATTGGGTCTCTTTCATTCCCCTCGCCGAATTTTCCCTTAATAACCGGGTCAGTAACTCGTCAGGGGTCTCTCCTTTTTTTTGTAATTTTGGGTTTAATCCACGGTTCTCCTCCGTTTCACCTGGTAGTTCCAACAATCCCGAGGTAGAGGTCGTTCATCGGGAACTGTGCACAGTCTGGGCCCAGGTTCAGAAAAACCTAGAGGTGTCCCAGAGTGTACAAAAAACTCAGGCTGATAAAAAACGTTCTGCTAACCCCCTGTTTATGGTCGGGGATCTGGTGTGGTTGTCGTCTAGGAACTTGCGTCTCAAGGTTCCGTCCAAGAAGTTTGCTCCCCGGTTTATTGGGCCGTATAAGGTCATTGAGGTCCTCAATCCTGTCTCCTTCCGGCTGGAGTTACCCCCGTCTTTTCGGATACACAACGTGTTTCATGCCTCCCTCCTCAAACGCTGCTCCCCGTCCTTGGCTACCTCGAGGAGACCTCCTGTTCCCGTCCTCACCCCTGAGGGGGTGGAATTCGAGGTGGCCAGGATTGTGGACAGCAAGATGGTCCAAGGCTCCCTCCAGTACCTGGTCCATTGGAGAGGATACGGGCCCGAGGAGAGGACTTGGGTACCCGCCCGGGATGTTCACGCTGGGGTATTGGTCAGGAGGTTCCACCTGCTTTTCCCCAGTAAGCCAGGTCCACTTAGAAAGGGTCCGGTGGCCCCTCATAAAAGGGGGGGTACTGTAAAGGATCTGCCAGGCACAGCTTCGGGGTTAATTCCCAGAACTAATCAGTCAGCACCTGAGAATACATCCCTGAGACTGACTCCTGCTTCCACCATTCAGGCTGGCAGGCTTAGGAGTGGGAGAGCCTATCGTAACCTGGCCAGACTCAGCTAGCTCCCGCCCTCGGTCTATTTAAGCCTGCCCTTCCTGTCCCTCGGTGCTTGTGATTCTTTCCTTGTGGTTTCCTGGCCCAGCTACAGCTCCTGCTATTTTTGATCCTGCTCCATACAGACCCTGGCTTACCGACTACTCTTCTGCTTTTCGTTTTGTACCTCGCACACTCCTGGCTTGACTCGGCTCGTTCACCACTCTGGTTGCTCACGGTGTTGCCGTGGGCAACGGCCCCTTTTTCCTTGCTTGTGTTCCTTTGTATGTTTGCCGTGTTTGTCGTGCACTTACTGAGTGCAGGGACCGCCGCCCAGTTGTACCCCGTCGCCTAGGGCGGGTCGTTGCAAGTAGGCAGGGACAGAGTGGCGGGTAGATTAGGGCTCACTTGTCCGTCTCCCTACCCCCTGCCATTACAGCAGGCTTGGCAGTATCTAGGCAGCAGGTAGACGTCAGGCGTGGAGAAGCAGGACAGGCGAAGTATACAGCACAGCTACAGCTCAGCATGGCACTAGATTAGGATACAGGTTACAGGAACAGGAGCAGGAAACACTAGGAGACCATTTGCAAGACAGACTAGGAATACAACAACAAAGCTCAGGCGTGGGAGGATGGGGCTGGGGCTGGGACCTTCTTATAGCCCAGGGTGCTCTGGACCAAATAGCTCAATCACCAACATGCTTGTGCTCTGGATTCTCAAGTCTGGACTGAACTCGTGAGCGCACCCTGGTGGTCACTGTGGAGCAGGACGGCCGTATGTGCAGACATCTCTTGAGAGAAGGGCGTCGACTGGATGGAAGGAGTTTGTGGTCAGCAACCATGGACGTTACAGCATCACAAAGGAGAAAACCCAGTGTTTGGTGATGTCCATGGGTTCCAGACTTCAGGCAGTCATTGCCTGCAAAGGATTCCCTACAACGTATTTAAAAAAAAACTATTTTATTTATGGTAATGTTAATTTGTCTAATTACTTTTGAGCCCCTGAAATGAGGAGGCTGTATAGAAAAATGGTTGCAATTCCTAAACTTTTCATGGGATATTTGTGTTCAATCCCTTGAATTAAACCTGAAAGTCTACACTACAATTGAATCTCAGTTGTTTCATTTCAAATCCAATGTGGTGGCAGCCGAGCCCAAATCATGAAGATTGTGTCACTGTCCAAATAATTCTGGACCTAACTGTATTTAAATGCTAAGTGCTCATTAATATTGTGCTCAGGGCAGGTGTCTACCTTGTCTACTACTTGCCCCAGCCCTGTCTATCATGTTTTGTTTATGTCAAGCTGTTTGTGTCCGCTCTGTTACTTAAAGGATATGTACACTTCTGAAGTAAAAAAAAAAAAAATAAATCTATATTTTATCTGATTTTATACTTCTTTTAAATAGATTTTTATTAAAAAATTAATTTTACTTTTTAAGATACAGGTTCTATGTATCCTGTATTGATAGAAGCGTTAGGGCAAAGCCACACGTGGCGGAATTGCTCTTGAATTCCGCTGCAGACACTCCGCAGCGTTAATCCGCATAGGCTGCGGTGCGGAATTTGGAGTCCGCAGCATGCACTGGATGTTGCGGAGTTGTGGCGGACTGGTTGCGGACTCATGGCAGAATTTCTCCATTGACTTCAATGGAGATTCTAATTTCCGCAATGAAGTCCGCAGATGTTATGTAGATTTTATGTGTGCTGCGGATGCGTCTTGCTTTTTTGACATGACATTTCTTCATTCTGGCTGGACCTATGTATTTCTAGGTCTACAGCCAGACTGAGGAAGTCAATGGGGCTCCCGTAATTACGGGAGCGTTGCTAGGAGACGTCAGTAAATAGTCACTGTCCAGGGTGCTGAAAGAGTTAAGCGATCGGCAGTAACTGTTTCTGCACCCTGGACAGTGACTACCGATCCCAATATACAGCAACCTGTAAAAAAAAAAGAAGTTCATACTTACCGAGAACTCCCTGCTTCTGTCTCCAGTCCGGCTTCCCAGGATGACGTTTCAGTCTAAGTGACGGCTGCAGCCAATCACAGGCTGCAGCGGTCACATGGACTGCCGCGTCATCCAGAGAGGTCGGGCTGGATGCCGAAAGAGGGACGCGTCACCAAGACAACGGCCGGTAAGTATGAAATTCTTTTACTTTTACTAGGGAAAGTGCTGTCTCTTCTCTCTATCCTGCACTGATAGAGAGAAGGGAAGCACTTTTACCGCAGTCCGCAGCAGCTAGTCCGCATCAATTTAATGCACATTTTGGGCAGATCCGCTGCAGAATCTGCAACGCAGATTCTGTGCGGCATTGATGCGGACAGTTGCGGAGGAAATCCGCCACGTGTGGGCATGCCCTTATTCTTCCGTCAAAGCCTGTTCAGTCAGGTCAGCTGCACTGACGGCTCTGGTGAAAGCTGGTTCATGAACGTAGATGTGATCGCTATCAGCTGGATTCTGCGTGTCAGAGAGAGACACGCAGAACCAGCTTTATCCGGAGCTGTCAGTGCAGCTGAGCTGACTGAACCAGTTTTGACGGAAGAATACAGCTTCTATGTATAAAGGATACATAGAAGCTGTACCTTAAAAGGTAAGACTTATTTTTAAATAACAATCTATTTAAAAAAAAAAAAATCTTATAAAACATTGATTTATTTTAAAAAAATTCACTTCAGATTGATTTATAAAAAAGAAAATTAAAAACATTTCAAAGTTGTACATATCCTTAAAGGAGTTGTCCACTACCGTTCATCAGTATATGATCGGTAGTGCTCCGACACCTGGACTCGCACTGATCAGCTTCTCCGGCTGCCTCCAGTCACTGGACGTCAATGCCGGTAGCAGATGGCTGTGGCCACGGAATATCGGCCGTACTACAGCTCTGCTCCTATTCAAGTGAATAGGAGCAGAGCTGCAGTTCGGCAGCACGGTCGCTATGCAATGTACGGAGCCAACTGCTTCCGGCTCCGTACATTGCATACTGTGCATACGGTGCCCGCAGGCAGCCAAAACAGCTGATTGGTGCAGGATCCGGGTGTTGGACCCCCACAGATTATATACTGATGACCTATCTGGTGGATAGGTCATCAGTTGTCCGCTAGTGGACAACTCCTTTAAATGCACAATTACTGTGTATGGTGCCCTATAAATAATGGATGCCATACAGTAGTAACATGTTGACCTAAACAAGCTGGGTATTTTCTGTCTGATAAAACCAACTTTCTCTTGTGGTGTCACGTCCTTTCCTATGAAAAGAGACTTGTGTTATTTAAACACACACAGAACCCTGTCGCACAGTTATTCAGAATGGAAGGTGCCCGGAATGTGTGCATTACATCATAGCTGGTGGAGTGAAATGAAATGGTCCAACCTAAACCACAGCTGCAGTGGAAGCCGTTGTTTGGCAGGATGTAATGGAGAATGTCCCCAAAGTAGATGTTACTAAGTATCTTGTATTGTGTTTCTAAACCTTGGCATCACTTGAAAGGAAGAGTGATATTAGCCGAACTGCGCAATAACTGGAGGGGTCAGTTCTCTGTGACAGTGAAAAAAATGGATAGAGTCCACCTAGGAAAAGGTTTTTACTTGTAGCTGGAGGAAAGAATTAATAAATGTGTTTAAACATCTAAATTGACCTTTTCCTAATACTTTTTGTAATAGTAAACATCATATCAATATTACAACCTATGTAGGGATCCTAAGCACATATGCTTGACATGTATACTGTGGGCAATAACTATTGCAGTTCCTCCTAAAACCAGCTGATCACAAGAAATCCTGCTGTGACCCACTGTAATCGGCTGATGTCTTTAGGTGAATCAGTTTGTAAAGGCCATTTTACGCGGGCTAATAATCAAGTGAACGAGCATTCATACGAAAGCTCGTTCCCAATCATTGACCTGCAAACACTCATTCATTGGCTGATCACATCCCTTATGCCGCACAAGAAATTATCGCTTGTCGGCAGCACATCTCCCTGTGACAACATGATGCAATTGCCCGGAAGCGAACGATCATAGTGATGATAGTTTGTTCCCATACTAACGATTATTGCTCCGTCTGAATGGAGCCGCTGTATTGTCGACCAGCCTATTTTGGACCCTAATGACCAAGCTATTTTTTACGTCGCATTCCAAGAGCTATAACGTTTTTATTTTTGCGTCGACATAGCTGTATAAGGTCTTGCTTTTTTCGGGATGAGTTTTTTTTTTTTTAATAGCACCATTTTGGGGGACATATTATTTATTGATTAACTTTTATTAACTTTTTTTTGGGGGGGAATAGAAAAAAATCTGAAATTTCGCCACTCTTTTTTGCGTCCTAAATCTACGCCGTTTATCGTGTGGTATAAATAACACAATAAGTAAAATGTATAACTTTTATTTCATAGCTATCTAAAAACAGGGGTACAATCACCACTGTGAAAAGCCCAACCGTGTTTTTAAAAACGTATTAAACAAAATACTCCAAGTCCTAGTTCGTTTGCGAACCCTTTATGACTGGGTATATAACAGAGATATCAAATTGTGGAATCAGCGTTTGAACATGCCGCTGACATCTATGCGTGCATGCTTCCGTGTTGTGCAGTAGAATACCTGCTGCTGAAGAGATATCGCTGGCATCCTGGCCAGACTGACAGACCCCTGATGATAAGTATAGAAACGCGTAGGGTCGGGTGAAGTGAGGGAATTTTGCGTAGGGGGCAGTGGCATTGTTGTGCATCTGTACATTGGGAGATTCAGGCGCGGTTAACGCAGGCTCCTGTATGTACGAGGGTCTAAACCACTGCTACACCAATGTTCAAATGCTGATTCCACAATTTGATATCTCTGTTATATACCCAGTCATAAAGGGTTCGCAAACGAACTAGGACTTGGAGTATTTTGTTTAATACGTTTTTAAATACACGGTTGGGCTTTTCACAGTGGTGATTGTACAACTGTTTTTAGATAGCTATGAAATAAAAGTTATACATTTTACTCATTATCACTTCAGTGAATTTCCAATTGTTCATATTTGTGGGAGCACAATATATATCGTCAAAATTCAGTGAATTATTATAAATAACACAATAACTTTATTCAGCGGGTTGTTACGATTGCAACGATACCAAATTTTTATAGTTTTTGTATGTTTTACTACTTTTACACAGTAAAAACGCTTTTTTTTCTAAATTATTTGTTTTTGTGTCTCCATATTTGAAGAGCCGTAACGTTTTTATTTTTTCGCCGATGCGGTTGTGTGAGGCCTTTTTTTTTGCGGGACGACTTGTAGTTTTTATTGGTACCATTTTGGAGTAGATGCGACTTTTTGATCACTTTTTATCCCATTTTTTTAAAGTCAGTATTCACAGAAAACAGCAATTTTTCCATAGTTTTTTATTATTTTTTTTACGCCGTTCACCGTGCGGGTTAAATAATGTAATAGATTTATAGTCGGGGTCATTACGGACGCGGCGATACCAAATATGTGTAACTTTTTAACTTTATTTTGTTTTTTTAATAGTAAAGCAGTTTGTAAGGGGAAAAGCTGGGGTTTTCATTTTTTTCACATTTTTTTTTTAATTAACTTTATTAAACTTTTTTCCACTTTTTTACTAGTCCCACTAGGGGACTATAATATGCGATTCTGCGATCGCATTTATAATACACTGCAATACTTCTGTATTGCAGTGTATTACTGCCTGTCCGTTTAACACGGACAGGCATCTGCTAGGTCATGCCTGCGGCATGATCTAGCAGGCATTCACTCCAGGCAGACCTGGGGGCCTTTATTAGACCCCCGGCTGCCATTGGAGACACAGACACTCGGCGATCGTATCGCCGGGTGTCGGTGGGGGAGAGAGGGAGCTTCCTCCCTCTCTGCAAAACCACTCAGATGCGGTGCTCGCTATTGCGCACCGCATCTGAGGGGTTAAACGTGTGAGATCGATACTAATATCGATCTCACACGCAGAGCAGGGACGCTCCCAGCCCTCAGCTGCCTCTAGCAGCTGAGAGCAGGGAGATTTGACAGCTCCCTGCTCTGTTTACTTATTCCGATGCCGCGATGTAAAAAGTCTATGGCATCGGAATAAGGCCCGTTAGTGACCGACGTAGAAACACGATGGGCCGGTCACTAACGGGTTAAAGGTGGCAAACAGGTGAATATCTGCCCTTGTAAAACCACCTTAAAGAGGCTCTGTCACCAGTTTATAACTGCCCTATCTCCTACCTAATCTAATAGGCGCTTTAATGTAGATAACAACAGGTTTTAGTTTTTTTGAAAAAAGTTTGTTTTTGAACAAGTTATGATCATGTTTCGTTTTATGCTAATTTGTCCTCGCGAGATCACGCTGTGACGTGACTTCCTCCCACAGGTTCTTCACCGGAGTGATGGAAAACTGAACAGACATCGCCTCCAGCCGCTGCAAATTCGGATAAACGTCCTGGCACGTCTGGAGGTGATGACTTTTGACTCTTCCGTCTCTCCGGTAAATAACCTGCGGGAGGAAGTCCCGTCACAGCGTGATCTGGCGAGATCACGCTGTGCTGTAAATAAAGATGGGCATGAATGAAGAGAAGTGTATGACGCTGATCGGTCAGCGTCATACACTTTTCTTTACAACGCCCACTAGGTGAATAGAAAAAAATCACCCAGTTGTGTATTTAGAACAAATTAGCATAAAACAAAAAATGATCATATCTTGGTCAAAAATAAACATTTTTAAAAAATAACAACAACTGTTGTTTTCTACAATAAAGCGCCTATTAGTTTAGGTAGGAGAAAGAGCAGTTATAAACTGGTGACAGAGCCTCTTTAACCCATTAGTGACCACCCATAGGTGTTTTTACGGCGGTCAACAGTGGGTTTTATTGTGATGCAGTAGCCTTTTTTACGGAGCTGCATCAGACTAAATCAGTGCAACGACAACGATAATCTTTAAGTTTTTTAGAACGATATGACCGGCAGATGATCGAGCATTTGCTCGTTCATCGGCTGATCGCTGCCCTGTTTACACAGGGCAATTATCGGCTACGAGCATTATATGGACGCTCGTCTGCACGATAATCGCCCAGTGTAAAAGGGCCTTAACAGATACCTGTCAGTTTTACATTGATACACTGCAATACTTCTGTATTGCACTGTATTATTGCCTATTATAAAAGCAATCAAATGATCGCATAGTAAATTCCCCTAGATAAAGTTACTAAGAAAGAAATAAAAATAACAAGTAAAAAAAAAATTAAAAATCCACTTTTTCCCCTTACATAATGCTTTTATTTTATAATAAAGTAAAAAAAGGTACACATATTTGGTATCACCGCATCTGTAACAACCCCAACTATAAAACGATTATATTATTTAACATGCACGGTGAACGGCGTAAAAGAAATAAATAAAAAACCAATGCCAGAATTGCTGTTTTCTGTTCTTCCAGCCTTTGAAAAAATTGGATTAAAAGTGATCAAAAAGTCATATGTAGTCCAAAATTTTACCAATAAAAACTACAGGTCACCCCCCCAAAAAAAAGCCTTCATACATCTATGTCCGCATGAAATAAGAAGTTATGGCTCTTAAAATATGGCAACACAAATACAAATAATTAAAAAAAAATTAAGTGTTTTTACTTTGTAAAAGTAGTAAAACATAAAAAAAACCTACATAAAATTTGGTATCGCCGCATTCGTAGTGAAGTTATTATGTTATTTATACCACACGGTAAACGGCGTAAATTTAAGATGCAAAAAAGCATGGTGAAATTGCTGGTTTTTTTTTCTATACCCCTCCAAAAAAAAGTTCAGAAAAGTTAATCAATAAATTATATGTACCCCAAGATGATGCTATTATAAGATACAACTTGTCCCGCAAAAAAACAAGTCCTTATACAGCTATGTCAATAGAAAATTCTGGACGAGCGAAAAATGCGGGCATCCGCAGAGCTTCCATAGGACCCGATGTCCACGATGGTAAAGCACAAATTACAGTCCGACAAGGCCAGCAAGACTATGGAAAAAAACTGCTTGTAGTTGAAGTATCGAGACCCAGAGTTGGGGGGGTTTCTGGACACGGATGTGCTTCCCATCGAGTGCACCAATACAGTGGGGAAATTGGGTGTCGGTTTCAAACTGCTGCGCTATTCGAAGCCAGTGTTGGGCCGTAGGCTGAGGGATCACGCTGCTCTTCAATCTCAGCCACAGGACCACACAGGTTGCTGGGACAATGCCGGAAATAGTGGACACTCCAAGAAGGAATTCGAAATGAAGGGAATGGTAGCTATTGCCGGTCGCCAAAAATCTACAGGAAATCATGAAAACAAACCACAAAGCCAACATGTTAGGTAGGACATAAAGCACCTAAAACAATGTGTAACCTGGATAACAAAACAGCACATACCGTAAGGTGACAAGGAGACGCTCCTCTGGGGAAATACAGCGCCGCATGTTGGTGTCCTGATAGGTTATTCCAGGCCGAACCAGCTCCAGCAGCATATCAAAGGCAGGCACAAACATGCGGCAAAAGGAGCGAAATTTTTCAGGGTGACGACGGATGTCAGCAAAGAGGGTATGAAAATGCCCTTTAGAGGTGCGTTGGGCCACTATTGGGTGAACCCACATCCTACCTGATCTCCGCCGGTGTGGCTGTAGAATGCTACCGCGTTGCCCAAACCTCCGGGATAGCATCCATGCTAATAGGACACGGGCCAGAGAGCTAGGTGGCATCAATGCAGTGTGGCATACAAAGTAACCGCAAATACTGGTTGGAACACTGGGTTGCACCAAAAGCACACAAATGAATAAACACAGGTGCACACATCAAGCAGGGGTGTTGCATTCTTGGCCTTTTTAGATGCTGGCGTAAACAGAACAGCTGCGTGCGTTTTTTACACGCGCAGAAAAAACGCATGTCTTACGCGCGTAATACACGCACACATGGTTAAAATACGCATGCCACACGCTGCTGACGCGCACGCAAAACGCTGCGTTTTTTGCGCGCGCAAAAACGCAACGTTCGTCTGAATCTGCCCTTACTTTGCCCAGTTGATAAAAAGTTAAAAAACGCCCAGTTGTCCATTAAGAAACTAATTAGCATAAATCTAAAATGTTTATAACTTGCTCAAAAATTATCGTTTTTCAAAATAAAAACACTGTTGTTATCTACATTAAAGCGTCGATCAGATTATGTAGGAGATAGGGCACTTATAATCTGGTGACAGAGCCTCTTTAAAGGGAATGTGTTGCCAGAAAAACATGTTTTTTTTTTTTAAAATTAAACATTTAGTGTGTGGGTGGTTAAACATTGTTCAAATTTTTTTTATTTTTTTGCACGAGTCCAGGAAATATTATAAATTATTTCTAATTTATAATACTACCCATTTTTGGTCACTAGATGGAGCTGTTCCCAAAATTGCAGCATTGCAACATTGGGTTAAAAGCCCTCGCTCTAGTGAGCTCTCAGCATCCCCCCCTCCTTTATCCTGGCTAGTGCCGGGATAAACGAGGGGTTTGAACGGTGTAACCTCCTACACTGTGTGTCGCCATTTTTTGAGCTAACCCACAGTGTAGTAGGTTTACATACAGTAGTAAACACACACAAACACGAACATACATTGAAATCTCTTACCTGCTCCTGCCGCCGCGGCTCCCTCCGGCCCGTCCGCTCCGTTTGCTGCCGCTGGTGCAAGTGCAGAAATCCGGAAGCCGCGACCGGAAGTAGTAATATTACTGTCCGGCCGCGACTTCCGGTCCACAGGAAAATGGCGCCGGACGGCGCCAATTTCGAATAGGACTGTGTGGGAGCGGCGCATGCGCAGTTCCCACACAGACGCCGTACACTGCAGTCAATGGGACGGGAGCCGTTCGCAGTCCCTATGGGACTGTGGCTGCCGTATTCCATGTCTGTATGTGTCGTTAATCGACACACACAGAAATGGAACAAAAAATGGCAGCCCCCATAGGGAAGAAAAAGTGTAAAAATAAGAAAAAGTAAAACACAAACACACAAATAAATATAAAAGTTTTTAATAAAGCACTAACATCTTTAACATATAAAAAAATAATTTATGATGACACTGTTCCTTTAAGGCCTAAAAGAGGCCAGTCACTAAGGGGTTAAGAGGTGTTGCAGGGTAAACATATTATTGCACAGCACTTATTGAAATCTATTGTTGTGAATGGACACCAGCAGTCCTCCTGACTAGACGGCTGCATTGATATTCTGCTGTAGATAACGAAGGGGGTTCTGAGTGAACGATCCACCTTTATCAGCTCAATAGTTGTTCAGTTCATACAACGCTCAGACAACCCCCTAAGGGCATGTGTAGCTACTCTACTAGATGGTAATTGGGACACCATTCAATCTATTAGGGTCCTCTCACATAGTCCGACATGGGCCGTGTAAACGAGTGCCAATGAGCGAGACAGCTCATTTGCTTCTTTCACAAGGAGCTATGATCAGTAATGTATGGGGACGAACAATTGTTACTACGATCACTTGTCCCCATACATTTCTATCAAGTCGGCCTGCAATCTGAATGTGGCAATCCAAATCAGACAACCGTTCTAACCAAGAGCAGGCATAGCAGGGCTGCAGTACAGCTCCTTACTGTCCATTAGATGCATGGAACAGGCTACGGTAAGGGTTTCTATAACCGGCTCACAACTACTAGTGCATTGGCAGATCAGTAAGGGAATTTCTTCAAAGCCACAAAGGAGCTAATCTATGACTAGTACCTCTTACTATTAGAAGTTAGATAAATAGGGGTCGGAGCCCCTATGATGTTCTTCACAGGAGCCCCTGTATAATCTTATAGAACATATGGGAAGGGTTAATCTACAGCAGAAAACACCTTTAATTATGTCTTGACATCGTAATAGCCTTTTCTAGCACAACTAAAGTGCAGCCTCTGTCCTTGCAGTATCCAGACATCAAATAATAGACAAATTTATTGACAAATGCAAGATACAATTAAATATTGCAAAATGTGATGGAATTTAAAAGTGCACAAAATTCATGCTCACTACATACTAACCATTAATCCATAGTAGCTCACAAAGCTCTCACATGCTAATAGGCACTCCGCTCTAGGAAAGGAGCAAATAGAGCCATCTAGCATAGTCCCCACACACATTCTCAAGCTCCACGTGTGGCGTCACCATACGCTGGCACCATCTACCCCACCTTAATGAAGAAGCGCTAAACATAAGGTACCTAAAGTTGAATAAATCTGCATATCGACAGGTTTCTGGAGGTTCCCAGAATTAGAGTATTGATCATGTGGATCATTTTTAAGAACATCCTTTCAGTAAACATATTGAGGAGAAGAACAGTCTACCTTTGCTAAAGTCTGAAATTACTGAAACTTACAGCAAATAATGGGTTCAACTATACAATGAATGTAGATGACATAAGAAAAGTTTACTTTTCCCATGCGATGTATGCGAGACATAAAATGATGCAAAAATAAAATATTTTGAGGAACAAACAACTCTATATATAGCGCAAGTTTAAACTTGCTGCCTGAGAGATTGGGCAGCTTATTGTCGGGTGCCTGGCAGTCAGAAAAGTATAGTGTAAAAATAAAGTACCCCAAAGATCTTTTCTGATCTTTGCGGTACAGGTTATGATAATAAAAAATTAAAGTAAAAAACACAAATAAATTAAATAAAAAACACCCATAAAATACCTCCCCAAAAAAGCTCCCCCCCTCCAAAGTTTGTCTAGCCCTCACCCAAAAATAGACATGTAATATATAAAATTTACAGTAGACAATGACAATATCACAAATAAAAAGACCATTTTAAGTAGCACTTTAATATTACCAGAAAAAAATAGCTAAAAAAGTAAAAACATTATAAACATTATAAATATGGCCGCAGCAGCAGCATATTCTAAAGCTGCTGAAAGACTGTAAGGCTGGGTTCACACAACCTATTTTCAGGCGTAATGGAGGCGTTTTACGCCTCGAATTACGCCTGAAAACACGGCTCCAATACGTCGGCAAACATCTGCCCATTCATTTCAATGGGTTTGCCGATGTACTGTGCCGACGACCTGTAATTTTACACGTCGCTGTTAAAAGACGGTGCGTAAAATAACAGCCTCGACAAAGAAGTGCAGGACAATTCTTGGGACGTAATTTGAGCCGTTTTTCATTGACTTCAATGAAGAACAGCTCCAAATTATGGCCGTAATTGACGCCTCGCAAAACGCGAGTACGAGCAATTACGTCTGAAATGCAGGAGCTGTTTTCTCCTGAAAACAGCTCCGTAATTTCAGCCGTAATTGTCGTTATCGTGTGCACATACCCTAAGGGTATGTTCACAGGGCTTATTTTCAGCCATTTTTCGGGTTGTAAACGCCCTGATAAATGGCTGAAAAAACAGAAGCTGAATGCCTTTAAAGAGGCTCTGTCACCAGATTTTGCAACCCCTATCTGCTATTGCAGCAGATAGGCGCTGCAATGTAGATTACAGTAACGTTTTTATTTTTAAAAAACGAGCATTTTTGGCCAAGTTATGACCATTTTTGTAGTTATGCAAATGAGGCTTGCAAAAGTCCAAGTGGGTGTGTTTAAAAGTAAAAGTCCAAGTGGGCGTGTATTAGGTGCGTACATCGGGGCGTTTTTAATACTTTTACTAGCTGGGCGCTCTGAAGAGAAGTATCATCCACTTCTCTTCAGAACGCCCAGCTTCTGACAGTGCAGATCTGTGACGTCACTCACAGGTCCTGCATCGTGTCGGCCACATCGGCACCAGAGGCTACAGTTGATTCTGCAGCAGCATCAGCGTTTGCAGGTAAGACCTGCAAACGCTGATGCTGCTGCAGAATCAACTGTAGCCTCTGGTGCCGATGTGGCCGACACGATGCAGGACCTGTGAGTGACGTCACAGATCTGCACTGTCAGAAGCTGGGCGTTCTGAAGAGAAGTGGATGATACTTCTCTTCAGAGCGCCCAGCTAGTAAAAGTATTAAAAACGCCCCGATGTACGCACATAATACACGCCCACTTGGACTTTTACTTTTAAACACACCCACTTGGACTTTTGCAAGCCTCATTTGCATAACTACAAAAATGGTCATAACTTGGCCAAAAATGCTCGTTTTTTAAAAATAAAAACGTTACTGTAATCTACATTGCAGCGCCTATCTGCTGCAATAGCAGATAGGGGTTGCAAAATCTGGTGACAGAGCCTCTTTAAACATCTGCTCATTGATTTCAATGGGAAAAACAGCATTTTGTTCCCACGGGGCGTTTTTTTATGTGCCGTTTGTAAAAACGTGGCGTAAAAAAACGCTGCGTAAAAAAGAAGTGCATGTCACTTCTTGAGCCGTTTTTGGAGCCTTTTTCATTGTCTCAATAAAAAAATAGCTCCAAAAACAGCAGTAAAAAACGCATCGAAAAACGCCTGATGCATAAAAAATGGCTGTAAATCAGAGGCTGTTTTCCCTTGAAAGCAGCTCTGTATGTCACAGCCATTTTTTTCTTGCCGTGTGAACATAGCCTTATCATACTTGTTCAGCTCAAGTTAGAGGTGATAGATATGAATTACATATCTTTAGGAATTGGACACAACAGGCATGGAAAAGCGGTACCTGTATAATCGAATCCCTGTGTCTGTCAGGGCATTGCGGTTGAAGATTACTGCCTTAAAATATATAACATTATGATTTAGTATCCTAAATCTAGTGTGTACTAATAAAGATAAGGTCTTATTGAAGATCTAGATATAAAAGAATATATTGTATTTAGAAACTGTGCCCGTTATAAGGGAATGACCGATGCCAACTGTGTTAAGGTGAAATACAATTGGCCTCAGACTGTTTCATGTTTCAGAATTCATCTTAGAAATTATATGCTTCACCTCGGAAATTGGAAGCGGTTTTCAGTCAATTTGTTGTTCATCTGGTTATTTTGAACTTTTAGGTGTCGAAATGGAAAAAAAATGTAAACAGGCAAAGAACCATCATAATCTATGAATAGAAAGTGATTTCATGAAGAATGTTTATGCAGAAAATTGGGTGGAACGGTTCACAGCGGGTGTCAAATGCTGATAACTTGTGACTTGAGCCAAGAAACGAAGTGAAGGATGCAGAAGACGAGACGTGCCGGGGAGATTTTCTGTCCTCGGGCTCTTACCCTTCAGTTAATTGCTTCACACTGTATGCTTTTGCTGACATAAGCGCTCGCTGCAGTGTCACAGCTTGTAGATATGAATATATTGTAGAGAGCACACAGGCTCAGACGCACATCAGCACCTGGAGCTCTGTCCTTACTTCTGCCTTCATGTATTTGCTTACGCTCAGACATTAACACGTCCTTAGGCGTTACAGGTTCCAATCATTACAGAAATACAGTGCTCAAAACCATAGCTGATAATGCCAAGCTACATGAGCCTGACATGGTTAATATGAAATCTCGACTGATACCATTCTGCTTTAGAGGATAGATCATAATTCTTTCAGCTATAACTGGAAAATATGTCCGCAGAGTACACATGATAATACCACTCAGGTAAAATAAATATATAAAGCATAAAAACCATAAATGATCTGTGAGATATCTTCTGGTTAATTGGCCCATGCCGTGCTGGCAGACACGCTTGTACAATGAGGGGTTCAATACTATTCTAAAGCTGGCCAGAGGCATAGCAATTAACATTAAAGGAGTTGTCCGGTTTCAGCACATTAATTTATGAAGTTATTTTTTTGTTAAATTTTAAGTTATATAGTTTTCAAATCCGTTTTCTGTATTAATTCCTCACGGTTTTCAAGATCTCTGCTTGTTGTTATTCAGTAGAAACATTTATTTTTACTTCCAGTGGATAAAATTCTGTCCATGGTCATGTGATGGACACACAGGTGCTGGAATCATTAGAAGACACAGCTCTGATACACATACTGTAACTGTAATGAGCCGTGCACCTGTGTGTCTATCACATGACCATGGACAGAATTATATCCACTGGAGGTGGATTAACTTAGGCGTTAATCTTTTTTTTCTAATAAGTTGCTTTTCATGAATGTCTCTAAGCAATAAGTCGCGGCCTCTTTTCACTCTTCTTACAAACATTATGTGCATGGTGCAAATGGCATTACATTTTGGCACAAGATAGTGTAATTTCTACTTACCGTAAATTATCTTTCCTTTAGTCCTAGCAGCAGCACCCATGGGGATATTCTATCCTCCTAGAATATAGGACAGGTGGTATCAATTTATTTGAATTAATTGGCTACCCTATAAGAGTCAGCCTCACAGCTGATCACATCGTGTATTTATAACAGTAAATGGAAAAAAAAACACACCGAATTAAACATTTTGTTGGGGGGGGGGAGCAGTGCTGCTGCTAGGACTAAAGGAAAGAGAATTTACGGTAAGTAGAAATTACACTTTCCTTGACGTCCTCAGCAGCAGCACCCACGGGGATGTAGCACGTAACCATTTTAGGTGGGTCTTCTTGAATTGCGGACAAAATGACCGCTCGACCAAAAGCCGTTTCTCCATCTTTTCTGATGTCTAGCTTATAATGTTTTACAAACGTATGTGGAGAGATCCACGAGGCTGTTCTGCAAATCTGGATACGGCTCTAGTAGAGTGAGCTCTGAGGCTCTGCGGAGTCTGTAAACCAGCCTGCGTGTAGCAGATAGTAATCACTTACCTTTTCCATCTGGACAGGGATGACTTAGATGATTTTTGGCCCTTATTTTGGCCTTGAAATGATAAAAAAAGATTTTCTGATTTTCTAAACTCTTTGGTTCGATGAATGTATGTTTTTAAGGCTCTACCGGCATCCAATGAGTGCAGTTTCCATTCTTCTTCTGATGATGGCTCTGGACAGAACACGGGTAACTCAATCTGTTGGTTAATGTTTTGAAATGAAGGCACCTTTGGGGTGAAATAAGGTAATGTCCTCATCAGGACACGGTCCTGGAGAAAAACTGCTAGGTGGCCGTCTGGTAGTGGAAGTTTCACCTCCTGAAGCATACAGGTAATCCTGATGGTTTTTTATATAAGTTTACAGGCAACTCCTTTCCCTGGTCTTAGAAAGATCCCAAGACAGGGAACAAGGAGAGGACAGAAAAGCAACACACACAAATGCACACATGCATAAGTGTACACAATAACAAGGAAGAAAATAGAGCAAAAATCAAAATATACTTCCCAGTCCTGTCGCTTCTCGGTCAGAGACACCACCTGTCCTTTCAGAGAAAGGACAGAAGAAAAAAACACGATGTGACCAGCTGTGAGGCTGGCTCTTATAGGGTAGCCAATTATTTCAAATAAATTGATACCACCTGTCCTATATTCTAGGAGGATAGAATATCCCCATGGGTGCTGCTGCTGAGGACGTCAAGGAAATAAAAATTGTCATACAGAAAAAAAAAAAAAACATTTTGAATAAAATGTACCAAAAAAAGTGCAACTACTTTGATAAATGTGGGCCCTAGATTTTTCTTTACTACTATACAAGAAAAATATATGTGGGTCAATGCAAATGTATGATATTTTTCAAAATACAACGTTCATGTTGTGGGAAATATTTTTTTGTGTATGCTCTTTTCCCACAGGTTTTCCAATTCTAAAAAACGAAAAAGACTAGACCGTTTATAATATGGTAGCCAAATCTTTACATTTATATCAGAGTGAGAGGTGGGCATGGCTTACTGCATGGCCAAGATATAAAAACATGTATGAAACACAACTTTTTTTTTCAAACAGTCGCAAATGAGAAAAAAAGTCACATCCCTACTCCGGTGTCAAAGTTTATGGCAGTGATGCAGTAATAAATTTGTCACAACATATGTCAATAAGTTTCACAAATTTCAACATTTGTATATACTGACCACTTCCGATGTTACTCGGGCAAAATCCTGTCATGTTTTCTTCGTTCTGTTGACAGATGACAGATGATCTGTTCGAAAATTGATCCGTCAAGGTGGATTTTTCCGGGTGAACGGTTCTGTGAGTATGGGAGTTATGGATAAAAAGAGGCCAACATAGCACACAACAGTGGATTGTTCCTCTCACTTTTTGGAGTTTTTTTTTAAAAATGTAGTAAATGATAATTGTCATTGGTCTGATGGATTGGAAAGAAATTGGACAGAGATTTGTACATGTAAATACATCTTAAAGAACATAGTGTAATTTTTGGATCTGTACATAACTTTTTATTTTTTTGTCTCTCCCGTTCTCTCTATCGAGCGCACATTATAGAGTTTGGCAGCTGAAACACAGGAAGACACAGTAAGAATGACATCTGCACCTAGGTATCCTGTAAATTTTTCAACATGTGGGTCAAATTGTCAGCTCCCTTAACTGCTGAGCTACTGCTAACAATTATATCCTAATGATTATTAATATTTCTGCCATCACCACCTCCTGCAGGAAATTCCATAGCATTACCACCTGTTTTTTTAAAGGATCCATTGTATGCTGACAATGAAACCATATTTCTTACTGAAATATATTACTATAAACTATACGATCAGCAGATGAATGAGTGTTTGTTCGTCCATCGGCTGATGTTTACACAGGGCAATGGTTGGGAACGAGCGTTCATATGAACGCTAGTTTCCTAATAATTGCCACATGCAAAAGGACCTTAAGGGCATGGCCAGACGTGGCGTATTTCTGCTGACACTGTCCACATCAATGCCGCACATAATCTGCGTTGCAGATTCTATTGCAGCTTTGCCTAAAATGTGCAGTAAAATGCTGCGGATTAGCCGTTGCATATTTAGGTGAAAAGTACTTCCTGCTGTTTTTTTAAAACATTTCATCTCAGTCTGGCTATAGACCTAGAAATACATAGGTCCAGCCAGAATGATGAAATATCCTTTTCTTAAAACCAATACGCAACGCAACACACATAACATCTGCGGATTTCATTGCAGAATTTTGAATCTCCATTGAAGTCAATGGAGAAATTCCGCAATGAGTCCGCAACAAGTCCGCTACACGTCCGCAACAGCCAGTGTATACTGCGGACACCAAATTCTGCACCGCAGCCTATGGTCCGCACCGGAGTTTTCCGCCACGTGTGCACGAACCGAACTAAAAAGGTGTGGAAACCAATGGAGAAAATGTCAGCTGCGGATTTCCGCAGCGGACTGGCCGCAGCAGAATTCCAGAGCAATTCCGCCACGTCTGGCCATGCCCTAAGGGTGCAGTCATATGTGGAAGATTTTGTTGCATAAATTTCTGTGACTGAAAACCAGTACCATTCATCCGACTTGGGTTGTTTCTGTCGGTAGCACAAAATCTGCGGCGTGTGCAGGGAGCCTTAAGGGGTTATCTGAGCCCGTGAATGGTGCTGAGCAGCGATACAAGACACAACCCATGGACAAGATGGGGAGCTGTTTCTAGAAGAGAAAGAAGACCCTTTTTTCTATCTTCAGACCCCTCTAAATGTACAGACTTTTTTAATTGCAATTTTTGGTACTCTAGGGACCCCTCAAAATAGTTTTACTATTGAAAAACAAAAAAAGGAGCTACAGAGTCACAAAGTGACATACTCCATTATTATATGACGTCCCATCAGTAGTTATCGTCTTTAAAGGGCAAGTAAGTAAAAATATTTGTCTGATATGTTATAGATGCATGCGGTAGGATCACATTGATGATGCCTATGAACTCGGATGGCCACTGATTTGCAGAATAAAACCCCTTTGATACTGCTCAGAGATTTATGTTGCTAGAAATCTGACACAGCTAAAGATGAGCGAATTTACGGAAATTCGATCCAAATAAATTCGCTGCGAAATGCTGTGATTTGCTGCATCGATCACATGGGCCGTACCACCTTGATGGTATGGCAGCTGGCCAACAGGGTGCAGGTCATAGTCTATAGTTCGTATAGTGTAACTGTGCAGCTCGGACAGAAGCATGGCAGGCTCGGCTGGGACTAGGCAGCAGGTAGACGTCAGGCGTGGAGTAGCAGGACAGGTGTGGAATACAGCACAGCACGACTACAGCTCAGCACGGCACTTGACCAGGATAGCACGGGATAAAGGATACAGGTTCGGGGAACACTGGGAACTGGAAAACACTAGGAGACGATTTGCATAGACAAACTTTGGATACGACAAACAACGCTCAGCCATTGCAGGGAGGGGCACAGCCCTTCTTATAGCCCAGGGTGCTCTGGGAGCAATCAGCTCAATCTCCCACCTGCGTGCGCTTTGGCTTCTTAAGTCTGGACTGAGCTCGCGAGCGCACCCTGGTGGTCACTGTGGAACAGGACGGCCGTATGTGCAGACATCTCTGGAGAGAAGGGCGTCGACTGGATGGAAGGAGTTGGACAACACAGCTAGTCCCCATTATTGTTCACAACCATTTTTCTAAGGAGAAATCTTTCATAAATTAATGTACTGAAGCTGTAGACTTGAGTAGCATGTGATGGGAAGATTTGGAAAAAGCACAATCCTCCAACAGCCCACAGTAGCTATGTCAACCATTGAAGTGTCACTATTGTTTGGTAAAACTTTTGAAATGTCTTAGTGATCGGTGGAGGTCAAGGTGCTGGGACCCACACCCATCGCTTGATCAAAGTGGCAGAAATCCTCAGCTGAGTGCTGTGCCCCTTTGTGTCTGTCACTATGAAATGTCAGAAGTATGAGTCACTTGATGTACTATGGGTCAACTTGCAACTGGGTATAATATGGGGTACTGTTTTAGTCAGCAGGGCTTTCCTAAACCACAAAATCTCCTCCAAAATTAAGATCATGATGTGCTGGTACTATTAAATAAAAGTTGCCATCCAGTACACAACATAGACATATTTGGTGTCCTTATAACCGTAACAACCTGTACATTACAGTGAACACATTCATTATTTTGATCTGTAAATGTTGTAAATAAAAATGACACAATTGCTTTTTTCTGTATGTAACCCATACTAATTTAACCCCTTCCCTCTTTAGCCACTTTTGACCTTCCTGACCGAGCCTCATTTTTCAAATCTGACATGTTTCACTTTATGTGGTAATAACGTCGGAATGCTTAAGCCTATCCAAGCGATTCTGAGATTGTTTTCTCGTGACACATTGGACTTTAAGATAGTGGTAAAATTTGGTCGATACATTCAGTATTTGATTGTGAAAAACACCAAAATATAGTGAAAAATTGCAAAAATTTGCATTTTTATCAATTTAAATGTATCTGCTTGTAAGACAGGCAGTTATACCACACAAAATTGTTGCTAATTAACATCCCCCATATGTCTACTTTAGTTTGGCATTGTTTTTTGAACATCCTTTTATTTTTCTAGGACGTTACAAGGCTTAGAACTTTAGTAGCAATTTCTCACATTTTCAAGAAAATTTCAAAAGGCTATTTTTACAGGGGGCAGTTCAGTTGTGAAGTGGCTTTGAGGGCCTTATATATTAGAAACCCCATTTTAAAAACTGCACCCCTCAAAGTATTCAAAACAGCATTCAGAAAGTGTTTTAACCCTTTAGACGTTTCACAGGAATTAAAGAAATGTAGAGGTGAAATTTACAAATTTAGTTTTTTTTGCAGAAATTCATTTTGAATCCATTTTTTTTTGTAACACAGAAAGCTTCACCAGAAAAATGCAACTCAATATTTATTGCCCAGATTCTGCAGTTTTTAGAAATATCCCACATGTGGCCCTAGCGTGCTTATGGACGGAAGTACCGTCCTCAGAAGCAAAGGAGCACCTAGAGGATTTTGGGGCCTTGTTTTTATTACAATACATTTTAGGCACTATATCAGGTTTGAAGGACTCTTGCGGTGCCAAAACAGTAGAAACCCCCCACAAGTGACCCCATTTTGGAAACTATACCCCTTGAGGACATTATCTAGGGGTATAGTGAGCATTTTGACGCCACAGATTTTTTGCAGAAATTATTGGAAGAAGGATGTGAAAATGAAAATCTACATTTTTTCCCAATAAAACGTAATTTAGCTAATTTTTTTTCATTCCCACAAGGACTAAAAGAGAAAATGCACCACAAAATTTGTAGAGCAGTTTGTCCCGAGTAAAACAGTACCCCACATGTGGTCATAGACTGCTGTTTGGACACACGGCAGGGCTTAGAAGGGAAGGAACGCCATTTGGCTTTTGGAGCTCAAATTTAGCAGGAATGGTTTGCGGAGGCCATGTCGCATTTGCAAAGCCCCTGAGGGGACAAAACAGTGGAAACCCCCCACAAGTGACCCCATTTTGGAAACTACACCCCTTGAGGAAATTATCTAGGGTATAGTGAGCATTTTGACCCCACAGGTTTTTTGCAGAAATTATTGGAAGAAGGATGTGAAAATGAAAATCTACATTTTTCCCCAATAAATCGTAGGTTTAGCTAATTTTTATTCATTCCCACAAGGACTAAAAGAGAAAATGCACCACAAAATTTGTAGAGCAGTTTGTCCCCAGTAAAACAGTACCCCACATGTGGTCATAGACTGCTGTTTGGACAGACGGCAGGGCTCAGAAGGGAAAGAACACCATTTGGAGTTCAAATGTAACTGGAATGGTTTGCCGTGGCCATGTCACATTTGCAAAGCCCCTGAGTGGTCAAAACAGTGGAAACCCCCCAAGAGTGACTCCATGTGGGAAACTACACCCCTCAAGGAATTTATCTAGGGGTATAGTGAGCTTTTAAAAAAAATGTTTCAATTAAAATCCATGGATGTGTGATAAACTTTGAAGCACTCTTTTATGCACAGGCCAGGTTTGTCGGGACAGGTTTCACAATGATAAGTTGTGTCTCGTCTTCTCCCCCTTTTGTAACACACTTTACACCTTTTTTGGCTCCTTCCCTTTTTAGCAGTGAAGGGGATTTCGCCAGGAAAGTGTTGCCCTGGTACAATACGTGGACCATCGCATCTAGAAGTACTGGGGCCCTCCCCTTCCTGGTTCCCAAATACAAGGGCCTTGATAACCGCTTCTTGAAACTGAAGGAATGTCCCTGTCCGGCCTGCACATCGGTATAGCACGTAAGCGTTATACAATGCCATCTGTACCATGTGCACGGCCAGCTTTTTGTACCACGCCTTTGTTTTACGCATGGCACTGTACGGCTTCAGTACTTGATCAGAGAGATCAACACCTCCCATGTACTTATTGTAGCCCAGGATGCAATCTGGCTTGGGGGTCATTGTGGTGCTACCTCGGACAGGGACAGGGGTGCTGCCACTACCGTGTATTGTGGTCAACATAAGGACGTCCCCCTTGTCCTTATACTTGACCAGCAACAAGTTATCGCTGTGTAGTGCCCTGCTTTCTCCTTTTCTTAGGGGTTGCCCAATGAGATTTTTAGAGAGACCTCTCTGATTTTTGCGCACGGTGCCGCATGCTACAGTACTTCTGGTGGAGAGGCATTTAAATAGTGGCATGCTGGTATAGAAGTTATCCACGTAAAGGTGATAACCCTGGTCCAGCAGTGGGTGCATCAAGTCCCACACTATTTTTACACTAACTCCCAGGACAGGGGGGCATTCTGGAGGTTCTATCCTGGTGTCCTTCCCTTCATAAACCCGAAACCTGTGGGTGTACCCTGAGCTGCTCTCACACAGCTTGTACATTTTAATTCCATACCTCGCCCTCTTGCTTGGCGGGTATTGGCAGAATTTTAGTCTCCCCTTAAAATGTACAAGGGACTCGTCTATTGCTATGTTCTTTTCGGGGGTGTACACTTCCTGAAATTTGGTGCAGAAATAATCAATCATTGGCCTGATTTTGAATAGGCGGTCGTATGTGGGGTCATCACAGGGCGGGCACTGTGCATTATCATTATAATGCAAAAATTTCAGAATAATTTCAAATCGTGCCCGGGTCATTGCCATGCGGTATAATGGGGTGCTGTATAAAATGTCCGCACTCCAGTATTGCCTAATCTCTGGTATTGTTACTAGGCCCATATGTAGGACAAGGCCCCAAAATGTCATCATCTCCGCTGCCTCTATGGGGGTCCACCTAGCAAATGATAACGTGGGGTTTTGGGCTAAAAATTGTTGGGCGTATAAATTTGTTTGGGCCGCCATTACATTAACAAAATCCTCAGTGAAAAAGAGCTTGAAATAGTGAATTTCTGCGAGGCCTACAGTCTCAAATCGAATTCTTGAGCTCCCTGTGAAATCTGGAATGTGAGGCTCATAATTATCAGGGGGTGGGCTCCACAGGTTATCACTCATTTGGGGGGTTGCCTCAGCTGATATCCTGGGGCGTCTTTGTGGGGGTTCCTCATCACTGGATAAGGATGATGAGGTCAAGATGAATGGGGCAATTTCCTCTTCTCCCTCGCTGGCCGATTCAGTGTCAGAGGCCAGGATGGCGTATGCCTCCTCAGCTGAGTAGACCCTTTGAGATGATTGGGACATTTTTATTAGGGGGGTATGTAGTGCTTCAACACGTGTAATATTCTTTATAGAGGTGGTTGTGTATGTTGTGCTTTTACACGTGTAATATGAAATTTATAGGAAAAAAAGAGAAGAAGAAAAAGATGAGAAGAATAAGAAAAATGTAGGAGAAAGAAATTTATTCAACGTTTAATATAGAACTGTAAAAAAAATTGAGATACAACTGTGTCGCTACGCTATCACAAATTTATTCAAACTGTATAAAAAAATATATAGCTATAACTTCTGCTATATATGTTTTTTACAAAACGGACGTCAGTAAACGTCCGCTACTCTAATGCTACTCATTTTTTTTTACAGTTTTACAAAAAAAAAAAAAAAAAGGCCAAAAAAAAACCTGCGTAAACAAATTACCACTGAGGCTAATTATTAGACTCAGCACTCAGTAGCCGCAGGGCGCACACAGGGAGGTGCAAAAATACAAAAAAAAAGAAAGTCCTGTGACAAAAATTGGCGTTCAGTGATGGCGGTCACTGATCCGCACTCAGCGGCCGCAGGACGTAAATAGGGAAAGAGGGGGAGGGTACAGGGATAAGAAGTTTAGGAAAAAACAAGTGCTGCTGCTAAAAAAAAAAAAAAAATCAACAGCAGCACAGATGATGATGATGACGGTTCACTCTTCTGCAGGAAGCAGTCGGATGAAGACGTCACAGCAGGATCGCAGCACAGAAGGCCTCAGATTCGGTAAGTATGGCTTCACAGACGGTCACACCAGCTCTGCTCACCATTCCTAACCGGAATGAGGTGGGCAGGTGGGATGTATATATATATATATATATATATATACACACAAATATGTACACAAATATATACACGTATATATATAAAGACCAAGAAGAAAAGCAGCAGCACTCACCCCAAGAAAAAATATATATGGGTGCCCAGCAAGTAGTCCCGATCCTTGGACTAAATACCAATATTTCAAAAGAAGAATCTTGCAGCACTCCGGTAGCCAATAAAAAGGTATAATTTATTCAGTCCACATCAAGAAAAATGCAACGTTTCCGTCCTACAGTAGGACCTTTCTCAAGCTTGGGAAAGGCCCTACTGTAGAATGGAAACATTGCATTTTATATATATATATATATATATATATATATATATACATACACACACACACACACACACACACACACACACACACAAGAACCATAGGAAAAAGAACAACACCAGGTCCTCAATAAAGATGAAGCACGGTTGATTTATTCACCTCAAGTAAGTGACGTTTTGGTTCACCACAGAACCTCTCTTAAGCCTTGAGGAAGGTTCTGTGGTGAACCGAAACGTCTCTCACTTGAGGTGAATAAATCAACTGTGCTTCATCTTTATTGTGGTCCTGGTGTTGTTCCTTTTCTTATGGTTTCTTCTACATTCAAGTTGGGGAATTGATTCATCCTCTGGTAACGTGCAGATGTCCTAACATTCCGTTTTGTTGGAGTGCTGTGTTCATCTTTGTTTGGACTGTATATATATATATATATATATATATATATATATATACACTACCGTTCAAAAGTTTAGGGTCACTTCGAAATTTCCTTATTTTTGAAAGAAAAGCACAGTTTTTTTCAATGAAGATAACATTAAATTAATCAGAAATACACTCTATACATTGTTAATGTGGTAAATGACTATTCTAGCTGCAAACGTCTGTTTTTTAATGCAATATCTACATAGGTGTATAGAGGCCCATTTCCAGCAACCATCACTCCAGTGTTCTAATGGTACATTGTGTTTGCTAACTGTGTTAGAAAGCTAATGGATGATTAGAAAACACTTGAAAACCCTTGTGCAATTATGTTAGCACCGCTGTAAACAGTTTTGCTGTTTAGAGGAGCTATAAAACTGACCTTCCTTTGAGATAGTTGAGAATCTGGAGCATTTCATTTGTGGGTTCGATTAAACTCTCAAAATGGCTAGAAAAAGAGAGCTTTCATGTGAAACTCGACAGTCTATTCTTGTTCTTAGAAATGAAGGCTATTCCATGCGAGAAATTGCCAAGAAACTGAAGATCTCCTACAACGTGTACTACTCCCTTCAGAGGACAGCACACACAGGCTCTAACCAGAGTAGAAAGAGAAGTGGGAGGCCCCGCTGCACAACTGAGCAACAAGACAAGTACATTAGAGTCTCTAGTTTGAGAAATAGACGCCTCACAGGTCCTCAACTGGCAGCTTCATTAAATAGTACCCGCAAAACGCCAGTGTCAACGTCTACAGTGAAGAGGCGACTCCGGGATGCTGGCCTTCAGGGCAGAGTGGCAAAGAAAAAGCCATATCTGAGACTGGCTAATAAAAGGAAAAGATTATTATGGGCAAAAGCACACAGACATTGGACAGAGGAAGATTGGAAAAAAGTGTTCTGGACAGACGAATCGATGTTTGAGGTGTTTGGATCACACAGAAGAACATGAGACGCAGAACAACTGAAAAGATGCTGGAAGAGTGCCTGAAGCCATCTTTCAAGCATGGTGGAGGTAATGTGATGGTCTGGGGTTGCTTTGGTGCTGGTAAAGTGGGAGATTTGTACAAGGTAAAAGGGATTTTGAATAAGGAAGGCTATCGCTCCATTTTGCAACGCCATGCCATACCCTGTGGACAGCGCTTGATTGGAGCCAATTTCATCCTACAACAGGACAATGACCCAAAGCACACCTCCAAATTATGCAAGAACTATAAAGGGAAGAAGCAGGTAGCTGGTATTCTATCTGTAATGCAGTGGCCAGCGCAGTCACCAGATCTCCACCCCATAGAGCTGTTGTGGGAGCAGCTTGACCGTATGGTACGTAAGAAGTGCCCATCAAGCCAATCCAACTTGTGGGAGGGCCTTCTGGAAGCATGGGGTGAAATTTCTCCCGATTACCTCAGCAAATTAACAGCTAGAATGCCAAAGGTCTGCAATGCTGTAATTGCTGCAAATGGAGCATTCTTTGACGAAAGCAAAGTTTGAAGGAGAAAATTATTATTTGAAATAAAAATCATTATTTCTAACCTTGTCAATGTCTTGACTATATTTTCTTGTCATTTTGCAACTCATTTGATAAATATAAGTGCGAGTTTTCATGGAAAACACAAAATTGTCTGGGTGACCCCAAACTTTTGAACGGTAGTGTATATATATATATATATATATATATATATATATATATGTGCTCAAAGGTTTATATCACCTTCAACTTATAAACTGTGCAGAATACAGCTGCCTCTCTCCTTCCTAGGGTATGTTTACACGTTTTGTTTTTTTTTGTTCTCTGGTAGAAATGACTGGAAAATATATTTATATTTTTTTCCAAAAATCACACACACATAAAACACCACAAAAAAACATAACAAAAACATCAGTGTGGTATACTGGGTGGATGAAAGAAATTGAGCCATAAGGGGGTCCACACTGACTCTATCGCCCAAGGGCCCATGTAATCCCGGAGCTGGCTCTGCCTCTGACAGAAGGCTTTGATGGGATGTGAACAAAGCATTATCTGTCTATTTTTTTTTATTAAACTGAACGAAATATGTCATGTACAACGGTTTTGAAAAAGTGGACAGTTCATTAGACTGTGTGCCCCAGGGCAGCAAATGTTATTGACAAAGTGGTTAACATGAAATTCCCATGCCTTACTTGTCTCGCAAACGCGTATATTATGGGCTTAAAGGGGTTGTCCAGGATCAGAAAAACATGGCTGCTTTCTTCCAAAAACAGGGTCCACAGGTTATGTGTGGTATTGCAGCTCAGCCCCAATAAAGTGAATAGGGCTGCTCTGCAATACCTGACACAACCTCCAGACAGCTGTGGCACTGTTTTTGGAAGACAGTAGCCATGTTTTTCTAATCCTGGGTAACTCCTTTAAGGTTAAGTACAATACATGGGCCGGGTTCCCACGTAGCGTAAACGCGGCGGAATTTCCTCAACGGAATTCTGTGCGGAAATTCTGCAGCATTTACAGTAGCAGCAAAGTGGATGAGAAGTGGATGGAAAACCTCATGCCCACGCAGATGAAAAAGCAGAGTAAACGTTAATAAATTGTCCTGCGGTGCGGAATTTAATTCTGCAGCATATCAATTTATGCTGAAAATTTTGTTGATTTTCCGTTGCGGGTTTTCCCCATTGAATTCAATGGGGATGCAAAACCCGTAACGGAAACCCAAGTGTTGCGACTTTTGCAGCGTATTCGCAGCGATTACGCCACAAAAATCACAACTACGGAAAAAAAACATACTTACCCAGAACGCCCTTCTTCATGCAGTCCGGCCTCCTGGGATAATGTTGCATCCCATGTGACCGCTGCAGCCAATCACAGGCTGCAGCAGTCACATGGACTGCAGCGTCATCCAGGGAGGCCGGACCAGACTGCAGAGGAGGGACCGTCGCCATAACAACTGCCTACGTAAGTATGAGCGGTGCTTGCTGCTGCTTTCCGCAGCGAAAATTCCGTCCGAAAGAACACACCACAATGTGGTGCGGTTTTCGGATGGAACGTACTGCGGGTTTTACGCAGCATATCCGTCCCGGTGGAACCCAGCCTTAGGGTGCACTCACACGTGGCGTAATTGCTTTGTATTTCCGCAGCGTAAACATATTCCGCAATGCAAGAACTAGAAAAAACTGTCAGAGATGCAGAATATTTTTCCCTTAGGCCTCATGCACACGACCGTAGCCATGTGCACAGCCGTGATTTTCGGGTCGGCCGGCCACGTAGTGACAGCAGTAGCGAGCCGCCCGCAAATCGCGGGCTGTGCACATGGCCGCGGCCATTATTTTCAATGAGCCCGGACCGCAAAACACGGCCATAATAAGGCTTGCTCGTTCTTTCTGCGGTCCGGGCTCCGGGGCCATGCATGGACCGTGAAAACCACGGTCGTGTGCATGGCGCAATAGGAATGAATGGGGCCGCAATTCTCCCGTGGATTTTCGGGGGAATAGCGGCCGCAAAAGCACGTTCGTGTGCATGGGGCCTTAGGCATACATTGTCGTTTTACGCAGCGTATCTTTAGGTTCTGTTCCTGGTTTTGGCTTAAAAAATACAGGCAAAATCTGCATCAAATGCACAGTGTGAACAAGGCCTTAAAGGTTGCCATGCAAACAAGGCTACAAGAACAGAGGATTCGATAATTAAGATTATCAGGATATACATCTGGCCATGAGTAAATCTTACGCAATATTGGTGAGCAAAAATGTTTTTATGCTTTTTCACTGAATCCATTCCTGAAAGTTTTAATCGTGCAAAAATCGTGAGAAAAATGTATGTTTTTACAGATGAATACAAACGGCATAAAAATGTAATGCGTTTAAAAATACAGATTGTGGTGTGTATAGAAACGACTGGTCCTGTGAGACATTCAGCGGTCATTGCACTGTGTAACGACTGTCTCCTCTAGTTTTATTGTTTCACTTGCCTCTCGCGAGATCTGTACTGTAAGCAGAGGAATGTCGAAGTTCACGCGAGACCGCAAAAGTTCCCACGCCTGTTGTGTCTGAGGCTGTGAGAATCCTGCTGCCCATCCCCCACCCGTCCTCCTAGTAAGCTTGCTGCAGGCTAGCAGCTCTGTCATGAACTTTCCTGCTGGTTGTCTTCTGTTCCTCTGGATCAACACAGCATGAAACTAATAGGTTGAACTTGATGGACTTGTGTCTTTCTTTAACATTACAAACGATATAACTGCGCTGTACTGCCGGCGACCTGCAATGCCATCGTTCTCATGCACTTCTGATCATTAGTATCTGGTACATTGGCAAGAACTGTGTACACTCTTGTTTTTTGCATTCAGAGACTGGTGATAAATACATTAACTCCTTCCCGACGCAGCCCTTTTTCAGATTTTCATTTTCGTTTTTTCCTCCCCACCTTCCAAAAGCCATAACATCTTTTTTTTTGGCAATATAGTCCTATGAGGGCTTGATTTTTGCGGGACAAGTTGTAGTTTTTCGTAGCACCATTTATTTTGCCATATAATGTACTAGGAAACGGGAAAAAAATTATTTGTGGGGTAGAAAATGAAAAAAACAGCGATTCCCCCATGGTTTTTTGCGCGCCGTTTTTACGGAATTCACTGTGCAATTAAAACAACATTATTCTGTGAGTCAATACGATTACGACGATACCAAATATATATAGTTTTTTCTATATTTTACTACTTTTACAAGTAAAAACCAAAGGGTATGTTCACACAGCCTATTTTCGGCTGTTTTTCGGGCCGTAAAAGCCCGAAAAACGGCCGAAAAATCGGAAGCAGAACGCCTCCAAACATCTGCCCATTGATTTCAATGGGAAAACGGCGTTCTGTTTCCGACGGAGCGTTTTTCGCAGCAATTTTTTACGCATAAAAAAACGGCCGCGAAAAAGAAGTGCAGGACACTTCCTGGGACGTTTTTGGAGCCGTTTTCCATAGACTCTATTGAAAAAAGTTCCAAAAACGGCCGTAAAAAACGCTGTGAAAAACGCAGCGAAAATCGTGAGTGGCACAAAAAACGTCTGAAAATCAGGAGCTGTTTTCTCTTGGCCCGGGAGCCCATATCTTATTACGGCCATGTTCTGCGGTCCAGGCTGATAGGAAATACTGATACTCCGCCCTCGGCCGTGCACATGATTAAGCTATGTTCACATTCTGTACTATCATAGGAACCATATAAAGAAAATAATGGAAGCGCTGTATCCGTCAAATGACAGACACTGAAAACACCCGGCGTAACTTATAATATTAAGTTCTGTCGAATTTCAGTCATTTTGCATGCTGTGCTATTTTGTTTGGCAAATATAAAGGAATCTGCGACTAAGGGCTCCATCATACTTGCGTATGTATCTAAAGATCAAATATGTATGCGAAATATGGATTTATTTATTTTTTACATATGTTATGTTTTTTTTCCATATTGTATCTGCTTTTCCTCTGTATTTTGTTATGTGTTGTCAATTTTAATCTGTTTTTGTTCCCTTTTTTTATTAACCGCTTCCCGACCGCCCACAGTAAATTCACGTCGGCACTTGCTGGGCTCTGTGCAGCGCCAACGTGAATTAACGGTGGGTGTTAAAAGCGCGATCCGGGTGTCTCAGAGTAGCGCTGACACCCGGATCGCGCTGTTATCCGCTGCCTCTGGTCCCGGAGACATGATCAGGACCTAATTGGTTCAGGTCCCGGTCATGTGATCGCAGGAAAAGTTTGTTGTAGCAACGAATTGGAAAGTTTGTTGCTACAACAAACTTTCCCGAGGACCGATTGTGGGTGCTGCAGTCGGTTAAAAGGCATAACCGGAGGCCATACAACAGCCCTCGGGTCTGTCATGCACGGCAGCCTATGAGAACCAGCCGGAGGCCGGTCCTCATAAGCTTCCTGTCAGTGTGACTCTCAGCGTCACACTGACAGTTTATAATAGGTTACACTACCTAGGTAGTGTAATGTATTATAGCAGCCATCAGTGCTGCAGGTCTTCAAGTAAAACAAGTAAAAAGTAAAAAAAAAAGTAATAAAAATGTTTTATAAAAGTGTAAAAACAAGTTATAAGTTACAAAAACAAAAAAAATGCTTTTTAATAAAAGACTTATTAGGAGGGATTCACACGAGCGTGATTTGGCAGCGTGTAGACCGCGTGGTTTTCGCGCGGCACGCAATGCCCTATAGAAGTCTATGGGGCAGTACACACAGTCCGTGTATTTTGCGCAGCGTTTGTTCGCTGCGCAAAATACGCGACAGGTTCAATAACTCTGCGTATTTCACGCATCACGCACCCATTGAAGTCAATGGGTGCGTGAAAACCAGGCAGGTCGCACGGAAGCTCTTCCGTGCGAACTGCGTGTTTGCGCAACAGCTGTCAAAAGGATGAATGGAAACAGAAAAGCACCACGTGCTTTTCTGTTTCCAAGCATCCAAACGGAGTGTCTTTGCGAGGAGCGAACCCCGACAACCGAGGCAAACTTCACCGGGTTCGGCCAAACTCGTTTTGGCCGAACCCGGCAAAAAAATTCCGGTCCGCGACGTCGGGAGAGATTCACTGTGCATGGTGCTGAAAGAGTTAAACTGTTTCAGCACCATGGACAGTGACTTGCGATCCCAAAATACATGAACCTGTAAAAAAAACCGAAGTTCTAACTTACCGATTACTCCTGTCTCCTTCCTGCAGTCCGACCTCCCGGGATGACACTTCAGTTCAAGTGACAGCTCCAGCCAATCACAGGCCAAGCACAGGCTGCAGCCAATCACAGGCTGCAGCGGTCACTTGGACTGCCGCGTCATCCAGGGAGGTGGGGCCCGATGTCAAGAGAGGCGCGTCACCAAGGACGCGTCACCAAGGACGCGTCACCAAGGCAACGGCCGGGAAGTTCTCGGTAAGTAGGAACTTTATCTTTTTTTTTTACAGGTTTTTCGCTGTTGTGTTCGGCATTCACTGTCGAGGGTGCTGAAAGATTTAGCTCTTTCAGCACCTTGGACAGTGACGGGCGTCGACAAACCTCATCTCTATGATGCCGGCTGCGCGAAAATCACGCAGCCGCGCATCAGACACGCATGACACACGCAGCTGTCAAATGGTTTTTGCGCTCGCAAAACGCCGCGTTGTTTGCGCGCGCAAAAACGCAACGCTCGTGTGAATCTGCCCTTATAGGCACGCTGAACACCACAAAAAAATAATTAAAAAACAATGTCAGAATCACTATTTTTTGGTCACCACCCCTCCCAAAATATAGAATAAAAAGTGATCAAAAAGTCGTATGTACCCCAAAATAGTACCAATAAAAACTACAACCCGTTCCGCAAAAAACAAGCCCTTACACAGCTTTTTTGACTGAAAAAGAAAAAAGTTACGGCTCTCAGAATATGCTGACACAAAAAAGAAATAATTTTATCGAAAAGTGATTTCATTGCGCAAACGCCACAAAACATAAAAAAAACGATATACATATGGTATCGCCGTAATCGTATCGACCCGCAGAATAAAGTAAAATGTCATTTATAGCGCACGGTGAATACTGTAACAAAAAAAGGCAAAAAACATTTTTTTTGTCACTTTCCTTGCCAAACAATCTAATAAAAAGTGATAAAAAAATCACATGTACCCTAAAATGGTACCAATGAAAACTACAGATTGTTCTGCAACACATAAGTCCTCGCACAGCTCCGGTGAAGAAAAAATAAAAAAAGTTTTGGCTCCGACAGAAATTGTGCAGTGTCCAAAAGCGGATAAGATCGGGCACCATTTATCAGTGCGACATTGGCCACATATCTGCGGATTATTATTTATTTACCCCATTATTATAACCTCTTATTATATCCTGATGTACTCTGCCCAGCTTACATATGCCCCCACATTATGAACCGAAATACCAGCAAAACCCCAAACAGAACAGTTCGCAAGAAAAATCTGCGCTCCAAAAGCCAAATGGCGCTCCCTCCCTTCTGACCCCACAGCGTGCCCAAACACCAGCTTACGTCCACATATATGATATTTTATATCCGGGAGAACCCGCTCAACATTGTATGAGGTATTTGTCTTCAGTGGCACAAACTGGGCACAACATATTGTGCATTAAAATGACATATCAGTGGAAAATGTTAATTTTCACTTTGCACCATCCGCTTCGCATTAACGCCTTCGCGCACCACGACTTAATAGCATGTTATGGTGCGGGGGGGGTTATATATGGAGCGGGCTCATGCGCTGCGCCCTCTCCATATTCTGCAGGTGTCAGCTGTGTATTACAGCTGACACCCGGGACTAACGGACAAGAACAGCGATCGTGCTGTTACAGGAGCCTGTAAAAATGATATTATACTGCAATACATTAGTATTGCAGTGTATTGTACCAGCGACCTCATGATCGCTTGTTCCAGTCCCCTAAAGGGACTTTTGGGAGGTTTCCACTGTTTTGGTACCTCAGGGGCTTTGCAAATGCGACATGACACCCGAAAACTATTCCAGCTAAATTTGAGCTCCAAAAGCCAAATATTGTTCCTTCCCTTCTGAGTCTTCTGGGTCCAAACAGCAGTTTATTACCACATAAACATTTCTATGTTTTTTCTTTTTCACGGCCTAATTCCACTAAATTCAGCAAAAACTGTGGGGTCAAAATGCTAACTATACCCCTAGAAAAATTCCTTGAGGGGTGTAGTCTTCAAAATGGGATCACTTTTGGGGGATTTCCACTGTTTTGCTCCCTCCAGGGCGTTGCAAACGCGACATGGCACTGAAAACCAATCCAGAAAAATCTGCGATTCAAAATCCAAATGGTGCTCCATCCCTTCTGAGCCCTGCCGTGGGTCAAAACAGCAGTTTAGTACCACATATGGGGTATTGCTATAATCGGGAGAAGTAGCTTTACAATTTTTGGGGTGCTTTTTATTATTTATTCCTTGCAAATATAGATTTTCACTTTCACAGACTAACTCCCATAAATACAGCAAAAGACCTGTGGGGTCAAGATGCTATCTGTGCCCCTAGATAAATTCCTTGAGGTGTGTAGTTTCCAAAACCGTGTCACTTTTGGGGGATTTCCACTGTTTTGGCACTACAAGACCTCTTCAAACCTGACATGTTGCCTAAAATATATTCTAAAAAAAGGAGGCCCCAAAATCCACTAGGTGCTGCTTTGCTTCTGAGGCCGGTGTTTCAGTCCATTATCACACTAGGGCCACATGTGGGATATTTCTAAAAACTGCAAAATCTTGGCAATAAAAATAAAATGTGTCAATTTCCCCTCTACTTTGCTTTAATTCCTGTGAAGCGCCTAAAGGGTTAAGAAACTTTATGAATGCTGTTTTGAATACTTTGAGGGGTGCAGTTTTTAATATGGGGTCACTTATGCGGTCTATCTAGTATATAAGGCCCTCAAAGCATCTTCAGAACTGAACTGGTCCCTGTAAAAATAGCCTCTTGAAAATGTGAGAAATTGCTGCTAAAGTTCTAAGCCTTGTAACGTCCTAGAAAAATAAAAGAATGTTCAAAAAACTATGCAAATATAAAGTAGACATATGGGATATGTGAAATAGTAACTATTTTGTGTGGTATTACTATCTGTTTTACAAGCAGATACATTTAAAATTAGAAAAATCATAATTTTTGCAAATTTTCTCTAAATTTTGGTGTTTTTCACAAATAGGCAATGAATTTATTGATCACATTTTCCACTAACATAAAGTACAATATGTCACGAGAAAACAATCTCAGAATCGCTTGGATAGGCAAAAGCATTCCAGAGTTATTACCACATAAATTGACACTTGTCAGATTTGAAAAAAATGGGGCTGGTCTTGAAGGCCAAAATGAGCTCGGTCCTGAAAGGGTTAACTATTTTTATGCTGTTATTGTAATACCCACATGCGAAATATGCAAAAACGGAACATGCAATTTTTAAATTCAACCTATTGATTTTTATTGACTAAAAATTGTACCAATTCGGATTCATTGGAAGATGCTACGTATTGAAAAAAATTGTTTAAATGTAGTTCCACAATTTTTTTAAAGAAAAAAAACTCGACTAATGAATACGGATCAGAAAAGAGGAAGTGTGAATGAGCCCTTAAGCATGATTATATGGGAAGTATTAGGGTATGTTCACACGCCCTATTTACGACGTAATTCGGGCATTTTACGCCTCGAATTACGTCCACAAATACGGCTCCAAACCGCCGGCAAACATCTGCCCATTGAAATCAATGGGGTTACAATGTTCTGTGCACACGTAAAAAGACGCCCGCGTCAAAGCAGTGCATGTCGAAAAACGCGAGTACGAGCAATTACTTCTGAAATTCAGGAGCTCTTTTCGCCTGAAAACAGCTCCGTAATTTCAGGCGTATTGGACGCTGCCGTGTGAACATACCCTTATAGTAAATGCTCTGGGCCGCAAGTGGCCCGACTCCTTCTGTTAAGCCCCATCTATTCTTTAGAAAAGTGTCGAAAACAGCGAAAATGGCCCAAAAGTTGCAATCCTTTGACCGGTCTGCGACTTTTCTACGCCACAAAACTGGCATAGAAAAGTTGCTAAATTTCCCCCTTAGTGTTCAGTAATATCATACGTCATATTGCTTAAAGGAACAGTGTCACCCCAAAAAAATTTTTTATATCAGTTTGATGTTAGTGTTTTATTAAAAACGTTTATATTTATTTGTGTGTTTGTGTTTTACTTTTTCTTATTTTTACACTTTTTCTTCCCTATGGGGGCTGCCATTTTTCTTTCCATTTCTGTATGTGTCGATTAACGACACATACAGACATGGAATACGGCAGCTCCAGTCCCATAGTGAATGCGAACGGGGCCCGTTCCATCCACTATGGTGTACGCCGTCTGTGTGGGAACGGCGCATTCGCCGCTCCCACACAGTCCAAGTCGAACTTCGCGCCGTCCGGCGCCATTTTCCTGTGGACCGGAAGTCGCGGCCGGACAGTAAGTTTACTACTTCTGGTCGCGGCTTCCGGACTTGTGCACATGGAGCAGCGGCAGCAGACGGAGCGGATGGACCGGAGGGAGCGGCGGCGACTGGAGCAGGTAAGTGATTTCTATGTATGTTCGTGTTTTACTGTGTGTTTACTAGTGTATGTTAACCTACTACTCTGTGTGTTAGCTCAAAAAATGGCGACACACAGTGTAGGAGGTTAGACCGTTCAAACCCCTCGTTTCTCCCGGCACTAGCCAGGATAAAGGAGGGGGGATTCTGAGAGCTCACTAGAGCGAGGGCTTTTTTCCCAATTTTGCAGCATAAAGCAATGTGGTTGCTTTACCACATGCAATGCTGCAATTTTGGGAATTGCTCCATCTAGTGACCAGCAATGGGAAATATTATAAATTAGAATCCAATTTATAATATTTCCTGACTCGTGAAAAAAATAAAAAAAATTAGAACAATGTTTAATCACCTACACACTAATTGTTTAACTAAAAAAAATAATACATTTTTTGCTAACAACACATTCCCTTTAATCATGGGGTAAGACACATACTACTCGCTAACAATACAAATAATTGCAGTTTTCTGATCCAAAGGTAAATATGATGAGATTTCAGGTACTTTTCTTGCCACATAAATGCAGAAAAATAACTTTTAATTATATAACGTCCACATATATTACAACAAGTTAGATAATGGAAGTACCCGCCCATGTAGTGTAACATGTGGATTTCACCCCTCTAAGGCCGGGTTTACACGAGCGTGTGCGCGCGCAATAGGCACTTAACAGCTCCGTGTGTCATCACCATATGATGCGCGGCTGCGTGTTTTTCGCGCAGCCGCCATCATTATGACACTCCGTTCGGATGTTTGTAAATAGAAAAGCACGTGGTGCTTTTCTGTTTTCATTCATCCTTTTCAGTGCTGTTGCGCGAATCACGCAGTTCGCACGGAAGTGCTTCCGTGTTACATGCGTGGTATTCACGCACCGATTGACTTCAATGGGTGCGTGATGCGCGAACAGCGCACAAATAGAGAACATGTCGTGAGTTTTTCGCAGCGGACTCACGCTGCGTAAAAATCACGAACCTGTCTGCACAGCCCCAGAGACTAATATCGGTCTGTGCGACGCGCGTGAAATTCACGCGCGTTGCACGGACGTATAACACGCTCGTGTAAATGAGCCCTAACAGAAAGGGATATAATCCGCAGTGATAGCAGAAATGGCCATTCTGTGGACCTTAGAATCCACACCGCAGATCAATTTGCGTGCAGAAAAATGCTAAAGCATGGAGATGTGATATGTTCAACTTTCGTCTACATGGCTGCTACTATATTCCGCTGCAGATTTTCTGTCGGTATATCCCCATGAGAAATCCTCAGCTAATACTCTGTTATCAGCTGTCCTTGTAAGCCTGAAAATCGGTTCACGTACATCGTCAATGAGCCCGTCTTCAGCCTAACGAGGAGCGCCACGGAGCGTTGTTTCAGCTATGGTGGTCTCATCACCCGGAACCCCACTGATCAAAACCTCTGATATGCCTCTATGAGATAGCAAAAGTTTTGCCAAAGTAGAATTACTCTTCAACCTGTTCCCAAACCCCCACTGTCTTTTGACGGAAGGCGGTGCAGTCCGCAGTTCACAGCAATGTCTTTTGGCAACGCTGTTGAAAAGGCTTTTGAGCGCTCCAGTCATCGCTCATCCTCTAAGCATAAGATGTACCTATCAGCTCCTATTCTTTGAGCAGCCTTCTGAATACAGCTGGGATCACAGGAAACACTATGGGCCCATTTATTAGTATTGGCGTTTCATACACCAGCCTTAATAGAAAGAAAATTTGGAGTAAAGTGCGACATTTATTAAAAAGCCTCTTAATAAATGTGTTCTATATTTTGGTTGGACCTTGCACCACAATTGTAGCGCATCGACCACAGCCATGCGCCATACAGTCCCCCCACGTCGCGCATACAAACATACTCACTTCATCGCTCCTCTTCACAACTCTGGGTCCATCATTCTAGGGCCGTTCATACAAGGACCTGATGCCGAGCTGCGTCAGGGTCTCACGTTCAACACAGCACTTGAACGTCATCAGTGCTGCATCGCATACATCGTCCTGGCACTGCCCGGCATCATGAGCCGGTTTAGTCTGATCGAGAGGCAAAGTGTGGGGCCCAGCGTGAGCCTCTACTTTTCTAAGGCTTATGGAGTTAAGATCTACGCCAGCTAGGACCTGTTAAAAAGTTATCCCTTCACAATGGAGCAAAAAATAACAATAAAGGGATATCCTCAAAAAAGTTGTTATTTAGCAAAAAAGATATTTTATTACCCATAAATTACATAAAAACAAAAAAACTGCACATATTAGGCATCCACATAATCGTAATAACCCAAATAATTATTTGAACAGGTTAATTAGTGATGTGAACGGCATAAAAAATAAACAAAAAAACAATGCCGAAAATCATTGAAATTACCTGACGCACTTGACTGAGACCGAATGATAAAGTTGCTTAACCACTTCCTGACCAGAGGCTTTACCCCCCCCCCTTCCTGAACAGGCCCATTTTCAAGTTTTAGCCATGTGCCAATTTAACCCCTTCCCGACATATGACGTATCCATAGGCCAAAGTCGGGTAGGGGAAGTATGGAAGGGGCTCACGGAGTGAACCCACTCCATACGATGCCTGTCTCAGCTCACTTCAGAGCAACGAGCGGCATCGTGCTCGGGCGCGATCCCGCTCGTTTAACTCGTTAAATGCTGTGGTCAATACCGACCGGAGCATTAAAATCGTTAGAAAGAGGGGGGGACCCCCTCTAACAGCTCATCGCGCACCCCGCAACGCAATCTCGGGGGGGGGGGGCAATGGTTTCTATGGCTGCCTGGGGGACTCCGGCAGGGCTTAATAGATGCCTGTCAGAATCACGATATACTGCCATACATTAGTATTGCAGTATATCGTGCAGGCGATCTAACGATTGCTGGTTGAAGTCCCCTAGGGGGACTAATGAAAAAAGTAAAAATTCGTTAAATAAAGTTGTTTTTTTTTTTATGTAAAAAAAAATAAATTTAATTAAAAGTTCAAAAAAAAAACCTTTTCCCATTTTCCCCCTAGAGCATAGTAAAAAAAATAAATAAACATAATTGGTATCGCCGTGTCCGTAAAAGTCTGAACTATTACAATATATCATTATTTAACGCGCTCGGTGAACGCCGTAAAAAAAAAAATTAAAGCGCCAGAATGTCTATTTTTTGGTCACCTCATCTCCTACAAAAAATGAAATAAAAAGTGATCAAAACGTCGCATGTACACCAAAGTGGTATTATTAAAAACTACAGCTTATCCCGCAAAAAAATAAGCCCTCATACCACTTAATCGATGGAAAAATAAAAAAGTTATGGCTCTCAGAATTTGGTGACACAAAATAAATTTTCTTTTTTACACTTAGGTTTTTACTTGTAAAAGTAACTATATATATTTGGTATCGGCGTAATCGTATTGACCTAGCGTGGGGAGAAAAAAAACGAAAATGAAAATCTGAAAAAGGGCTGTGGCGGGAAGGGGTTAAAACTAATTGTTCTTTTATTACTCTTCCAACCTACATGTATTTGGTCTTGGTTTTTTTTCCAGAACATGTTGAGCTTCCATATTGTGTAAAAAAAATAATAGATATATTTTACTTTTAAAAAAATGTAAAAGTTAAAAAGTGAAGTAAATAATAATAAAAAAGTAAATATGTGATATTAGATGATGTTTTTTTTACATCGGGTGTATGCCTCTGGGTAAACACACCTGAATACATATTTGTCAACTTCTGCTGACTCCAACAATACCAAATATGTGCGCATTTCATACACGCTGGGCGCAAGGCGGAGCTCACAATGAACGGTGCGCAAACTGGCTTTTGGAGAGCAAATTTTCCAAAGCTGGTTCCAAAGCGATCTTTGTGTACGCGACCAGTGTCACGCCCAAAGTCGCAGTGTAACCCCAGCCTAAAACTGTACAATACATCAATATATATATAGATAAAGAGACAGGTAGAGAAATAATAATAATCTTTATTTGTACACAAGAAAAAAATAGCAATTTAGATCTATCTATCCTAGGCTGTGTCTACACGACGACTATGGCCGCGACACAGGTCCCATGGCCAAAAATCGCTTTGTCTGGTAGCCTACATCGCCAGTAAAATTACCGCGACCACTTTCACCATCATTATTTGCCATGTAGGCTACGGAACATAGTGATCTGTGGCCGTGCAACCTGTGTCGGGGCCAAAGTCGGCGTGTAGCCACAGCCTAAGGCTACATGCACACGTTGCGTATTTTGCTACGAGAAAATATGCAGCAAAACCGCAAGAAATTCGCAGGAAAAAAAGGCAGCTGAAGGTGCGCTTTTTTAGGTGCGATTTTTTTTTTACATTTTGCTGCTTAAATCTCTGTGGGTTTTGCAGCGAATTTCTGTAGAATTACAGGGATAGAATTTGCAAGCGGACCCACAAGATAAATTAACATGCTGCGGTTTTGAAAATACGCATGCATTTGCCATGAAACTATACTATATATCAATATATATTAGATAGATGGATAGAAAAAAATTATTTATTGGAATATATAGTATTTATTGTTTTATTATACACTGTTCTCTCTCCCTGACAGCCTGCCAGGAGTGGGAGAAGTTACAGGGGGGGGGGGGGTGACGCGAGGAGGGGCAGGAATGTCGCGAGATAGCTGTATCACGGAGCTAAATGTTGCTACAGAGCGGCAAAGAATGTATATCTGCAGGATGTTCTGGAACGTCCCTGCAGAGTTATTTGCAGACCGCCCGGACGTTTATAGTCAATGGGCGGTCTGCGAGTGGTTAAAAACACATAAGACATTGATTTAATAATAATAAAAAAATGCTAACACAGGTATAGATAGCCTTTAAGGCCTCATGCACATGACCGAAGTGATGTGCATGGCCGTGATTTGCGGCTCGGACGGTCGTGGAGTGTCACCCGCGAGCCGCCCACAAATCGCGGGCCGTGCACATGGTCGCGTGAATTCATTTCTATGAGCCTGGACCGCAAAATACGGCTGTAATAAGACATGTTCTATCTTTTTGAGGTCCAGGCTCCGGGGCAATGCACGGACTGTGGAAACCACGGTTGTGTGCATGGGCCCATTGAAATGAATGGGGCCGCAATTCACCCGCAGATTTGCGGGAGATTTGAGGCTGAAAAAATACGTTCGTGTGCATGGGGCCTAAGGAATTTTCTGGCCTGGTCATTGAGGGGGTTAAGACAAATTTGAATTAACAACTAAACATTTACAAAATTAGGCCAAACGTTGCGAATTAGCTGCAGATTTTCGGTGCGGATTTACAGCGGAATACAGTACCAGTCATGTAGACGATATTTGAACAAATCCCATCTACATGCTGCTGAATTTTTCCACACCAAAAATGACCTGCTGTGCGGACTTTAAGATCTGCAGCTTCATGACAATTTTTGCTTTCCAGTGTTTTTCAGCCTTTTCAATGAGAGGGGTAAAATTCTCAATGAAATCTGCAGCATAATTTGCACATTCGCTGTGGCTAAGGCTACATTCACACGAGCGGATCAGATTCACGCATGTGAAAAACGCGCGTGAATCTGGTCCGTGTGTTTAGTGTTAGTGCATCAGTGTGCTTTGCGAGTGGCATGCGTTTTTCACACACGCGTTTTTCACACACTCGCAAAGCACATCTTTTTTTTTTTTCAATCGTGTTGATGCGCAAATCGCGCATCACACACGGATGTGCATCCATGTGCTGTGTGTGGTTTTCATGCACCCATTGACTTCAATGGGCACACAGGTGCATGAAAACGCACCAATATAGGACATGCAGCGAGTTTCACGCAGCGGACTCTCGCTGTGAGAAAACTCACGCATGTGTGAACGGCCCCATTGAAATCAATAGATCCATGTGCTGTGCGTGATTTCAATGTGCCGTTATTCACGTTCGTGTGAATGGGCTCTTAGACAGTCAGGACCTTGTGTGGGAGGTGGGGGCAGTTCCGCCACTGATGTCGGTAGACCTGCCGTCATAAATGCATTGTAGGATATACTGCTCTCCTCTAATGCATTTATGAAGGCAGGTTTGCGGGGTCCAGACAACTGGTCCTCATCACCGCTGAATCCCCCCCCCCCCCAAAAAAAACACTTTTTCTAAACTTTCAAAATGCATTATTACAGTGAAAAATGTAAAAAAATAAAAAACTACACATAATTGGTACCGACCTGCACTATAAGTCCCTGTTCATACAGCGTTTTTTTAAAACGTGCGAAAAAACATCCGAAAACGTCTCCTTTTGATTTCAGTGGGAGACGGAGGCGGTTTTTTCCCGCGAACGGTAAAACTGGCTCACGGGAAAAAGCGACATGCCCTATCTTTGGGCATTTACGTCTCTGACCTCCCATTGACATCAATGGGAGGCAGAGAAAGAGTTTCTCGCTGCATTTTTGCTCGCGGCGCTCAATGACCGCGGGAGAAAAAAAGCGGCAAATAGCGTGCAAGCAGATCAAAATCTGCCTCAAATTTCCAGACAGAATTTTGAGGCAGAATTTTATGCCTACAAAAAACTCTGTGTGAACAGGGATTAAAATTAAAGTCCAACATAGTAAACAATGTAATAAAAAAGCCATCCAAAAAAAGCAGTGGAATTCTGCAGCGGCCGTTTTTTACATTTGTTTCTATACATTTTTATTAAACTTAGTTCAGACGTTGTGGAAAATAACTGTGCGGAAATTAGGCTGCGGTGCGGAATTTTCCCTCCGCAGCATGCAATGTCTGTTGCGGAGAAGCGGAATTTCACTGCGTATTTCAGCCTTTGCAATGCAAAAACTGAAATCTGTGGCAAGTCTGCTGTGATATCTGCAACATCTGAATTACCTGTCAAATATGCAAATGTTGGTGCAGATTCATTGAGTAATTGCCCCAAATCTGCACCAACATTTGCAGCGGAAAAATTCTGCCACGTCTGAACATGGCCTAAATGTGGTGACCCAAAAATAAATAATTTTTTTAAAAAAGGGTTTTTATTGTGCAGAAATACAAAAACATAAAAAAAATATATACTGTAAATTTGGCATTGCTGTAATTGTAACAACCCGCCGAAAAAAAATAACATCTTATGTATTGTGCACAATTTATGCTGTAAAAGCAGCCAAAAACAATGGAGAAATCGAATTTTTTCCATGATGCCCAAAAAAAATGAAAGTGTTTAATGCTTTTTCTGAATCCAAAAATGGTGCCATTAAACAACCCCGAACCGCAAAAAAAAATTACATTGGGAGAAGATTATTGTATATGAATGCTGATTATATATATATATGACTTGTCTTATTTTCTGTGGCATGTGGTCTCCATCACATACATGCATACTGTACACACACACAGGGCCGGCCCTAGGATAGATGGCGCCCTGTGCGAAATGATCTTTCGGCGGCCCACCCCATCATTAAAAAAAAATGCCCCATAAAAAAATTATAATGCCCCTTTATGCCCCCATACAGTATAATAATAATAATATTTAATAATATATTACAACCCCTTCAAGGACACAGTATTTTGTCCTCTAATTGTGCCCACAGTATTATGCCACCTGTAGTACCCCTACACAGTATAATGTCCGCTTAGTGGCCCCCACACAGTATAGTGCCCCCCTGTAGATTTTGCCATATAGCCTCCCTGTAGACAGTGCCATAATCCCCCACCTCCTTTTTGTAGATCGTGCCATACAGCCCCCCACCTCCCCTTGTGGACAGTGAAATACAGCCCCCCACCTCCCCTTGTGGACAGTGAAATACAGCCCCCCACCTCCCCTTGTAGACAGTGAAATACAGCCCCCCACCTCCCCTTGTAGACAGTGAAATACAGTCCCCCACCTCCCCCTTGTAGACAGTGCCATACAGTCCCCCACCTCCCCCTTGTAAACAGTGCCCCTAAACAAAAACAAAAATTGTACTCACCTAGGCCCCGTTCCCATGACGAACTGAGCTGCTCAACGACGGGATCCTGTAGCTTAGTACAGAGTTTCCCAACCTTTTCGGACTCGAGGCAGCACTGGAAAAATAAAATTTCCTCAGGGCCCCCCTACCAAAATTGTTTTGAGAAAGACAGAAATCGGCTAAGAACGAGCACTACACTCTTAGGCCTCATGCACACAAACGTTTTTTTTTCCACCCGTAAATACTGGCATAAATACGGGTTCTTGGTCACACGTATTCGACCCGTATTGCACCAGTATTTACGGACCCGTGCCCGTAAATACGGGTCCGGTGTCACCAGTATTCCACACGTATTTACGGGCACGTTTTCGCTGCAAAATTGCAGGATAGAGAAAAGAGACAGCCCTTTCCGCAGTAAAAGTAACAGAAATTCATACTTACCTGGCTGTTGTCTTGGTGACGCGTCCCTCTCTTGACATCCAGTCCGACCTCCCTGGATGAGGCGGCAGTCCATGTGATCGCTGCAGCCTGTGATTGGCCTGTGATTGGCTGCAGCGGTCACATGGGCTGAAACGTCATCCCGGGAGGCCGGACTGGAGGAAGAAGCAGGGAGTTCTGGGTAAGTATGAACTTCTATTTTTTTTACACGTTGATCTATATTGTGATTGTTAGTCATTGTCCAGTGTGCTGAAAGAGTTACTGCCGATCGTTTAACTCTTTCAGCACCCTGGAGAGTGACTATACACTGACGTCGCCTAGCAACGCTCCCGTAATTACGGGTGCACACACGTAGTCACCCGTAATTACGGGAGCCCCATAGACTTCTATGGGTCTGCCCGTGCCGTTATTACGGCCTGAAATAGGACATGTTCTATATTTTTCAACAGCACGGGCACCTTCCCGTAAGCATAGAAGTCTATGGGCCCGTAATTATGGCCCGTGATTACGGGCATTTTTACGTTCGTGTGCATGGGGCCTTAAGGTATGTTCACACATCAAGCATGATAAAGGTCCTATTGTTGGACAGAAACGTCGCTGTTTGTTGGCTGAATAAAACCACCATTTTTTCACATTTGGAGTGCTGCAAGATTTCTGCTTTTGTGTGTATATATATATATATATATAGAGAGAGAGATAAAGAAAATCTTGCAGCACTCCAATAAGCAAAATCGTGAAATTTATCCAATCCACATCAGACAAAGGTGCAACGTTTCTGTCCTACAATAGGACCTTTCTCAAGCATGGTTCTATTGTAGGACAGAAACGTTGCACCTTTGTCTGATGTGGATTGAATACATTTCACGATTTTGCTTATTGGAGTGCTGCAAGATTTTCATTATCTATATCTGTACTTAGTCCAAGGATCGGGACTACTTGCTGGGCACCCAGATATACATACAATTCCTTCCTAAAGTGAGTGCTGCTGTTTTTCTTCGTTATATATATGTATATACATTTTTATTTATTTTTTGTCTGATCTGGGTTCTTAAGGAATTTAGGGTTCCGGTCTGGGGTTTGAAGTTCTTTTAGGAGATGGTCTGGTGTCTAAATTAATTTAGGGGTCTGGTCTGGGGTTTTAATTAATTTTTTGGGCTGGTCTGGAGTCTGATTTAGTTTCGGGGCTATGGTCGATTTATAATTCTGCTTACAAATAAAAAATATTTTTCCTCTGTGCATTGATTTATATATTTTATACTTGCGTATTATTTATGTTTTGTTTTTTTCTCTTTTGAAAAAAATTTATTTGTATGGTTTCCTAGAGATTAGAATCTCTTTTCAGGGTTTCCACAATTCTATGAATTATAATTGTATTAGGTTGGGGGAAGATTATTGTATATGAATGCTGAGATATATATATATATATATATATATATATATATATACTTATGACGTGTCTTATTTTCTGTGGCATGTGGTCTCCTTCACATACATACTACACACACACACACACACACACACACACACACACACACACACACACACACACACACACACACACAGACTGTACACTCAAACATACTGCACACACATAGTACAGACACACTGTACATACATACAAACTCTACACACATACACACACTGTACATACACAGAGTACGCACATATACTGTACGCATACACACTGTACACTCACACACTGTACATACACATAGAGTACGCACATATACTGTACACACACACTACACACATACACTGCACACACACACAAACTGTACAGACATACTGTACACACACACGCACACTGTACATACACATAGAGTACGCACATATACTGTACACACATACACTGCACACACGCACAAAAACTGTACAGACATACTGTACACACACACCTACTGCACACACACTGTACACACATACTGTAGACACACTGTACATACACATACTGTACACACACACACACATATACTGTACACACACACACACATACTGTGCACATACATACTGCGCACACACTGTACACACACACCTACTGCACACACATACTGTACACACACACACACACACACACCTTACACACACACACCATACACATACTTTACACACACACACACACACACACACACACACACACACACACACACACTGTACACACACACACACACTGTACACACATACTGTACACACACACACACTGTACACACATACTGTACACACACACACACACACACTGTACAGATATACTGTACACACGCATACTGCGCACAAACTGTACACGCATATTGCACACACACACATACTGTACACACACACACATATATATACTGCGCACACACACACACACACACACACACACATATACTGCGCACACACTTTACACACACATATACTGTACGTAGGATGCGGTGTGGGAATAGTGGATTTTCTAGGGGCGTGGCAGTACGTCGTACAAAACCCTAGTAGCAAGCGTCTGGCAGGCGTGGTCAAGCTTTCTAGGGGCGGGGCGTCATTCAGGGGGCGGGCGTCAAGCAGGGGGCGTTTTATCAAACAACAGCTAGGCTCTCGCGAGGTTTGGAGTTTTGGCGAGAGTTTGTGGAAGATGGCGCCTGTTGTGACAGGGTAAGTCTGGGGAGTCGGGGCGGCTGTGAGGGGGAGCTGGATGGTTGGAGGGGAGCTCTGGTGTGGAGAGCCTGTGCGGACTAGGTCCGGGGGGCAGGATGAGACTCCGGGCCCGGGGTTCTCGGCGGCGTTATTCAGCTTCTGCTGTGGCTCGGTGCTTGGGCTCTGCCGGAGCTGTGCGCTCCGTGTACTGTCTGTGGGGGAAACGAGTCTTTGTCTGGCCGCCTGTGTGTGCGAGGAGCCGCAGTGGTTCTTCTATGCTGATCGCTACATCCGTGTGCTGCTCCGTGTGGACGCCATGTGATCCGTGTACATATTCCCTGTGATCCGTCCCACTAGTGCAGACACCTCCTGCTGGGCGCACTCACTGCAGACCACTGCTGCCCCGGCACTGTCCACTCCGGGATCTACCACTGCGCCTCCATGTATAATCCTCACCCCACATAGAAATGTCACACGCTGCACGTCCATGTGACCCCCCCTTACTATACTATACTGAGATTTATATCCTTATCGTAAAGTAACCTGTATCACGACATAATGTTATCAGATGCATAGCCTGTGTACCATTATAGGGGACCGGATTATTGCAGTATATGCCACTGATAGGGGATCAACCAGCCAGGATCCCCTCACTACAGAGCTGGCAACATGATAAACCCTCCTCTCTGGAGGACCACAGCGCTCCGGTCAAGTCAGGGGGGTCCTGTATTGCTGTAGTCAGGGGGGGTCCTGTATTGCTGTAGTCAGGGGGGTCCTGTCTTGCTGTAGTCAGGGGGTGTCCTGTATTGCTGTTTTACCTGCTGTAGTCAGGGGGTGTCCTGTATTGCTGTTTTACCTGCTGTAGTCAGGGGGGTCCTGTATTGCTGTAGTCAGGGGGGTCCTGTATTGCTGTAGTCAGGGGGGTCCTGTATTGCTGTTTTACCTGCTGTAGTCAGGGGGTGTCCTGTATTGCTGTTTTACCTGCTGTAGTCAGGGGGTGTCCTGTATTGCTGTTTTACCTGCTGTAGTCAGGGGGTCCTGTATTGCGGTCTTCTCTGCTGTAGTCAGGGGGGGGGGGGTATCCTGTATTGCTGTCTTCTCTGCTGTAGTCAGGGGGGGGGTGTCCTGTATTGCTGTAGTCAGGGGGGGGGGGGTCCTGTATTGCGGTCTTCTCAGCTGTAGTCATGGGGTGTCCTGTATTGCTGTTTTACCTGCTGTAGTCAGGGGGTGTCCTGTATTGGTGTCTTCTCTGCTGTAGTCAGGGGTGTCCTGTATTGCTGTCTTCTCTGCTGTAGTCAGGGGTGTCCTGTATTGCTGTCTTCTCTGCTGTAGTCAGGGGTGTCCTGTATTGCTGTCTTCTCTGCTGTAGTCAGGGGGGGGTGTCCTGTATTGCTGTAGTCAGGGGGGGGGGTGTCCTGTATTGCTGTCTTTGCTGTAGTCAGGGGGGGGGTCCTGTATTGCTGTCTTCTCTGCTGTATTCAGGGGGGGTGGGGTGTCCTGTATTACTGTAGTCAGGGGGGGGGGGGTGTCCTGTATTGCTGTCTTCTCTGCTGTAGTCAGGGGGGTCCTGTATTGCTGGCTTCTCTGCTGTAGTCAGGGGGTGTCCTGTAATGCTGTTTTCCCTGCTGTAGTCAGGGGGGTCCTGTATTGCTGTCTTTTCTACTGTAGTCAGGGGGTGTCCTGTATTGCTGTCTTCTCTGCTGTAGTCAGGGGGTGTCCTCTAATGCTGTTTTCCCTGCTGTAGTCAGGGGGGTCCTGTATTGCGGTCTTCTCTGCTGTAGTCACGGGGTGTCCCTTACGGCTGTTTTACCTGCTGTAGTCACGGGGTGTCCCTTATGGCTGTTTTACCTGCTGTAGTCATGGCGTGTCCTGTATGGCTGTTTTACCTGCTGTAGTCACGGGGTGTCCTGTATGGCTGTTATACTTGCTGTAGTCACGGGGTGTCCTGTATGGCTGTTTTGCCCGCTGTAGTCATGGGGTGTCCTGTATGGCTGTTTTACCTGCTGTAGTCACGGGGTGTCCTGTATGGCTGTTATACTTGCTGTAGTCATGGGGTGTCCTGTATGGCTGTTTTACCTGCTGTAGTCACGGGCTGTCCTGTATGGCAGTTTTACCTGCTGTAGTCATGGGGTGTCCTGTATGGCTGTTTTGCCTGCTGTAGTCATGGGGTGTCCTGTATGGCTGTTTTCTCAGCTGTAGTCAGGGGGTGTCCTGTATGGCTGTTTTCCCTGCTGTAGTCATGGGGTGTCCTGTATGGCTGTCTTACCTGCTGTAGTCACGGGGTGTCCCGTATGGCTGTTATACTTGCTGCAGTCACGGGGTGTCCTGTATGGCTTTTTTGCCTGCTGTAGTCACGGGGTGTCCTGTATGGCTTTTTTGCCTGCTGTAGTCACGGGGTGTCCTGTATGGCTGTTATACTTGCTGCAGTCACGGGGTGTCCTGTATGGCTTTTTTGCCTGCTGTAGACCTACAAAGACTCACCATTTACACGTCAACCACCTTGCGGATATCTTCTACAATCAGCTGCGTGCAGGGGTATCTGCAGTATGGTTAGGTGGTATCCAAACCCCTGTAAGCCCCGTAAATATGATGCAGGATTGTTCTTGGGGTGTGTGTTTGGTGGCCTGGAGTCTCTTAGTGGGCTACAGTCGTCCAGCGTTGAGCCCCAATTTTTTTTTTTTTCATATTCAAAGTTTTTATTAGTTTTGAATCAAACAAGTATAAACCACATTTAGAGAGGAGGCCTCCACACATTGAAAATAAAATAACAACAAGGGCAAAGCCCAAACAAGAGGGTGGGCATCACGTCCCATGATTAACGGCGGTATACAACAGCAGCAAGTGTGAACATGAGCATTGCAGAAATATGTGCATCCTATAAGCGCTATCACAGGGAGCGAGGCGCCCCACACACATAGACAAGAGAAGAAAGAGATAGAAGGGAGACAAACAGGGGCAAAGTAGGGATATGGTAAGAGTTGAGCCCCATTTTGACATATATGCTTGTTTGTTTATTTTTTTGAGCAGGGGAGATCAGCGCTGTCAGATACCTGCTGTTGCTTATCTCCTGTGGAAACAAACGGATTGGGCTGGAAACATCCATCCTGCCGACTCCATGTTTTTCCCTGAATCAGACCTCACTTGTCACGTTAGATTTCATTTATTGGATCCAGCATCAGCCGACAATCCAACGTCTGACTATTGTGTGTTGTTCCAGGGATTGAGACCGGCTGTGTATTTACCATGTGATCTCCTTGTTGTACTTATCTGAGGATCGTATACAATTTATAGGAGCACTCCGGGTGTACACGTGTATGACGCATGGACTCTGGCCCTGCGCTAGGTATATGTCGGGGTATTCGTGTTCCAGGAGTGTTCCTCTAATGGATGAGATCTTTTTACTGCTTTTAGTTTTTTTTGTCTATCCAATGGCTTATACTTTTGAGTTGGGTTATAATATGAATAATATGTGGACTTGCTATCTGGACTGTGTGCCGGGGGGGCATAGACGTGCTGGTAATCTCGTCACTGCAGACACGTATGCTTGTACTGACCAACTATCTGTTCTCCCTGCTGTGATGCTGTTCTATGGTTGAATGGGATCTATTGTTTCCTGTTATCAGCCATTCCAGGCTTGGGAGTTGGGGTGACTGTAATGTTCATCAATAGGATTACTTTTAGATCTGCAGTCTATCTAATGCACGCTTAGAAACATTCCCCTTTTAAAGTTTATTGCTCTTTTTGAATATTTTTTTATTGCTTCATTTGTAACCACAATCTCCTAAGAGCTTCTTTCTTGAGGTATGTTCACACTTATCTGATTTTGGGCTTTGTAGAGAACAGGGTTGGTAAAACCACACAATGGGGGATATTTATCAAAACTGGTGCAAAGTGAGTGGAGTAGTTGTCCCTGGCAACCAATCGTGTTCCTGCTTTCTAAATGGAAGATGGAATCTGGTTGTTATGAGCAACTCCGCCACTTTTCCTTTGCACCATTATGGTAAATCTCCGCCAGAAAGATGAGGGGTGTCTGTGCCAGAATCCCCCACCAATAATAACAGTCTTGCACATGTCTCTAGTTTTCTGGAACTGAAGGAAGGCTTAAGGCCTCATGTCCACTTCAGTTTTTTTTTTGTCAGGGTGCTATCCGTTTTTTTTTAACCGGACACATTCATTTCAATGGGACCATGCACACATCCGTCAAAAATGGGGCCGGTTCTACTCCTTCCCGTTTGACGGAACAGTCTCGGCCTTTGCATTGATTAGGTTCGTGAAACAACGGACTGCACACGGAAGCCATCCGTGTGGGGTCCGCACTCGCAGAACCGTCATTTGCGGCTCTTCAGCGGCACACGGAAGTGTGCACGAGGCCTTAAAGATCAATATTCAGCTATTATAAGTCTGGTAGGAGACAGAGATGTAGAAAAACGAGTGCGTTGAAGTGGAGCAGTTGCCCATAGCAACCAATCAGATTCAAGCTTCAATGTTTATGGAAAATGAAAGCTGCCAGAGCCGCTGCTCCACTTTTCCTTTGCTCTGCTTTTGATTGATCTTCCTGATTATCGGGCGAACAAGGGCTCCAATGAGTGTTCGTTCCCTTCTTGTCGGCCCGTGTTTACAGTGCAGCGATTACCCATCGAATGAGCAAACGCCATAAAAATGGTCGTCCGCACATCTCCCCATGTAAACGGCATGGGCTGCCGCCAATATGCAGACTATGGGGACTTCAATCATTGATCCATGTTCTTATCGTGGATCTGCCTGTATTAAAGGGCCGTTACTTATTTCTGACTTTACTCTGCAGTACGCTTGGATCGGATTGGACGGTTGTTGACGCTGGTTATAATGGCTTCTCTAGCGGCTGGATAATTTTATTTCTCACATGATCAAATTAATTTACCAATTCTAGGAAAGTCTGTGTGGCGGTCAGCTCAGCACCGTGTGTATGTCCCCGGCTTACTTGGGAAAAACGCTTTCCATTTGTCATGGTCACAGCTTCACCAAATGACGTTCAGCTGATGAGCGAAAATAAATGTATTTCTAGTCATTTTCTTCATGTCGTATCGTCACGATGGGCCCGGAATGACTGGTTGTTCCTGGTGAGGACATTGGTCTATGTAGATATAGATAAAGCACACAATGCTGTAAGGTGTTCTAGTCCCGGTAGTTGTCGCTGGGATGGTGGTGATTCATTCCATGGGGAAACTGCTTAAATAGTTGTTCCCTAAATGAATTGAGCTTTATTTGTCGGTGCAGGAGTCTTTATACTCCCTGCAGGTTATGGAGCTCCGTAAACTGTATCCTATAGGCTGTGTTCACGCAGGGCGGATACGCTGCGTAAAAGTACGCAGTGTATCTGCCCTGGGCGCCGCAGGGAATTCCAGCTGAAAAACCGCGCCAAATCGTGGTGCAGTTTTTTGGCTGGAATGTCCACTGTGGAAAAATGCACGTATAAAATCAAACACATACATACATACACACATACATACATACATACATACATACATACATACATCTGACATTCTCCAGGTCGGACTCCTGGGATGATGTTTTATACCATGTGACCGATACAGGAGTCACATGGGATGGAACGTCGTCCCAGGAGTCCGGCCTGGATGAGAGAAGCACAGAATTCTGGGTAAGAATAAATCTTGTATTATTTATTTACTTTTTTTTAATTTTGAGTTGCGTTTTATGTGGCCGAATCGCAGCTTTTCCGCCATAAAAAAAGGAACATCTGCTATTTGTTGCGGGTTTTACCTCCCCATTAATATCAGTTGGGAAAACCAGCAAGAAAAAATCAGCGATTTATGCTAATACAATTGACATGCTGCGGATTAAAAAAACGCACCCCGGGTAAACAATTTTTTCCACTCATTATTTACGCATCATGTGGATGAGATTTATTCAGATTCCATCCACTTTGCTTCTACTGTATTAGGAAAAACAGTTGCAGAAAATCCGCAGTATTTACGCTGTGTGTGCGCTTATCTATTGGCTATGGACCGATATCTGGAAATTCATTAAGTAGCACCGCAATGCTTCTCAGACTGAGTCTAAGACACTCCCACTCTTGGATTGGATAGAACTGCTCACGTGAGCAGCTCTGGCCAATCAGAGAACAGTGGGAATGTCTTAGTCTGAGAAGCACTGCGGTCATTTTGTGACAGCTAAAACGGCGGATCCACGGTAGAGGGGCACCTCTGGAGGGCACCAGGTAATGTTACTCCCATATACCCCATCACATTTATGATGTTGTCCTGGGACCAGAGGGTCGATTTAACATGCGGTTTTTAATAGAAGTGGGTAGTGGAGGGGTTAATCTCACTATTTCTGGTGCGGTAGTGTAGGAGAGGGGGGTTTATAGTTTATTTCTTGGTGGATGGGGGTTAATATTCGCTTGTGGGACCAGATGGAACTATTGATGATGTTTGTCGGTCACATAATAATGCTCTGTTGTGACCCGCTCCATGGTGATCCACTATTATACGTCTCCTGGCCTGGTATTCTCTAGTAAAATATACTGGAAAGTTGCCACGCGATGGTGTGTAAATGCTGCGACTCACATCTGTACGTTGTTTCATGAGCCTGTAGAGTTTTGACAGTATTTGTCTTGTTATTTCTACGTGTTTACGACAGGAAGCTGTTTCTATAGCAGAATAACCTGTAGCAGGTCATACGGCGGTTTTGTTATTAGCCAGTACTTTAATACACTGCAAGTTTACCCTTTGTATGACCACCTTATGCCCCTTTCAGCGCTCCTGTGTGGCGGCTCTGGAGGAGGATAGCCCCCCCAGTCACCGTACTGCTGGAATACTTAGCACTCCGTTTTGATGGACAGAGATGACTAAAACGCAAAGTTTTGCATAACATTTGAATTTCCCAACAAATAAGATACTTCATGCTTCTCACATCTGAGGGTTTGCTTCAGTGTATCTCGTCTAGACAATGACAGCTCAGCAGCACGAATCTATCTCTCCTGCCCTGATGTATCAGAGCAGGTAAAATGGATCCGCTTGGAGTCTACGGAGGATTACCAACAAGCACTGATATAAAAAACATCTATAAACTGGGACAGACTACAAAAATACAATACTGTGTGATGTATGTTTCTTTAATTTGAAGACAATAGGCTTCATTCGTTACTACATGGCATACAGTTGCATGTGTTCGGCATATAAAGGCCCTTTTACACCGGCCAACACTCGGTCGGTGCAGCGAGCTCCGATCAATGAGGAATCATTCATCCGCGCTCGCTTGCTCCTCCCAGATGGAGCTATGAATGGGGCTGAGCGGTCGTTACTCCGATCGCTCGTCCTCGTGCATCATGTCGGCAGCGCCTCTCCTTGTTTACACGTTTGAGGGAAAAGCTGCGATTCCACCGCAAAAAATTGCAACTCGGAAAAAAAAAATCTTATACTTACCCAGAATTCTGTGTTGCTTCGTCCAGGCCGGCCTCTTGGGGTGACATTTCATCCCATATGACTGCTGCAGCGGTCCCATGGAATGAAACATCCCAGGAGGCCAAGGCTGCAGGATGACAGCGGGACGTGACGCGGTGGTTACCCTGGAATTCCCTGCGGCGACCAGGGCGGATACTCTGCGTGCTTTTATCCAGCGTATCAGCCCTGTATTAACATAGCCTTAGGCCTTATTCACACGAACGTTTTAAATGTTCGTGTGACGCCCGTTGAAACAGCGGCTGTCACACGGACCTATATAATTCAATGTCTTATTTTTGGCACGCATCCCTCCATAGACTAGTCTATGGGGATGCATGACGTCGCATACCGCAGCGCAGAACACGTCCAAGATGCCCAACGCCTTTGTGAATCTAGCCTTAGGCTGAAGACGGGCTCATAGATGTTTGTGAGCCATCTTCAGCCTAACGGAGCGATGATCACAGCCGATGTTGTAGGGTGCTTAGCTGGGCGCTTCTGCACCTTTGTTTCATCGATAGCGAGTGTCTCTGCACCCGGACCTCACCGATTGAAACTTTTAATATGGCTCTGTGATTTATCAAAAGTTTTTAATTACTGTGGAGATACTCTTTAAAAGAATGTGAGGAGCTTAAAGAGAATGCGTCGCTAGAAATTTTTTTTTTTTCTTTAGTTAAACAGTTATTATATACATGATTACACATTGTTCTAATTTTTTTAATATTTTCACAAGTCAGGAAATATTATAAATTAGATTCTAATTTATAACATTTCCCTTTGCTGGTCACTAGAGGGAGCAATTCTCAAAATTGCAGCATTGGCATGTGGTAAAGCAACCACATTACTTTATGCTGCAATATTGGAGAAGACACACTCGCTCTAGTGTGCTCAATTAATCCCTCTCCTTTATCCTGGCTAGTGCCAGGAGAAAGGAGGGTATTGAATGTTCAAACCTCCTACACTGTGTGCCGCCATTTTTTGAGTGAATGCACAGTGTAGGAGGATTAGATACAGTGGTTATAACACGAACATACACAAACAACTTATCTGCTCCTGCCGCTCCCCCCGGTCCGTCCGCTCTCTCCGCTCCTAGTCCTTGCTTCGGAAGCCGCAACCGGAAGTAGTCAACTTACTATCCGGCCGCGGCTTCCGGTCCACATGAAAATGGCGCCAGATGTCGCTCGGCCGAAGACCTTCCTTTTGGACTGTGTGGGAGCGGAGCAATGCGCCGTTCCCACACAGACGGCGTACACCATAGTGAATGGAACGGCTCCCGTTCACATTCTATATGGGGATGTATGTGCCGTATTCCATCTCTGTATGTGTCGTTAATCGACACATACAGAGATGAAAAAAAAAATGGCAGCCCCCATAGTGAAGTAAAAGAAAGAAAAAAAAAAGTAAAACACAAACACACAAATAAATAAAATTTACTTTAATAAAACACTAAAAGCAAATTGATACAAAATTATTTTTTTTGCGACACCTTCCCTTTAATGGCTGCAAAATAAACTGAGGATGGAGTATTTCACGTGAAGCGCCTTATAATCCCAATGACGTATATATTACAGCATTACATGACCAGTATTTCCCTCATGTCTTCGTATTGTATGGGTGAGAGCAATGTCAATAATGTAACGTGCCAGTAATGTGGAATCAGATGCCCTGCTCTCCTCATTCACAGAATACAGGCTTCTTAAAGGGGTTGTCCAGTCTTAGCCAATAAAATGTTATTCCTTGTATAATAAAACGTTATTCAGTTTTATAATATACTTTCTGTATCTATTCCTCACAGTTTTCAGGATCTCCGCTTGTAATCATTGAATAGGAACTTTCATTGGTTACTTCCAGGGGCTAAAGAATTGGCCTGATCATGTGATGGACCCACAGGTGCAGGCAGGACTCATAACACGACCGTTATTTTGTGGCCGTATGCTATCCGGAAAAAAAATTAGGACGCGTTATTATACGGTCCGTAATTGCGGTCGAGGCTCATTAAAATGAATGCAGATCTCTGATGACGCTCTTCAGCCCGTCCGTGGACTGTAAACACAGCTGCGGCCATGTACAACCGGCACAGGACCAAGGTCCTATTCACATGACAGGGATTCCCGGCAGTTCTTTGAACGGCCGTCACACGGCCGCAGTAGGTACAATAGACCCCAAATCGGGCTATTCACAAGGCCGATTTTTTACCAGGCCATCAAATAATGGGACATGCTCTATTTTCGGCCGTTCTCCCGGGCGCCCTGCTCCCATAGAAGTCTATGGAGCCGTGCACAGAACGGCTGTCACTTGGATGTGATCGTACTGACGGCCGAGCTTTCTGGCGCTCGCTTGCTCTCTTCTCACAGTGCGAAGTGCATGTGAGGAGGAGGAGGAGGAGGAGGGTATTTTTTGCTCCCTGTAGAAGCGGAATCCCTGGCCACAGCATTGCCGAAGCTGTGGCCGGGGTTTGCGCTCCATGAGAAGTCCCTGACTTCACTGTCCATATATGGACACAGTGTTGTCAGGGTCTTCTGAAGTGGAATCCCCGGTTCTGTGGCCGGTGTTTCCGCTCCAGGAGAAGTCCCTGACTTCACTCTCCATACATGAACGTCAGGGTCTTCTCCTGGAACGGTTCCCTACAGTGGCGCGATCTACAGGCAGGTAGGGGGTGCCATCTATGAGGGGGGTGCTATGTAAAAGGATGCTGTGTGGCGTTACCCACAGGGGCGCAGTGTGTGGCGTTATCTACAGGGGGCAGTGTGTGGCAAAAAATTTACAAATGGAATTCATCCGTTTTTAAAACAGATGCAAAACCGGTCAAAATCGTCCGTTAAAAACGGAAACACGGCCCGGAAAGGAACCGGTGCAAAACGTCCGTTTTCATCGGCCGACACGCGTGAATAGAGCCCAAGTGTGTTGCCTTAGCTACAGCTTTGTGCAGATACCACTTACCATTTTATTTTGTGAAAGGACATATTAAACGTAATCCATCTTCATTGGGAGACAAGTGATTCCTGTATAATAGTTGTAGTGACATTGAGTGATCAATACTGTGATCCAGAGACTGCTGTGTACACAGCGAGCACTACAATGCGGCCTCTCAGGACAAGTTTTTATCTGATCAGAACAATTGAATTTACAATGGCAGTAATTCTCAAAAGAATTCAATGTCACACAGGATTATGGCATGTAAAGCCCCCGTAGATCCATTTTAGATGGCTCTATTTTAGGGTCCTTATTACAGCCACAACATTTTAGGCCGGGTTCCCATGTAGTGTAAACGCTGCAAAATTTCCACATTGGAATTCTGAGTGGAAATTCAGGAGCATTTACAGGAGCAGCAAAGTTAATAAGATTTAGAAAATCGAATGCACATGTTGCGGGGGAAAAAAATGCAGTGAAAACGTTCATAAATTGACCTGCGGCGCGGATCTTAAATCTGTAGCATGTCAATTGATGGTACGTTTTCTTTTGCGGGCTTTCCCCGTTGAATTCAATGAGGATACAAAACCCACTACAGATAGCAAAGTGTTGTAACTAAACTAAAAGCTTATACTTACCACCCGTGCGTTGTCATAGCGACACTTTCTTCTGTTCTTACAGTCCGGCATCCTAGGATGTTTCATCCTGTGTGACTGCTGCAGCCAATCACAAACTGCAGTGTCATCCTAGGAGGCTGGACTGCACGACAACAGAGGGACATGTCGCCATGACCACGGCAGGGGTAGGTGTGGATTTATTTTTTATTTATTTATTCCCCCCCCCCCTGCACAAAAGTGTATTTTGTGCGTTTTCGAGTTCTACCGGGATTTTCTTTTCCTCCACTTCATCTTTAACCACCCAGGGTTTGTGGTAAAAAAGCAGCACACCGTGGTCCTTTAGTTCTTTGTAGTGGTTTGTAAAGGTTTGCACCTGCTTTGTACAGCGCTGTCATAGAAAATGAAAACGCAAAAACGCCAATATCCCCAGTCTATAATTATACTTTCCACCGCTCCAAATCAACCAGATGTTTAGTCCTGGCAAATATTTCTTTAAAACTTTGAGTGCAATTTGTTACGTTTAGATATGGCAGACTTGCCGTGGATTTGTGGTACCTGTTGCTATACTGGTATTTACTGTCATATTTGTTTTATAGATCTGTACACTGGGCATGCTGGGAGTTGTAGTTTTGCAATAGCTAAAAAGCCGGGTTGGAGAACAAGACTAGGGTATATTCACACGAGTGTTGTGTGTAAATACAATAGGAACTTTTTCTGGCTGTCATTATTGGAAATACTGTAAAAACAAATGCGTTTAAATACCCCCAGTTTCTGATGCGCGGGAATGGTATTACTGATACACATCACGTTATCCTTATTCTTTGAATGGAGACCACAAAGGGGGCGGTTGTAATCTGCTACAACTCCGCACAGAATACAGTCTGCTGCTATATATACAGGTTTTCCGCATCCTCCTTATTCACTGGCAGCAAACAGAGATCTTGAAAACGACAATCAATTGAAATACAAAGTATATTAGAATGTTGAAGAATCTTTATAAAGCTTTACAACCAGAAAACCATGTACGTATTGGGGACGTTGGGCCAGTGTTTGTGCCGGGCGCTGGCTGACTGTGTGGCACGACCTGCTGCTTTGCTGTGTGAGTGATGGTATGTTCTCCTTATCGAGGTGTTGATAGGAAAATGATCAATCGTGTTATTCTGCGCCGACCACCTGCTGGATTCCCACAGCAGCTCCTTCTACATAGTAAACCCAGCAACAAGCAGAATATAAAGTAAAGACATTTATCACCTCCAGCCGGACTATGGCTTGTGGTTTACTGAATATTGAGTCATTCAGAGCAATCTGGTAAATCTCTTAGAAATAAGCAGCCCTGTGTCTACATTGTGACCATAGTACAGTAGTCATGGGCTGTGACGTTTGCTGCTGGCGTTCAATTATTTGGGTTCTGTAGACTGTCCTATTACCGAACTACTGCTGGCGTGGGACCAGGGAAGAGTCACCACAGGAGCGCCAGGGGATTGGTGAGGAAATATACTTTTTATTTTAAACCATATCCACACTTATGGATTTAGCTGCAGATCCACACGTAATTTGCATCAATAGGATTTGATTGCGGATTTTAACTTCCCCCATGAAGTCCATTTAAAAATCTCCACCACAGGTCAATTTTTGTGCTCAAAAATTCTGCAACACTTAGGTGTAATTTGTTAACACTTGCGTGCTACTGCATTCTGCTGCGGAGTTTAGATCCACAAATCCAGATGGAAAAATCTGTAGCATTTTCGGCCCTTGTGGACTTGTCCTTGCTGTCAAGTAACCTTGAACAATTATTGCAGGTCAGATCTGGGACTAGTACTCCACTACTGCAGGGCTGGACAAATCTTATCCAGGACTAGGAGGTCAATCTGAGAGTTAGGAGTCAGTGAGGATCCACTACAGGACTGGTCCACGCAACCCAACAGAGCGATTGCTGCACATTTCACCCTTTTGTGAATCAATGGGCAAGGGCATGTTCACACAGGTCTGATGCGCTGCAGAAAAGTATGTAGTGCATATTAGCTAGAACCTTGGGAATTTCGGCTGAAAGATTGCACCAAAATGTGCTGCAGTTTTCGGCCGGACTCGCCACTGTGGATAAAAAAAAAAAGTCAACACTTCCCTTTACTGGTGTTGCCATAGCAACATCTCCCTGCTCCCCACCTCTGGTCTCTGTGCAGCCTGATCTCCTGTGATTGGTTGCAGCACTCACATGGGATGAAATGTCATCAAAGGAGGTCGGGCTGCATGGAGAACAGTCGAGAAAAAAGGAGCTTTTTTTCTCTCCCCCCCCCCCCCCCCCCTCTCAGCGTGTGGATGAGATTTTTTCAAATCTTATCCACTTTGCCGCTACTTTAATATGCTGTGGATTTTCTTCAACAAAATCTGTTGTGGATCATCTGGAGTTAATCCAATTTATGTGCACATTCCCATAAAAGCACGGAAAAACTAGTAACGCATGCAGAATTGCCACGGATTGCGGTTATTTCTTCTGTCCCATGAGATCATGGCCTTATTTGCACAAAACTAGTACAACCCGCACCACTGGTAGATGGAGTTCTATTTGCAGTCAATACTTTTTTTTGTCTTATGAATTTTGTAAAATGAAGATATTTTGTTAAATGTTAGTTACAGAACACACAATTTTGGGAAGGACCAATCAAAGAATTTGCCTGATATTTTGTAAAATGACTTCTGGTATATTTTGAGCTGCAGCCACCAGGTGGCGCATCCTGACAAAACAGCCATTCTGTCCAAAAAATGTTCAGATCTGCAATCCGGGTTCAGTTCTGCTCCATCATAGGAGCAGAACAAGGATACCAAAACCTCCGGATCCGTCGCATAAATGAAACCAACGGCGCCTGACGGAACCCATTGACTTTATTGGGTTTTGTCGGGTTTCCATAATTTTGTTGGACAAAACAGTTCTGCATATTGCGCTATCTTGTACTGCAAAAACAACGGAATCTGGGACAGAGACCCATAACGAAGCCTTCAATGCGGATGTGAACAGGGCCTTAATTGTGTTCTAATACAGTTAGAGGATCTGTCACTAGTTAGTAATGCCCAATCTTCTGACACACTGATTCCCGTGAAAATTGTGTCCCTAAATGTTCATTATTTTAAGTTGAGCTTTTTTCTAAATATGCAAATGAGTCTTGACAAATGGGTGTCAATACCAGCGATTCTCCTGAGGTGGAGCCTCCTCACAGCCTCTGACACTGTCCTATCAGCATGAAGCTGCTTCACACCGTGTGAGAGACTGAGGCTGGAGGGAAGGGGATCACTTCAAATAGCTATATCTGGGGCTGTGGACCACCTAGAACAGCGCTGGCATATGAAAGAGGAGACTAAGCAGTTCTAGCAGTGACACAAGCAGAGTTATCGCCAGTTGATTACACAGTCGGGAATGGAAGCTGTATACTATATGATCAGGCTGTGTTACCGAGCTGGGGAGAGGAGAAGCTGTATGATGATTGGACAGCGTCATACAGAAAACATTACACCGCATACAGTAAAAAGAAAGCGTTAAGCCCCATGCACACGACCGTATTTTCATCTATCCATAAATACTGTCCATACATACGGATGCGTAGTCATCTGCAACTTTTCCGCATATACGGAACGGTATCCGCAAACATGGTCTGTAGTGCATCCGTATATACTGATCTGGCAAAAACAAAACTAAGGGTATGTTCACACGCACTAATTACGGACGTAATTCGGGCGTTTTTGCCCCGAATTACGTCCGAAAATAGCGCCTCAATAGCGCTGACAAACATCTGCCCATTGAAAGCAATGGGCAGACGTTTGTTCACACGAGGCTTATTTTACGCGCCGCTGTCAAATGACGGCGCGTAAATAGACGCCCGCGTCAAAGAAGTGACCTGTCACTTCTTTGGCCGTAATTGGAGCCATTACTTATTGACTCCAATGAATAGCAGCGCCAATTACGTCCGTAATGGACGCGGCGTTCAAGCGCCTGCACATGCCGTTACAGCTGAAATTACGGGGATGTTTTCAGGCTGAAACATCCCCGTAATTTCAGCCGTTACGGACGCCCTCGTGTGAACATACCCTAACAATGATGTGCAACATCTGCAAACCTGGCGGCGCCTACCAACGCTTCCGTAGCTGTCCGGAATTACGAAAGCGCCCATAGACTTCTGTGGGGAGACTGTGCCGTAATTACGGAGAAGAATAGGACATGATCCGTAAAATATAGAACATTTCTACGGAACGGACACCCATCCATAAATATACGGAAAGGTGTCAGTAGCCCATAGAAATTAATGTATCCGCAATTACGGCTGAAAAATATGGTCGTGTGCGTGGGGCCTAACCTCCCGTTTGACAAGTATAGCCAAATTAGCATATTTAGAAGAATGCTCAGAACTTTGCAAATAATAAAAGTTTTTGGGGGAAAAAAAATGACACTGTAGTTATCAGCATCAAAGAACCTATTAGATTAGTTAGGAGATAGGGAATTAATAAACTAGCGGCAGTTGCACTATTGAACTATATATGTTTTTATTTTAAAGGGAACTTTTTTTTTTTTAACTTCAAGTTATTTTTATTATATTTAAGTTTTTTTTCTATATTTTTTTTTTTCTTCCACATGGTGGGATGTATACAAAATTAAATACAAATTTGACGTGTTTTCCTATGTTGGCCACCAGAGGGAGCACTTCCCAGAATTACAGCAAGGTGAATAAGGTAAAGTAACCGGACTCACAGCTTCTGTAAATGTGGGAGGGAATCTCGCATACAAATTTAACACTTGCTACCAGGTTTCTGTTCTGATCACTGGGGGTTCCAGTAGTAGGATAAACTTGTAATCCACAGATTTTTGGGGGATCCTTCTAACATAAAGGATTATGCAAAGCCGATAGCTTCTTTTTAAAAAGGGTTGACACAGTAATCGGCTTTGCTAACCTGCTTCTAGAAGTAATGTAGTATCACATATTGACCACCAAGGCGGCTCTCTGTTCTGGCACCTCTATAGGGGACCCCTGCTCGGGACCCCCTCAACAATGTCCACATGCTTTTATAAAACATGGATCGGGCTTGTCGTGAGCCTTATCAATCTCTTGAGAATCGTCTTGCAGTTAGAAGTCATTTGGGTCTGGTGATGTTATCAAGCTGACTTTTTATTGGGCGTTGTGCCAGACGTTCTTGGTTGGTAATGAGCCTGGTTTTGGGATGTCCGTGAATCATCAGGTCAGGGAGTTGTTTTTGCGGCCACACCTGATGACCCTGTAGGCAAATCACAATTCAATGGGTTTATTTCTGTTTAATACATACTGACTAAAACCTCATTCTCTACGCAGAACTGTCACGTCAAAAACACTTCCCTACCTGCCGGCTAGTCACATGGGGGTGCTGTATAGCGGACTGTTCTCCTGTGCATTTATTAGTGGACAGGAGAAGGTCCGCAGCTTATAAATGAGCAGATTTTTGATGTGGAAAAGGTTATTACTAAATATGATTGGCGAATGAGCGCACTTTTATCCCGATCATTGGCCGGTGTAAACATGGCGGCGATCAGCCGGCAAACGAACAAACACAAGTCTGTTGACTGATCGGATCTTTTCTGCTTCCTAAATATGAACCTTGTCTGCGGCACATCTAACCGTGTAAACGGGAATTGGTGCCGACAAGATGCAAACTGTAGGATTAGCGATCATATTAACAACCGTTCGGCATCATACTCATGCTCCATGTAAACGAACAACGTCTTATGGTCTGTTCGCACTCGTTGCCGGACACAATTCTGTGTATAAAGGCCCTATTATACCGGCCAATTATCGTGCAAACGATTGTTCGTAGAACGCTTGTTGTCGATAATTTCCCTGTGTAAACAGGGGAACGATCAGCAGATGAACGGGGAAACGCTCGATCATCTGCTGATTGCATCATTTAGAAAACTAAAATATTATTGTTGCCGGCAGCAGATCTACCAGTGTAAACAAGGAGACGCGCTGCGACATGATTATGTATGGGGACGTGCGATCGCATTAACAACCGCTCGTCCCCATACATAGCTCCTTGTGACTGGAGCAAACGAGCGCCGATCAATGAGCTGTCTTGTTGAATGGCGGTCGTTGCGCCAGCCAAAATTGGCCGGTGTAAGAGGACCTTAAGGCCTCATACACACGACTGTGTTTTTGCGTCCGCAATTCTCCCGCAAATCCACGGGAGAATTGCGGATCCATTCATTTCTATGGGCCCATACACACTATCCGTGTTTTCACGGGTCTCCGCATGTCCGCACATCCGTGCCGCAGAAACTCAGGACATGTCTTATTACGGGCCGCAAATTCGATGCGGACATGCCAATAGAAGTCAATGGGCCCGTGGAAATTGCGGATACACCTCCGTGTGTCATCCGCAGTTTGCGGATTTGCGGAAGTGTTGCTAGGCGACGAGCGGGAATGAGTTCTGTCGTCGTCCTGTTTTACCTAGGCTTTTTTTTTTTCATCCGCATTTTGCGGATTACATACGGATGAACTGCGGAGGACATTTCACGGAACACGGTCCTGGAATTTGCGGACCAGAAAAACACTACGGTCGTGTGCATGAGGCCTAAGGCTCTCTTGTTACTGGGTGTATGCCATCTGTCAGACGTTTGTTTGATGGATGCCGCCTATATTTTTTTTCTGCAATCTGCATTTTTCACTCCAAAAAAGAAAAAGAATACAAACATATAGGCTGGATCTACACGTCCCGGATTTTGTTGTGAATTTGACAAAGATCTCGCAGTTTTGCAGTGCAAAGGGTAAATCTGCGATAATCCGCAACATATCTGTGACGTGCAAACTCTGCCCTACCAGCCCAGCTGATGCCAAAGGACACTATTGGCATATGTTGGGCCCATTGGAGTCCATGCCGTGTTCTGCAAGCACAGTGTGAATGGAGCTTTTAGGCTATATTCAGACGAACATGTGCGAAGTCGGCCATCTGATTCGCACCCGCGTGGAGCCCGTTCTCATTAATCCTTCATAGACTTGTCTATTGAGGGATCCGTGAAATCTGACAAAAATAGGACTTGTCCTATTTTTTCACAGGCCCTTCACACGGTCCGTTAAAACAACAGGCTTGTGAACAGCCCCAAAGATACACACGCCATTTGTATGTTCGTCTAAACAAGCCCTTAGGGTATTTTTTTTTTTTTTCTTTGCTGCAATTATCACAAAATTGCTGCAAAAAAAGAAGAAAGCCACAATCTGCCCCTGTGAACGGGCATGTTCAGATGTGCAATCAAATCACGGTTTATCACTGTGAAATCGCAGCGAAATGCTGCGGTTTTTTAAAGCGTTTTGCTGGATTGCAATTTCGCCGCATCATTTGAATGAACCCAATGGTAACACACGGTGGAAATTCTGAGGATTTTACTTGCAGATTTGCGCAGGTAAAATCTGCAGCAGAATACAGTACGAGGCAAGTGGATGACCTTTTTTCAAAATTTTATTAACACGCTGTGGAAATTCAGTGCGCGGAGTTTGGCCTGCGGTGCAGATTTTAATAATTCTGGCACGTCAATTGTGTTCATTGTACCCTAATTTGCTGTGCATTTTTCCCAATGACTTCAATGGGGATGAAAAAAACGCAAGGCATCCAGTGTTGCCGATTTACCTGCTGATCCGCAGCCGCAGACTTATTTTTAAAAAAACTTTTTTTTTTTTTGTTGCAAATTCTCATTGGAATTTTTACCATTTGCAATGCAAAAGGGTGAGATCAAATCTGCAACTCCGGTAATTCGCGACGTGTGGACCCAGCCTCCGTGAAATCCACAGGAAAATCTCCAGCAGCAAATTCCACAGTGGAAAGCAAATCTGCTCAGGATCTTGTGGATTTTGATGTGGGTTTGTCTTGCAAATCCAGCGTGTGCGCTTCACATTGTGCATTTTAGTTGCATTTTCAAACGCTGCCAAAACGCATTGGTTTTTGTTTTTTTAAATACCAGCATATTTTTACAGTTTTTCAGCTGTAATCCTAGGCCTCATTCACACGGAGTTTTTTGCAGGAGAAAAATTCTGCCTCAAAATTCCATTTGGGATTTTGAGGCAGATTTTCTCCTTCCTACATGTCATTTGCTGCGATTTTTGCTGCGTTTTTCACTCGCACCCATTGAGTGCTACGTGCAAAAAACTCCCCGAAATACGCTTTCTCTGCCTCCCATTGATGTCAATGGGAGGTCAGAGGCGTAAACGAGCGAAGATAGGGCATGTTCCTCCTTTCTCCCGCGAGGTGGTATTACCGCTCACGGGAGAAAACCGCCCCCGCCTCCCATTGAAATCAATGGAAGGCATTTTCGGCCGGTTTTTGACGAGTTTTGCGGAGCGGTTTCCGCTCCAAAAAGCTTGTCGAAATACTCCGTGTGAACAGGGCCTCACATTCAAAGCTAGTCGTGTTTTTACAAATGCGGTTATTTTGGCAGCGTTTAAAAAAGGAACGAAAACGCACAATGTTTTATTTTCTTGTAGTTCTGTATTTGTCTTTGTGACGTGGTGTTTTTCTTTTTTTCTTTTTGTTTTTATATCAAAACTTGAGACCGAAAATCCTAAGCAGGTGTTTTTTGTTATTTAAATCCTAAATTTCCATCAGAACAAGCTAAATTGTTGTGATGTCTTATCGGGTACGGTTTTGTTACATGTGATCGTGTTTTTATTAGTGCCCACTGCTTTCTCAGTTTCAGTTCTAGTGGCAGAAACATGGACTCCATATTTGACTCGAATGCATAGAAGGTATTTTTCCACGTGCCGCTATGCGCCGCTAGTATGCTGGATTTCAACACGGTGTGCGTTTTACAGTAAGTTACAGCGTTTTTTTTTTCTCTGCGATGGTTCGAGGTGAAACACACATTTTACTTGTGGCCACCATGCGGTCAAAAAGAACACACCTTGTTTTGCTACTCTGAATTTTACGCGGCACGCTGTCATGACATACCGGCCTGTGCGAATACAACTTAAAGGCAATGTGTTGCCAGAAAAACATGTTTTTTTTTTTTTAAATTAAACATGTAGTGTGTGGGTGATTAAACATTGTTCAAATTTTTTTTATTTTTTTCACTAGTCAGGAAATATTATAAATTAATTCTAATTTATAATATTACCCATTTCTGGTCACTAGATGGAGCTATTCCCAAAATTGCAGCATTGCAACATTGGGTGAAAAGCCCTCGCTCTAGTGAGCTCTCAGCATCCCCCCCCTCCTTTATCCTGGCTAGTGCCGGGATAAACGAGGGGTTTGAACGGTGTAACCTCCTACACTGTGTGTCGCCATTTTTTGAGCTAACACACAGTGTAGTAGGTTTACATACAGTAGTAAACACACACAAACACGGAACATACATTTAAATCTCTTACCTGCTCCTGCCGCCGCGGCTCCCTCCGGCCCGTCCGCTCCGTCTGCTGCCGCTGGTGCAAGTGCACAAGTCCGGAAGCCGCGACCGGAAGTAGTAATATTACTGTCCGGCCGCGACTTCCGGTCCACAGGAAAATGGCGCCGGACGGCGCCAATTTCAAATTGGACTGTGTGGGAGCGGCGCATGCGCAGTTCCCACACAGACGCCGTACACACAAGTGAATGGGACGGGAGCCGTTCACAGTCCCTATGGGACTGTGGCTGCCGTATTCCATGTCTGTATGTGTCGTTAATCGACACATACAGAAATGGAACAAAAAATGGCAGCCCCCATAGGGAAGAAAAAGTGTAAAAATAAGAAAAAGTAAAACACAAACACACAAATAAATATAAACGTTTTTAATAAAGCACTAACATCTTTAACATATAAAAAAATAATTTGTGATGACACTGTTCCTTTAAAGGGGGTTTACTTTGATGTCCTATCTTTAGAATAACTTGATGTCCAACTCCCTGGATCCCCATTGATTTGAAGAATGAAGGAGTTGGAGCACCGCAATCCCATCATTGTTTACACCGGCTAAGTGACTATATGGTATTTTGACGTTTGCTTTCCAAAGAACCTTGCCCATGAGACAAGATTGCAATGCAAAGGGTTAAATCCGTGACTGCACATGAAAATCTGCGTGTAACTCGTGAATTTAATTGCATGGTTTTTAAAAGTAAAAAAACAAGACACATAAAAAAAAAAAAAATCCCTAGGAGCATTGACAATGACCTCATTTTCTTGTTCTATCCATTATCAGACGGCTGGGTTTTCACGTTGCGGCCAAAATGCGTTTTTTTTTTCATGAATATCGTGGCAAAATTTTGCAATTTTGCTGCGTTTTTCACAAACCTGTGGCAAAACACATCGATCCAGTCGTATCCTTCTGGTAGAGAGAAGACTTCTATATGTGATCTAGGGTTGGAATAGAGAGAAGTTATTTTACAAATTTTTTTTTTTTTTTTACAATGTATTCCGAGGAAGAAATTGGCCCCCCATTTTCTCTGTGATAACGGTTGGTCTCTGGAGAGTCGTGCAGTCCGGCAGGTTCCCCCAGTGATTTATAGTAGTTTCTTTTTTTTGTCCCTTTACGCAGAGATCGGGGCTCCCCACATCCCTCTTAATCAGTGTTATTAGGCATAACTTACGGTCTTCTCCTTTCCTGCTATTTTTGCCGACGGCTCCACATAGCTGGGAACTATTTCTACCTTCTTTTCCTCCAAAGACTTGTTATATACTGTTACTGGACTACTGAAGCTCATCCGTTCGCCCTGAAATCGATGTCTTTCCCTCCACGTAAAAGAAGCCGTGTGTGTTTTGTCCTGTTTTGGAGCAGTTGGATGTCTGTACCTGGAATATAGTCAAGTTTCTCGTTTCCCAATTTTGTGAGTAGCGTTGGGAATCCGAATATCGACATTGTTTCCAAGAAATGTGCGTGTTTCATTCCGCCAATGGTCCTGCTAAGTAACTACCACAGCTTGTGTGCTGTAATAAATGGACTCAAAGAACATTTTATCGCTTCTAGTTCCCAGTAAATATGTCATCTGGTCACACACACGAGCTGGGAACACCAAATGGCTTGTTATAGAACATCGTGATCGTCCAGTGATAAGAAGCAGCCTCTCCCTTCCCTTTGGTGACTGATTTCTCACCTGATTTCTTTGTCCGATGCATTGATATTGTGGGTTTTGGATGAGAACAGACCATATATATATATATATATATATATATATATATATATATATATATATATATATATATATATATGTATACATATCAGATCTGTCTGTGAAGAACATGTATGGCTCAGAATACTGAAGATTTATTTAAAAGCCAAAATAGATATAGTACGTTAAATGATATTGGGATTAGTGGTACATCCTTTTCTTCCTCTCTTTTATAACAGATCTTGCTGTAGTGCCACCGCAGGGTTGTCCAAGTGGTTTTACTATTTTCTTTGATCACCCTTTGCCCATCTCCATAGGTTGTAATGTCCAGTATTGTACTGTATACTGAGAGGCTGGGATATGACTCATCCCCGATTCAGATTATCTGACCGTCTGATGAATCTTCCCTGTCTAAATGTACGGCCACACGTAGCGTAAAAACACTTCGGAACTTCCTTTTGAATTTTCCGACCAGAACTTCCTTTTGGATTTTCCGACCGGAAATTCCGCAGTGTATTATAGTAGCCGCAAAGCGGAAAATCTTATACACACTCTGCCAGAAATATCAGCAGAGAAGACGTGCGGAAATTGACCTGCGGTGCGGATTGTCAATCTGCAGCATGTTAAATTCTCTTGCGAAAATGCTGCAGAATTTCTGCACTGAAAATTCGTACGTAAATTCTGCAGTGTCTATGCTATGTGTGGACGTACCCCAACAACCGCTCAGCTCCAGCATCTAATAGCGGTTTACCAGCCCATAGATTCAAGCCGAACTTTCTAGCTCTGTCTACTTTGTAGCGAGGGTGTCAGAGTCTTGCTGAGCACAACTTGTTCATAAGGATCTTTTGTCACGTTTCTTCATAGAACAATAGTGGAAAACACTGGGAGGTCCCATTTGGCGTTGGCTAAGAACGTCCACTGGTCATGCCCTTTTGATGAATCTGGTGCACTGTAGTAATAAATCTTCCTCACGGTTTCCTATTTGACTTCTGCTCCATTCTCCACAATCCTTACTAGCGGCTGCACATGTTCAATACGTACGTGCAGCAGGTTCACATTTTGTAAGATCACGTTGTTTCCCCCGTTATGACTTGTACTGAAGCCTCTAGTAGTTGCTGAATGATTTCACCTTCCTAAGCGTCCCCGTGATCTGATGTAAGTAAAAGCTTCACATAAAATGTCCTACTGATCTTAATAAGCTCCCCACTAGATGTGTTTGGGGCCAGAGAATCACTTCAATAAAGTTTTTAATATTTATCTTCTAGCCCTCCAGAATTTGTAAATGACGCGGGCAAATATGCACGGTCTATGCATGTCCCCTTAGACCAGGGGTCCGCAACGTGTGGCACCGGTGTCCAGCGCTGTTGTGTGCTTGGCGGCGCAGATCACCAGGAGAGAGGGCAGCGCTTCCTTGCGTTTGACACTGCTTGAACACAATGCAGCACTGCTCACTCTCATGGTGTTCAGCGTCGCCAAGCGCATAATGAAGTGTTGCTCTCTCCTGGTGATCAGTAGAAGTTCAGTAACCCCTCTGTAAAGGGAAAAAAAACAGCAGAAGTTGTCAGCTCTCTCCTATATGCAACCACCAAAATTGGTGTTCAGTAGCCGTGGTCTCTCCTATGTGCACCCCCCCCCCCCCCCCCAAGGTTGAGCATGTATCTCCCATAATGTGAGGTGCGCAAAGTTACTCACTTCTGCATTGAACTCCTAAGCACTACGGTCTCCTGGCAAGGAGAGGTCGGGGTCCCATGTTCTTGCGATTGGTGGTAGCCCCATTGATCTGATTTACTACAGATCTAACATTTTATCATCTATTCCGCCGATAAGTAATGAAAGGTTACAATGTCATATCTATATAAATATGAAATAGAGAAATAAAATGAACTGCTTCCCTTATGGCAAGAAGAGGACTATATTTTAGTGTTCCTGAAAACCATTGTGGTAGTTTATGGGGATCTTGTGCCGGGCTGGTATATTTACTGCTTTCATGAAGGAATATCAGAGACTGTGTATAGTTAATGGTGTTTTTTGGCATTTACATTTTTATTTTTTCTGTTATTACGTTGTTATACTGTTACTATTTTCCTACACTTGGTTGTGGCCAGGACTAATCCTTCTCTTCTATAATCGTATTATTTATAGACAATATTGGTTTCTATGGAGAACTTCCTATGGCTTTGTTTTCTGCCAACACTTCTCCTTTTTGTTATCTGGCCACAGGAAATAAGTGAGGTCGACGTCCGCTTCATGGCAAACCACAGGTCAAAGTTAAAATCATAGTCAATGTGCAATATACATCCTTTTTTATTTTTTTAAATTTATTTATTTTTAATGTTTTGTTGCGGTCATGGAGCTCAGCGATGTGCCTGAACCACTCTCTAAAGCGCCTCCACCTTGTAATCTAGGGGGTAAGATGAGCTGATTTGTTGTTTGACACTTGTCAGTATTTTGCCCCACTGACCTATTTGGTTTTTGGGGTCTTTGTATTCGCATTAGGAGATTTCAGAGCACATGTTAGTAGTATCTTAATTTCTAGTTGTTCAGAGGACTGTCCTGGACGAGTGACATCAATTTACTCGTACGTGTTTATTGAAAATTCGACCTCTGTCCCCTTGTACAAAACTCCCGTATTATAAAATAATTTTTTGAACGTTTTTTTAAATTCTTCCCTGTTCCCCCTCTGTGACTATTCTGGTCCCCTGTCATATCCGTTTACGTTGCTGTTTGCAATCATGTGCAGTGGGCTGGCCAATCACGTGACATGTCCTGCTTTTGGCCGACACGTCTTCATCACGTAATAGTCTAAACCGTTACTGCGGGAGGCCGTGGGGGAGCAGTGAAGGTGATTACATTAAGACATTTATTTTCTCCTTCTCCCGGGCGGGTTCTGACCTCTCAGGTAAAAAAAGTCATGCCAATGGGAGGTGGAAAAAAACAAACAAACTGCTCGTTTGGTGCGTTTTTATGACACGCTTTTTGCATTTGCTGAATGGAAGAAAAGCAGGGAAAAAAAATGCTTGGATTTCAAAATCTCAAATCCTGAAGGATTTTTGAGGCTACTTTTTCTGAAAAATTCTGGGTGAACTAGGCCAAACCCTTCTGCTATAGTCTAATGCCAGTTTTTATTTGAGTATCTGATTTGGTGGTGGATGAATTTTCAGGCATTGGCAGAGGGCCTGGTGGGTCACATAATGGCGTTTGGGAAGGACTTAGGGTATGTTCACATGGCTTATTTACGGACGTAATTCGGGCGTTTTCCGCCTCGATTTACGTCCGAAAATACGGCTCGATAGCGTCGGCAAACATCTGCCCATTCATTTGAATGGCTCTTACGATGTTCTGTTCCGTCATTTTTTTTTTACGCCCCGCTGTCAAAAGGCGGGGCGTAAATAGACGCTCGCGTCAAATAGCTGCCTGTCACTACTTCAGACGTTAAATGGAGCCATTTTCCATTGACTGCAGGGAAAAACAGCTCCATTTGCATCCATAATTGACGCAGCGAAAAAGCGCCTCAACATGCCATGACGGCTGAAATTACGGAGCTGTTTTCTCCTGAAAACAGCCCCGTAATTTCAGCCGTAACGGATGCTGCCGTGTGAACATACACTTACAGTTCTTTGCACTTCCACCCACTACTATTCTACCTGTCTACTAGGAAGGGTACTGTGTATAAAGGCCGGCATGCCACAACCACTACTTTGTGGCCTGACAACATCCAGGACTGCACAAATGCCAGAATAATCCCCTCGCTGTCTGGGTCGGTCCCTACAGTCCGCTTTTCCCACACTGCACCAGGGATGTTTTGTCTCTTCTTCCACTGGATTGTTTTTTTCCCTTCCACTTGTACAGCTTGTACGTCTCTGGGGTCAGTGGTATGATATGGGCGGCATTGTAAGTTAGCAGTTACCTTTTCATAAAGGGAAGTGATAGATTATTAGGTCGTACATAGAAACTGGTGGTTCACTCAGTGAGGAAATCTTGAGTTTAAAGAGGCTCTGTCACCACATTATAAGTGGCCTATCTTGTACATGATGTGATCGGCGCTGTAATGTAGATTACGGCAGTGTTTTTTATTTAGAAAAACTACCATTTCTGACGGAGTTATGACCTATATTAGCTTTATGCTAATGAGTTTCTCAATGGACAACTGGGCATGTTTTACTATATGACCAAGTGGGCGTTGTAGAGAGAAGTGTATGACGCTGACCAATCGTGACCAATCGGCGTCATACACTTCTCTCCAGATAGCGATATAGCTATATCACTATGTGCAGCCACGTAAACACACTATAAAATTACTGCAGTGTCCTGACAATGAATATACATTACCTCTAGCCAGGACGTGATGTGTATTCAGAACCCTGACCACTTCTCTGCACGTCTCTGTGACTTACAGCATCGCACAGTGAGTTCTCGCTGAGAATGACCGTTTACAGCGTAATCTCGCGAGACTGCCAGCTATGCTATAAATCACAGAGAAGTTCAGAGAAGTGGTCAGGATTCTGAATAGACATCACGTCCTGGCTGGAGGTAATGTATATTCACTATCAGGACACTGCAGTAATGTTAGTGTTTGTGTATGTGGCTGCACATAGCGATATAACTATATCGCTATGTGCTGTATAAATGAATGGAGAGAAGTGAATGACACTGATTGGTCAGCGTCAACACTCCGCTGTACAACGCCCAGTTGGCCAAAAAGTAAAACACGCCCAGTTGTCCATTAAGAAACTCATTAGCATAAAGCTAATATAGGTCATAACTCAGTCACAAATGATCGTTTTCCTAAATAAAAAAAACTGCTGTAATCTACATTACAGCGCCGATCACATCATGTACAATATAGGCCACTTATAATGTGGTGACAGCCTCTTTAACCTGTGCGATAAAAATAAATAAATATGCTCTCAAATAGTTGGGCTGCTTGGCCAAATTATAGACCTTTTAGGGGTGGATGTGTCAGAGGAAAATAGGACACAAGGACGATTGTGAGGTGTAATGGTTTGCAGAGCTGGAAATTTCTTTCAGGGCATCATAGAACAAAGCCTTAGGACTTATTCAGACAAACGAGTGTAAACTGTCCTATTTTTTCACGGCCCTTCACACGGTGTGTTAAAACAACGGCCGTGTGAGCCGCCCCGTTAAAATACATGCAGCTGTGTGATAGCTGTTGAAACAACGGCCCATCCATGGACGATATTTACGTTAGTCTGAATAAGCTCTTACTATCCGGCCTGACGTTGTACTGACCCCAGAAGACAGATGCTGTGCGTGTTTTGTTTTTTCTGTATACTGGAGCATACTTTATTTTTGGATTTGTGTTCCATTATTTCCATTTTGACTGATTTTCTATAGGAGCAGTTGTAAGAACAAGTTTATAGTTAGAGGCTCTGTCACCACATTATAAGTGCCCTGTCTTCTACATAAGGAGATCGGCGCTATAATGTAGGTGACAGTAATGCTTTTTATTTAATAAAACGATCTATTTTCACCACTTTATTAGGGATTTTAGATTTATGCTAATGAGTTGCTTAATGCCCAAGTGGGTGTGTTTTTACTTTAGACCAAGTGGGCATTGTACAGAGGAGTGTATGATGCTGACCAATCAGCATCATGCACTCCTCTCCATTCATTTCCTCAGCACATAGGGATCCTTTTAGATCCTTATGTGCTGTCTTATACTAACACATTAACAATACTGAAGTGTTTAGACAGTGAATAGACATTCCACGGGATGTCTATTCACAATCTCTGCACTTCGTTACTCTGTCTGTGGTAGTTACAGCAGAGGACGCGTAATCTCGCGAGTTTACGCGGTAAATTACAGGTTACAACGAGATTACGCGTCCTCTGCTGTAACTACCACAGACAGACAGAGTAACGAAGTGCAGGGATTGTGAATAGACATCACATGGAATGTCTATTCACTGTCTAAACACTTCAGTATTGTTTAATGTGTTAGTATAAGACAGCACATAAGGATCTAGCAGGATCCCTATGCGCTGAGTAAATTAATGGAGATAAGTGCATGATGCTGATTGGTCAGCGTCATACACTCCTCTGTACAACGACCACTTGGTCTAAAGTAAAATTAGCATAAATCTAAAATCGCTAATAAAGTGGTGAAAACAGATTGTTTTATTAAATAAAAAGCACTGCTGTCACCTACATTATAGCGCTGGTCTCCTTATGTTGGAGATAGGGCACTTATAATGTGGTGACAGAGCCTCTTTAAGTGATCTGTTTTGAACAATCCTCTTTTGTTGGAAAGGTCCTCTACCAACAAACTGATTATAGCCAGATCTAGTCTATGGAGGGACCTGGCAGTAAGGGCGCCTTGTACACGGGCCAATGATTGGGCAAACGATTGTTCGTCGGCTGATCTGCTGGTTTCTGCACCATTAAATATTATCGTAGTCGGCAGCTCATCTGCCTGTGTAAACAGGGAGCTGTTCTGCTGACGTGATAGAGATGTATAGGGAAGAACGATTGTAGTATCCATCGCTCGTCCCATGCATCATATCTCCTCGTGAAAGAAGCAAAAAAGCGTGATCTGTGCTCATTTTCACGGCTCATAACGGGCTTTGTAATAGGCCCCGAAGTGATCAATTCCCTGGCAGCACTAACACAGGACCTATGAAGCTTTACACACTTCCCATAGAAAGAAACAGGCCGTCAGTGTAGTGTATTGACTAGACATTATTTGTAGTCGCTCTCCACTCATAGATGAGGGTCATGAACACAGGACCCACAGCCATTGATTTAAAATTCATTCATAGGGTATTTGTAAATGGGTTTTCTAAATCAGACAACCATATAAATAGACGGTAGTAGCGCATGCACATGTCCGTATTACAGTTACATGGCGAGGAGGGAATCTGATTGTCCTGGGAGATCAGGAAAGCCTTTATATCCTTTCCCATCCTTAAAGTATTCAGTTTATGCACAGATCCTTGAAGGGGTTTTTCGATTTGAGAATTTGTATGTCCACTGGTTCTATACTCTGCCCCACACCAAAGTTATGTATTTACAGTTCCGAAAGTGCACCCGTTCTCGGTTCTTCACGGCACGTTTGTTGCATGTACCGTATAGCAATCACATGGTCTAGGAGCCGACACTCTAGACCAGTATACGGCATGTCACTAGTGACTTTTCGTTATGTGGGCGCCTTCCTTCACTGCGGTCAGTGGTGGGGTGGGGATCTCCGAAAACGCTTTTAATATAGCAATATTCATGAACTGAATTGTGAGTTGACACATGACAATCGGTGGATTCGGCCGACTTTTATAACATCTATGGCCACCTTAAGTAGCTAAGTAGGGGGCACTAGCAAGACAGAAAGCATCGGTCAGGGTTCCTATAGACCGTGGTCCATCCTAATTCATGCTAGAAGTGATTTGCGATTTGTGCCTCGATGGCCCACGTTTACATAGACTCATGGGATAGTTGGAGTTATTTATGTAAAAAAATTTTTTTAAAAAAAAAAGCATGCCCTTAACCCCATTGCAAGTTTTCACGTGCATGGGAATGGTCACCTTCCCGCGTTATGGCGTGCATGTACGTGGTGGTGATTGCGTGGCCACAGAAGCTGTGCCCGGGCAATCACTGCGGGAGCCGGCTGTGACTGATAGCCGGGCTCCCGCTGCAATGGTTAAGATTGGAGAAACCTCCAATCTCAGTCTTTTAACCTCTTATATGCCATGATCAATAGCGACCGCTGAATTTAAATGATTTGACAGAGGGAGGGGGCTGACCGACAATCTAACGAAGGCCCCCAGACCTGCACTGGCTTTATGCCTATTAGACCGTGCCAGAGGATATGACCTAATGGATTGCTTGTCAGTTTTACACTAACAGGCAGTAATGCTTTGGTGATCAGATCGTATTGTGGGACTAAAAAAAAAAAGATTTAAAACTGTTAAATAACGTTTATGGAAAAAATAATACAAATATGAACAGTAAAAATAAAAGATTTTTTTTTTTCCATAAGTGTAAAAAACAAAAGTACACATATATGGTATTGCCGCGATGGTAACGACAGAAAAAATAAAGTTAACACATCAAACCGCATGGTGAGCGCCGTAAAAAAAAAAAAATAAGTTGTGAAATTGCTTCTCTTCCACACCCCCCCCCCAAATATAATAAGTAAATAGATAAGTCCTATGTACCTTAAAATAGTAACGATGAAAACTGCACCCCGTGTTGCAAAAAACAAGCCCACATGTGGCTGCATTAATGGAAAAATGAGAATGTTACAACTCCTGGAGTGCAGCGATGTAAAAACTCATTATTGTTGTTTAAAAGGGTTTTTATTGTGCAAATTTAGTAAAACTACAAAAACCTATACATGTGGTATCGACATCATCGTACTGACCCGCAGAATAAATGTACCATGTGACTTACCCTGCATAGTGAACGGTGTCAATTTAAAGCGTGAAAAACATTACTGGAATAACTGTTTTATTCCATTCCCTACCCACAATTTTTTTTGTAAAAGTTAATTTAATATATACACCCAAAAATGGTGCTATTAAAAAATACCGCTCGTCCCTCGTACGGCTATGTCGACGGAAAAATAAAAAAGTTTTGACCTTCAGAACGAGGTGGTGATAAAACCAAAAAGTGCTGCGTCCCCAAGGCCCAGAATAGCTGCGTCCTTCATGGGTTAATAAATTTGGCACATTTTGAACTGTCTTGACAGTCAGAAAATATAGTCTATGGCCCAGATTTATCAAAAGTGGCGTTATTTTAGCCAATGTCTAAGTTGAAGGTAAACACGTTTTATTGTATGTAGTGACAAATTCACGAGTGTCCCCGTTTTGATAAATTTGTCACCCCGAATTTAGCTTTCACATTGACTAATATTACTCCTGGGTCTGTGTGGAGCAGAGATGGAACTTTTTTCCAGGGTGGAGCAGTAACTGACGTGCAGGGTGCAAATGGTTAATAGATAATGTGACTTAGCAGATTAGACACAATTTCTGAGTAAAATGTATTTTCCTTTCACACCCTCCTCTCCGCAAACGCTGAGGGAAAAGGAGCTGAAAGGCCCTGTTCACACAGAGGTTTTTTTGCAGGCAGAAAAAAAATCTGCCTCCGAATTCCTTCAGGAATTTTAAGGCAGATTTTGAACTGCCTGCATTTTTTTTCCTGCGTCCATTCGAAGCTAATGCAAGGACTGTGGGCAAAAAAAGCCGCAAAAAATGATCAGAAACGAGAAAGGGCAGGCCACTTTTCCTGCGAGCGGCCAAACAAAGAAAAACGCCTCTGCCTCCCATTGAAATCGAGTGCGTGTTCGGACTTTTTGGCGCTAATTCCAACCCGGTTTTCGTGTCAAAATCAGCTAAAAAAAACTATGTGTGAACTGACCCAAATAAAGTAAAAGAAAGCTTAGGTAGAATTCTCCTTTCATCTTCTCTTTAGATACCACAGGAGGGGGGGGGGGGCTGCACTCTGTAATTTGTAGCTTCCCCTCCTGCTCCTCATCTGTGTCCGAAATCCTCTCCTTCATTTCTATCACTCCTCTGTACTGCCCCAAATTACTGACCTTTTTATTTTCTTTAGTGGCTCTCCTGGCACACTGCCCCCATAATTCTCCAATTAGTTAAAGGGGTTGTCTGAGATTTAATAAATAAATAGGTATTAAATAGGTGGACAATCCCTTTAAAACATTCTCTGCCAGCAGCCACCACTAGGGGGAGCTTGTGGTATACGGATTTATACAGCTAGCATTGAGTTCAAGGGAGAATGCTCTCACTGAGAGGGTGTAATGTTGCTACCGTGAACGCTTTGATTTTTATTGACCGATGTACTTGGAGTGCTGCTTCTTCCATCTGTGGTTTGAAGTTGTGTAAAGAAGGTGAAGTGGTCGTTTACCTTGAAGCTATAGCACTCGCCGGAGAAGGTTCTCTCATTGTGCAGCTTCATCTCTACTTTTCTCAAGTTCAAGGGAGCTGTATAAATCTGTATGCAGTACACTCCCCCTAGTGGTGAATAAGTGGTTGTAAGGTGGTAAGAAATAAAAAATTAAAAAATATAATATATAATTAAATGGTAAATAAAATTAATAAAGTATGTACTACTTCTTCCATAAAAACCCCAGGCGTTACACCCACCAGAAAGCAGAGTGGTGTAGAATTTGAGCTACGCCATTAGGGGGTTAATATGCACTTACAGGACACCAATTATTATAAAGGCGGCTTGGAATGATTACTAGTGACTGGATTTCAGGTTTGGTATTGATTTCAGGGTATCTTTACTGTATGTAATCTGGGACTTGTTTGTTCACTCTCGCAGCAAGTCCTGTCCTGGCCCGTGATTCCGGCTTGTCTCCATTGTCGAGTTGGTAGTCAGGACCCCTTGTTTGTCTCTGGGAAACATGGCTTTACGTCATTGGGTTTCTTGTGCATAGAAACTGAGACATAAGTAAATATTGTGATTTACTGCTTTCCAGCGCTGAAACGCCAGCCTGTGGTTAAACGCAAAACCGTATTCTTGACGTGATGAGACAATACAATTTTAAGTGTCTCAATTAATTTTCCTAATAGATTTAAATCACATTTTATTGACCACCCTATGAAACTTGTTGGGCTCTGTTGCAACATTATGAGGGTTTGTCGAAATTGAATTAAAAAACAGATCCTTCATCACAGTCATTGCTTTAACCCACCATAATGCAAGTATGAACAGAGCTGTAAAGGGGGTATCTCATTAGGACATAAGGGGGGCTCAGGAGTGGAGAGACTCGCCAAACATTGGCTCTTGCCTTGTCCATGTATTATGTTTGAATGTCCAGCGTGTAATATTACCGCTGCAGGGGAAATGTATGGCTGGACGGAGTTGATCGCTGGGGGTTTGCGAAGCTGGACGGAGTTGCTCGCTGGGGGTTTACGAAGCTGGACGGTGTTGCTCGCTGGGGGTTTGCGAAGCTGGACGGAGTTGATCGCTGGGGGTTTGCGAAGCTGGACGGAGTTGATCGCTGGGGGTTTGCGAAGCTGGATGGAGTTGATCGCTGGGGGTTTGAGAAGCTGGACGGAGTTGATCGCTGGGGTTTTGAGAAGCTGGACGGAGTTGATCGCTGGGGGTTTGCGAAGCTGGACGGAGTTGATCGCTGGGGTTTTGAGAAGCTGGACGGAGTTGATCGCTGGGGTTTTGAGAAGCTGGACGGAGTTGATCGCTGGGGTTTTGAGAAGCTGGACGGAGTTGATCGCTGGGGTTTTGAGAAGCTGGACGGAGTTGATCTCTGGGGTTTTGAGAAGCTGGACGGAGTTGATCGCTGGGGGTTTGCGAAGCTGGACGGAGTTGATCGCTGGGGGTTTGCGAAGCTGGACGGAGTTGATCGCTGGGGGTTTGCGAAGCTGGACGGAGTTGATCGCTGGGGGTTTGCGAAGCTGGAAGGAGTTGATCGCTGGGAGTTTGCGAAGCTGGAAGGAGTTGATCGCTGGGGGTTTGCGAAGCTGGAAGGAGATGATCCCTGGGGGTTTACGAAGCTGGACGGAGATGATCCCTGGGGGTTTTCGAAGCTGGACGGAGTTGATCGCTGGGGGTTTATGAAACTGGATGGAGTTGATCGCTGGGGGTTTATGAAACTGGACGGAGTTGATCGCTGGGGGTTTATGAAACTGGACGGAGTTGATCGCTGGGGGTTTATGAAACTGGACGGAGTTGATCGCTGGGGGTTTATGAAACTGGACGGAGTTGATCGCTGGGGGTTTATGAAACTGGACGGAATTGATCGCTGGGGGTTTATGAAACTGGACGGAGTTGATCGCTGTGGGTTTATGAAGCTGGATGGAGTTGATCGCTGGGGGTTTATGACACTGGATGGAGTTGATCAGTAGATTGGTAGGCCGGTTTTACTTTTAAAAAGGAATTGTTAAGAAAGAGGCCCCCAATAGTTTGATGCTTTGACCACAGTTTCTTGTTCAGCATTCAATGGGTAAGAATTATCAGAACTAGTGCAAGACAAAAGTAGTGACGTTGCATATAGCAAGCAATCCGATTCCACCTTTCACTTTTTAGAGGCCGTTTGGACCACATGTTGACCTTTATCTAGTACCTTAGTGACATGCCCATTTCATGCGCCTTGTGCACATTCCCGAGGGATGTGAGGCGTCGTATTCTCCCCTTAAAGCAGCTATTTAGGCGACAGTCTCTTTGCTGTGGCCTATTGAGCCTCCTTCCTCCTTATTACCACTTTGTGTTCCTATGAGGACTAATATTGTAGACAGACCCTTCAGGAGGCGGGTTTTTTTTCATGCTTTCTTGTGTGTATCCCATCAATAGTGCAGCCTAGTGTAAACCATAGTCTCTATTTCTGCTTTTACATAATATAAATATATTCAAACTGATGCTCGTATTTACAATACATAAATCTAACGTTTACTTGGTGACTACAAATGCTTCTTAACTATAAAAAGCCGCAATAGAAACTTGACGTACACGAGCTCATCAGATCTACTGTTTTTGTGTACATTATTGCTTGCAAAGTGAAAACGGATGGTGGTTGTGGAGCCCGCTGACACCTGCCACACACACATCCTTTCTTCCTCTCCTGAAGATGAGCAGTTCTTGACCTTTTTACTTTCATCTCTCCGTCGTGTCTGGTTAGTTGCCTTGATTCTCAGTAAAGAGGAAACGCTTCCACTTACGATATGTGGTTAGATTTCAAGCAGCTCTGGTGAAGCTGAACTGATATTGAATTTGACCGCCACAAATGAACTGGCTGGACAGACAGCGGGTGACCATGGACTGGAGGCTCCATAGTCTGGTCAGAAATGGCTTCAGGTAGGAGACACAAGTGTGTTTTTCCCAAATCATCTTGTATATTCATAGTGTTTTTTTACCTTTATTATTTATGTATTTATTTATTATATTCATCTCTGATTTTATTAATTTTTTTAATTGCCCTTGAGGTTTTAGGTTTCTATGTAGTTTGTGATTGTTGGATAATATATAGGAGCTTGTAGTAAATTTGGTACTTCTAGTTCTAGACTACGGTGGGGTTTTTGTGTGTTGCGGCTAGCCGTTTCTGATTGGGGTATAATTGAATTGTCTTGTAGAAGCTGCCTGACTGTCCCATCTGGTTAATATTATCATTAACGTCTTGAAAACATATTAGGCATCAGTCAGTAATTAAAAAAATAAAAATATATATAATAAAAATGTGGCCTTAATATTGGTTGTCGACTCACTAGGTTTGGCTACCGCTGTAGAAATGTGGCAATCTCCATTCATCCTTAGTGTTTGTCCGGTCTGCAAATTGCTGATTTAAAAATGTTGAACTTTTTAGTATTGCTGTTAGATCAGTTTTCAATGTGTTTTTTTTTAAATTCTTGCTTCTTGAACACCAGAAATACAGTGTTTCAGATGTTTCCACCTCCACCACCTGACCACATATATCAGCAGATGTTTGTAAATGGTTTCAGTCATTTCTATGAATCCGAATTTGTACTTATGTTTTAGTGATCGCCATCTTGGGTTTGTTGCTCCTATGACTTTTAAGCCAAGGCGAAAACTTCAGTTATCTACGGCTGATAATCGTCCCTTGCTCCTTAAGTTCCTAAGGAAGTTTTTTTTTTATTTCTACACTTTTGGGTTTTATGGGTCTGACTTAAATAAGTTTTATATTTCCTCCATTGTTTACATTTTGTCATTTTTATATATATATATATATATATATATATATATATATATATAATGTGTGTGTCGTCCAGCCAGCTGAGGAGAAAGGAAATGACTGAAAATATCATTATAACATTTTGAAAAGCTTCCTTTTTATCTTTAAAAGCTGGGCATTTTCTCTTGACTTTGCATCTTTTATATTTACCGTATATAGTCAAGTTGAAAGGGATAATAGAAGATTTTTACTACGTGATCTGGTTCCTCTGTTAAAAATAAACTCAAAAATGCCTTTCATGTGTCGCACCTTGTGGGTATGCCATTGCTAGTGTATAAAAAATTTAAAGGGAGAATCCACCCAAAATGTTTGGGAGCACCCTGGACTTGGGCTTCTCTAGCTTACGAGGCACCGTTCTGATGGTCTCTCTGTACTGCGTACAAGCTCTGTCAGGAGCCGTATGTATAGACCTATTCTCCACTAGAAGAGAGAATACCTCCGGATACACAGAGCACAATGAAATAGGAAAAAAACGAAGTTTGCCTTTATATGATATTGGAGGCATATAGAGGTACAGTATATGTACCTCTCCGGGAGTCTTATTACGGCTCCGTACAAAACGTCTGCGTGCGTGATACCGCGTGCATCAATTTCTGTGAAAAGTTACCATGCGTGTGTGACCACTTCTCCGTTGATGGCCAGGACTAGATCGAGTCCGTCCTTTTAGTGTTTGAATTTATTCTTTGTCATAGTATGAGGCTTTTATTCTGGATTTTCGTTTTATTTTTCCTGTCATCAGTAAGGAAGTTTTAGGATAAGTTCACCACGTTGAAAAATGCGCCGAAAAATGGCCGGAAATGCCTCTCATTGATTTCAATGGGAGGCGGAGGCGTTTTTTCCCCATGCCCTATCTTCAGGCGTTTACTTCTCTGACCTCCCATTGACATCAATGGGAGGTCAGAGAAAGCGCATTTCGCTTTGCTTTTTGCCTGCGGCGCTCAATGGCCGCAGGCGAAAAACGCAGCGAAAATCGGCATGCAGGTAGAGCAATATCTGCCTCAAAATTCCAAACGGAAATTTGAGGCAGATTTTCTGCCTGCAAAAAGCTGTGTGAACCCAGTCTTAGGCTGGGTTGGGTTCACACACCCTATTTACGGACGTAATTCGGGCGTTTTAACCTCGAATTGCGTCCGAAAATACGGCTCCAATGCGCCGGCAAACATCTGCCTATTCATTTGAATGGGCTTTACGATGATCTGTGCTGACGGTCATTTTTTTTACGCGCTGCTGTCAAAAGACGGCACGTAAAAAAAGACGCCCGCATCAAAGTAGTGCCTGTCACTTCTTGGGACGTAATTGGAGCCGTTTTCCATTGACTCCATGGAAAAACCGCTCCAATTACGTCCGTAATGGACGCAGCGAAAAACGCCGGCAACATGCCATTACGTCTGAAATTCCGGAGCTGTTTTCTCCTGAAAACAGCTCAGTAGTTTCAGCCGTAACGTAGGCTGCCGTGTGGACATACCCTTACTCCAAAGCCATTTTTATCTTGAAAGCAAAAAAATAAAGTGGAGTTGTGCTTGCACGCTTACTAAAGGGACATTTAACTTCGTTATGTAACAATGTAAAAATTCTCTCCAAATTTTAGCACGTACACATTTTTGGTGACTGAAACCTAAAATTTGTATTTTTCATTTTTTTACTTAGAAAAGGCTGTTAAAAGCGTTTCCCTGCAAGTTTTTAAGGCTTGCTTCACACACCGCGTTTAGGGCCTGTTCACATCAGCATTCGGTTTCTGTTGATCGGTTCTGTCGGACCTTTCAGTCGACTGCACTTTTGATTTCGTCAAAAAAAGGAAGCCTTACGGACGGAGACAAACGGAAACCATTAGCGCATGTGGCATTACCATTGAAATCAATAGTAATGCTAACAGAAAGCTATGGTTTCCGTTTGCCTTTTCCGTTGATGGGAAGATCTGACGGAACCCATCAACAGAAACCGAATGCTGATGTGAACGGGCCCTTACTTGCGTCTTCGGTTTTATTTCCCCCCAAAAAATGATGCGGCCGGATGTTGCTTTGCATCTATGGTAAAATATGAGAGCGCTTATACACTAGGGCTAGGCAATTTTGCCAAAAAATAAAATCTAGATTTTTTTCAACCCTATGGGCGATTTTCGATTTGAATCTATATTTTCTTATTACTGTTAAACTGAAAAAAAAATTGGCAAGAGATAATTTAATAATTATTTTCTTTATATAAATAACTTTTTAACATATATTACCATAATAATTGTACGTAACTTCACAACTCTTAACCTCTGCAAATACTCGATCAGAAATACTATCGGAAAATGTATATCTAATTGATTATAACTTCTGTCAACCTGTTCCCGGCATGAAACAGGCTAACAGAATCTATACTCCATTATACACTGCGTGCACGAACATCTAAAGAGGCTCTGCCACCAGATTATAAGTGCCCTGTCTCCTACATAATATTATCGGCGCTGTAATGTAGCGAGTACTGTCATTTCAGCAAGTTATGAGCAATTTTAGATTTATTCTAATTCGTTTTTTAACCCCTTAAGGACGCAGCCACGTTTGGACCAAATGACAGAGCCTCCTTTTTTAAATCTGACGTGTCACTTTATGTGGTAATAACTCCAGAATGCTTTTACCTATCCAAGCGATTCTGAGATTGTTTTCTCGTGACATATTGTACTTTATGTTAGTGAAAAAATTTGGTCGATAAGTTCAATATTATTTGTGAAAAACACCAAAATTTAGAGAAAATTTGCAAAAATTTGCATTTTTCTAAATTCAAATGTATCTGCTTGTAAGAAAGATAGTTATACCACACAAAATAGTGACTAGTTAACATTTCCCATATGTCTACTTTATGTTTGCATCATTTTTTTGAACATCCTTTTATTTTTCTAGGACGTTACATGGCTTCTAAGTTTAGAAGCAATTTCTCACATTTTCCAGAAAATTTCAAAAGCCTATTTTTTTAGGGAACAGTTCAGAATTGAAGTGGCTTTGAGGGCCTTATATATTAGGAACCCCCACAACTCACCCCATTTAAAAAAAACTGCACCCCTTAAAGTATTCAAAACAGCATTTAGAAAGTTTCTTAACTCTTTATGCGTTTCCCAGGAATTAAAGCAATGTGGAAGGGAAATTTGAAAATTTAATTATTTTTTTTTGCAGAAATTCCGTTTTAATCAATTTTTCCTGTAATACTGAAGGTTTTTACCAGAGAAACACAACTGAATATTTATTGCCCTGATTCTGCAGTTTTTAGAAATATCCCATATGTGACCCTACCTAGTTTGCTACGGGCCTGAAACAAAGGCCCCAGTAGCAAAGGAGCACCTAGTGGATTTTTCAGCCTTCCTTTTCTTAAATTATATTTCAGGCACCATGTCAGGTTAGAAGAGGTCTTGTGGTGCAAAAACAAAGCAAACCCCCCAAAAGTGACTCCATTTGGGAAACTACACCCCTAGAGGAATTCATGTAGGGGTGTAGTGAACATTTTGACCCCACAGGTATTTCATAGATTTCATTAGAATTGGGCAGTAAACATGAAAAAAAAAAATTTCCACTAAGACGTAGCTTTAGGTCAAATTGTTTCATTTTCTCATCAAATAAAGGAGGAAACATTTATAAAGCAACTTCTCCAGAGTACGGAAATACCCCATATGTGGTAATAAACCACTGTATGAATACACATCAGGGCTCAGAAGGGAAGGAGCGCAATTTGGCTTTTGGAGAGCAGATTTTGCTGGATTGGTTTTTCTGCAGCATGTCTCATTTGCAAAGCCCCTTAGGTACAAGTACAGTGGAAAATACCAAAAAGTGACTCCATTTGGGAAACTACACCCATTGAGGAATTCATCTATGGGGGTAGTGAGCATTTTGACCCCACATGGGTGTCATAGATTTTTATTAGAAATGGGCAGTGAAAATAAAATACTACATTATTTTCCAATAAGATGTAGCATTAGTTAAAACATTTTCAGAGTAGGGAAATACCCCACACGTGGTCATAAACTGCTATTTGGACACACAGCAAGGCTCTAAAGGGAAGGAGCGCCATTTAGTATTTGGAGTGGAGATTTTACAAGATTCGTTTTTGACACCATGTTGCATTGAGCTATAGTACCAGTACAGTGGTACCCCTGAAAAATTACCCCATTTTGGAAACTAGATCCCTCAAAGAATTTATCTAGGGTTGTAGTGAGCATTTTGACCGAATAAGTGTTATGCAAAAATGAGTACACAATAGATGTTTCAGATTGAAAATTGCCGTTTTCCACAGTTATGCCATTTCAGTGCCCAATGTGTTGTGCCCAGCTTGTACCACCGTAGACACACATCCCATAAATTGTTAAGCGCGTTCTCCAGAATACAGTAATACCCCATATGTGGTCATAAATTGTCGTTTGGGCACACTGCCAGGCTCAGTTGGACCACCAATTGGCTTTTGAAGCGCAGATTTTGCTTGGTACTTTAGTGGTATTTTATCTTATAATATGGGGGCATATGTAATCTGGGCGGAGTACATCAGGGTATATGTAAGCTGGGCGGAGTACATCAGGGCATATGTAAGCTGGGCGGAGTACATCAGGGCATATGTAAGCTGGGCGGAGTACATCGGGGCGTATGTAAGCTGCGCGGAGTACATCGGGGCATATGTAAGCTGCGCGGAGTACATCGGGGCATATGTAAGCTGCGCGGAGTACATCGGGGTATATGTAAGCTGCGCGGAGTACATCGGGGTATATGTAAGCTGCGCGGAGTACATCGGGGTATATGTAAGCTGCGCGGAGTGCATCGGGGTATATGTAAGCTGCGCGGAGTGCATCGGGGTATATGTAAGCTGCGCGGAGTGCATCGGGGTATATGTAAGCTGCGCGGAGTGCATCGGGGTATATGTAAGCTGCGCGGAGTGCATAGGGGTATATGTAAGCTGCGCGGAGTGCATCGGGGTATATGTAAGCTGCGCGGAGTGCATCGGGGTATATGTAAGCTGCGCGGAGTGCATCGGGGCATAATCGGATGATGTAATAATGGGGAGAATGAATCCATGGATTGGTGTGGTGCGCTTTGAACCAATCCTTGGGTATTATACAAAATATCTGCGCTCCAGTATTGCCTACTCTTTGACTTCTTCACTAGCCTTATAAGCAGCACAAGGCCCTAAAGTGTCCTCATCTCCGCTACATCTACGGGGTCCACCTGTGGGGTCCAGCAAATGACGATGTGGAGTATTTAGTGAAATTCTACTGGACCTAAAAAAATGAGTCTGGGCCGTCATTTAACATCATATTGCGTTTTGAGAGTCCTAACGTGTTCTTTTTCCGGTGACGGAGCTGTGTGAGGGTGCGTTTTTTGTGGAATGAGCTGTAATTTTTATTGGTTCCATTTTGGGGCACATGCGTATTTTTATAATGGCTTTGTGGTCTGTGTGTTTTTTGATTTGTTTACTTTTTCTATTCTTAGTCGTGGTGTATTTGTGACCCAGTTAACCAGAAGTTGACAAATTAATTTTCTAAGTGGCAGAGAATAGTCTCCTATTACTTTCTTTGCCATCGAACTGCCCTATTTAGCTTCTAAAAATTCACCCATCTTTTCTAGGGTCCTAAACCGCAATATCTGCCTAGTTCTACAGCAGTACATAGTTGGGTTATTCGTCACTCGGGTTTCTGAACGCTCCTTGAGGGCAGTTTATCATCCAGCTGCCCCAGAAATGAATATTACTATGGAGTGTTTTTAAGAACGCAATAGTAGAGGTCAACGCAAGGACTTTATTTACCATTGACTTTATGCATTAATGTGGGGAGAAATGATTTTCGATGTGTGGGTAGAATGTGTTCAGTCTGTAGCTTGCAGGAGTGGGCTGTGCTATGGAGATGTAAACTTTCTGTAATGATTGCTTTATTTTTAACAAAATCGCATGAAGATGACCGTGAGAAGTCCTGCCAAAAGAAGAAAGGACGTAACCATGCGGCCCCAAAGCAAAACTTGCGCTCCTTTCCACCATAACCACCAACTGCAGCAAGCGAGGTCATGACATGATAGGGTTGATTATTTTGGTCTCTTGTGTCCTCTGTGTTTCTTCCTTTCCTTAATTTCTCATCAATTTGTTGTTTTTTTTTTAAATACAGCCCTTTTTATAATCCATAGTCACTTATTTGCACCCCTTAGGTGCTGGGACCCAGCGCAGCTTCTATGCCTGGTACCCTGGTGAATACCACCCATGGTTGGAGTAATGCCAAGCCTCCATGAGCCGTCCTCCCCAGAGTGGTCTTTATTTGGCCTTGAGCTGAGGTCCTGCAAATATACAGCAAGGCTGGGTTCACATGACCTATTTTCAAGCGTTTTACGCCTCGAATTACGCCTGAAAACACGGCTCAAATACGTCGGCAAACATCTGCCCATTCATTTCAATGGGTTTGCCGACGTACTCTGCCGACGACCTGTAATTTTACGCGTCGCTGTGAAAATGCGGCGCGTAAAATAACAGCCTCCTCAAAAGAAGTGCAGGACACTTCTTGGGACGTAATTTGAGCCGTTTTTCATTGACTTCAATGAAGAACAGCTCCAATTTACGGCCATAATTGACGCCCCGCAAAACGCGAGTACAAGCAATTACGTCTGAAATTCAGGAGCTGTTTTCTCCTGAAAACAGCTCCGTAATTTCAGCCGTAATTGACGTTATCGTGTGCACATACCCCTATCAGTCACATGTCTGCATAGACCCACACACAGGAAGGTTTTTCCTTACTTTTAGGCTGGGTCCCCCACGTAACGGAAATGCTGCAAGTTTTTAGTAGTTTTGTGCATGGAAAATCTGCAGCGGATTCCTGTGTGTGTCTGAAATTTGAATAAATCTCATCCACATGAGGCAACATTTTTCTACAAAGAAATTGACCTGCGGCGCAGATTATCAAATCCGAAGCATGTCAATTTCTACTGTGGATTTCACTCCTTTCAATGTAGAGGGGAGCTCTAATATGCTGTGAAATCAGGAGCAGAATCCGCATGTTGCACATTCAGCTTTTGCTGCGGATTCGCGGCTGATTTTTCTGACACGTCTAAACCTGGTCTTGCTGTTGGCCACATTTTAGCATGTGAAGATATTACAACGATGCCATAACACAGCTGGAATTCTGCACCCATCCTTTGTCTTGGTCACCGCTTTGTACTCATTAGGTAGTCATTGTTGATACTTTTGCATCAGGCTTGAAGACTTTTCCATATATCCTGCTTTACTTCAGTCCATCTCATCTTAAGAGATTTCTTTAAGTTTAGAGCAGATGACTGAAGGCCTGGTCATCTGAGGCCAGCTCTCCATCACTCTCCTTCTTTGTCCATTAGTTCTTGCACCACCCTTGGGTCATAGTCCTGTTGAAACAAAATGATGTACCAATCAGATGGAGATGACTTGTGGTAGCCACACTGGTTCATTTCTAAAAAAAAGCCATTGTTATCAGCAAAGCACCCTAACACTATCCCACATCCTCTTCTTGGTGGTTATCACTCATCATCCGCTCAACTACCATAACCATTCTTGTCATTCTTTTCCTTTGAAATCTAACAGGCAAGAAAATGTAGATTCATTTTCTGCCGGATGGTATAGTTGTCACCTCATAAGCCTGCGATTCCAACCCTTCTCATTAGAGGACCTCTGAAAATGTTGACCAAACCAATGCTACCCCTCACATTCCTAAATCAGAGTTTTTGGGGGTTAGGTAAAAGCATTCTAAGACCAGATTACGCACAGTTTTTAATTAGCCAAAAATTGGTCCAGAAGAAAGGAAAAGTTCAAAAAAAAAAGTTGCATCTACTTTTTTATTTCCGCTCCGGTGTTTGGCTGAAAAAACAGGGCCAAAAACGGCATCAAAACTACAGGTGTGATCCTGACTGTATTGTCTGCCTCATTGCCAAGCATCTATGGGCAGGATGAAAACCGTTTACTATTCCTACTGTAAAAGTATTAACCCTTGCTTCTTCTCCCTACTGAGGAGCCCCGACCATGTGCCTGGTTAGAAAACACTGCTTGTTAATGGTTAGATGGGCCAAAGTACCAGCACGTCTTTAGCCGCCACATAAGTGCTTGTACATCAGGTGTAGACTTCAGGTGATATGTGCAATGTTCCTCAGATCTTTACTAGACCAGAAACACTGATTATAATTTTTATTCTAAATATAATATTATAAAAAAAAATATTTTATTCTGCCATTAATGGATTTGTTTGTTTTGTTTGCAGGAAGTTTGGGGAGCGGCCTCAACCCAAACGCCTCACAAGGTAAACCTCATTTGCAGTTTCCTATTTGTCTGATGTCTTATTTGACACCTTGATCAGATGACAGGTGTTGAGGTTGAATGATGATGCCTGCGAAATGTGCGACTTTTACTTTCACACGTTGCTCTATTCCCACCCTTGTTTTTCTGCTCCATAATTTGTGGTTTGTATTAAACATGACCGCTAAACAAACAGTGGTATGTGCGAAAGATTGACCTCAAACTAAAGCACCGCACCTTAATACTAAAATGGCGGCTACCTCTTCCTGGAGTTATAGCTGAGGGAAAATTAAACTTTTTACGAATTCCCAAAATTTGACTTCCTACCTTGACAATACTCAAAGATGTTTTGTCTTGTTTTGTCAGTTGTGTTGCATTTTATAGCAAAAAGTCAGAACCGAGAATATATGTAATTCACAGTGGATCGGCACAAAATATAAGAGTCTCCTTGCAACCCTACTTTCTGAGCCCGGATAGTATATATCTTGTATTTCTGCTGGCCCCAAGTGATACTGTTACCCGGAACTTTTTCTACCAGTCTTAGGCTTAGTTCACATCTGCGTCGTGGCTCGGTTCCGTCTGAGCTTTCCGTCAGAACGGAGCCCTGACTGACACAAACATCGCGATTGATTTCAGTGGTGACGGATCCGGTGCCAATGGTTTCCGTTTGTCTCCGTTGTGCAAGGGTTCTGTCGTTTAGAGTACAGTATCTACTACAGTATTGATTCTGTCAAAACGACCGAACCCCTGCACAACTGAGACAAACTGAAACCATTGGCACCGGATCCGTCACCATTGAAATCAATGGTTTCCATTTGTGTCAGTCAGGGCTCCGTCGGAACGAAGCCCTGACGCAGATGTGAACTTAGCGTTACTAGTAAAGGATTCGGGGATAAATGAAATAGAGCAGTGTTTCGAAGTTGGTTAGACCACTCTAAAAGCCTATTTCTTAGTAGCAGTAGTACGTTTGTAAAGGGGATTTCCAGCCAATTTTAAATTGATGGCCTATCCCTAGGATAGTCCGTTAATAAATGATGGGTCGGGGTCAGACTCCCAGGACGCCTGCAGATCTGCGGTTTTGAAGGGGCCACCGTGCTCGTACGAGTACTGCTTTCCCTTCATTCCGGTCACGTACTCACACTGTGAATCACCGATACGGCCTTTAGTGGCAGTTCACAGTATTACAGCCTTCTCCCATTCACTTCAAAGGTTGAAATACTGTGAACTGTCGCTACTGCGGTGTCTGTGATTCACAGTGTGAGCAAGGGACTGGAATGAAGGCGTAGCAGCGTTTGTACGAGCACTGCGTCCCCTTCAAAACAGCTGATCGGATGGGGTCCCGGCAGTCTGACCCCGACCCCTCAGCTATTGATGGCCTATCCTGAGGATGGGCAATCCATTTTTATTGGCTGGAAAACCCCTTTTGATTTGTTTTTTTTATAGCAGCAAGATAATACAACCCAATTGTTTGGTTCCAGTGTCACATTTTTGCCTCGTGGACTACCTGGATCTGTTCAGCCCTGGAAATCCTGTTCATGTGTCAACTATATGTGTGTATTTTCAGAACTGGTAGTTTTCATTCCCCTTCATTTTGCAATCTGAAACCTTGCCTTCTGCCAGATGTTCCTTTCATATACCCTTGTGATGACATATGTGACATTGACAATAATACTGAAAGTTTTTGTGGTGGCGGTATATCGACCTTATCACATGCACATCACACTTTCTGTGAGGTACTGTTCATATAGATATTCCACCATGCCTACCTGTCTGAAAAGAAATGTGGTTTTTATGTGGGGGGTTTTGTGTTCATTTCGGGAGATTTTTTTATTTTAAAGTTTAGAAAACCCATTTCCATATATCCTATTTGGGAATTCTGAGTGAATAGAAAGGGGTCTCCTCTATTCAGGATCCTCATCTCTTGGCCAGAGTGGAAATCGGTTACAATGAGTGTCTCTCGCTCTGGAGGGCCTGCCCTGTCCTGCATTACACAGACAACCCATTGATATGAATGAGCACTGTGTAATGCTTAGTTTCCCCTGTGGCGGCGCTGCAGGTAAATTGAAGATTTACTGCCAGGTTTCCACATAGATTACAGCAGACTGCTGGGGATCCCAGCAGGATGACATTTTGAGATCTGCTCATTCTCGAGGGTCCCTTCCAGCAAGTAGGGATTGTTCAGACATTGATTAATATGCTTTCATTTGATGAAACCCGCTACAATAACTAGTACGTGACTCTGGCAATATGTCTATTTAAATATACTGTATATATTTTGAAGAATATTTTTATTTTTTTTTATTTTTTTAAGTTTAACAATAATAGACCGGGCACTCGCAATGGCAGTTGCATGATGTTCTATAAAGCAAACCAACTTCCCAAAAATATATATAAAAATACTTTGTTTGGTTGCTATGTGTATGTGGTTGCCATTTCCTATTGATTTTGTTTCGCAAGTCCTGCCTGGTACAACAGTGTAGTGGGCATAAAACTGCATAGGGGAACTAAATCTTAAACAGATATTTTTGTCAATCTTTATATGCCATGGTGCCACATCCTCATCGGTTCTGTTTGACCTTTCCATTGGAGGAACCAATGAAAGGAAAGTCTAGCGGAAACCATAGCTTCTGTTTGCATTACCATTGATTTGAATGGCAATTCTTTTGTTGCCGTTGGTTTCCATTCCGTAATGTTTTTTTTTTTTTTAGTGGAAACAATAGCGTTGTCGACTATGCTATTGTTTCTGCGGGAAAAAAAAACCCAACATTACGGAACCGAAACCCACTACAACGGAAGCATTACCATTAAAATCAATGGTAATGAAAACGGACGCTATGGTTTCCATTCAACTTTTCTGTCTGAACATAAAGTCGAACAGAACCGATTAACTTAAGCCCGGCGCTGATGTGAGGCTCTAACCTGGGTAGGTCTAGTAAACGTCTGGATATGGATCTGACCTCCCAATAACTGGCTGCATGTTTTTTACATTTGTAATTGTATTTTTTTTTCTTTCTAAATGGTGTTAGAGAGAACCTTTCACCTCCCCATACATGTGCAGTATGTAATGGGCAGGGCTGAACAAACCCTGGGGAAGTTTACATTTTTTTTTTCTACCTCCCTCCGTTATTTAGATATCAGTGCTGTTATATTTGGCGCCCGATATTTAAATAACCCTCTGAACAGTCAACGGGGCATGTACTGGAAAGGGGGCGTGTTACTATGGCTGTGACACTGTCCAATCAGAGATGGAGAGAGAGATAGAGCACGCACACACTCTCACTCTTCAGCTTTCAAGATTTCTGCCGAACTGGCAAGGGGGAGTGCTTCTGCTACGGACAGTGTAAGAGCTGGACAGAGGATAGCGCGTTCTCATCTCTTCAGCTCTTGCAAGAGATCAGTCTTGTTTTGTCTGCCGAACTGGCAAGGGGGCGTGTCTGCTACGGACAGCGCTCCCCAGCTCTTACACTGTCCGTAGCAGTGACACGCCCCTTGCCAGTTTGGGTGAAAAGACTGCAATCGCGCACACTCTCTCTCCTCGCTCTTGCTTTGGCACTGTCCATATCTGATTGGACAGTTCCACAGCCATAGTAACACGCCCCCTTGCCAGTACACGCCCCGTTGACTGTTCAGGGGGTTATTTAAATATCGGGTGCCAAATATAATGGGACCGCTATCTAAATAACGGAGGGAGGTAGAAAAAAAATGTAAAGTGCCCCAGGGTTTGTTCATCCCTCCCCATTACATGCTGCACTCAGCTGCACATGTATGGGGAGGTGAAAGGTTCTCTTTCAGCAGGTCTGGACAAATCTTAACCCGGTGTAGGAGCCAGCTAATAAAATTTAGAAACCAATATTAAGTCTAGGTCTAAAATTCTCTGTTTCTGATGCAGTGTGTCATATCCCTTTCATAGCCAAAGAGTTAAATGAGTTTTTTTTATTTACTAGAGAATATGCCATCATCTACCCCACCGATCCTCAGCTTGAAGGGGCGGGGCTAAAGCTGTTTATCCATGTACATTGGATGTCTGGCAGAAAGGGAAAATTAGCTGCGGCCCGGTCATCTTCTGTTGCAATCTCCTGCTAGAGTTTGATAATTTAACCCCTTAAGGACCTAGAGCCAGTGTGACGGCTTATGGTTTGCGGGAAGATTTGTCATTTCGATTGACACCATTTAAATTACCATATAATGTACTGGGAAACTGAAAAAAAATTAACTTTTTTTTTTCCTTTCTAAATTTTGTTTTTAAAAAAAAAAATAAAAAAAAATTTTGTTTTACCACATTCTGAGAGCCATAACTTTTTTATTTATTTATTTGTTTTTCTTCCATGGATTGAGCAGTGTGAGGGCTTATTTGCGGGATGAGCTGTAGTTTTTATTAGTACCATTTTTTGGGTACGTACAACTTTTTGATCACTTTTGAATACATTTATATTGCAAGCTAGGGTGACCAAAAAAAAAACAGCGATTTTTGGAATTTTTAATTAATTTTTAATTAATTTTTTACTGCGTTCACTGTGCGAGTTAAATAATGGTATATTGTAATAGTTCAGACTTTTACGGACGCAGCGATACCAATTTTGTTGTTCTTTTTTACTTTAGAGGAAAAATAGGAAAATGTTTTCTTTTGTGGTACTTTTAATAATTTCACTACTAACTTTTTCTAAACTTTTTTTATTTTTTTATTTTAATACACCATTAATTAGTCCCCCTAGGGGACTTGAACCAGGTGACCCTGGTCATCCATTTTCCCCAGCCACCCGCCTCTGCTCGGTGGAGTTTGAATTGAGCAGCGGTTGAGCATGCCCCTTGTCCCTCCATTTAAATTCTACGGCACCAGTGGATAGGTGATACATATTTCTGACTGGAATACCCCTTCAACTTCATGGCAAGGCAGGAGATTTGGAGCTTTGTTATTTTGTTTTAGAAAAACTGTTACGACCACGACAAAGATTTATTAAGACCTGAATCCGCACAGATTGTTGGCCCTAAAAACGACCGTGTTCGTTCTCCTTAAGACATTGTAACAATTTGTAGCGTAGCGTAAACTCTGTTTCTTTACTGCTCGCTTGATACAGGTCCTGTCATCTCATCTGTGATCACTGTAAGGTCAGAATGTTTTCTGCTCACAATTTGCTTTCTCACAAATAACCACGGTGAAGTAGAGCTGCTACCTGGAGGAATCACGGCTGGTTTGTGGTGGTTTATGTGAGACGATCTGTAGGTGAGAATTTTCTTAGCCACAAAGCTGAGAAGAAGAACTTGGGCATGTGCCCTGGATGCCTTCAGCAACACAAAGTGGTGGTTGTAGAAACCACAGTACAAGCGTGCCGATCACTACACTGGAGTAAAGATACAGAAAACCGCACTTTTGTAGCAAACATTGCTTGTTTAATATTGAGCGCTTTTGTTTCTGTGTTGCAGGGAAGCAATGCGGAACTATTTAAAAGAGCGAGGCGATCAGACCGTCCTCATCCTGCATGCTAAAGTTGCACAGAAGTCCTATGGCAATGAGAAAAGGTTCGTATTGTCATCTGTTTATTTTATTTCTTTACGTTTTCGGAAAATCAAAAGTGCTGTGGATTCATTAAAGTCTCTGGACAATTGTTGTTTTTTTTAATTATGAAGATCATATTAAAATTCATACCTTATCAAACTTAATTGAAATCGGCAATTTTAACAAATTTTTCAAAAACAACTGAAATCCACCAACTTAGTTTTGAATGGGACTTCTTATCTTCTGCGGCCACTGGAGGTGCACATCGCTTTTGACCGTACACTCAGTCCTTCTCTTCCTCGGCCCATTTCTCCTGGTTGTCATGGTCTCCGTGGAAGCTTACTGCTCAGCCAGTTTATCCTCCGCCTATATAATTCTGTAGGTCCGCTCCTGGCATGCCGCCCTGTGCCCGACCAATAAGTGTCTATGTGCAACTCCAAATGCAATAGGGGGGGGGGGGGGGGGATAAACATAAGCAGTCTAAAAATAGTACATTTCATGTCTATAAGGTAAATCCATATTGAAGGGAGGCTTTTCTGGATAAAGTGCTGAGGTGAGAAAACCTGTTGCATCTAAGAAAAAATGTGCAGAAAATAATTGGACAGTAGTTATAATGCAGCTTGTAATGTTCTCATTAGTCCGACAAACTTCTTAAAGATGTATCAAAAGTTTTTTTGTGCTCGTGTATATTGGAGCATGCTCAGAGAAGCGTAAGGTCTCATGCACACAGCAGGGCCCTGGGCACAAGCCTGTACTGCGGCTTTAGTACGGCGCTATCAGTCGTGCACTGCTGTGGATAGGACTCCAAGTGTACAGAGATATTATCCCCCAGCAGCAATGCAGGAGAATAGTAAAAAATAGAAAGATCGAGGCACTCACCGTGTGCGCAATAACTTCTTTATTGATAAAGATCTTGGTCTGTTTGATGTGGCCGTTTCGTGCTACACACGCTTTTTCATGAGCAAGTTGCGTTGGAATAGCCCCTGTCCTTGGTCCCTGTTATTCATAGAGGGGGGTCATCGGCTCTACTAGCAGGAGCGCATCGCTACTTCAAAAAGCAGCTCCTGCCCCTGAGGCCCCTGTACGGCCACGTGTTACATGATCGCCTGCGCATTTGAATAGGCATTGTGTAGTACTGCGTTTCTCCTGTGCGGCCTCCCACAATTTTAGCTGCCAGACACTCCGCAATCTGCTCATATAGCAGAGGCATTGTCCCCTTTAAGTCGATGTAGCTACTTACCTGCAAACGCTGATGCTGCTGCAGAATCATCTGTAGCCTCTGGTGCCGATGTGTCCGACACGATGCAGGACCTGTGAGTGACGTCACAGCGTGATCTCTCGAGAACACGCTGTGTGTCTGCACTGCCAGAAGCTGGGCGTTCTGAAGAGAAGTGGATGATACTTCTCGTCAGAACGCCCAGCTAGTAAAAGTATTAAAAACGCCCCGATGTACGCACATAATACACGCCCAGTTGGACTTTTACTTTAAACACGCCCAGTTGTACTTTTGCAAGCCTCATTTGCATAACTACAAAAATGGTCATAACTTGACCAAAAAGGCTCGTTTTTTAAAAATAAAAACGTTACTGTAATCTACATTGCAGCGCCGATCTGCTGCAATAGCAGATAGGGGTTGCAAAATCTGGTGACAGAGCCTCTTTAAGCTCCCTGGCTCCTCCACACGGCACAATATCATGTAGATAATCTACCCTTGATTCAATGCTTCTAGGGTAGAACATCTCTGTGATATTGTGCCAGTAATATGGAGTCCTATGGAGCGTGTCACTTTTTTTTTTCTTTTTTTTCTTTTTCGGATTCCAAAATTAGACAGAAAAAAAAGACATTTGAAATCGGAGACGTACGGAGGTTCAGTATGTCCCCATATACTTCCATGGGTGGCGTGTTATGGATCCGTACAAGTTGTATGGAGTCTTAATATGAATGGGTCCAAGAGACCTTGAAGACGACTGGAGTCCCTGGCAATCAAATGTCATCTATGGGGAAGCTGCCGGCAGTCCACATTATAGAATGTAGTAGTACGCAAGGCTGATGTCTCCAGAACGAGAGCCGCAGCGGCTCCGTTATACGAAAATATATTTAAAAAAAAAAAAAGCTTTTGGCAGCCCAATCCATAGTGTTCGCCCCACCCGGATGAGTCATAAATTTATGTATCGTATAGCAAAATGACTGTACTGGAGAGGAGACCCTATTTTAAGACTTTCTATTAGTGTAACTTTTTGCTGTTAAAGATATCAAGATGGAGAAACCAACACCTTTTTATTCTACACCCCCCCTCCCCCCCACACAAAAAAATGCTTCTATGAAAATTGAACAAAAGTAAAATCACTTGTATCACAAAATAAAAAACTGGAAATACCCAGCGATGGCCGTACTGACAAGTGCTCGTCTGGCTCCGGCCTTATTGCCGCGGGACTATTGGGCTACTAGAGTAATGCATAGAGTAGGTTAGCGCGAGTTCTTGTTTTGGGTTGTTGTTTTTTGGTCGTGGTTTTTGCAAAAACCGACGGCAACAAAAGACTATTCATGTAAACATGCTCTGCATGCAGCTCTGGACTGCAGCTGTCACTGGATTGTGTGTGGAGTATTTTTTAATAGCATCACCTCTAGGGACGTCGCTGGCTGTAAATTCCTCCGCTTGGTTTAGGTTTGTCTCATTGAATTCTGGTTTTGTGAGCGCAGAGGATCCGAGAGCCCTCATCATCTTTTTATTCTGTGTCTGAATTGTAAAACCAGACGGTTGCATGTGGGGATTGTCTGGCGGAATAGTTGTCATCCTTTGAGGGATTGCCCGTGGAGGCCACTACATTCCGCTAGAGCTAAACCTCTGCTCTGTGTGTGATTTGGAAACTTGTGTTCATGGTTTAGGACTGTTACATAATTTTTGTATACATCAGAATTCAAAATGCGAACATGGCCTTAGACATTATACGGTAGGACACTTTAAAGAGGCGAATTAGCATCATCCACTTCTCTTCGTTACCACCCAGCTTCTGGCAGTGTTCTCGAGAGATCACGCTGTGACGTCACTTCCTGCCCCAGGTCCTGCATCGTGTCGGACGAGTGAGGACAAGCTGTGTCTGAACTGCCAGAAGCTGGGTGGTAACGAAGAGAAGTGGATGATGCTGATTCGTCAGCATCATACACTCCCATTCCCAACGCCCAGCTAGTAAAACAAGTAAAAACGCCCAGATGTTACACACACAAGACACGCCCACTTGTACTTAACGTTAAACACGCCCAGTTGTACTTAAGAAAGGCTCATTTGCATAAATATAAAAAATGGTCATAACTTGGCCAAAAATGCTTGTTTTTGAAAAAAAAATAATGTTACTCTTATCTACATTGCAGCGCCGATCTGCTGCAATAGCAGATAGGGGTTGCAAAATCTGGTGACAGAGCCTCTTTAAGAATGAGTGCTGTGTCACGTGGAGGGAAGTTTTTCTATTATTTTTTTTGCTTTGTTTCCATCCGCTGGATTAGAAAGTTTTTGAAAGTATTAGGCCCCATGCACACGAACGTGCTTTTGCGGGCCGCAATTCCCCCGAAAATCCACGGGAGAATTGCAGCCCCATTCATTTCTATGGGGCCATGCACACGACCGTAGTTTTTACGGTCCGTGCATGGCCCGGGAGCCCACGCCGCAGAAAGAACGGACCTGTCTTATTACGGCCGTCTTCTGCGGTCCGGGCTCATTGAAAATAATGGCCGCGGCCATGTGCATGTCCCGCGATTTGTGATTTTAGCTTGGGCTGTAGATAGTATATCCATGTATTTTTTTCATACAACAAGCAGCTTAATGTACGGTTTTATGGCATTACACATTCACAAAAATTCTGCTGCCTATAAAACCCCTTTGAATAGTTTTAACGTGCGAGGTCCAAAAATATTTCCTCAAAGTATCAGTGTTGCTTATTGTAAGCAATGAAATGACTGCATTCGTTTTCAGGGAAAACAAAAGCTGGAATCTAATCCGTTGCTATGGGAGACACCGAACGCTTATCTCTCCTGACACCTATAAATACTTGTATTTCCCATGAAGTAACAATTCTTGAGCGTCTCTCTTTTTCTGCACTATGTGGTTCCTCTGTTACTCCTCCTGGAAAAGTATGAATGTGTTTACTAACAGGGGAAATGGTAACGCCCAATTGTCGAGTATGTCCCTATGTGTAGGGCTAATATTAGATGGCAAACCTTTTACCCATCAGAAGTACGAGATGAATCTTTAACTTTTTATTATCCCCAATGTGTAGGAAATGCATCATAAGTTCCATAACGAGCTGTCATTGACTGTTTAGGATCCCACATCCAGCAATCATCATTCTTCTTCTCCTAATAAAGCCTTGTAAAAATAACCTCCTTATCTCCCTGTCTCGTTCCCAAAATTTACCAATCTAAAGTTTCTCGTCCAGTTCACAGATAATTGTTTAAACAAGTGTGCCATCTAGTGGTCATAAAAGTGGCACTTGCTGACCTGAATTCCATCCTAACTTTTCTTTTTTCTTTCCCCTTTGGTCAAGCGTTCTTGGGTCACCCCCCCCCCCCCCCAAAAAAAAAAAAAAAAAAAGAAAAATAACTACTTATAACATAAAAATGTATGTAATATACTAAATAATAGTAATTATTTAAAGACGAGGCTGAAATGATGTAATGGCTGTAATTCCGCTCTGATGTAATATTTGGATGGATGTTAAAGATTTCCAGAGACGTCCTAATAGGCTTTCCGCCAGTTTTACACGTTCCGTCAGTAATGCTTTGGTATACGATGAAGATCCCCCTAGTGGGACAAAAAAATGTATTCCATATAGATAGATAAAATAATGAAAACAGAAGTGTACAGTAAAAATAAAATAACCATTTCTTATGGGAAAAATGGTTTTACTTAAAAAATAAACATCTATGCCATCGCCGTTACGTAGAGACCCGAACACAAAACCAATAAACCCTTTATAAACCGCATGATGAACACTGTAGATAAAAAAGATGGAATTGCTTTTTTTTTTTTTTTTTCCATCCCCTATAAAAATAAGTTAATCAATAAGTGCCATGTACCCCCATAATGGTACCAAAAGAAAACGACATCTTGTCCCACGAAGCACAAGCCCTCATCTGGCGACATCGACGGAAGAAGTACAAAGGTGCTTTTCAAAAACAAATTATATTTATCTAAAGTGTTTTTGTTGTGCAAAAGGATAAAGGTAACCTGTTACTTCACGGTGAATGGTGTCAATTTTAAATGCAAAAAACAATTGTGGCACAGCTATTTTTTGTTTTTTTTGTTTGTTTTCCTGCCCCAAAAATAAAACGTAAATAGTGGTTAAATGATATAGTCTCCTGTCGACCAGCGTATACTGAATGGTTCCCCCTGGTGGTGGAAACTGCCGGGACAAATGTGTATGTGAACAATGTACCCGCTGAATGGTAAAGTGCTGCGGAATATGTTGGCGCTATATAAAGATTATTATTATGTGAAGGGCAATGAAGTTCGGTGCTTCATCATAAAAATGTCATCTATAGAATCGCTCCTAGTCCTGTATTCTGTATCTTTCACAGGATGATATTTCTGGTGGATGGAATAGATCCGGCTCTGCTTTTCTATGTCGTAATCTACTTATTTACCCCATGCAGGTTCTTTTGCCCTCCCCCTTGTGTCTATCTCATGGGTAGTGGATGGAAAAAAAAGAAAGAACAGATGGAAAGAGACGGCTGCACGGAGCAGGAGTCTCAGCCTTGTGCCTTCATTGGCATCGGGAACAGTGAGCAAGAGATGCAGCAGCTGAACTTGGAAGGAAAGGTGAGTCTAGTAAGAGTTCGGACATTCACGTCATTCGTACAGGTGAGGAACCCGACCTAGGGGGTTCTGGGGTATCGGTGACACAAAGGCACTGTAATTGTGCTGTGAAAGTACCATGGGGTGTAAACTTCTGAAAACAGAACTGATATTGCTGGCAGGAAGTCATTTGGCAGACCCTCGCTGTTTTATCACACAGAGGATTTAAGCTGCAAAATGTTGTTTGGCTGGAGATCTTAGTTACAACATCAGAGGTGTCTGTTTTATGTATAATGCTAAAGTTTTTGTTAATTTATTAGTGAATATGCTCATTTTTGTCCTCAGAACTATTGCACTGCCAAAACCTTGTACATATCTGACTCTGACAAGAGAAAGCACTTCATGTTATCGGTAAAAATGTTCTATGGGAATAGTGACGACATTGGTGTGTTCCTAAGCAAACGTATCAAGGTCATCTCGAAGCCATCGAAAAAGAAGCAGTCGCTGAAAAATGCAGACTGTAAGTATGACTAGTTAACCCTTATCTCCGCCATCTGGAGGAAGTGTGGTTCTAGCTGCCCTGCAGGATGGGCCTCATCCAATGTTTCATTATCACATGCATTGTGTCACAGTTGTCAACCTCCTCCTATTTTTCTGGAAATCAAACAAAAATTCCGGACGAACCAAAACTTTTACAGGCCTAGATCACGCAGCCCCCCTTCACGTCCTCAAAATACCCTTTTAAACCATAGACTATAGTTTAAAAAAAAAAAAGCCTAAAGTCCGCAGAGAGGCTGACAGGAAAGCAATGGAGAATTGGAAGAGGTGTTTCTGGTAAATGTCATTGGCCAGTATGGGAGGACACAATATAGGGGGATTCCCTAAACTTTCCTGCAGCAGTACTTCGACATGTTTGGGGGACATTCTGTTAAACACAATATATTAGGAAGCTCCTAGTAATTCCATCCCCTAATGTTTATGTAAAGTACCTCAAAGATGGAGGGGCACTTTTAAGACAGAAGTGTTAACTCTTTGACTCTCCAGATTCATACAGCCAGCCTTGTGATATTTAGCGCTCCCCAAAGTGGAGTTGGTGCCGCTTTCCAGCCTGTAAACCTGCTCCGCTATATTACAGCTCCGGGAGAGAACTGTGATGTCATCGGTCTGTGCTGCCAGAGTATTACATTCAGAAGGTAGAGTGAGGAAGCGGCGCCGGCAGTGTCAGACAAGTTGCGGCAGGAGACACGCCTCTACTATACCCAGGGAACGGCCTTGGCACCGGTCACACTGCACCGGTGACCATCCTCTCCCACTGCCACAACCTCCATCTATTCCAGTTCTAAACTTTCAAGAATGAACTGTTTGAATGATGAGGCCAAATGTCAGAGCACATTAATATTGTCTGAGCAGATGACGTGTCACTCCAGAGCCGCATTTGTAGTTTCCAATCATAGTATACACAGGACGAGATCAGACGCCACAGCGGCAGCAATATAAACTTCGTACACTGCTGCGTACTTACAGCGAGCCGGGGCAAGCGGCAGGAAAGACTGAGCTGCTGAACCAGAGAGTGAGGATTGAAGGGTCAAATAATCCCTGCACTCTTCTCTTCCTTGCATCCCCCACCCCCTACATGATGTGGTAGGCTCGGAGCTCCCTTATTTGCACTGTGCATGTCATGTATTCCCAAATGCGCAGTGCAAACTTAACTCTCTCATGACCAAGGGTCATTGACGCCCCTGTGTCCAGGTCAAATTTTACATTTCTGATATGCACTTCTTTAAACGATAACTTTGCAACCGCTTTGAATATCACGACTATTTTTACTTTGTTTTTTGTTCTGTTTTTTTTTTTACATCTTCTAGATTAGTTTAATTCCATACTTTAAATTTTTTCTATGAGCAGACTTTTTTGTAATTTATTTTTTATATATATTTCTCTGAATGTGTATATGTATATAGATAGATTGATATATGTATGTGTGTGTGTGTGTGTGTGTGTTTGTGTGTGTGTGTGTGTGTGTGTGTGTGTATATATACACGCGCAGGCACGCAGTCTGTGAGAGGGCTGAAGGTTGGAGCCCTGAGGCAGGCACCCGTATATACGACATTATAGTGCTGCTCTCTTTTGAGATATATATATATATATATATATATATATATATATAAAGAGAGAGACACGCACAACGCCGCGGAACAAAGTACGGTGGATTTATTCACCTCAAATGTGCGACGTTTCGCTTGGTCACAGAAACGTTTTCAAGTTACTCCGCTCTTTCTAAGGCCTAGCTCTCTATTATCATGTTACATTGGGCAGTGCTGGTTAATACGTGGCCAATTTTTTAACATTTTTTTATTCCGCAACATTATATTATTTCTTGTGTGACCTGGGAACCTGACCCATGAGGGTATATATTCATTTAATTTGTACACTGCATGTTTCAAACCTACAAAAAGGTCACCTCATTATGAAGAATGTATTTGCTAAATGACTTGGGGTTAAAGTCTACTAGTCTGTGCAATATTTCTTCGTTACGTTGTATTCACTATTCTCTTGCAGTATGTATTGCATCAGGGACAAAAGTGGCACTATTTAACCGCCTGCGATCACAGACCGTCAGTACAAGATATTTGCACGTCGAAGGTGGAAATTTTCATGCGAGTTCGCAACAGTGGGGAGCGTTTTACATCCATCTTTGTAAGTACAGAGTTGTATTTTGGTCACGGCATATCCTGACACAATGAGAACTAGTCAAGCTTTACATATGTTTGAGCTATGACCGTGGACCACTGACCATGGTCATTACATAACCATGCAGCTCCTGGGCCTGTGCTGGCATTCACCTTGTATGTTAGAGGATCTGTCACTAGTTTATTAATTCCCTATCGCCGAACTATTCTAATAGGCGCTTTGATGATCACTACAGTGAAATGTAAAAAACTTTTTTTTTTTTATTATTTACAAAGTTATGAGCATTTTTCTAAATATTCTAATTTGGCTATACTTGCCAAATGGGAGGTTAAATTTTTTTTTTTTCTCTCCACTCTGGGCGGTGTAATGTTTTCTGTATGACGCTGTCCAATCATCATACAGCTTCTCCTCTCCCCAGCTCGGTAACACAGCCTGATCATATAGTATACAGCTTCCATTGCCGACTGTTTTCTCTACTGGTGATATCTCCGATTTGTTTCACAGCTAGATCTGGTGCCGTATGAAAGAATAGAATCTCATCTTTCATATGCCACCAGAACCGCTGTTCTAGGTGGTCCACAGCCAGAGATATGGCTATTTGAAGTGATCCCCCTTCCCTCCAGCCTCAGTCTCTCATACTGTGTGAAGCAGCTTGATCCTGATAGGACAGCGTCAGAGGCATTGAGGTAGCTCCACCTCAGGAGAATCGCTGTAACCTCCCACTTGTCTAGTATAGCCTCATTTGCATATTTAGAAAAAAAGCTTTTTTTTAAATAATAAAGATTTTGGGACACGTTTTTCACAAGCATTATCAGTGTGAGAGCGCCTATTAGGTTAGCTAGGGGATAGGGCATTACTAAACTAGTGACGGATCCTCTCTAAATAATTAATAAGTGAGATATCAGATCTTGCCTATGGTGTTGGTTGCGACAACTGTAACCCACGTTGCTCCGGATACATGCTGGCAGCAGTTACTCCTGGGTTACATGGGCAGTGTGCACACATGGAGATTTGCTTGTGCTAAGTTATGTAATGCCGAAATGCAAAATTGATTGAAGATAAACAAGTGTATAATAGTTATAGGCTGATATGAATAAGACCTTTTACAATTCCCCGCAAGCATCACATCTGTAAGATCATTGTTTGATTTTTCTAGTGGACGATGAGGAGTCAGAAGGAGAGGAATTCACAGTGCGGGATGGTTACATCCATTATGGACAGACTGTAAAACTTGTATGTTCGGTCACTGGCATGGCACTCCCTAGGCTGGTACGTAGTCCTTTTCTTTCTTTTTTTTTTTTTTTTTTTTTTTTTACCTGCAGAGATTAACTCATTTAATCTGGAATTTATTACAATATCAATACCACATTAAAATGGCGTTTCCATCCTCCTGTATGCATTTCTTAGTATTAGACTAGTATGGGTATACATAATGGAGCCCTCATGTATCAACGGTCTGGGACAAGAAACCGCTTTGTTATCCCTGGCCACCAATCCATTATTTTTTAGAAAACTATAGCGGAGTTGTGGTCGTTCCTCTGGTTACCTCGTAAATCTAACGTTCATTTTTCTGGTAGTCGATCACTGTATTTTGTTCCTTGCAGATTATCCGGAAGGTGGATAAACAGACGGCTTTGTTAGATGCAGACGATCCGGTTTCTCAGCTCCATAAATGTGCGTTCTACCTGAAGGACACAGAGAGAATGTACTTATGCCTTTCTCAGGAACGAATAATCCAATTTCAAGTGAGTGTTTGCCTTGTAATTCCTCCCAGCCCTTGTGTTCATTCCCCTGTAACTGCCCTTCTTACAACTCTGGTAACTATTCTAATAACTGGACGGCACGAATCAAGGTAAAGACTCCCAGTGACCAGGATACTTCTTTTATAGAGTTTTTCTATGTAGTTTGGGCTCAGCAACTGGTCTATATAGATAGATATATCCAAGTAGAGATTATATAGTTAGATCTATCTTTTGTATAGCATCTGTATTCTGCTGATGGTATTTGCCAGGGAAAGATTTGGAATATGAGATTCTTGCTGGGTTATTTATTATTGGATACCTGCTGCTTGTAAAGAAAGAATTCATCTTCTATTACTTGGGGAAATGCCGATATTGCAATTTCTCACTTTCTCACTTTCTGCTCAGTGAATACTTTGTGGAGCTTCGATAAGTAAGAAGAAAATGTTCAATCTTAAGCGCTCTATATTGTTAGCGGGTTTATATATATATATATATATATATATATATATATATATATATATATATATACTGCCTTGCTACACGACCCCCTGTCCATATGCCCTATTATGGCATGTGACATCATGGAGGTGTCCCATTCTCGGGACCACGCTGGATGCGCCTCCGGACGGCCATTTATTTGTATGGTCTGCTGGTAATGCTGTAGGCCACTTCAGGGGAAATATGGGGCTTTCGCTGAGAATAACCGCTGATCACCGGGGGATAGAGAAGCCAAACTCAATCTGATCGCCACACCCGCTTATTTATTTATTTTTTAAAGAAAAAAGTTTTTTGCAGATAACCCCTTTTAAATGGGAAATTCTGTTTTCAAATTATCCTTTGATATAGAAACGTGTCAGAAGATAACACTTTGTTTTCAGTTGAATTTTGTAGCCTGGATTCCTGAACCTACAAACCCAGATTCAAACAATGCAACGCAAATATCTATTAATACAAAATCTCATGCATCTCCAAATACACGTCTCCCAGTAACCATCATGTACAATAGCGTTGTAGAGTGGCAGCAAATGGGATATATTCAATCAATAATCCTATATATCCTGCATCTCCAAACCTATAGACCAGTGCCCATGATTCCCGAAAGCTTGTATTGCCAAGGCTGCTGCCATGGACCAAGGGTCTATCTGATGTCGTATCTGTTCTTTTCTTCTCATTTCCATTTGACTCTGAAATCTTACATCTCTAAATGTGAAATGTCATTGTTTCCCCCTAAACAAAAGGCCACTCCATGTCCCAAAGAGCAAAACAAAGAGATGATTAACGACGGCGCTTCATGGACAATCATTAGCACAGATAAGGCAGAATACACGTTCTATGAAGGCATGGGACCCGTGCACGCACCCGTGACCCCGGTGCCTGTCGTAGAAAGTCTTCAGGTAAGGCTCCTGTGGAACATGTGCTGTGTGTATATATATATCTTACATACAACCGCTGATCAATGCCACTACCACACTGACCTTTATACCACATGGACATCTAGAATGATATAAGTATTGAATTAAAGTAACCAGGAAAATAGGATTGTGACATTCTAGGCAAAAAGCCATGGTGGAGGCTCTGGTATGTCCGCCATGTCCTGATGGTCACGTTAAATTCTTTCAATATTTGGTCATTGCTGATAGCAGATCATGCTTAACAGCATCTCTTATATATGAAAGTGGATCACCACCTATAGAAAATGGTGGATCTCTACTGTAGAGAGTAAAGCCATAGGGAGCATTAAAAGGGAAAAATCCTTCTAAAGGAATGACCGATTGATATGGCCTCTGCCCTATTGTTACCATCCACCGATATAACTTTAGATCGTAGCACCAGGTTCTAGTATTAAGACCTCTCTGGTGCCACTAGAGCGCTATAGTATCTGCAGATGCCAACAGCTGGGGAAGTAATACATGACCCCCAAACTACTGGTTGGGGGTCACTACTCTACACATACAGATTTAATCAAGTACAGGACTTCTGTCTCAGAAACTGAAGAGGACAAACCACGGAGTTCATACAGCTGTAGTACAACTCCATACTAGAGACGTATATTTGGTGCCAAGGTTGGGATCTGATTCCTTTGAGAAAAGCAAGAAAATTTTCCCTGAATTTTTTCAGTCTGGAATAGGTTTCTCTGCTTTGTCCTGATGAGTTCCAGTCCCATTCCTGGCGATAAATATACAGGTGCATTCCAGATAACATTTATTTTACTGCGCATAAGCATTCAGGGTTTTCATTTTTGGTCGGTAATTTTTGGTCATTAACCTGAATAGTTCTTTATTTTCCTATATTCATGACCCTACACAGGATTGTGCATCATTCACCTTATTTTACAATGGCATTGATGGATGTTGGGGCTATTACTGTATAAATAATATATGGCTTCATAATCCTGCTTTGAAGTTGTGGTGTCCATGTTTGTGGCAATAATGGCCTTTTTTAAAGGGGCTTGTCACTTTCAGAAAATTGTTAAAATCCTGTTTCCAATGAATTTCTTACGAACGTGCTAATATGTCTATCAGAAGTAATGCACCATTTTTGCCAGTTCACAAACCATGACCCTTGTTATGAAAGCCGCATCTTCCAACTGCACACCGCCTCCGTCCATAATATGGCTGCAGATGGACTTGCATCCTCTGTTGTAATACACTGCGTCTGCACTACTTTCCTGCACCCAGCGTGTTACAATACAGGATGCAGAGTGACGTGTCTGGTCAGATGCTCCTTAATCTGTGGCCATAATATGGACGGGAACGGCGTACGGTCAGAAGATAAGGACTCTCACAAGAGAAATTGGTGCATTACTTCTGATTAGACCTATCGGTACGTTTTGGAAAATCTTAAGAAATGCTTTGGAAACATGATTTTCCTAAAGCGACCAACCCCTTTTTACCCGTTAGTGACCGCCAATACGCCTTTTCACGGCGGCCACTAACAGGCTTTATTCTGATGCATACGCCTTTTCACAGCGCCGCATCAGAATAAATAAACAGAGCAGGGAGCTGTCAAATCTCCCTGCTCTCGGCTGCCAGATGTAGCTGGGGGCGTCCCTGCTCGAACAGGTGAGATCGATAGAAGTATCGATCTTACCCGTTTAACCCCTCAGATGCGGCGCTCAATAGCGCGCGTTGCATCTGAGTTATTTTGGAGAGAGGGAGGGAGCGAAAAGATCACCGAGTGTCTGTGTCTCTGATGGCAGCCGGTGGCATGTCCCAGCAGATGCCTGTCCGTTTTAAACGGACAGGCAGTAATACACTGCAATACAGAAGTATTGCAGTGTATTATAAAAGCGATCGGAGGATGGCATATTGAAGTCCCCTAGTGGGACTAGTAAAAAAAGTTTAACAAAGTTAATTAAAAGAAAAAGTGAAATACACACTTTTTCACCTTACAAACTGCTTTACTATTAAAAAACCAAAATAAAGTTAAAAAGTTACACATATTTGCTATCGCCGCGTCCGTAACGACCCCGACTATAAAGCTATTACATTCTTTAACCCGCACGGTGAACGCTGTAAAAAACGATGGAAAAATTGCTGTTTTCTGTGAATCCTGACTTTAAAAAAATGTGATCAAAAGTGATCAAAAAGTCGCATCTACTCCAAAATGGTACCGATAAAAACTACAAGTCGTCCCGCAAAAAAAAAAAGCCCTCATACAACCGCATCGGCGGAACAATAAAAAAGTTATGGCTCTTCAAATATGGAGACACAAAAACAAATAATTTTGAAAAAAAATTTGTTTTTACTTTGTAAAATTAGTAAAACATACACAAACTATACAAATTTAGTATCGTTGTAATCGTAACAACCCGCTGAATAAAGTTATTGTGTTATTTATACCACACGGTAAACGGCTTAGATTTAGGACGCAAAGAAGAGTGGCGAAATTTCTGGGTTTTTTCTATTCTCCCCCCTCCCCCCCAAAAAAAAGTTAATAAAAGTTAATCAATAAATAATATGTCCCCCAACATGGTGCTATTAAAAAATACAACTTGTCCCGCAAAAAACAAGACCTTATACAGCTATGTCGACGCAAAAATAAAAAAGTTAGAGCTCTTGGAATGCGACGATGGAAAAACGTAAAAAATGGCTTGGTCGTTAAATAGGCTGGCAAATCGACACTTTGAGTGAGATTAAACCGAATTATAGATAATACGCCTCTGATAAGGGGATGTCCCTATTTTGGACAATCTAGTTCTTTATTCTGCCACCAGCACCTCGCCTGTATAGCACTTTCATGTGAGGACCTTTTATGTTTTGTGTGCCGAGCATTGCTGGATAGTCTTAAATGCCCTAAAAAAATGATGTATTTGTAGATCTGCACACGGTCTCCATGTATAAAGTTCTCAACCTTCTGTCTACGTAGCGTTTGCCGTCTGTAAAGGATTAGGAATGACATTTCTTTCCCTCCGTGTTTTCAGCTGAATGGTGGTGGAGATGTAGCAATGTTGGAACTAACAGGTCAGAACTTCACACCAAATCTGCGAGTTTGGTTTGGGGACGTGGAGGCAGAGACTATGTATAGGTGCGTTCTACTTTTATTTCTTGTAGATTTTTTTTTGGTACACATTCATTTGTTCATTTTGACATCCTTTTAGCCTTTCATTTTAGAATGCTATAAAATATATATTTTGTACTGTGATGATTTCCTTTTAACCTTTCACTGCCAAGGACATGACTTTTTAACATAAGGAGTATATCTTCTATCATATTGAAGACCAGAATCTTTGCAATATTCGGGTTTCAGCACTCATGAATTCGGGGAGTACGACGAAAAGTTCTACTTCCTTGTTCGGTTTCTCTGTAAGAGCCGGGGTGGGACGGGGGAAGGTGCAAGTGACAGCAGGAAGAAAGAGCAAAGCCTGTCACTGTCATCGCCAGCACCCCCACCCCCCCCCCCCCCAAAAGATATGTGCTCTATCACATTTAGGCTTTTTTTTTTTTTTGAGCAGTTAAACATCTAGTCACCCCGTGCCCCTAATCGGACCATGCGTGACACAAGGGTTTATGGCGTCTCGATTGCTGAGGTTTTTGTTTTCCAATTTTGGTGATTGTGCGTGAATATATACGTTTCGTGTATGAACTCCTCACAACTTGAACTTTTGTTTTTGGGAGTTGTTATGCATCCTCGGGTCAGGCTTTTAGCCGCCAACATGAATATTTATGGTTGGATTGTTTTTGGTTTTTTTCTTTTTGTCAAAACCTATACACTTTTTTGCAAAACTGCATGAAGGCGCCCATAAGTGTAAAGTGCTGGGTGGCATTTTTAAAATGTGTAAGGCGTCTACTTTCATAAAATATATGGGAATGCGGGTCTGGTATGATTCCTTTTTATTTCAGGTTTTATGTCAAGAGAGAAACTTGTGCATGTCCTGCCAGTAAAAGGTTTAAAGAGCATTTCCGCTTGTTATAAAAAAATTTTTTTGCCACTATAGAACTATTATATAAGCGTGTCACACGTGGCATACTTGCATTCTATTTCCGCAGCGTAAAAATACAATGTAAGCCCATGGCAAAAATATTCTGCAAGGAAGACCGATCTCTCTAGTTCTTGCATTGCAGAATATTTTTTCCCATAGGCAAACATTATAACGTTTTCTCCAGCGTAGGTTTAGACTGCAGAAATACAATGCAAGTATGCCATGCCTTAGGCCAGGTTCACACGTAGCATAAATACTGAGGATGTTCTGCAGATTTAGTTGCAGAAACTCCGCAGCATAATACAGTGGCGGCAAAGTGGATGAGATTGGAAGAAATCGCGTCCACACGCTGCGCAAATGATCAGCGGAAATAACGCTCAAATTGACCTGTGGTGGGTTTTTGTTTTTTTAATTCGCAAAATGTCAATTGTATTTGCGTATTCGCTGCTAATCTGTTTCGGGTATTCCCTGTTGAATTCAATGGTGAGGCAAAACCCGCAACAAATAGATGTTGCGGTTTTTGCGGCGGAAATGCTTCTATTCTGCCTCAAAAGTCGCAACTCGGGGGGAAAAAAAAATCTTAAACTTCGGGGATGACGTTTCATCCCATGTGACCGCTGTAGCCAATCACAGGCTGCTGCGGTCACATGGGATGAAACGTAATCCCAGGACGCCGGGCTGCAGGGCAGGAGAGGGACGCGTCGCCATGGCTACTGATAAGTAGGAAACTTTTTTTTTTTACTTGCAGTTTTCCACAGTGGACGTTCCGGCCGAAAAACGTCACCACTGCGGATACGCTGTGTGCTTTTAGGCAGCGTATCTGCCCTGTGTGAACATACCCTAAGCGTATCACTGGCAGGTGGTGATCACTGTTTTTTTAACTAATGGCATATCGCAAGAATATGGTCGCAATAAAATGTAATGGTACGTCCTGTTGATGGTGGCAGCCCAGCATTGATTGACAGGGCCACTCCTGCTTTAACGCCTGAGATCAGATCCTAGGTGTTTAACCCCGTTGATTCTGCAATTCTTACTGATCCCTGCATCTAATGAACGTAAATAAAGGGGCAGAGCGCCCTCTGTTTTACCCCTGACATTGTGTTTGCTGGGGCTGGTAGTTTTAAGTAAATCCCCCAGGGTTGTCCTATGATATATTGCCTGTTCATTTTTAGTATTCCATCTTGCAACTACTACAGTGATGATATTCTATGTATTCTCCCTACAGGTGCGCAGAAAGTATGCTATGTGTCGTCCCTGACATTTCTGCTTTCCGAGAGGGCTGGCGGTGGGTCCGCCAGCCGGTGCAGGTGCCAGTAACATTGGTCCGGAATGATGGCATAATATATTCAACCAGCCTTACTTTCACATACACCCCGGAGCCTGGACCTCGGCCTCATTGTAGCGCAGCTGGAGCAATCCTGCGAGCCAACTCAAGCCTCCTGACTACCAACGATCCAAGCACGAACAGCGAGGGAAGTTACACAAATGTCAGCACAAATTCTACCAATGTCACGTCATCTGCAGCAGCGGTAGTGTCGTAACCATGAGCTTTTGTACCTGGACTTCAGCTGACTTTAAGTTTTTACATGGAAGGACATGTATAATTAACTTTTTGTTTTTCTTTTATTTTTTAATTATTTTTTTTTAATTTTGAGCTTTCATGGGAAATTTTGTTTCTCCATAATTGTTCATATCGCCTGAACCTTTTGAACTGCAAGTGCCGAGCTAAAAATTTTAAGCCACGATAATAAATGGGTAAAAATGATGTAGATATAAATCACCGCTGAAATTCTATTTTTTAGCCGTATTTTCATTTGAGAATAAAAAAATAATGGCCAGAAAAAGCGAATGTGGCTTGGAGGTAAAACCTCCAACTAGAATGCATGAATAGAGTTTTATGGACCAAGAAACTTGTATAAGCTTTAGTGAAAGGTACATTTTCACCATCCCTTTTTTATATCACAACATATAGTACACTTTTGTTACCAAATAGTTTATTTTTTCTGATAATTTTTTTTGTTTTTCTAAAGTATATTCAGGTTCCAAGCTTGGGTATACTCGTGTAATCTAATTATCATAATCTTCCAGTTACAAAAAGAAAAAATATATATATATATTTTTGGTCAATGGCTGGAATGTTTTATTTTTTTTTTTGTTTTTTTTGTTTGTTTTTATTTTTATTTTTATTTTATTTTTTTATTTTTTTTATTGGTTTTTGAGCATGTCAAACCTTGTAAAGGCCAGCATTTTTTTGTATTTTTTTTTTAAGATTATATGAAGTTTGTGCAAAAGCTTTAAAAAGATGCCTCTACCTTGCCTGTGATACAGACTGTGTATATGGATAGTACTCGCTATTCAGTCATTTTTATTGTAGTTCAGGAGTGGTAAACCTGTGGCTTTCCAGTTGTTGCTGAACAGGATCGCCTCCTATTGCTAATGCCTGATGTTCGTAGGGCAGCAACTGAAGACCCACGTTAGGTAGTCGCCCCTTAATGTATGTAATTGTATATATTATTTCTTTCTTGTAGCCTCTTTATTGCTATGAGTTTATAACAACTCTCTCTGATGAAGAAGCTGGTGTATTTATAGAGACTATTTATGGTCCAGAATACCCCAAAAAATACATGACAAATACTCATGGCATTTAAACAATCACTTTCATATCTTACAACTCCATTCATTCATCAGATATGGATATTTTTATTTAATTCTTTTTATGTAAAAAACAAAAACAAAAAAAGTCATTTTATGTTTTGAGGTTCAGGTTTTTAAATCTTGTACATAACATGTATTAAGTGTAAATTAAGTGTCTTAGTACTTTTTTTTTTTTTTCTCCCTAAGGCATTATTTTTGCTGTTTTTCTGCCTTATTGGCACTAGGCTCGGGGACTTTAAAACCTGTACAGTAAACGGATGGAGCTGAAAAGTCAGCAGGTTACCAAATATCTTTCTGCACTGGTTAGAAAGTAGTTGTTGTCTCTTAGGTTTTCGGGAGCCATTTTTTAGGTTGTACTTGTATTAAGCTGATCGCACCTATCAGTTGACTGTGGACTACCCTCTGTCACGTTCCCTGTTTTCCGTGAATTGATAGGCTGAATTGATACTTCCTCCAGTATTTAATAGTTTTATTTAAATCTATTAAATTATTATATTTTTATTGTTTCAATGCTTCTAAAATGAAGCAACTTTGCAAATAGTTAATTAAAAATCCATTGTTTTGTGCCTACAGCTCCTATGCAGACCTATGTTTCCATGGTAACAGACTACAAACCGTGCAGTCTGATCCTGCAGCCATACTCTTTTTATCTGTGCCCTATGTCTTGATAACCTACAGAATGTACACAAGCAAGAAGTAGAGGATGGTTGAGAGTATGGCTGCAGAACCAGACTGTACATGTTGTAGTCGGATAGGACCGTATATTAGCTTTAGATAAAATGGTAGAATTATTTTAATGAAGGCCTTTTGTAACATTGCTTTACATTTTAGATGCATTAGAACAATTAAAAAAAAAAAAAAAAAAAAAAAGAAGAGGTACGTAGCCTTTAACAATTGACCTATTAATGTTGCAATACAAGTCCATGAGGTTCAGAATACTCATGTGCTAAAATTTGGAGGACACCTACGTCTCCATATTTGTTGTGCCAAAAGTTTCCAACATATGGTCATGTGCCCTATACTGAGGGTTGACACTGTTACAAGGACCCCCATTTATGTACTAGATTTCTCTTATTTTTATATTGGTGGTTTCCTTTCTAATTTTACAGGAACTGCATTAGCAACTTGTAGCGCACAAGTACAAATGAATAGTTTCTTTAGTGTTTCCTCAAACTTTTGCTGTGATGTTAAACTGTGCCATGTGTGGGTGAGGTTGGTTAAATATCGCTGACCGTCAGTGTTTTATGGCTGCTTCAAAGAGTAATGACTTCTGCTGTCCACTCCAAGGAACATTTTTGCTGGTCTTTATCAACCATGTTAAGCACTTAAATAGTTATTTAGTCAAGCACTTTACTCCACTACCCCGTTTTGGTCATGACTACGGACAGTAGATGACGAAGACCGTGTGATGACCAAGGTTTCTGCCTAGCACCCTGAACCTGCAGAAATGCTCAGTGTTGTGGGTGACGTTCCTGTACACCCGTGTTTCTCTATTCCAGGTCTCGAAGAAAAAAAAAAAACAACCGTTCATGTTTTCAAGATCTCCCAAAGAGGGAATAACTGTGACAAGTACTGATGGTTATACTAAATCACCCGTGCAGTATCCGAGGTATTATAGATGTCAGAGGGGGATCTGCGGCTTGTAAGGTCTCATGCACACATCCGTATTCTGGTCAGTATTTTGCTTTATTATTTGGAAGCCAAAACCAGTAGTGGAACGTAAACCGAGAGAACCTATAATACAAAGATTTGTACCTCTTCTGTGTTTTGGACCCACTCCTGGTTTTAGCTTCCAAATACTGAAGCAAAATACTGACCAGAATACTGTCGTGTGCATGAGGCCTAACACCGCATTTCCCCTGGAATGGCCACTGCAGGGAGAAATGTATATCTGACCGCGACTTCCCTCTACAAAAGTTCTTTGTGAAGCGGGGGGGGGGCTGGGGGGGGGGGTGATGAGAAGCTGGACCCGGAGTGATGAGCTAATAGTCGCATCGGCTTCTATCTGAAATCATGACCCGTTACGGTTTCATGGGGATGGGAATTGAGAAACAATACCCTTGACCATCAATAATCAGGTGGTGGAGGACAGTGTTTTACAGATAACCAAAACTATTGAAAGCATGGTTGTAAATAAAGACCATTTAGATAAATGTTGCATCATCCCTTGAAGTCTAGTTCCAATTTCCTAATTTGCTGTTAACGCTTTCACTGCCAGCCTTGGTATCCACGGTGACTCGGTAGGTCACTTTTGTTGCACTAGATCCCAGTTACATTCACTGAGAAGTTGCTCTTCAGTGAAATAACGAGGCCAAATGAAAGCGGTTGTGTGCGATTAAAAAACAAAAAAGGCTACTTCCAAATACAGCGCCACTCTTCTCCATGAGCTGTATCTGGTATTGCAGCACCGCATCATTAAAGTGAATGCAGCAGCCATGTTTGTATAATCTTTTACAACTTCTTAACTAAATAGTCATATACTGAGAATAAAAGCATTGTGAGGGGGTTCTAATTTCTGCTACATAGAGCTGACCCATCACCTGTACCCTGAGGGCGCAGTCGTTGCACCCTGAGGGCGCAGTCGTTGCACCCTGAGGGCGCAGTCGTTGCACCCTGAGGGCGCAGTCGTTGCACCCTGAGGGCGCAGTCGTTGCACCCTGAGGGCGCAGTCGTTGTACCCTGAGGGCGCAGTCGCTAATAGTCACAACAATGCAGACTATCAATTCACAGCGAAATTGAGACATTACGAAGACTTTTTAGTGTTGTCACAAGATCCTTCTATATTGATGGGCCCAGCTGAATCTATGTTCTCCCCTCAGTATGGCTCCCTATGAGGGGGACTGGGCTGCTTTAACTACATTCACATTAGAAATTTCCTCTAGCTGGAAAATAACGGATCCTGGACAGACACATGTTGTTTTTTTTCTTTATCTATTTTTGTCTTTGTCCCATTAGGATATTATACTTCGCAGGTCAAGCTATTTAATGACTCTTTGATTTTGTAGATTAGTCCTGGCCACTGGCCTAGTATGTTGAGCCTGATTTACTATGCCTTTTTACATGTCCATCTGTCCTCCAGGCAGTGGGGACTGCACATCGCAATAGACCATGTTTGTGGCTGTCCATTATGTTTTTGGTAGAAGTCTCAGGATGTTAATGGGCCTCCTGGTTCTTTACCCCTTTCTTATTAATGCAAATAGTTTGTTATTACTTCTGTTGCGTTACTTATCACTGTGCCTGTCACAAAAAAAAAATCCCATTATAAGAAGCATTTTTATATGGTCATACGACTAAGCCGAATTTTTTGTCTTTTTGCTAATTTCCGTAGCATCACGTGCCTTCTTGGTGTGCTTCTTACTGACATTAACCAGCAAAAAAATCCAATGTTTTCACGAGCATTATAATCGGATATGTTGTCGTGCGTTTGCGTCCCACCTATATTTGGTGCAGGTGAAGTAAAAAATACATTCACGGCTGAGAAATTTCTGTCTGATCTGCAGGAATAGATCTTGGCATTCGCCTTTCTTGTATTTTTATGTTTTGTTGTTTTTTTTGCTTGTTGCTTCTAGAAAGAAACTGCCTTGCCCTCATCTCTGTCAGTGACCAAGAACTGAGTCCATTGTGGCCTTATCTTTTGGCTTTTCCTTTTCTGTGAATAGTTTACTGGAATTCATGTTGCGTCTTGTCTGGACTATCCTTTGCGTTAGTAATGTGAATGAGTCTTGTGGGGAAGTGTTTCGTGTCTTCACTGTGCACCGATTTAACTCTACTCAGCCCTACAAGTCGTCAATGTTCCTTGATTAACTTAAACGGATGTATCATAATTACCAAAGTTTTTGTTTTTTTATCTGGGTTTTAGGGGGGGGGGGGGGTTTGTCTTTTAAACCTTTGTGTTAAAGGTTAGACTATTAGACCAGCAGAGATATTACTTTATGTTGTGTTCAAAGTCTCTTGTATATATCACCAGCAGATATGACCCAAACACTACAAGACCTTGACGTGTAATGTTAGATTATGATGATGCTGTATCTCTAGGGCTGTCTTCCATAGTTTGTGTCCTCTTTTATATCTCCGTTGTGTAGCCCGTGCTCCATAATGGTAAATGTGTTCCCGGCAACTTTACTCTTGATGGTCTGCTGCACTGTAATTGTGTGTGGTCCTCTATGTGAGTTAGTCCGCAAATATTTTTTTTTTTTTTGTTTAAAGCTGGATGGTTAGTACTCTCCATGTTTTACTCGGCTACTGGGCAATTTGTGTTATATGTACTTCAATAGCTCCCTTTTCTTAACGCCTTTAACCAATAACCCTTCGATGTTCAAGCGTCAGACGTGTCTGTGTACGTTTTGCCAATCACTCCAGCGCCAAGGAAAATCGTTTTTTTTTTCTTTACTACTATAGGTCTGCAGGTCCCTAGTATGAAACCCAAGCAGTTGTATTATGGAAGCTTGATATATATACCAAATAATTTTGCAAATAATTCATTTTTAAGATAGATTTGTATTCATTTCCTTTTGTGTGTGTTCCTTTATGTAATGAACAAACGTATAAACTTTTTTTCTTTGCCAGATATTCGGTCTCCCAATGTATTTGAGAATATAACCCAACATTGTTCTAGAAGCATCTCCGTGGAATGAACCACTAATTGTCTTCATACCTCAGGGATGCCCTTAGTTCATCTAAGCCCTAGCCAAAATAAGCTGTGAATTGTCCTGGTCAATAAAACTGCTGCTTTTGTTACATGAGCGCAGCGAGCAGACTGTAGGTATCATTTACCTGACCATATCTGAGTTTGGTTTTCCTTACATAAGGTCATGTAAATAAGGCCTGGAAAGGACCTGCCACAAGCAGTGGAGCGTGGCATGTACAAGAGTATGCAGCCTATTGGTTTGATAAAAATCTAATTTATCACTAAGGGCCCTTTTACACGGTCCAATTATCGAGCAAACAAACATTCACAGAGCGCTCGTTCCTGATCATTGACCTGTGTAAACGGGGTGACGATCAGCCGATGAACAAGCAAACCCTCGTTCATCTGCTGATTGTATCGTTTAAGCTACAAGAAATATTATCGTTGTCTGCAGCACATCTCATTGTGTAAACAGGGCGATGTACTACCGACATTATAGAAATGTTCATAGTAACGAACGATCGTTCCCATGGGTAGCTCCTTTGTGATAGAAGCGAACCATGCCAATCAACGAGCTGTCTTGTAGATCGGTGCTCGTTTACACGGCCTTTGTTGGGCCATGTAAGAAGACCCTAAGGCATCATGCACTATATACCATACTGCAGCACGCAGAGTCCAAACCACTCCATAGTACAGAGACTCTGTGCTGCCATATGGTACTCTGAAGCTCCGTATTACAGCGAAATTTACCCGTAGAAGCAATGGAGAATATCTCCAGAATATGGCGGCTGAATGGGGCATTGCATGATTTTTATTTTATTTCTGTTGGATTTATATGAAATCCAACAGAAAGAAAAACCTCTTTATGCAGTTGTATGAAATCTGACATATGGAGGTGCTGTAGGGCCCCATAGAAGTCTATGGGTGCTTTATTAAGGCTCGGTAAAACCCATGTGCATGAAACCCTTAAAGTCCATTTACAAGGTCCAATAATCGGCCAAACGAGCGTTGTTGATTACTGGCCCATGTACACAGGGCAGTGATCAGCTGACAAACGAGCAAACGCTCACTTGTCAGCTGATCACTTTTTACGCAGTCTATGAAGTAATAGTTGTCGGCAGCACATCTCCCCGGGATGCTCTGCCGACACACTGATGGTGGCCGAACGATCGTATTACTAATCGCTCATCTCCATACAAAAAGCATCGGCTTGTGTAAAAGGGCCTGTCAACGAGCACCGATCGGCTTGTTATATTGTCAATTGGCACACGTTATGGGCAGAAATCTGCCCATGTAAACCAGCCCTAAGGCAATTTTTGATACATATTCACAAGTTACTAGTTCCTGGTGAATTGTTACATTCTCGTGAATATTATTAATCGTATGAAATTGCCGCCTCCACTGTACATAAGTGACCGGTCCACTTTAAATCCCTGGTTTGCTGGAAAAAGAAATCCTCCCGGTTTACAGCATCTCTGGCAATGTTAATGGGTTAAATACGAGTGGGGTTGCTGGGTAACCCTTTCAGAACTAAATGTGTCTTGTTTCTTTCCCCTAGCTTTGTGTGTGATCTAGTTGGCTGGGTAGACTGCTACAAAGTTTGTAAAACTTGTCTTATAAAGAAGCCAACTTTTATTTCCAGTCTACGAGGAGTTACATTGTACAACTGTGCGCCTGTTTAGCAATAAAATAGTTTAGCAACTATTATTTTTATTTTTTAAGACTCGGCTCAAATTAATTTTCATCAAGAAAGAAAATCTTGTCCTGCTATATGGGTAGTGTCAATAAAAGTTAAATGCAAACAGGTTGCGTGTTATTACTTCATATGTTTTATCATGATTACATAAAGCACAGCCACATAATACAGAGTGACTAACCGCTGTTAAGAGCTTGCCGTCATTTTAGTTTTGCTTAATGTGAGCCGGATCTTTAGTCTGGATTCAAGGTGCACTCTTCTCCTAGACCTTGGCAGCAAGGTTACATTTTTATACCATTGTGTCTAATCCTTGTAACTGTTTTATTTGTGTATATATTTTTGACAATTTTACACATTAAATTTTGTTAATGCTCTATTTCCACAGACATGTGTGTGATATTCCTTTTTATGCAGAATGCTGGTGCTTACATTCTATAAATGGTCTTCGCATGTCAGCCTAATGTCTATTGTCTAAAACCAGCTTAAAGGAAGACTTCAGTTGCCCGTGACGATAAGGCTGCTATCACATGAGCTTAATGTGGGTGCTTTTTTGCACCCATATTACGGACCCGGAACTCTTGGTTTGTAAGATTGGAAGTTAGAGCATCAAAAAAGGCTATGGTGCTCTAACACCCGTTCTAATTAACCGTGGGAGTCCGGGTGTTGCATATTCGTGCAAAAAAAGCACTCGGATTGCGCCTGTGTTGAAGCTAGGTTTAGAGAGGATCTGTGGTGAACCGAAACGTCGCTCACTTGAGGTGAATAAGTCAGCCGGTTTTCTTCTTCATTGAAGTCCTGGTGCCGTTCCTTTTTCCTAAGGTCTTCCTATATTCAAGTTGGGGAACGGATTCATCCTCTGGTAATGTCCATGTGGCCTAATATTTAGCGGTGTTGGAGTGCTGTTCATTTTTATCTGGGGGCAAAAAAAAAGCGTGTGTGTGATATATATATTATATATATATATATATATATATTATATAGTGTATGTATGTGTGTGTATATATATTTATATATATATATATATATATATATATATATTATCATTTGTAACGAATTACACAAAAGACCCAGCTAAAAAGCCATGTAAAGACTGCAGACCAATGCTTCATTGTGTAATTTTATTTTTTACATGTGTTTTAAAAACACGCTACGATAGTCCTTCCCCTAACAGTGTATATCTGGGACCACATTATTTTATAGGTGAACTGAAGTGCTGCTCCCCCTAGCAAGGTGACTTAATTATTCTGAAACCTAACAGTAAGGGTATGTTCACACGCAGAGTCAAAAACGTCTCAAAATACCGAGCTGTTTTCAAGAGAAAACAGCTCCTGATTTTCAGATGTTTTTTGCGCCACTAGCGATTTTCGCGGCATTTTTCACTGTTGGTTTTGGAGCTTTTTCCACTAGAGTCTATGGAACACAGCTCCAAAAACGTCCCAAGAAGTGTCCTGCACTTTTTTCGCGGCCATGTACGTGTAAAAAAACGCAGCGAAAAACGCTCCGTTGTAGCTTCTGCTTCCGAGTTTACGGCCCGAAAATAGGCCGTGTGAACATACCCTAAGGGGATGTTCACACGTCTTAACAAATTACGTCTGAAGTTACGGCGCTGTTTTCAGGCGAAATCAGCTCCTGAATTTCAGACGTTTTTGCAAGTACGTGCGTTTTTTGAGGCATCCATTACAGACATAATTGGAGCTGTTTTTCAATGGAGTCAATGAAAAACGGCTCCAAAAACGTCCAAAGAAGTGACATGCACTTCTTTGACGCGGGCGTCTTTTTATGCGCCGTCTTTTGACAGCGTCGCGTAAAATTACACCTCGTCTGAACAGAACATCGTAAAACCCATTGCAAGCAATGGGCAGATGTTTGTAGGCATAATGGAGCCGGTTTTTCAGGCGTAATTCGAGGCGGAAAACGCGCAAATTACGTCTGAAAACCCCTTGCTTTCAAAGGCGCTGTTGCTCTGTTGTGTCCCCAGCAATTGTAAATGCATATATGTATTCCAAAAAAGCAATAAAGTCAACACCAGTCAGGACCCTCATTTATTGTCCCCGAGTGGAAAGTGCTGCTCTCGTTCTGGAGGTCCCTGTACCTCTCTGCATTACACAGACTATTTCTCCTGTGGTGACGCTGCAGGGGAATTGAACTTGCTTCCAGGTTCCTCTACCGATAAATTTCTGGCGGTTCAATCAGTGGAAAATTCTATGATCCACTCTTATTGGCTGGAAAAGTGACAACAGCTGCTTGCGGAAAGATAGGAATACTGCGCTTGCTGGCTTCTGCTCCCCTCCCCCTTTAATGTATAAAGCAAAGCGATCTAGTCACTACATCCATATCTGTTCTGGAGAAAGAAGTCACCCATGTTATGTGCACATTAGTAAAACAGACAGCAGTTTATTATATGGACAACTTAGGCACCGTTCACGTCACTGGGTTATTCCTCTACTAGTAGGGGCCCAGCCCTAGCACAGTGCTTAGGTTATACCATGGGGTTTTCTATACCTCTGTGTGCCGCTGTTCTTTATACGCACTTCTTGTGCCGCTACATGTAAAAGGTTATCCCATGCTCCATTGACTGATGATTTGCCACCATAGAAAACAATGGAGAATGAAAAATCTGATCTGTGTATAGTACCTTATATATCTCCCCTAAACGAATGGTAACAAGGACAGGGTGTAAGTAAGAAATACTTTGAAACCACTAGAGTACACGTACATAACACCATGCTGAACTCGTAGACGTTCACAAATACGGTACCTAATGAATGGAAGTGCAGATTAGTAGCAGTTTTTCATAGAAAACATCGGATGTGATTGCTTTCAACTTTCTTTCCTATAGGGAAAAATTGAAGTTGTGAGCAAGTCGTTGTACGCCTCAATTTCACCACAAATGGTGAGAATTGCTGGGGAGTCCTTGTTTTACCGTGTCGATTTGCTTTTTCAGGAAGTTTATGGTGGAGTCCAAAGAAATAGTTCTCAGTCAAGCGATCATTGTGCAGGCAGTTATTTCATGTGTAGGGCCAGCGTTAATCCTTATAAGTAAGCTATAACCAAAGCTGCCCATACACATACATTAGCTGTATGCCAACAGTTATTTCTCCCGACGCCTCTATACACATGCATGCTTGGTTCGGCCAGGTGTACATTTATTTTTTAATGGAAGAGGCTTATATTCTGTGGGAACGAATATTTGGGCATGTTGAAATCCAACTTTCCCAATTCTTCCTACCCCCAACGTGTGCCATAAGGGAAAGGCCACAAGAAAAAGGGGGGGGGGGCCAAGGTAGTTGGCAGGCACGATAATGATTAACAGGAAAAGAAAGGAGGATCGCCAGTGGGCGACAAGCCCAATTTCCCAACTACCAAAATGATTGAATTAAACGTTATTAGCTACGTATAGCAAGACAGACCACATAAACAATTTTAAAATGATCACAACCAAGGACCGGACAGAAGGTAGTTTGCCTGTAAGGTACATGCATACAGTAGGTACTGGTAAAGAACGTATTCCTAAGTTCAGCAAGTTAGATTTTCAAATTGGCTAGGTAGATAGTAGGTCCGGTCAATGGTAGGTATTAAAATATAATTAGAAGCCCCCCCGACATGTTTCGCTAACAAGTAGCGTCCTCAGGGGTACACGGGGCTAATGGTGGCGTGGCGAAATAGAAGCTCTTAATATGGACAGGTCAGTTGACGTATGGTGGGGGTGTGTCAGAAAGAACAACCAATCGCGCCAGAGAAGACAGATCTGTGGTGTAGAGGAAGAGGATCGACAAATGGAAAGCAAGATAAGGTAAGCCAATAGTGAACGGATTGGAGCGCAGGCGCAGAGGCTCAAGCATGGGACTCAGTGTATACATTGCGTGCCGAGTCCATGCACGCATCCACCGGCGCATGCGCAGATGCACTGTTTTGTGACTTAGACCATGAGTCAAAGAAAACACTAGTAGTAGTCAGCGGTCGCGCTGGCAGGCAATAAAGGAGCAACATTTCCCATCGGATTAACAACAGAAAACGGCGCAGGCGCATCAATCCAGTATGTCGACTTAGAAAAAGGAAAGGGTTCTACACAACAGCCGTAAACAATAGAGACAGAATTTCTGTCATTGATACCACAGAAAGTAACGTAGGCGCACTGATGCAAGGTAAGTATTAAAAATAATACATCCTATATACAAAGACTGACATTTTGAAGAAAATCCCTATCATAGGGATATCTTGTCCATTTAGAGATTCAAGAATTATGATTGTCGTCCATATTAATATACATATGCCGCCATATTCATATAGTCAATGTCATGAGATTAGATGTAATTAGCGTATTCAAGACCTTCACATGTTAATGTGTAGGATCAATCCAAATGATCAATGAAGATATTGAGATTTAATTGGTATAGGGCAGGAAAAAGATGAAAAATATAGAGTAAAGAAGCACAGTGGCTTTGATGTATCCGCGATATTTTACTAGCGAGAGCGTTAGTCAATTAAAGGCGTAGGATCATAAAAAAGCACTGAAGGTAAAACCCTCGTTCAGACCTAAGGGGGACATAGTGTTCAGGCGGTAGATCCACCGTGCCTCCTCCTGTAGAAGTCTACGGTCAAGATTACCAGTTCTGGGACCCATTTTGATCTGGGTGACACCCCAGAACTTAAGTAGCCTTGCATTGCCCCCATGATACTCATGGGTGTGTCTTGTATCTTCCTTACGGTTGATGGTACTAAGATGTTTAGATACACGTCTTCTCAATTCTTGCACCGGTTTTCCCACATACAGCTTAGGACAGGGGCATCTAGCAATATAGATGACCCCTTTTACTCTATATGTTATTAGACAGTTTCTCAACTGCCAGAGTAAAGGGGTCATCTATATTGCCAGATGCCCCTGTCCTAAGCTGTATGTGGGAAAAACGGTGCAAGAATTGAGAAGACGTGTATCTAAACATATTAGTACCATCAACCATAAGGAAGATACAACCCTCTCAAGACACACCCATGAGTATCATGGGGGCAATCCAAGGCTACTTAAGTTCTGGGGTGTCACCCAGATCAAAATGGGTCACAGAGCTGGTAATCTTGACCGTAGACTCCTACAGGAGGAGGCACGGTGGATCTACCGCCTGAACACTATGTCCCCCTTAGGTCTGAACGAGGGTTTTACCTTCAGTGCTTTTTTATGATCCTACGCCTTTAATTGACTAACTCTCATGTGAACATTAACATGTGAAGGTCTTGAATACGCTAATTACATCTAATCTCATGACATTGACTATATGAATATGGCGGCATATGTATATTAATATGGATGACAATCATAATTCTTGAATCTCTAAATGGACTAGATATCCCTATGATAGGGATTTTCTTCAAAATGTCAGTCTTTGTATATAGGATGTATTATTTTTAATACTTACCTTGCATCAGTGCGCCTACGTTACTTTCTGTGGTATCAATGACAGAAATTCTGTCTCTATTGTTTACGGCTGTTGTGTAGAACCCTTTCCTTTTTCTAAGTCGACATACTGGATTGATGCGCCTGCGCCGTTTTCTGTTGTTAATCCGATGGGAAATGTTGCTCCTTTATTGCCTGCCAGCACGACCGCTGACTACTACTAGTGTTTTCTTTGACTCATGGTCTAAGTCACAAAACAGTGCATCTGCGCATGCGCCGGTGGATGCGTGCATGGACTCGGCACGCAATGTATACACTGAGTCCCATGCTTGAGCCTCTGCGCCTGCGCTCCAATCCGTTCACTATTGGCTTACCTTATCTTGCTTTCCATTTGTCGATCCTCTTCCTCTACACCACAGATCTGTCTTCTCTGGCGCGATTGGTCGTTCTTTCTGACACACCCCCACCATACGTCAACTGACCTGTCCATATTAAGAGCTTCTATTTCGCCGCGCCACCATTAGCCCCGTGTACCCCTGGGGACGCTACTTGTTAGCGAAACATGTCGGGGGGGCTTCTAATTATATTTTAATACCTACCATTGACCGGACCTACTATCTACCTAGCCAATTTGAAAATCTAACTTGCTGAACTTAGGAATACGTTCTTTACCAGTACCTACTGTATGCATGTACCTTACAGGCAAACTACCTTCTGTCCGGTCCTTGGTAGTGATAATTTTAAAATTGTTTATGTGGTCTGTCTTGCTATACGTAGCTAATAACGTTTAATTCAATCATTTTGGTAGTTGGGAAATTGGGCTTGTCGCCTGCTGGCGATCCTCCTTTCTTTTCCTGTTAATCATAAGTGAAAGGCCAGGAGATTCCTATACGCGTTAGATATTTGGCCGTTCCTGTCGCAATCAACTGGTTCAGATGACTTTTCTATGGCACCTTCAAGGCTATGTACTCCTTATAACTTAGATGTGATCGAGAACAGGTGATTCCTGCGTATCAGCGACACACAGGTCCTGCTGACACTGAACCCGTCACTGCCGCTGACCTGATGGATTCAGGTCTCCGTGCAGAATACAGCTGCTCTGTATACAGGATACACATCAGCTGTATCTCAAAAACAAAGGGGCGGGGAGACAGACAATATGAAGTGGTGGGAATACTCGCCTGGGCTGTACCAGCTTTCCAATTCAAAGACTATAAAATGGGCACTCACTTTCTGTTCATATGTAAGGTTAGTGAGAAGGGAGACACTTTTGGAATTGGTTGAGTAGGAATGTGAAGGTGGGGTTCTCTGGGAATGGAAACTATTTTTAGCGGTTCCCACATGATAAAGTTGGAAATCATGGTCATAAAGACTAAAACTTTAAAGGCTATGTAAACCTTTGAAAGGCAATTTTTTTTTTTTCATCAAAATGTGCCTCCGTGTGTTTTGTGTAACTTTGTAAATAATTGTTACTTTTTATTTTTTTTATTTTAAGATACAGCTGCTATATATTCCCTATACAGAGCAGCTGTATCTAGCGCTATTCACTGAATCAGTCAGTCCAACGGACCTGATGCGTTCAGTGACACACAGGATCCACCTGTAAGCTATCACATCTAAGTTTATAAATTAGATGTGATCGTTTACAGGTGGATTCTGCTAGATGTGATAGTTTGCAGGTGGATCCTCCTAGATGTGATAGTTTACAGGTGGATCCTCCTAGATGCGATAGTTTGCAGGTGGATCCTTCTAGATGTGATAGTTTGCAGGTGGATCCTCCTAGAGGCGATAGTTTGCAGGTGGATCCTCCTAGATGTGATAGTTTACAGGTGGATCCTCCTAGATGCGATAGTTTGCAGGTGGATCCTCCTAGATGTGATAGTTTACAGGTGGATCCTCCTAGATGCGATAGTTTACAGGTGGATCCTCCTAGATGCGATAGTTTGCAGGTGGATCCTCCTAGATGATATAGTTTGCAGGTGGATCCTCCTAGATACGATAGTTTGCAGGTGGATCCTCCCAGATGTGATAGTTTACAGGTGGATCCTCCTAGATGTGATAGTTTACAGGTGGATCCTCCTAGATGCGATAGTTTGCAGGTGGATCCTCCCAGATGTGATAGTTTACAGGTGGATCCTCCTATATGCGATAGTTTACAGGTTTATCCTCCTAGATGTGATATTTTACAGGTGGATCCTCCTAGATGCGATAGTTTGCAGGTGGATCCTCCTAGATGATATAGTTTGCAGGTGGATCCTCCTAGATACGATAGTTTGCAGGTGGATCCTCCCAGATGTGATAGTTTACAGGTGGATCCTCCTAGATGTGATAGTTTACAGGTGGATCCTCCTAGATGCGATAGTTTGCAGGTGGATCCTCCTAGATGCGATAGTTTGCAGGTGGATCCTCCTAGATGCGATAGTTTGCAGGTGGATCCTCCTAGATGCGATAGTTTGCAGGTGGTTCCTTCTAGATGCGATAGTTTGCAGGTGGATCCTTCTAGATGCGATAGTTTGCAGGTGGATCCTCCTAGATGCGATAGTTTGCAGGTGGATCCTCTTAGATGCGATAGTTTACAGGTGGATCCTCCTAGATGCGATAGTTTGCAGGTGGATCCTCCCAGATGTGATAGTTTACAGGTGGATCCTCCCAGATGTGATAGTTTACAGGTGGATCCTCCTAGATGCGATAGTTTACAGGTGGATCCTCCTAGATGTGATAGTTTACAGGTGGATCCTCCTAGATGCGATAGTTTGCAGGTGGATCCTCCTAGATGCGATAGTTTGCAGGTGGATCCTCCTAGATGATATAGTTTGCAGGTGGATCCTCCTAGATACGATAGTTTGCAGGTGGATCCTCCCAGATGTGATAGTTTACAGGTGGATCCTCCTAGATGCGATAGTTTGCAGGTGGATCCTCCTAGATGTGATAGTTTACAGGTGGATCCTCCTAGATGCGATAGTTTACAGGTGGATCCTCCTAGATGCGATAGTTTGCAGGTGGATCCTCCTAGATGATATAGTTTGCAGGTGGATCCTCCTAGATACGATAGTTTGCAGGTGGATCCTCCCAGATGTGATAGTTTACAGGTGGATCCTCCTAGATGTGATAGTTTACAGGTGGATCCTCCTAGATGCGATAGTTTGCAGGTGGATCCTCCCAGATGTGATAGTTTACAGGTGGATCCTCCTAGATGCGATAGCTTGCAGGTGGATCCTCCTAGATGTGATAGTTAGCAGTTGGATCCTCCTAGATGTGATAGTTTACAGGTGGATCCTCCTATATGCGATAGTTTGCAGGTGGATCCTTCTAGATGTGATAGTTTACAGGTGGATCCTCCTAGATGCGATAGTTTACAGGTTTATCCTCCTAGATGTGATATTTTACAGGTGGATCCTCCTAGATGATATAGTTTGCAGGTGGATCCTCCTAGATACGATAGTTTGCAGGTGGATCCTCCCAGATGTGATAGTTTACAGGTGGATCCTCCTAGATGCGATAGTTTGCAGGTGGATCCTCCTAGATGCGATAGTTTGCAGGTGGATCCTCCTAGATGCGATAGTTTGCAGGTGGTTCCTTCTAGATGCGATAGTTTGCAGGTGGATCCTTCTAGATGCGATAGTTTGCAGGTGGATCCTCCTAGATGCGATAGTTTGCAGGTGGATCCTCCTAGATGCGATAGTTTACAGGTGGATCCTCCTAGATGCGATAGTTTGCAGGTGGATCCTCCCAGATGTGATAGTTTACAGGTGGATCCTCCCAGATGTGATAGTTTACAGGTGGATCCTCCCAGATGTGATAGTTTACAGGTGGATCCTCCTAGATGCGATAGTTTGCAGGTGGATCCTCCTAGATGATATAGTTTGCAGGTGGATCCTCCTAGATACGATAGTTTGCAGGTGGATCCTCCCAGATGTGATAGTTTACAGGTGGATCCTCCTAGATGTGATAGTTTACAGGTGGATCCTCCTAGATGCGATAGTTTGCAGGTGGATCCTCCTAGATGCGATAGTTTGCAGGTGGATCCTCCTAGATGCGATAGTTTGCAGGTGGTTCCTTCTAGATGCGATAGTTTGCAGGTGGATCCTTCTAGATGCGATAGTTTGCAGGTGGATCCTCCTAGATGCGATAGTTTGCAGGTGGATCCTCTTAGATGCGAAAGTTTACAGGTGGATCCTCCTAGATGCGATAGTTTGCAGGTGGATCCTCCCAGATGTGATAGTTTACAGGTGGATCCTCCCAGATGTGATAGTTTACAGGTGGATCCTCCTAGATGCGATAGTTTACAGGTGGATCCTCCTAGATGTGATAGTTTACAGGTGGATCCTCCTAGATGCGATAGTTTACAGGTGGATCCTCCTAGATGCGATAGTTTGCAGGTGGATCCTCCTAGATGATATAGTTTGCAGGTGGATCCTCCTAGATACGATAGTTTGCAGGTGGATCCTCCCAGATGTGATAGTTTACAGGTGGATCCTCCTAGATGTGATAGTTTACAGGTGGATCCTCCCAGATGTGATAGTTTACAGGTGGATCCTCCTAGATGCGATAGTTTGCAGGTGGATCCTCCTAGATGCGATAGCTTGCAGGTGGATCCTCCTAGATGCGATAGTTTGCAGGTGGATCCTTCTAGATGCGATAGTTTGCAGGTGGATCCTCTTAGATGCAATAGTTTACAGGTGGATCCTCCTAGATGCGATAGTTTACAGGTCAATCCTCCTAGATGTGATAGTTTACAGGTGGATCCTCCCAGATGTGATAGTTTACAGGTGGATCCTCCTAGATGCGATAGTTTACAGGTGGATCCTCCTAGATGCGATAGTTTACAGGTGGATCCTCCTAGATGCGATAGTTTGCAGGTGGATCCTCCTAGATGTGATAGTTTACAGGTGGATCCTCCTAGATGCGATAGTTTGCAGGTGGATCCTCCCAGATGTGATAGTTTACAGGTGGATCCTCCCAGATGTGATAGTTTACAGGTGGATCCTCCTAGATGCGATAGTTTACAGGTGGATCCTCCTAGATGCGATAGTTTGCAGGTGGATCCTCCTAGATGCGATAGTTTGCAGGTGGATCCTCTTAGATGCAATAGTTTACAGGTGGATCCTCCTAGATGCGATAGTTTACAGGTCAATCCTCCTAGATGTGATAGTTTACAGGTGGATCCTCCCAGATGTGATAGTTTACAGGTGGATCCTCCTAGATGCGATAGTTTGCAGGTGGATCCTCCCAGATGTGATAGTTTACAGGTGGATCCTCCTAGATGCGATAGTTTGCGGGTGGATCCTCCTAGATGCGATAGTTTGCAGGTGGATCCTTCTAGATGCGATAGTTTACAGGTGGATCCTCCTAGATACGATAGTTTGCAGGTGGATCCTTCTAGATGCGATAGTTTACAGGTGGATCCTCCTAGATGATATAGTTTGCAGGTGGATCCTCCTAGATACGATAGTTTGCAGGTGGATCCTCCCAGATGTGATAGTTTACAGGTGGATCCTCCTAGATGTGATAGTTTACAGGTGGATCCTCCTAGATGAGATAGTTTGCAGGTGGATCCTCCTAGATGCGATAGTTTGCAGGTGGATCCTCCTGGATGCGATAGTTTACAGGTGGATCCTCCTAGATGCGATAGTTTGCAGGTGGATCCTCCTGGATGCGATAGTTTACAGGTGGATCCTTCTAGATGCGATAGATTACAGGTTGATCCTGTGTTTCAGAAACATGCAGGACCCGCCAAGGCTGAACCCGTCATGTCCGCGGGACCGACCGATTCAGTGAATAGTGCTAGATACAGCTGCTCTGTATAGAGAATACAGAGCAGCTGTATATAAAAAAGTAAGAATAATTTTTAATAAGTATTTACAATGTTACACAAAACACACTGATACACCTTTTTATTGAATTATTATTTTTTTGCCTTTCAAAGGTTTACATAGCCTTTAACCTTAGTGAGTGCGCCGAACAATCAGATTCCTGCTCTCATCTTTCACTTTAATGTACTAAAACTCAGACATGACTGGCTGCCATGGACAACTGCTCCCCTTTCCTTGCACTGTTTTTTATAAATCTGTTTTTCTTTTCTTTTTTCATTGTGTTTTGCCTTTAGGAATGGAAATAACTAGAAGAACAGATAATTCTCCAGCCAAGACACTTTAGGTTTGTTAGTAACATTCACTGCTGATAATCTACTTAAGGCCTCATTTACACGAGCGTGTGCGTTTTGCGCGCGCAAAAAACGCTGCGTTTTGCGCGCGCAAAAGGCACTTGGCAGCTCCGTGTGTCATCCGTGTGTGATGCGCGGCTGCGTGATTTTCGCGCAGCCGCCATCATAGAGATGAGGCTAGTCGACGCCCGTCACTGTCCAAGGTGCTGAAAGAGCTAACTGATCGGCAGTAACTCTTTCAGCACCCTCGACAGTGAGTTCCGATCACAATATACACCAACCTGTGAATAAAAAAAGACTTTCATACTTACCAAGAACTTCCTGCTTCCCCCAGTCCGGGCTCCCGGCCGTTGCCTTGGTGACGCGTCCCTTTCTTGTCATCCGGCCCCACCTCCCAGGATGACGCCGCAGTCCATGAGACCGCTGCAGCCTGTGATTGGCTGCAGCCTGTGCTTGGCCTGTGATTGGCTGCAGCTGTCACTTGGACTGAACTGTCATCCCGGGAGGTCGGACCGGAGTTATCGGTAAGTCAGAACGTCTTTTTTTTTTTACAGGTTCATGGATTTTCGGAACGGAAGTCACTGTCCATGGTGCTGAACCAGTTTAACGCTTTCAGCACCGTGGACAGTGACTGTCTCCTGACGTCGCGTACCCGAACATTTTTTACCGGTTTCGGTCAAAACGAGTTTGGCCGAACCCGGTGAAGTTCGGTGCGCTCATCTCGAATTTGACACTCCGTTTGGATGTTTGTAAACAGAAAAGCACGTGGTGCTTTTCTGTTTACATTCAGGAGTTTGACAGCTCTTGCGCGAATCACGCAGTTCGCACGGAAGTGCTTCCGTGCGGCATGCGTGGTTTTCACGCACCCATTGACTTCAATGGGTGCGTGAGTGCGCGAAAAACGCACGATTATAGAACATGTCGTGAGTTTTTTTCTGCGCACACGCGCTGAGCGCAATTCACGCATCGTCTAAACTGCCCCATTGACTAATATAGGTGCGTACGACATGCGTGCAAAGCACGCGCGTCGCACGCGCGTATATTACGTTCGTGTAAATGAGGCCTAAGACTGTGTATCAATTATTACAAGCTCTGCCGTCTATCTTCTGGTTCTAACCAATCACATTAATGCTTTTCTCTACCATAGAAAGCGACGGATTCAGTATGTTTTGACCTAAGGCTAATGGCACATAACAACTTCTGTAGGGAACATCAAAACAGCTTGACTTTCCATTATTTTGCCTGGAGTGCCTTTCATACCGTCTTCTGCAATTGCTATAACTCCGATATTGTCAATGTGAGCTGCTTTCGCAACAAACCCTGTTTTAGAAATTGGGACAGGAGGACACAATTTTACATAAAAAGCAATGGCCCATGTTTGTTAATAATTCTGGATTTTACACCAATGAAATCGGAGAGGACAGTTGGAGAGAACTGCACCAAATTGATCAAAGACGCATTCATCCTAATCAATCTGGTGCATTTGGAATTGTCTGACGTTTGAATGTCTTTTTAACCCTTCTATAAGCAGCTGTACATTTGTGCCTTTTTTGATCTTTGATAAATGAGTCTAAAAGTAATTCTACAGCTTAACGCCCTGTTCACATCACCGTTGCCCTTCCGTTTAGGGGTTCCGTCAGAGGTTTCCATTGGGTTAACCCCCTCAGCGGAAAGGCAAACAGAAACCTCAGCTTCCGTTTTCCCTCACCATTGAGCTCAATGGTAAAGGAAACGTTGCTGATGGTTTCCGTTTGCCACCGTTGTGACAGGGTTCAGTTCTTGAAGGAATCAATAATTTAGAGGTTCTTTTGATAGGATATTAAAGAATTGCATAAATGGTAATTACCGAATATATTTCTATTTATTGTTTTATGCCTTTTTCTAGACTAATAAACTCAGTACAGGGAGCAGCTAGAATGATCTGGATAAAAATTCTCCATGGAATGTTGTCATCCAGGTGTAAAGTATTTAGCAACAGTCTGTAATCTGCATTCCATGTGCTGCAAATGGTGGATTTTAGAATGCTGACGGGAACTCAGAGCGCCCATATGGAACTTAACGTTTCCTACAGAGATGGAATGTGAAGATTCTGGGTCCCAGTGCTACCTCTGCACCACCTATAGCTACGTCCTTGATCAGCGGCCATGCTTCACATTTGTATTTATTACAATAGTTTACGCATTTCCCTAAGGCTGCGGACATTCTGTAGACTGTTTTTTTAATCACAGATTTCAAAGCAAATCCGTGACTAAATCGTATGTTACAAGCAGATTGTGGTGCGGATTGAAAAACGTGGCAAATCTGTGTTGACTTTGAAAATCCCATAGAAATGTAAAGTATTGTATTTTGCTGCAGATTTGCAGGGCGCAATCCGCACCACAAATTTTCAGCAATTCCACTACATCTGAACTTGGCCTAATACTTTATGGAAAGTAACTTCAAATACAGGGGGAGATTTATGAAGTCAGTGAAATGGCACAAATTGCTGCAACTTTATCTAAACTGGAACACATGGTATAATATTTGTGGCATAACTTGATGGATATGTCAGGCAACTCCTTATGGCTGGCGTACATGTACACCAACATTTGAACCAAAAATTGGTGTGGTTGCACATGTCTGTAATATGGCCTCATTTTAGTGTCTGAATTACAGCCACATAATCGGGAACCTAGAACCCTAGGGTGATATAAGTTTTGTCTAGTAAAACCGTCAGCAGGCCAGGGTGTTGAAACCACATTACGGCCTCAGTGAGGAATTACTGACGAATTTTAAATCTGGAGTAGAAAATATCCATGCTTTAAAGGGTCACCACTTTTTTACCACCCCCCCCCTCCCCCCAAAATGCTAACACCGCTATATACCTATGTTGGCGATTATACTTCAAGCATAACTAGGAAAATGACGTTTTAGTCACTCACGTGCCGTATGCTAAGTGTTCAGCGGGCAGCGTAGTGTCTTGGCTTCTTGGCTGTTCCCAACTTCTCCCTTCCGTTCTTAAGTGACGGCTCTAGCGGTCCCCCTGCGTCTTAACGTACTGTTTGCTGGAGCTATCACTCAAGAGCAGAGGGAAGGGGTTGAGAAGTGCTAAAAATAAGGATGAATATGTATATTCAGATGTCATCTGTATATTTTCCGTATGTCATCAGTATTACATCCATCAGGCGCGCTGTCTTATGTAGTGCACTTTCCTGCCCATTAGTGTTACAGAATTGTAATATTGATGCAATTTTACAAATACACTAATGTGAAACACAGCCGTGTGCATGGAGCCTGTACGGTGCTGTATGGGAACTTAGTATGTGCCGTGTGCTGCCATACAAGTTCACTGGGGTGCCATATGTATGGAGATATTCTGCCCTAGAAGTAATGCTTCCCTCTACCTCTATACATACAGCATCCAATAGAACATGTTGTGATTTCTTTTGTGGGGGAGGGGATTTGGTATGAATGATGAAATCAGAGTTATATAGAGGTACAGTAGAGGCCTCATGCACCCTTTATGTATAGCTCCATACAAAACAGAGGCATAATACGCCCACGTACGTGAGCCATAAGGCTGAATTCACACAGTGCAGCTTTGGTGTCATTTCTAATGGATTACATGCATTTTTTTTATATGCAGTATAAGGGTATGTTCACACGGGCCATTTTCAGACGTTTTTCGGGCCGTAAACATCTCGAAAAATGCGGGTGCTGAATGCCTTAAAACATCTGCCCATCGATTTCAATGGGAAAAATGGCGTTCCGTTCCCACGGGGGGTGTTTTTTACGTGTCTGTTTTTAAATACTGGCGCGTAAAAAAACGCCTCGTAAAAAGAAGTGTGTGTCACTTCTTGAGCCGTTTTTGGAGACGTTTTTCATTGACTCAATAGAAAAACAACTCCATAAACGGCCGCAAAAAACGCTAGTTGTTTAAAAAACTGCTGAAAATCACATGTTCTCCATTGAAAATGGCTTCGTATTTTCAGCCGTTTTTTGTTAAGCGTGTGAACATACCCTTATAGAAACACTTCTAGCATGCTGCTGCAGTTTTGTGGTGCATCTTTCAGCCGCACCATTACCACTGTATGTGAACACAGTCTAACTGCATTTCCATAAGGCCTCATGCACATGACCATGCATTGCGGCCCACATACAATCCGCAATTGCTGATCGTATAGGACACGTTCTATCCTATGGGCCAATGCACATGACCATGGTTTCCACAGTCCGTGTGTTGCCCGGATTGCAAAAAAATAGGACAGTCATTTTACTCCTTTAAGTCAATGCACATCTTGTTTGTGCACGGTCCGTAATTGTGGGCGGCCCGCGGATGAAACTCCTCGGGCCGTCCATGCTGTAATCACGGACCGTGCACACGGCTACGGTTGTGTGCATGAGGCCTTAGAGTTCAAGACTGGCATCCAAAATAAGGAGCAATTGCACAATGAGTCTATTATTATAGATCTAGCTCTAAATTCATCACAATTATTTTATTACATAATATGTGGTTTTCTTCCGCTTCCATTACAGCACTTCTGCTTCCTGAAGAATGTCGCGCTGGCGATTATTAGCACGCTCATACATTTAGTTGGTGAACTAATTACCTGGCACAGCTGGGGGCAATGTATTTAGTAACACTGTCCCATGTAGGAGACATAACCATTCTGTACAGCCATCCTATTATATATACTTTATGCATATGATTAAAAGTTAGTAAATGAGACCTGAGTTGACTACAGTCTTCTCCGTACAGCCACCTGCAGAGTCGTTTTCATACTTCTTTCCCATTGTGTGCAGCATTATAGAGCCATACCACAGGGATCTGTTATATAGTCCTGTGCATTCTGACCTTAGACCATAATACTGCGCTGTACATACACCATATATTTTTTAAAGGGGATTTTCCAAGTTTGTTGGTGCCCACAAGAGAGATAGAAAAATTACCCTCTTTCCTCCTCTATTCTCAAATATATTCCCTTTGCCAACTTTCTGCATGTACTAGGTCACATATTTTTGCATAGGGTGGCTTAAAAGGAATGTATCATCAGATGACATATTATTTAAATCAGGTTTTTATTCTAAACATATTTTTTTGTTTTTATATTTTTTGTGACTATCCCAAAAAATCTTGAAATAATTACAGTTAGAATCAATTGGATAGTTACATAGGGTTTATTAACAGCACCACCTGTACCTTGTAAAACCCGGCCTTACCTGATGTTGGTCTGGTAAACCAGGGCTATACTGAGACTTTTTTTTAGCGCTACTGATTGATTTTAACTATTGAGCGACAGCTGCAGTCCACATGAATACATTGAGTTGCATGCGATCTTGTGGACTGCAGCTGTCACTCAAGAGTCAAAATCAATCAGTTGCGCTACAGAAACTCTCAGCATAGCCCGGGCCTAATAGGAAAATAATGACCATATACTAAAGACTTTGATGGCATCCAACATGAGACCTCTGCAGATCTTCCAGCAGGAGAGGATGAGATCTCGGCTTGTTATGTCTGGAGTTGTACAGTGGACACGGGCTGTGGACTAAGGCAAGGTAAACATCAAATAATTTTTATTACAATATGACAAGACCATGACAAGGCCTTTTTTCCAAGCGATCTTAGATCCTTAGCTTCATCTTGCTGTGCAGAGGAAGGTGGATATTTCCATGTATGACTTCAGTCTCTCCAGGTCTTGTGATACGTCCAACATGACTCCGCCATACACATGCACGCTTGGCTCGGCGGAGTGCACCTATGTTCTCAATGGGGAGAGGGGAATAAGATGCTGCCGGAGGAGTCCGGCAGCAGCTTGTCTCCCGCAGGAACAAAGGATCAGCTTGTTAAAATCCAACGCGCCTGATCCTTCTTTCCTCCGACACTTGCCTTCAAGAGAGGACTGGAAAAGCCCTATACACGTTAGATAGTTGGCTGATCCTGCCGAAATTGGCGTGTTTGGCTAACTTTCCCTAAATGTGTATGGGAACAGCGAGGCTATGTTCACACGTGTAACAAAAAACGTCTGAAAATACGGAGCTGTTTTCAAGGGAAAACAGCTCCTGCTTTTCAGACGTTTTTTAATCAAAGTTGCGTTTTTCGCTGCGTTTTTACGGACGGTTTTGGGCTGTTTTTCTATAGAGTCAATGAACGGCTGAAGAAGTGACATGCACTTCTTTTTGGCGGGCGTTTTTTTGCCCGTTTTGCGCCGCGTAAATAAAGGCCCCCGTCTAAACAGAATGCCGTTTTCCCATTGAAATCAATGGGCAGATGTTTGGAGGCGTTCTGCTTCCGATTTTTCGGCCGTTTACGGCCCGAAAAATGGCCGAAAATAAGCCGTGTGCACAGACCCTAAGGGTATGTTCACACGCTTAACAAAATACGGCTGAAAATACGGAGCTGTTTTCAAGGGAATACAGCTCGTGATTTTCAGCCGTTTTTTAAGCAACTAGCGTTCTGCACTTCTTTTTATGGGGCGTCTTTTTATGCGCCGTTATTTGAAAATTAGGCGTAAAATAATGCCCCGCCGGAACAGAACGCCGGATTTCCCATTGAAATCAATGGGCAGATGTTTGTAAGCGTTCTGCTTCCAATTTTTATGCCGTTTTTCGGGATGTTTACGGCCCTGAAAAAGGTCTGAAAATAGCCAGTGTGAACATACCCTAAGGGCTCATGCACATGGATGTACAACAGGGATCTGTAATACAGCACCCAGAAAAATCCTTGGGCCCATAAGAAAGGGCCATACTCTGTTTATAACGAAGTGGTCCCATGATATTACAGCGCCATAAAATAGTATTTTGGGTTTTTAGACTCCTTATAATCCCCCCCCCCTTTTCTCTATGTGCACTAATTTGTGCCAACTTATCTGAGTAAAGGTATGTTCACTCGTAGCGTAAATACTGCAGATTTTCAGCAACGTATTTCATTGTGGAAAATCCGCAGCATAATGCCGTAGCAGCAGACTGGATGAGATTTGTCATCCACACACTGCGTAAAAAATCTGCCAAAAAAAGTTCATAAATCGACCTTAGGTGCAGTGTTTAATCCGCATCATGTCATGCTGCGGAATCGCTGGTTTTCTGTTGCCGGTTTTCCCCATTGAATTCAGTTGGGAGGTAAAACCCGCAACAAACAGCAGGTTTTAATGCGGCGGAAAACCTGCCATTCCGCTGCAAAATTCGTAACTCATAAAATCTTAAAAAAAGGTTGCACTTACCTGTAGTCATGGCAACGCATCCCTCTGACATCCTGCAGCCCGGCCTCCTGGGATGACGTTTTCTCTCATGTGACCGCAGCAGGAGGCCAGGCTTGCAGGACGTCAGAGCGTCGCCAAGACTATGGTAAGTAAGACTAAGTATAACTTATTCCGCCTCAAAAACTGCACCACAATTTCGGGCGTTTTTTCATCCGGAATTTCCTGCGGTCCAGGGCGCATAAGCTGTGTACTCTTATGCAGCGTATCCGCCCTGTGGGAATATAGCCTTATAGTACAGGTCAGCGTGCGATGACCACACGCAGGTTCCAAAGTTTTCTATGTATTGCTCGTGTAGGGATTCATCAGCTGATTGGTTCCTGATGCATCTGTTGTTGGAAAGTTCGCTTCAAGCAGCAAGAGCAGTGCCGGTGGACAGGGTCTTGATGTCAGTCAATTCAGGCCCCATTCACACGACCGTATTTTTTCCCTCCCGTAAATACGGGTCCTTTGTTACACATTACTAACCCGTATTTCACCCGTATTTACGGACCCTTAAAAAAAATGGGGGGCTAGAAATGATGTCACAATCATGTCCAACCCCCTTAACAGGATCACATGATCGCTCAGAAGCCATTTTCTCTGCTTCTCTTTATTAAAAAATTGAAATCCCCTGATGCCGCCTAGCAACGCTCCCGTAATTACGGGTGCACACATGTAGCCACCTGTAATTACGGGAGCCCCATAGACTTCTATGGGTCTGCCCGTGCCGTAATTACGGCCTGAAATAGGACATGTTCTATATTTTTGAACAGCCCGGTCACCTTCCCGTAAGCATACGGGAAGGTACCCGTGGCCAATAGAAGTCTATGGGCCCGTAATTACGGGTGTATTTACGGTCGTGTGCATGGGGCCTCAAGGTGTGATGGTTTGGGATTTAGAATTTTTGATAGATTTTTTTATTTGTTACATTATCAGCTTAATAATATTAATTTCATAAAACCCATAATATAGATATGAAAATCTGTCCTAAAATTTGTGTATATTTTTTCGGCAGTGTGAATGAGGTTTTGAAAAACCCATTTACTCGCGTTGCATTGTAGTTTGCTGCAGACTTTTGGTGCAAATCGGCAGCAAAACTGCCTGGGCAAACATGGCCTTCAGGTTTTTTTGCTGTATGTTTTTAATTTTGCTTTACTTTATTGTTGTGAAACAGATCTAAACTGATTGAACAACTGATGCATAAAATATTGTCAGTTTGCATCAGATTTTTTAATTTGTTTTTTTAAACCCATTTCTATTGTCAAAACCTAAAAGACGTAACATACATTTTTTGGGTCCTGACTGAACGGATACAAACAGACGCAATCATGCAGTATTGCATGATGGTTATAGAATGTAGTGTTCCCATTAGTTCTCCAGGAAACGCACATAATAGGAAGATTTACGGTTATCTTTTTAGCAAAGCAACATTTTTTTACATTTTTTAGAAGTCATTTTTCAACTTACTGAAATTATTGTATCAATTTAAAAAGCTGTGTGAACGTTTAAAGCCATTTTAACAAATAAAAAAAAAAAAAGCATAATTGTAAATGGTCTTAATGAAAAACATCTTAACATTTTGTGCATACAGCTGCTATGCAGACCTGTGTGTCTTCATGGTTACAGACTACAAACAAACCTTGTGTAGTCAAATCTTGCAGTCTCTTGCCTTAGGCTGGGTTCACACGTGGCGGAATTTCACTTGAATTCCGCTGCGGACACTCCGCAGCGTTAATCCGCAGCGCAGCCGTTTCTCCATTGACTTCCACTTAAATTTAGAAGTGTTCGTTTAGACGATGCGTAAAATTCCGCTGCGGAGCATAGGCTGCGGAGCGGAATTTGGTGTCCGCAGCATGCTCTGTCTGTTGCGGACCAGTGGCGGACTGGTTGCGGACTCATGGCGGAATTTCTCCATTGACTTCAATGGAGATTCTAAATTCCGCAATGAAGTCCGCAGATGTCATGCACATGTTATGTGTGCTGCGGATGCGTCTTGCTTTTTTGACATGACATTTCTTCATTCTGGCTGGACCTATGTATTTCTAGGTCTACAGCCAGACTGAGGAAGTCAATGGGGCTCCCGTAATTACGGGAGCGTTGCTAGGTGACGTCAGTAAATAGTCACTGTCCAGGGTGCTGAAAGAGTTAAGCGATCGGCAGTAACTGTTTCTGCATCCTGGACAGTGACTACCGATCCCAATATACAGCAACCTATAAAAAAAATAGGAGTTCCTACTTACCGAGAACTCCCTGCTTCTTCCTCCAGTCCGGCCTCCCAGGATGACGTTTCAGTCTAAGTGACGGCTGCAGCCAATCACAGGCTGCAGCGGTCACATGGACTGCCGCGTCATCCATGGAGGTCGGGCTGGATGCCGAAAGAGGGACGCGTCACCAAGACAACGGCCGGTAAGTATGAAATTCTTTTACTTTCACTAGGGAAAGTGCTGTCCCTTCTCTCTATCCTGCACTGATAGAGAGAAGGGAAGCACTTTTTCCGCAGTCCGCAGCAGCTAGTCCGCATCAATTTACTGCACATTTTGGGCAGATCCGCAGCCGTAATCCGCAACCCGGATTAGGTGCGGCATTGATGCGGACAGCTGCGGAGGAAATCCGCCACGTGGGGGCATGCCCTTACTCTCTTCCATCTTCCCCTACACCTACTGTCTGTAGGTTAGCTGAACAGGGGTCAGAGGCAGTGGAGGAAGTTTTAGGGCGGATTTACACGAACGTGTAATACGTCCGTGCAACGCGCGTTCTTTTCACGTGCGTCGCACGGACCTATGCTAGTCTATGGGGCAGTGCAGACCGTCAGTGATTTTTGCGCAGCGTGAGTCCGCTGCGTAAAACTCATGACAGGTCCTATATTTCTTTGTTTTTCGCACATCGCGCACCCATTGAAGTCAATGGGTGCGTGAAAATCACGCATGCCACACGGAGGGACCTCCGTGGGACGTGCGTGATTCGCGCAACAGCAGGCAAACTATGATTGCAAACAGAAAAGCACCACGTGCTTACAAACATACAAACAGAGTGTCATAATGATGGCGGCTGCACGAAAAGCACGCAGCCGCGCACCATATGATCATGACACACGGAGCTGCTAAGTGCCTTTTGCGCACGCAAAACGCCGCGTTTTTTGCGTGCACAAAATGCACACGCTCGTGTAAATCCGCCATTAAAGGCATTATTCAGGATTTTTCAAAATCGTCAGCGGGGCAGGGGATGGTGTAAAATAATAATTTAGCAAATGCTCACGCCCTGAAGTGCCCCCTGCTCCATCGCTGAGACCCTATTCTGTTTTCCACAGCTCTGGTACCAGAGGCTTCTGCAGCGGTCACTTCAAGCCCTGCTGCTGATTTTGAAATGTCCCGTATTTAACTATGGAAACATATAGGTCTGCATAGGAACTGTATACACAAAACGGTAGGATATATTTCTATTGAGACTCTTCTCTGAAGCATCTTAGATAATTCTACCGCTTTGTGTATACAGCTTCTATAAAGATCTATATGTCTACATGATTACAGGCTACAAACAAACCTTGTGTAGTGATATTCTGAAGTCATGTGTTACTCCCTTCCCATTTTCACCACTCCAACTGTCTGTAGCTTAGCAACAAGAGGGGAGGAGGGAGTGAAATAACACATGACTGTAACCCAGGGGCGTAGCTTGGGGGGGGGGGCAAGCGGGGCATGTGCCCCGGGCGCAGTTCATAGGGGGGCGCCAGCGCCCCCTCCTCCTGCACTATAATTGTACCTGTGTCGCAAGGACACAGGTACAATTAGAAGCAATGAATGACCGGCCATTCAGCGCCTTTCCACGAATGAAGCGAGTGGTACCTTTTGTACCAGTGAAGCTTCCGTCGATGAAAGGCGCTGACTGACTGACAGGGAAAGTCATCCTGCCCAGCCAATCAGCGCCTTTCATAGACGCTGTGTTCAACCCCCTGGAGACCTGCGCAGAAGAGAGCAGGTCTCCATGGCTGCCAGACGGCGTGGGAGCGGGAATAAGGTGAGTTTGAAATTTATTTTTTTAATTGTAATAGAAGTGTGGCTGTATCTGCGGGGGGACTTTGTCTACACGGGGGACTTTATCTACGGGGGGACTATATATACAGGGGGACTATATCTGCTGGGCTATATACAGGGGGGACTATATCTACAGGGCTGGGCTATATACAGGGGGACTATATCTGCTGGGCTATATACAGGGGGGACTATATCTACAGGGGGGCTATATACAGGGGGGCTATATACAGGGGGACTATATCTACAGGGCTGGGCTATCTACAGGGGGCTATATACAGGGGGACTATATCTACAGGGGGGCTATATACAGGGGGACTATACAGGGGGGCTATATACTGGAGTGGGCGGTCTATAGAGCACCATATACAGGGGTGGGCTATATAGTATATAGCCCCCTGTAGATATAGCCCACCCCTGTATATGGTGCTCCATAGATAGCCCACCCCAGTATATAGCCCCCCCTGTAGATATAGCCCAGCCCTGTAGATATAGCCCAGCCCTGTAGATATATTCCCCCTGTATATAGCCCACTCCTGTAGATATAGCCCACCCCTGTATATAGCCCCCCTTTGTAGATATAGCCCCCCTGTGTATAGCCCACCCCTGTAGATATAGCCCCCCTGTGTATATCCCAGCCCTGTGTATATCCCAGCCCTGTGTATAGCCCAGCCCTGTGTATAGCCCAGCCCTGTGTATAGCCCAGCCCTGTGTATAGCCCAGCCCTGTAGATATGGTCCCCCTGTAGATATGGTCCCCCTGTAGATAGCCCACCCCTGTATAGAGTCCCCCTGTAGATATAGTCCCCCTGTAGATATAGCCCACCCCTGTATATAGTATCCCACAAATAGCTCCCCCTATAGTGCTCCACAGAAAGCCCACCCCTGTATATAGCCCCCTTGTACATATAGTCCACCCCTGTATATAGTGCTCCACAGATAGCCCACCCTTGTACAGGGTGGGCTATCTGTGGAGCACTATATACAGGGGTGGACTATCTAGTGGAGCACTATATACAGGGGTGGACTATATGTACAAGGGGGGGCTATATACAGGGGTGGGCTATCTGTGAAACACTATATACAGGTGTGGACTATATGTGGAGCACTATATACAGGGGTGGGCTATATCTACAGGGGGGCTACATACATGGTTGGGCTATCTGTAGAGCTCTATATACAGGGGTGGGCTATATCTACAGGGGGCTATATACAGGGGTGGGCTATCTGTAGAGCACTATAGGGGGAGTTATTTGTGGGACACTATATACAGGGGTGGTCTATATGGGGGCACTATCTACAGGGGGCTCTATGGCAGGCACTATCTACAGGGGGCTCTATGGCAGGCACTATCTACAGGGGGCACAGTGTGTGTGTGTAGGACACGGTGTATGGTGCTATTATAATTAGAGGTGCAGTGTATGGCACTATTATATTTAGGGGCGTAGTGTGTGGTATAATGATAACTTTATATTTATTTATAGGTGCAGAAATGTTGGAAAAGTGAGAAGCTGAAGACATCTGAGCGGCAAACTGCAGAAATGGTTTGTGACCGGGAGAATTCATCATAGAGGTCTGGACCGGATGGAGAAAAAGAACCTGAGACGTCATCGGTGAGTCACTTAATGTAAATGTTTATTCTGCCTCTAATCAGTAATGTAGTCACTGTATGATCTGCAGTGAGATGATGGGTGGTGTGATTATGATAGGATTTATTTTTTGTGAAACGGCATCTCCCAGCATATCCTTAGCATTGTTCGGGCTATGCTGGGAGCTGTAGTTTTACGCCGTACAAACCTATACGGCAGGGGTTGCACTAAATTGAGCTGTATTTGTTCTGGGGCTGTATATATGTACCGAGCTTGGTTCTTGTGTTGTGTATAGAACCATATTGCTTGTGAAATGTACAAATAATTTTATGCTCACGTTACATAAAAAGAAATGACACGTCGATTGGTAGAGAAAACAAACACGGCGAGGGGGAAGGAGATGTCGGGAAAGAGGTTGGGGGGGGGGGGGCGCCAAACTGAATCTTTGCCCCGGGTGATGGAGAACCTAGCTACGCCTCTGCTGTAACCATAGAAACACATAGTTCTGTGTAGAAGCTGTACACATAGTATGGTATGATATTTTTCAACTGTCTAAATAGGTGGCTTCATTTTCTTTATTTTAACTGCATTTGAAAAAATGTAAAAAACCACATGGTTTTTGAAGTGTATTTACCCTTTAAAATGTACAAAAATATCAGGGAATTGCATATCTAGCTATTTGCTATTTTATGAGAGATATTAATCCAGTGATAGAGGAGATCAGGGGTATTCAAGTTCCCTCAGCTCCCCCATTATCATGATAGCGGACATGGGATTGTTACAGCCACCTATCCCTGCTGCTCCATGGCTTTAAGTTCCTACTGCTGCTCTAGTATTGGATTGATTCCATTAATAAGGCTGGATTCACACATCGCGTATTTGTTGCAGATTTTGAAGCAGATTTTTTTTTAGCCAAAGCCAGAAATGGATCAAGGAGGAAGGAGAAGTATAAGTTCTTCCTTTTATATTTCCCATTCCTTTTGAAACCACTTCCGGCTTTGGCTCAAAAGTCTGCACCAAAATCTGCAACAAATACGTGATGTGTGAATCCAGCCTAAAAGGGACTTGACAATGCCTTCAATGGGAAGGTGAAATGTTGCCTGTATGTTGGGTGATTAAACTTTTGGGATTTTTCTACTACATTGGAGTGCTGCCTCTTCTCTTGGATTGCAGCCTAAGGCCCCATGCACACAACCGTAAAAACACCAGTAATTACGGGCCAATAGACTTCTATTGGCCACGGGTACTTTTCCCGTTTGCGTACGGGAAGGTGCCCGGGCCGTTGAAAAATATGGAACATGTCCTATTTCAGGGGGTAATTACGGCACAGTTAGGCCCATAGAAGTCTATGGGGCTCCCGTAATTACGGGTGGCTACGTGTGTGTGCACACATAATTACGGGAGCGTTGCTAGGCGACGTCAGGGGATTTCAATTTTTGAATAAAGAGAAGCTGGGAAAATGGCATCTGACCCTTTTAAGAGGTTTGGACATGATTGGGACATCATTTCCAGCCCCCCTTTTTTTACGGGTCCGTAAATACGGATGACAACGGTTAAATACTTGTTAAAAACGTGTGACAAAGGACCCATATTTACGGGAGGGAAAAAATACTGTTGTGTGCATGGGGCCTAAAACGGAGATACGCCAATAACAGACTAGAGGTAGACACAGACATCCGGGTGAGGTGTTTTTAATTTAGCAAATGCAAAACCATGGGTGGTTTTTGGTCATAAAGCGCGTCAAAAACTGCTCCAAACGAACGTCCGCCTTTAAGAAGAGCGTGACACTTTTTTTTCCGCAGGTGGACAAAAACGCTCCCTAGAAAATAACGTCCCTACCTCCCATTGAAATCAATTGAGGGAGATTTGGGCACTTTTTTGGAATAGGGCCTCAGACAGAAGAAGGTTGCTTTAAGGTAACAGTCGGCCCCCTTACCTACTGGGCCCCGGTGCAGGTTTGCAGGTTGCACCAATGGTATGTCCACCCCTGTAGCAGATGTATATTAGGGTATATATATTGTATATGTATGCAATTGCCTAATCTATAAGCATGTCGTTTAAGTAAAGCGAAACCTTCACTTTAAATCCTTGGCACACAAATTATTATTTTTTTACAAAAATACTAAATCTTTGGCCATGAGGATAAACACACTCCAAATTCTGAGCATATTGTTTGTTCATCTCTATTCCACAACCCTCTGATATTATCACTTTGCTACGCTGAGTCTAGACTGCATGGGAAATGACACTGTAGTTCATCACAAATGACACTAGATGGCAATATTTAGATGCAAACAAGGATCTTGCATATTACATGAGGGTCATTAATCACTTTGGCAGTGTCATTTCTGTAAAAGTTTCTGTATAATTCAAAGGCACCAGATAAACACGCTTCCCACTGTACTTTATTTTTTATTTTTAATGTGTTAACTAATGCAGTCTGTACAATGGTGTGCAGCAAGTGTGAGTGCCGGAAGATAAAGACCAATGTCTGAAGGTTACACAGGTGTATTCAATCACACGGATGTTGGAACAAGTTAAAAAGCACAAATAAAGATATAGTTCCAAGCAGTGAGCAAGGACGTATAAAAGCAAATAGGAGACAAAACATCATTTGTTACTTGGCAAGGCTGAATGTAACGGACCATTTGTTCGATTGGGGCTGATGGGGTGGCAGGTGAAAAGACATGTGGAGTTGCCATCAGCGAGTTACTTTCTAAGGGCACCATGCCCAGATATGTGTTTGTCAGCGCCAGCATTAAGAAACGACAGCAAAACAAGTCTATGAATATATATATAAAATTAGATAAATTAACCATATAATACATAAAACATTAAATAAAGGTAATTATACTTTAGTAGCTAAGGTTCCACTCCCATTCCATATGTCCTATTAGGGCAGAATACTGCTGCAAACATCAGCACTCGCCCTGGCAGACTCAACACAGCCATGTATTACATGGTAGCCCGTGAATTTAAATGAATATTTCCGCTGCGTATTTGCAGCAAATTTCACAGCTTAAAAAGAAACAATAAAGGCCAATACTCACCTCTCCTAGCATTGCCATAGTAACGTGTCCCCGCTCTTCTGGTTCTTCTGTGTCCAGGCTGCACTCTGTGATGACATTTCATCATATGTGACCCCTGCAGCCAATCACAGGCTGCAGTGGTCACATGATGAAACGTCATCACAGGAAGGCATCTGGACGCAGATCAAACAGAAGAGCAGTGACGCGTTGGTATGGCAACGCTAGAGGAGGGGAGTATAGATATTTATTCCAGCGGTCGCTTTTTGCAGTGGTCAATCCAGAGGAATATTTTCACCAATATTCATGCGAATATTCGGCCTGATCTTCTTGCGAGTTCTGGGTCACATATGCCGCAGACTTTTCCACAGAGTATCCGACACGTATGAACACAGTCTCATGATAGAAACCCACAGTGACGACGGAACCCATTTGACTTTAATGGGTTCCATCGAGTTTCCCTCATGGTGCCCATTATTTTGCCAGACAAAATAACTGCATGCTGCACTATTTTGCACGGCAAAAAGGGATGGACGACGGACGCTCCTAATGGAGCCTCGGACGCAGATGTAAACAGAGACTTACAGCTGCCCATAGAAGTTTATGGGGAGGGGAAGGACGGAGCAGAAGCAGAGTGAGTGAGAGAGAGGCAGAGACACAGTGTAAAGGATCTGCCAGGCACAGCTTCGGGGTTAACTCCCATAATTAATCAGTCAGCACCTGAATCTACATCCCTGAGACTGACTCCAGCTTCCACCACTCAGGCTGGCAGGCTTAGGAGTGGGAGAGCCTATCGCAACCTGGCCAGACTCAGCTAGCTCCCGCCCTCGGTCTATTTAAGCCTGCCCTTCCTGTCCCTCGGTGCTTGTGATTCTTTTCGTGTGGTTTCCTGGCCCAGCTACAGCTCCTTCTATTTTGATCCTGCTCCATACAGACCCTGGCTTACTGACTACTCTTCTGCTCTTCGTTTGGTACCTCGCACACTCCTGGCTTGACTCGGCTCGTTCACCACTCTGGTTGCTCACGGTGTTGCCGTGGGCAACTGCCCCTTTCCCTTGCTTGTATTCCCTTGTATGTTTGTCGTGCACTTACTGAGCGCAGGGACCGCCGCCCAGTTGTACCCCGTCGCCTAGGGCGGGTCGTTGCAAGTAGGCAGGGACAGAGTGGCGGGTAGACTAGGGCTCACTTGTCCGTTTCCCTACCCCCCGTCATTACATAATCACAAGCCCATACCTAGTCTACCCTGGTCCCTGACACCACTATGGACCCCCGTGAGACCCTGGCTCAGCAAATGCAGGGTCTCTCCCTACAGGTCCAGGCCCTGGCTCAGAGGGTCAACCAGCCTGATGCTACCTTGGTAGTTCCCCTCACCTCACCTCTTGAACCCCACCTCAAGTTGCCCGACCGGTTCTCAGGGGACCGGAGGGCTTTTCTCTCCTTTCGGGAGAGTTGTAGGCTTTACTTTCGTTTAAAGCCCCATTCCTCAGGTTCTGAGAGCCAGCCGGTGGGTATAATTATGTCCCGGCTCCAGGAAGGGCCCCAAGAGTGGGCCTTCTCCTTGGCTCCTGACACCCCTGAACTTTCCTCCGTTGATTGTTTCTTTTCTGCTCTCGGACTTATTTATGACGAGACTGACAGGACTGCCTTTGCCGAGAGTCAGCTGGTGACCTTACGTCAGGGTAAGAGACCTGTTGAGGAGTATTGTTCTGACTTTAGGAAGTGGTGCATAGCTTCTCGGTGGCATGTTTAGGTTGGGTCTGTCGAATGCCCTGAAAGACCTGCTAGTTAGCTATCCCTCTTCTGACTCCCTAGACCAGGTTATGGCTTTAGCGGTACGACTTGACCGACGTCTCAGGGAACGACAACGTGAACATTTATGTGTTTTCTCCTCCGACTCCCCCATGATGCCTCCCGAAGTTCCGTTGCTTCGTTGAGACTCAGAGATACCTATGCAACTCGGGCCTCCGTGTCCCCCCAACAAAGTAGAGAATTCCGCAGGAAGAATGGTCTCTGCTTCTACTGTGGGAATGACAAGCATCAAGTGAACAACTGTCCTAAGCGTAAGAATGCAGCCAGAGAACTTCCGCGCCTAAGTGATCATCGGGGAGGTCACTTGGGCGCACAGGTATTTCCCGTAAATAGGAAACGTACTAAGATCTTGCTTCCCTTTCAGGTCTCTTTTGGTGGTAGGTCTGCTACCGGCAGTGCCTTCGTGGATTCAGGGTCCTCTACTAATATCATGTCTGTGGAATTTGCTATGTCTCTTGCTATGCCTCTGATTGATTTGCCTAAACCTGTCCCGGTAGTGGGTATCGACTCCACTCCTCTTGCTAATGGTTATTTTACACAGCATACCCCTGTTTTTGAACTCCTTGTTGGCTCCATGCATTTGGAGCAGTGCTCTGTACTGTTGATGCAGGGATTATCGTACGATTTGGTTCTAGGCCTTCCCTGGTTGCAGTTGCATAATCCCACGTTTGACTGGAATACTGGGGAGCTAACCAAATGGGGTAATGAATGTTTTACGTCATGTTTTTCTGTTAATTCTATTTCTCCCCCTGAGGAGGCGAACACGCTACCCGAGTTTGTTCAGGACTTCGCTGGTTTTTTTCTCTAAGGAGGCCTCCGAAGTGTTACCTCCTCATAGAGAATACGATTGCGCTATCGAATTGGTACCAGGAGCTAAGCTTCCTAAGGGTAGGATATTTAATCTTTCTTGTCCCGAACGTGAAGCCATGAGAGAGTATATCCAGGAATGCCTGGCCAAGGGTTACATTCGTCCCTCTACTTCTTCGGTAGGTGCTGGCTTCTTCTTCGTAGGGAAGAAGGATGGTGGTCTTAGGCCATGCATTGACTACCGTAGCCTGAATAAGGTCACGGTAAGGAACCAGTATCCCCTTCCTTTGATTCCTGATCTCTTCAATCAGGTTCAGGGGGCCCAATGGTTCTCTAAGTTGGATCTACGGGGGGCGTATAACCTTATCCGCATCAAAGAGGGGGATGAGTGGAAGACTGCGTTTAACATGCCCGAAGGCCATTTCGAATACCTCGTCATGCCCTTTGGGTTGTGTAATGCCCCTGCAGTCTTCCAGAATTTCATAAATGAGATTTTGAGAAATTACCTGGGGATATTTCTTGTAGTGTACCTTGATGACATACTGGTGTTTTCCAAGGACTGGTCCTCCCACATTGAGCATGTCAGGAAGGTGCTCCAGGTCCTTCGGGAAAACAAACTGTTTGCCAAAACCGAAAAATGTGTGTTTGGGGTACAGGAAATACAATTTTTGGGTCAAATCCTCACTCCTCATGAATTCCGCATGGACCCCGCCAAGGTTCAGGCTGTGGCGGAATGGGTCCAACCTGCCTCCCTGAAGGCGTTACAGTGTTTTTTGAGGTTCGCTAATTATTACAGGAGATTTATTGCTAACTTCTCGGTAATCGCTAAGCCTCTTACGGACCTCACTCGCAAAGGAGCTGATCTCCTGCACTGGGCTCCTGAGGCTGTCCAGGCTTTTGAGGTCCTTAAGAGGTGCTTTATCTCGGCCCCGGTGCTGGTTCAGCCCAACCAAATGGAGCCATTTATCGTGGAAGTTGACGCATCTGAGGTGGGAGTGGGGCTGTCTTGTCCCAGGGTACCAGGTCCCTCACCCATCTCCGCCCCTGTGCCTACTTCTCCAGGAAGTTTTCGCCAACTGAGAGTAACTATGATATTGGCAACCGCGAACTCTTAGCCATTAAATGGGCATTTGAAGAGTGGCGCCACTTCCTGGAGGGGGCTAGGCACCAGGTAACGGTCCTTACCGACCACAAGAATCTGGTTTTCCTAGAATCTGCCCGGAGACCAGCTCGATGGGCGTTATTTTTTACCAGATTACATTTTTTGGTTACCTATAGGGCTGGGTCTAAAAATATTAAGGCTGATGCACTGTCGCGTAGCTTCATGGCCAGCCCTCCTTCGGAGGAAGATCCTGCTTGTATTTTGCCTCCAGGTATAATCATTTCCTTGATCGATTCTGATTTAGTCTCTGAAATTGCTGCTGATCAAGGTTCAGCTCCCGGGAACCTTCCTGAGAACAAGCTGTTTGTTCCCCTGCAATTCCGGCTAAGGATACTTAGGGAAAATCATGACTCCGCACTATCTGGTCATCCAGGCATCCTGGGTACCAAACACCTCATTACTAGAAACTATTGGTGGCCTGGGTTGCCTAAAGACGTTAAGGCCTACGTCGCCGCTTGTGAGGTTTGTGCTAGGTCCAAGACTCCCAGGTCCCGTCCAGCGGGCTTACTGCGTTCGTTGCCCATTCCCCAGAGACCTTGGAAACATATCTCCATGGATTTTATCACCGATTTGCCTCCATCCCAAGGCAAGTCGGTGGTGTGGGTGGTAGTAGACCGCTTCAGTAAGATGTGCCACTTTGTGCCCCTCAAGAAACTACCCAACGCCAAGACGTTGGCTACCTTGTTTGTCAAACACATCCTGCGTCTCCATGGGGTCCCTGTCAATATTGTTTCGGACAGAGGGGTACAATTTGTTTCATTGTTTTGGAGAGCCTTCTGTATGAAGTTGGAGATTGATCTGTCCTTCTCCCCTGCCTTCCATCCTGAAACCAATGGCCAAACTGAGAGGACTAATCAATCTCTAGAACAATATTTAAGGTGTTTTGTCTCTGACTGTCAATATGATTGGGTCTCATTCATTCCCCTCGCCGAATTTTCCCTTAATAACCGGGTCAGTAACTCGTCAGGGGTCTCTCCCTTTTTCTGTAATTTTGGGTTTAATCCACGGTTCTCCTCCGTTTCACCTGGTAGTTCCAACAATCCCGAGGTAGAGGTCGTTCATCGGGAACTGTGCACAGTCTGGGCCCAGGTTCAGAAGAACCTAGAGGCGTCCCAGAGCATACAAAAAAGTCAGGCAGATAGAAGACGTTCTGCTAACCCCTTGTTTATGGTCGGGGATCTGGTGTGGTTGTCGTCTAGGAACTTGTGTCTCAAGGTTCCGTCCAAGAAGTTTGCTTCCCGGTTTATTGGGCCGTATAAGGTCATTGAGGTCCTCAATCCTGTCTCCTTCCGGCTGGAGTTACCCCCGTCTTTTCGTATACACGACGTGTTTCATGCCTCCCTCCTTAAACGCTGCTCCCCGTCCTTGGCTCCCTCGAGGAGACCTCCTGTTCCCGTCCTCACCCCTGAGGGGGTGGAATTCGAGGTGGCCAAGATTGTGGACAGCAAGATGGTCCAAGGCTCCCTCCAGTACCTGGTCCATTGGAGAGGATACGGGCCCGAGGAGAGGACTTGGGTACCCGCCCGGGATGTTCACGCTGGGGTATTGGTCAGGAGGTTCCACCTGCGTTTCCCCAGTAAGCCAGGTCCACTTAGAAAGGGTCCGGTGGCCCCTCATAAAAGGGGGGATACTGTAAAGGATCTGCCAGGCACAGCTTCGGGGTTAACTCCCATAATTAATCAGTCAGCACCTGAATCTACATCCCAGAGACTGACTCCAGCTTCCACCACTCAGGCTGGCAGGCTTAGGAGTGGGAGAGCCTATCGCAACCTGGCCAGACTCAGCTAGCTCCCGCCCTCGGTCTATTTAAGCCTGCCCTTCCTGTCCCTCGGTGCTTGTGATTCTTTTCGTGTGGTTTCCTGGCCCAGCTACAGCTCCTTCTATTTTGATCCTGCTCCATACAGACCCTGGCTTACTGACTACTCTTCTGCTCTTCGTTTGGTACCTCGCACACTCCTGGCTTGACTCGGCTCGTTCACCACTCTGGTTGCTCACGGTGTTGCCGTGGGCAACTGCCCCTTTCCCTTGCTTGTATTCCCTTGTATGTTTGCCGTGTTTGTCGTGCACTTACTGAGCGCAGGGACCGCCACCCAGTTGTACCCCGACGCCTAGGGCGGGTCGTTGCAAGTAGGCAGGGACAGAGTGGCGGGTAGACTAGGGCTCACTTGTCCGTTTCCCTACCCCCCGTCATTACACACAGATACTGCACCTTCCTGGTAAGGGTTACTGTCTCGTCTCACCCCAGTGCTGGATTCCCAGCTACATTGCTCATTACTGCTTTATAATCTCCATGCTTCAGCAGCCCATATATGTATATGTATATATATATATATATATACACACACACATATACACTACGGTTCAAAAGTTTGAGGTCACCCAGACAATTTTGTGTTTTCCATGAACACTCACACTTATATTTATCAAATGAGTTGCAAAATGACTAGAAAATATAGTTAAGACATTGACAAGGTTAGAAATAATGATTTTTATTTGAAATAATAATTTTCTCCTTCAAACTTTGCTTTCGTCAAAGAATGCTCCATTTGCAGCAATTACAGCATTGCAGACCTTTGGCATTCTAGCTGTTAATTTGCTGAGGTAATCGGGAGAAATTTCACCCCATGCTTCCAGAAGCCCCTCCCACAAGTTGGATTGGCTTGATGGGCAATTCTTGCGTACCATACGGTCAAGCTGCTCCCACAACAGCTCTATGGGGTTGAGATCTGGTGACTGCGCTGGCCACACCATTACAGATAGAATACCAGCTGCCTGCTTCTTCCCTAAATAGTTCTTGCATAATTTGGAGGTGTGCTTTGGGTCATTGTCCTGTTGTAGGATGAAATTGGCTCCAATCAAGCGCTGTCCACAGGGTATGGCATGGCGCTGCAAAATGGAGTGATAGCCTTCCTTATTCAAAATCCCTTTTACCTTGTACAAATCTCCCACTTTACCAGCACCAAAGCAACCCCAGACCATTACATTACCTCCACCATGCTTGACAGATGGCATCAGGCACTCTTCCAGCATCTTTTCAGTTGTTCTGCATCTCACAAATGTTCTTCTGTGTGATCCAAACACCTCAAACTTCGATTCGTCTGTCCATAACACTTTTTTCCAATCTTCCTCTGTCCAATGTCTGTGTGCTTTTGCCCATATTAATCTTTTCCTTTTTATTAGCCAGTCTCAGATATGGCTTGTTCTTTGCCACTTTGCCCTGAAGGCCAGCATCCCGGAGTCGCCTCTTCACTGTAGACGTTGGCACTGGCGTTTTGCGGGTACTGTTTAATGAAGCTGCCAGTTGAGGACCTGTGAGGCGTCTATTTCTCAAACTAGAGACTCTAATGTACTTGTCTTGTTGCTCAGTTGTGCAGCGGGGCCTCCCACTTCTCTTTCTCCTCTGGTTAGAGCCTGTTTGTGCTGTCCCCTGAAGGGAGTAGTGCACACCGTTGTAGGAAATCTTCAGTTTCTTGGCAATTTCTCGAATGGAATAGCCTTCATTTCTAAGAACAAGAATAGACTGTCGAGTTTCACATGAAAGCTCTCTTTTTCTAGCCATTTTGAGAGTTTAATCGAACCCACAAATGTAATGCTCCAGAATCTCAACTAGCTCAAAGGAAGGTCAGTTTTATAGCTCCTCTAAACAGCAAAACTGTTTACAGCGGTGCTAACATAATTGCACAAGGGTTTTCAAGTGGTTTCTAATCATCCATTAGCCTTCTAACACAGTTAGCAAACACAATGTACCATTAGAACACTGGAGTGATGGTTGCTGGAAATGGGCCTCTATACACCTATGTAGATATTGCATTAAAAACCAGACGTTTGCAGCTAGAATAGTCATTTAGCACATTAACAATGTATAGAGTGTATTTCTGAATAATTTAATGTTATCTTCATTGAAAAAAACGGTGCTTTTCTTTCAAAAATAAGGAAATTTCTAAGTGACCCTAGACTTTTGATCGGTAGTGTGTGTGTGTGTGTGTATATATATATATATATATATATATATAATAGAAATAGAAGAGCAGGATTCTCCTCGTCTATGTATGCAGTATATAGGAGACAGGATAGCCGTTAGACTCCGCCCACTAGCTGAGAGAAAACTGACAATTAGAGATAGATCCTGCAGTGGGAAAAACTGCTAAAGAATGCAGAACACAAATCATAGTGTTATTCCACATGTACACACATGCAGTATATGACAGCTTATTCTGAAAAGTTCGGTGCGCTCTAACTCTGGTTCAGGGGAGCTGTACAGAAATAGTTCTGCATCTGCTATTCTAACTGCCGTTGTCTGTATCTAAAGTGCCGCCGTCTAAGGCTATGTTCACACGGAGTATTTTGGGGGAGGAATATCTGCCTCAAAATTCCGTTTGGAACTTTGAGGCAGATATTCCTCTCCCTGCACGCCGATTTTCGCGGCAATTATCGCGCCGTTTTTCGCCCGCGGCCATTGAGCGCCGCGGGCATAAAACAGCGAGATATACGCTTTCTCCTGCCTCCCATTGAAGTCAATGGGAGGTCAGAGGCGGAAGCGCCCGAAGATAGGGCATGTCGCTTCTTTTTCCCGCGAGGCAGTTTTACTGCTCGCGGGAAAAAGACGCCGACGCCTCCCATTGAAATCAATGGGAGGCGTTCTCGGGCCGTTTCTGCCGAGTTTTGCGACGCGGTTTCCGCGTCAAAAAACTCGGCAAAATACCCCGTGTGAACATAGCCTTATGATGCACTTTCAGAAAAATAATATTTTTTTCAGCTATGTTCTCACTGGCATTCTTCTGCCACTAGATTATTTTAAGCAAGGAATTTGCTTTTCTATCCAATGTAAAGACTGAGAGGAGCACGCTCACTTACCAGCGTGCGTCACCATTTACCAATAGTGTCTGTAAGTCCTAAATATTAGGAAGGAGTACAACAGAGACTTCTTGATGGAAAAAGTGGGGTAGGCCACAGCTTTATTGATAAATACAAAATATGAGAGCATAAATATTTGAAGTGGTCATCTCGAATATCGGCCACCGCCTATTTGCGGTGAACATGTATGACGATGTTAGGGCAGATTCACACGAACGTTGCGTTTTTGCGCGCGCAAACAACGCGGCGTTTTGCGAGCGCAAAAAACATTTGACAGCTGCGTGTGTCATGCGTGTCTGATGCGCGGCTGCATGATTTTCGCGCAGCCGGCATCATAGAGATGAGGCTTGTCAACGCCCGTCACTGTCCAAGGTGCTGAAAGAGCTAAATCTTTCAGCACCCTCGACAGTGAATGCCGAACACAACAGCGAAAAACCTGTAAAAAAAAAAGATAAAGTTCCTACTTACCGAGAACTTCCCGGCCGTTGCCTTGGTGACGCGTCCTTGGTGACGCGCCTCTCTTGACATCGGGCCCCACCTCCCTGGATGACGCGGCAGTCCAAGTGACCGCTGCAGCCTGTGATTGGCTGCAGCCTGTGCTTGGCCTGTGATTGGCTGGAGCTGTCACTTGAACTGAAGTGTCATCCCGGGAGGTCGGACTGCAGGAAGGAGACAGGAGTAATCGGTAAGTTAGAACTTCGGGTTTTTTTACAGGTTCATGTATTTTGGGATCGCAAGTCACTGTCCATGGTGCTGAAACAGTTTAACTCTTTCAGCACCATGCACAGTGAATGTCTCCCGACGTCGCGGACCGGAATTTTTTTTGCCGGGTTCGGCCAAAACGAGTTTGGCCGAACCCGGTGAAGTTAGCTTCGGTTGTCGGGGTTCGCTCCTCGCAAAGACACTCCGTTTGGATGCTTGGAAACAGAAAAGCACGTGGTGCTTTTCTGTTTCCATTCATCCTTTTGACAGCTGGTGCGCTGTTTCAGTCTGTTCGTACGGAAGTGCTTCCGTGCGACCTGCCTGGTTTTCACGCACCCATTGACTTCAATGGGTGCGTGATGCGTGAAATACGCAGAGTTATTGAACCTGTCGCGTATTTTGCGCAGCGAACAAACGCTGCGCAAAATACACGGACTGTGTGTACTGCCCCATAGACTTCTATAGGGCATTGCGTGCCGCGCGAAAACCACGCGGCCTACACGCTGCCAAATCACGTTCGTGTGAATCCCCCCTTAGAATCAGATGACCCTTCTTTATGAACACTGCTCTCTCCGCTCCAGCCGTGACAAATGGAAAACAAATATCAATAAACGTCATCTGTACAAAAGATCAGAAAAACCGGAGGCCAACGTGCCTACATTGAATTTCATTGTGAAGAAGAAAAAAAAGGTATACCAAGGGCATCCTGTAAGGGTAAATTTGCATAGGGCGGATTAGCTATGGGTTTTCCATCCAGATTTGTGGATGGAAAATCCAAAGCGTATTACAATAGCAGCACAGAGGATGAGATTTTAACAGATCCACAAATGGAAAAAATCAGCGGAGAAATTGTGCATATATTGACCTGCTGTGTGGATTTTTAATCCACAGCCTGTCAATTTATGCTGCAGAATCTTTGCATTTGTGTTGCGGATTTTCCCCCTTGGGTTCAATAGGGAAATGAAAACTGCAATAAATTGAAAAAGTTGCGAATTTTGCTGTAGAAAAGCTGCGATTCCGCAGTAAAAATCGCAAGTAGGAAAAAAACATTTCCTGATTCAAAATAAAAATAAAGTGCACACTTCTCTCCCTGCTATAGCAACGGCTCCCTGTTCCCCTGGCTCTTCTCTGTGCTGCTGGCCTCCTGGGATGATGTTTAATCCCTTTTCACTGCTGCAGCCAATAACAGGCCGCAGTGTCGCATGGGATGCAGCTCCATCATAGGAGGCACAGAGACCAGACGTGGGGAGCAGGGTCTCGTCGCTATTGCAACACAAGGGAGGTGAGTATGCACTTTTTTTGGTATAGACTTTCGGCTGGAATTTCCTGTGGATTTTCAGTTGCAGTTTTGCGAAATCCATGTGCATGCTGCAGAATCAACCCCATTAAGATCCGCACATGCACGCCCACCTCTCTGTTTGGCCTCCTCCTGTATGTGCCCACCTTTACAGAACTGGGATCAGTGTGCACTGCAGCCTTCTCCAGATAAGTGGGGGTCTCAGAGCTATTCTATCTATCTATCTATCTATCTATCTATCTATCTATCTATCTATCTATCTATCTATCTATCTATCTATCTATCTATCTATCTATCTATCTATCTATCTATCTATCTATCTATCCTTTTATATAATGCCATAGCCCCTGCAGCTGCAAGCACATGGATCCCACCGTACAGACAAATGTTGACAGGTGGAAATAATAGAGTTAACTATGGAAAATTCATGATTTAAAAAAATAGGTTCCCTAGGACAGAAGAACCATCAGAAAATACAGGCAAGTTTCTATATAAACACAGAATGAAATGTAGAGATAAGTTCTCTTTAACAGGTGCCAAAACAAAGCACAAAGCTGGTAGCTGAGAAACGTCCCAGCAGCCGTACATTATGTAGCCGTCTGCAGTGTGCCAGCATGCTACTCTAAGTTCAAGCAGATAAAGGCACGCTCCCCATCTCGGCGGACATGGCTGTTTAGAAGATTTCTCAATGCACCCCCACTACAGTTACATCTTGAAGGTTTTGTCACTAACAGTTTGTTTGTTTGTTTGCTTTATTTTATTGTGCGAAGAACTGTTGTTAAAGTGTAACTCTATTAATTAGAATTGGACCCGTGCTCGATACTCTCCGGGCATTGTACAGCTGCCACGGCAACTGAACCGCCCAGCATACAGGATAGTTTCTCCATGCCCCATGTCAGGACGGAGATTACAAGTAGAGATAAACTATAAGGGTAAGGCCCCATGGGGCGGCACTGGTGCAGCCACAATGTGGCCGGCAGCCCGGCTGGCACCCTGTTCAGCGTGGTTGTCAAATTGCTTGTTAATGGCCGCGCGTTGTTGCGGTTAAACTGCTATGTACCTGCAAAATCGAGCAGCCATAAAAGATATATTCATTAATGGCCGTATGGTTTTGTGGGGTTGCAGCCATTTTACCCGTAACAACATTCGGGCCATTAAAGAGCAATATGAAAGCCGCACTGAACAAGGTGCAAGTGCGAATGTCGGCTGCGTCACTGCTGCTCTGTGGGGCCTCACCCTAAAGTAGCCTTAATTTGCAGGAAACTTACAGTGTGTTCTCCTCAGAGGCGTAACAAGTAGCTTCTGGGCCCTTATGCAAAATCTGTAAACGGCCCCCGCCTACAATGTGTAATTTATTATGTAGCAAAGGAACTTTGCCCAGATGCGACTACTACCCCTGTACCTCTTATAGCTACACCCCTGGATTTCCTGTTTTTACCCCATGACATAGAACTTTAAAAAATGTGTTCAACATAAAAACTTGGTGTAAACAATATGTCACTTACTGACGATAGATTCCCTTTGATATAAAAACGTAGAGTATATGGCTATGTTCACATGGCGCGGGTATGCTGCGTATCCACCATATTGTGGTACAGTTTTTCAGTTTTAATGTCCGCTGCCAAAAACTGTACTAAAAAGTACAAAAAGTTTCATACTTGCGTAGCCATCGTGATGCGTCCTGCAGGCTGGCCCCCTGGGATGACGTTTTATTCCATGTGACTGCCGTGATTGGCTGCAGTGATCATGTGGGATAAAACGTCATCCCAGCAGGCCGGCCTGGATGAAGAAGTTTTTTTTCTGAGTTGCGATTTTTGCGGCGGAATTGCAGCTTCTCCGCCGCAAAAATTGCAACATCTGCTATTTGTGGCAGGTTTTACCTCCCCATTGAATTCAATGGGGAAAACCCACAACAAAAAAAACAGTAATTACGCAAATACAATTGAAATGCTGCGAATTAAAAACCGCAGTGCAGGTCCATTTCAAGTGTTTCTTCCGCTCACCATTTATGCAGCATGTGGATGAGATTTGTTCAAATCTGTATTGTGCTGCGGATTTTTAGCAAAAAAATCCCAGTGGTGAAGCCCCCCAGCGATCAGACAATCCTGTAGATAGGTGATAATTGTCCGATTCTGGTAAAATCCCTTTAAAGTTTAGAACGCTGCAACCTGTGTCACGGCCAAAGACGCAGTGTAGCCCCAGCCTTATGGGGCTTGATAACAACTTAGATAACGTTTGAAGAACTAATACTCCAGAACTGAAATTCGACATTCAATTCAACCCTAACCAAAAACACATAACACCACTTATCCTTACAAATGCGCGACCTTGTTCATAGACTAAGGCCGGATTCACACGAGCGTTGCGTTTTTGCGCGCGCAAACAACGCAGCGTTTTGCGCGCGCAAACACTATTTGACAGCTGCGTGTGTCATCCGTGTCTGATGCGCGGCTGCGTGATTTTCGCGCAGCCGGCATCATAGAGATGAGGCTTGTCGACGCCCGTCACTGTCCAAGGTGCTGAAAGAGCTAAATCTTTCAGCACCCTCGACAGTGAATGCCGAACACAACAGCGAAAAACCTGTAAAAAAAAAAGATAAAGTTCCTACTTACCGAGAACTTCCCGACCGTTGCTTTGGTGACGCGTCCTTGGTGACGCGCCTCTCTTGACATCGGGCCCCACCTCCCTGGATGACGCGGCAGTCCAAGTGACCGCTGCAGCCTGTGATTGGCTGCAGCCTGTGCTTGGCCTGTGATTGGCTGGAGCTGTCACTTGAACTGAAGTGTCATCCCGGGAGGTCGGACTGCAGGAAGGAGACAGGAGTAATCGGTAAGTTAGAACTTCGTTTTTTTTTACAGGTTCATGTATTTTGGGATCGCAAGTCACTGTCCATGGTTCTGAAACAGTTTAACTCTTTCAGCACCATGCACAGTGAATGTCTCCCGACGTCGCGGACCGGAATTTTTTTTGCCGAGTTCGGCCAAAACGAGTTTGGCCGAACCCGGTGAAGTTAGCTTCGGTTGTCGGGTTTCGCTAATCGCAAAGACACTCCGTTTGGATGTTCGGAAACAGAAAAGCACGTGGTGCTTTTCTGTTTACATTCATCCTTTTGACAGCTGTTGCGCAAACACGCAGTTCGCACGGAAGTGCTTCCGTGCGACATGCGTGGTTTTCACGCACCCATTGACTTCAATGGGTGCGTGATGCGTTGAAAACGCTGAATCAACGGACATGTCGTGAGTTTTTTGCAACGGAGCAACGCTGCGCAAAAAACGCTGCCATGTCTGCACGGCCCCATTGTCTAATATAGCTACGGGCAACGCACGTGAAAATCACGCGCGTTGCACGCGCGTATTTTACGTTCGTCTGAATAAGCCCTAAGAAGTGAAGACTGCACCAAGGAAATTTGGCATCTCATTAAAGGATAGGTCATGAATGTTTGATCGTTGGCGGTACATACGGCACTGTGTCTGTATATACAACGGCTATTTATCTGAATTTATATAATCTTATCTGTCATTTGTGTATTATTTTCATTCACAAAAAAATTTATTAATCAAAAGCGAAGTTGTGTGCACAGCTAAGACCTTATTCCAAACAAAACTTTTATTACAGAACATTTTAGAGAAAGGACACATAAAGGTGCTGCTATTTTAGAAGAACATGCAAGGGTGTAGATAAGGGTGTAGACTTCAATCCATGTTACTAACACAAGAATATTCCATACATACAATAAAGTTCTTCGGAAGTAACTTATTTCAGCCCTACGTCAGATCGTGCCCATGGCACATACACTGGCATCTATGAAATTATACAGACAGTCTTGGTGGGTGATTGAACTGAATTCAGATCTGCGGCTAATGAATAATAATGTAAGAACAGACACCGTTCCATGATTGATCTAGCAAGGATTATCCAGGCTGCCTTCATAACATCCTTATTAATATAGTCTATTTATAAAACGCCAACGTAATCCACAGTGCGGTATGAAGTTTTCCGTCCAACAATAACATACTGTGATCGACTAAACCAATGTTTATAAATGCCTCACAGTATTTTATTTAATGGGATCCCATTACCTGCTCATGTTGGGGCAGTGGCCGTAGCAGAGATGCTTATGTTGGTGTAGGTGTACCTGGATAAGGAAGCCCCAGTGGTTCTGCCATCTTCTTCTCCCACTCCTGGCACCGCCCCTCTGCTTTGTACATCTCTTCCTGGGCAACAATTAAAAGTAGCCAGAAATCCAAGCCGAAATCGCTTGTTCATGAAGCAATAAATAATTGGATTGACACAAGCTGAGGTGTAGGAGAGCAGGTGGATAAAAGAGATGGGGGCTCCGGACAGGAGGATTCCAGCAGTGTTGGCGTCGAAGGCTCTCCAGGCATTGACACTGAAGATAGGAGTCCAACAGAGGAAGAACAGAATGACGATGACGATCAACATGCGGATAACTCTCTTCTTCGCCATTAAGTTGGCGGCTGAGCTGTTGCTGCGAACTCTTTCAATCTTAGTGCTGCTGTGGACTGAGGACAGCTGACGCATTTCCACTTTCTTCTTCCTTTTCGTCTTCTGGAGATAACAGCCGTCTCCGTTTTCGAATTGATTACTGCTTATACTGCTTGTCCGTTCTGTACGGAGGAGGCCGAAAAGGAGGAAACAACATAATAATGAATGAAATAAATACACATAGCAACAAAACAACCTGTAATATCCATAATCACCGACATCTGCTTGTTACGTTACCTAACAACGTCTGCACCACAAACTGAATGGCAGGAATGAGCTTGATATTGAGTTAAAAAAATAGACATGACCTACACAAAACTCCAATAGAATTCTAAACATCAGGACATTTTTAGTGAATGCCATCATTTTGTTGGCTTTGTTTAGTGCAGTGTCTAGTAATATTACAATTATTACAGATGTGGCTTATTTACTATCATTTTCACTTATTACTTACTGATTTTATTGTATATAAAAATTAAAACTACTCCCATTACAGGGGACATGTAGTATTACATAGCGACCATTTAAATGAATAGCTGATGATGTAATACATTGACGGGCCGGACCTGTCACGGTGAGAGTCGCTCCTTATTAGCTGCTCTCCCGAGCAGGAGACCCCCCTATCTGCAAGGGGTTGTCTTCATGAGACGTCTTCTTAAACCCACTCTAAACATTGGAGTGTAGCAACAGGTGTGCAAGAATGTATCTTTTATGTAATATAGGGAATTGGATGTTGGTTTTGTGTAGGGGGGGATTGGGGATGACTACCAATATCCTTATATTTTATAGTTAAAAAAAGTATGTCATGTAACTGCGTATATTTTGCTGGCTATTGACTAATAACACTGCCTCGTACATGTAAACTTCCAGAAAAATATTACAATTATACTAAAACTATACTGGAAACCTGCTCCGATCGTCTACAGTCACAATATTTATACTGTACTTTCCCAAAAGCTTTATGTTAGTTCTGTGAAAATTTGCACCTGTTTTTCTTGAATTGAGTATATTTGCCCCATGCACTTCATAAAGTAAGAGGCTGCAGCATAACACATTAGTAATAACCTCGTATGGAGAACTGGATACTTAAAGGGTAACTTTTAAAAAACTTTTGACATGTCAGTGATGTGTCAGAAGTTTTGATTGATGGGGGTCCAAGCACTGAGACCCACTAAAACGAAGCGGCGGAAACGCTCGGATGAGCGATGTGCTGCTTAGTTTCTAAATGGCTTTCCTCGGAAAGTCGGGCGAGCGGTGTATGGACCCATAGACTTTCTGTGATCCTGTACACCACCCCGAGGAATGCCGATCAGAAACAAAGCGGCACAGCGCACACCCACTTTTGCTGCTTTGTTTTAGCAATCAGTGGGGGTCCGAGTGCTCGGACCCCCACGGATCATAAATTCTGACATGTCACTATGACGTCAAAAGTTTTTTAAAAGTTTAGTTACACTTTAAGCAAAGAAGACATGTAGCAAAAATTAATCATTTGTGAATTGAAACTTAACAGAACATTGCAATACTGGCAAAACACACAAACATGGTGAGTACATAAACGCGCTGCATTTCCCTCTCTTACTCCACCCTTACCTTTCTATTTACCTCTCAGTACAGATAACTGTAGGCATTGCATTTCACATACAGGTGCACTTGACACCAGTTTTCCTTTGACTCATGGGAACTTCACACCACTACACTGTGAGGTCTGGAATTCTGATCTTGCAACTTAGACTATGTTCACACGTAGCGTAATTGCTGCAGATTTTCTGTCCGGATTTAGGGGGGCCGAAAATGGTATGACAGCAGCAGCAAAGTGGGAAATTTATGTTCAGAAATTGAGCTGTGGTGCAGATTATTTAATCCGCATCATGTCAATTTATGCTGTAGATTGATTTCGCAATTAGAAGGAAAAAAAACTGTTTTCTACTTCTAAATGAAAAAAGACCATACTTACCGCCCATGGCATTCCCGTAGCATTGCGTCCCGTGCTGGTCTGTGTTGAGCTGGCTTCCTGGGTGGACTTTCTGTCCCATGTGACCGCTGCAGCCAATCACAGGCTGCAGTGTCACATGGGACGAGACGTCATCTCAGGTGGCCAGCTCAACACAGACCAGCACGGGGGAGCAGGGACTCTTCGCTTCGTTAGCGCCAGGGGAGAATCATGACCTATAAAAAACTCTAAGGCTATGTTCACACATCACGATTTGTTGCAGATTTTGATGCATATTATTGATCCACAGCCAGAAGTGGATTCAGGAGGAAGGAGAAGTATAAGTTCTTCCTATATATTTCCCATTCCTTTTGAATCTACTTCCAGCTTTGGCTAAAAAAAAACCCATCAAAATCTGTAACAAAAACTTGTTCTGTATTTCTAGCCTATGGCCTCATTCACACCCTTGTATTTGCCTTTATAGTCTGTCCTTATGGAGTCAGTACAGAATACGCAGCCAATGTTAATTTATTCCGCTATTTGCATTTTGGCGTTTCTTTTCTGCGTGTTTATCTGTATGCATGGCATATTTTTCAAAATGCAGCGTTCCACTAGACGATGTTTTTTGCACCGTATCTCCCTTAGGTGCAGTTTTACAGAGCCATACTGGCCGCAATGCTGTTCCGTATTGGGCCCCGAAATTCACATGCAACTCTGAATGAGGACTAAATCTCAGCTTGAATCCCCTGCTACTTCTTCATTATAAAGTGGAAATCAGAAGCCCTTAGTACGGTTATCCACAATTATTTAATTAGTGAATTGTTAATAAAAGGGATGTACTTGCCATGGAGGCCGGCCACTCCACTGATATTGGGTCTAGGAGATGTCAGGACCCGCTGCCAGGCCGTGCTTTTACCAACTACTGATATTAACCACTGCTGCCAAACTCGGGGAAGGGAAGAGAGGGGTGCTGAGCATATATCTAACGTCTGCAGGCTGAGAGTGCCTGAGGTGGATGGAGGAATTATTGCAGGTGCAGAAGTTTGTATGTTCTGGAACAAAAATGTACAGCGTGGCGCCAAGGGGGTTCTCTGTTTTTTTAAGGCCCTGATGATAGGCAATATTTGTCTATGTAAGACCTTTGTAATTACTATCCTGGTATTTTCACATGTGAGGTCACATCACCCAAGCAATTCCTGTAGCTTCACTTTAACCCCTTTCCGCTGTAAACAAATTTCAGATTTTAATTTTCGTTTTTACCTCCCCACCTTCCTTCCTTTTTATTTTCCCGTCGATATAGTACTATGAGGGCTTTATTTCTGCGGGACGAGTTGTAGTTTTTCGTAGCACCATTTATTTTGCCATATAATGTATTAGGAAAAGGGGAAAAAATTATTTGTGGGGTAGAAAATGAAAAAAAAACAGCGATTCCTCCATGGTTTTTTGCGTGCCGTTTTTACGGAATTCACTGTGCAATTAAAACAACATGTTAACTTTATTCTGCGGGTCAATACGATTACGGCGATACCAAATATATATAGTTTTTTTCTATATTTTACTACTTTTACAAGTAAAAACCTAAGTGTAAAAAATAAAATTTATTTTGTGTCGCCAAATTCCGAGAGCCATAACTTTTTTATTTTTCCGTCGATTTAAGTGGTATGAGGGCTTATTTTCTGCGGGATAAGCTGTAGTTTTTAATAATACTATTTTTGTGTAGATCCGACGGTTTGATCACTTTTTATTTCATTTTTTGTGGGAGATTAGGTGACCAAAAGATAGACATTCTTTACAATTATTTTTTTTACAGCGTTCACCGTGCGAGTTAAATAATTATATATTGTAATAGTTCAGACTTTTACGGACGCGGCGATACCAACTATGTTTATCTTTTTTTTTTTTACTATGCTCTAGGGGGAAAATGGGAAAAGGGGGGTTTTTTGAACTTTTAATATTTTTTTAATTTTTTGACACAAAAAAAAAACTTTAACACATTTTTACTTTTTTTATTAGTCCCCCTAGGGGACTTCAACCAGCGATCGTTAGATCGCTTGCACGATATACTGCAATACTTAGGCTGGGTTCACACAACCTATTTTCAGACGTAAACGAGGCGTATTATGCCTCGTTTTAAGTCTGAAAATAGGGCTGCAATACGTCGGCAAACATCTGCCCATTCATTAGAATGGGTTGTGTAGACGACCTGTAATTTACGCGTCGTCGTTTGACAGCTGTCAAACGACGACGCGTAAATTGACTGCCTCGGCAAAGAAGTGCAGGGCACTTCTTTGCAACGTAATTTGAGCCGTTCTTCATTGAACTCAATGAAGAGCAGCTCAAGATTACAGGCGTCAAAGACGCCTCGTATATTACGAGGAGCAGCAATTACGTGTGAAACGAGGCAGCTGTTTTCTCTTGAAAACAGTCTGTCTTTTCACACGTAAATGCCTGCTATCGTGTGCACATATCCTAATAAATTGCAGTATATCATGATTCTGACAGGCATCCATTAGGCCCCCAGGCAGCCATAGCAATCATCACCCCCCCCCCCCGCGATTGCGTTGCGGGGGGCGCGATGAGCTGTTAGAGGGGGTCGCCGCCCTCTTTCTAACAATTGAAATGCTGCGGTCGCTATTGACTGCAGCATTTAACGAGTTAAACGAGCGGGATCGCGCTCGAGCGCGGATCCGCTCGTTACTCTGAAGTGTCGGCTGTAACAAACAGCCGAAACCCGCATCGTATGGAGCGGGTTCACTCCGTGAGCCCGCTCCATACTTCCCCTACCCGGCTATGACTTAACTGTATGTCATATGTCGGGAAGGGGTTAAAGGGGTTTTCCCATCAGGGACATTTATGGCATATCCACAGGACATCAAGAGAAAAAGGATTTTTGAAGCAGCACTAATCCAGAGTATGGTGCGGTGCACGCTGTCAAGCCAGGCAAACCCACTCCGGCACGATGTAGATTTCAAAGAAGTAGAAGGACAACAGCACACGTCTTCAAATCATCAAAGTGGTTTTATTGTCAAGACATCCACAAACGACAAGCAACGTTTCGACCCATAGTGAGTGAGGGGTCTTTGTCAAGCCTAACATCATGTCTAAAAACATCGTTATAAATAGGTGAATACAAGTAGTCACATGGTCTGTTTCAACCAGTGAAATTCGTGAACCCGGTCTCCCAGGTGAAGCATACATTAGTTTTAATGATGTTCTTCAATTAGTTATATAATCCTCAAAAAGTGTAAAAATGCAACATACAATACATCTTCAATACATCATCAACATCAATATGTCAGTCACTGTTGTTACAATGAAAAAACAAAGGAGGGAAGTTCACCACACTCCAGGTTCCAGTTACGATCCTAAAGCGCTACTGCGCATGCTCCGCAGTCAGTCGTCTCTGCTGCATAAATCGAAACCAGCATTTGATCAAAAAGAATCACAATCGGATATATGTAAATATAGTAATATCTTCAATCATGGTGAGAATTCATCGAGACGTAGCTATATATATAAGTAACTTGAGCCAAACGCAATTTGTGCTATTTAGCTCGTTGTTAAGGACGCCTTCACTAGGTGACCATAAGTCACGTGTGACTAGGTCTCCGAGGAATCAGCAAAACAGAAGGGAAAAAGGTCAGGTTATTTCTGCCCCTAGTTCATAATATAAATCACAAAGTGATGATATTGTCAAATAATCTATTGTGTTCAATCGCCTACATAAATTAGATCACTGAAATGACCCAAATTTTTTTTAGGGGAATGCTCGTAATATCAATTGAGATTTAGGGCAATAGATTGTGTACCGATACTTAGGATGGGAAGGGGATAGACAGAAGCTATTGAAAAAGAAGGCATTACGTTGGATCTTTGAATTAGATTCCCTATACCCCAAAGGTTTGAATCTAGAATATAAGATAATACCTGGACTCTGAGATCCCATTGCTGTTTTTAACATTTTTTTATTAACAATGTACACATGATGGGTGATTTCTTGGATTGCATCTATTTTTCATCTTCCTGTTTTCTTAATGTCTTTTTAAACATTTTTCGAATATTTCTTACAGCTTAAGAATATTCTTGATGGAGGCTCATTCACCACACACCAGCGGATATATGACCAGAATGAAGACCATAATGGCTCCTCCCATGTTCTCATCCATCGGGAGTTTTTTGTGCATTGACTTTTGAGCTTATAGGGACCTTATTAGGGAGGTCACAGATGATGATTGATCATTATTCTATAGTCTTGTGTTTTCTTTGCGGTATAATTGTCTGATGTATCTCGTCGGATAGATATTACGAGCATTCCCCCAAAAATTTTTTTGCTCACTTCAGTGATCTAATTTATGTAGGCGATTGAACACAATAGATTATTTGACAATATCATCACTTTGTGATTTATATTATGAACTAGGGGCAGAAATAACCTGACCTTTTTCCCTTCTGTTTTGCTGATTCCTCGGAGACCTAGTCACACGTGACTTATGGTCACCTAGTGAAGGCGTCCTTAAAAACGAGCTAAATAGCACAAATTGCGTTTGGCTCAAGTTACTTATATATATAGCTACGTCTCGATGAATTCTCACCATGATTGAAGATATTACTATATTTACATATATCCGATTGTGATTCTTTTTGATCAAATGCTGGTTTCGATTTATGCAGCAGAGACGACTGACTGCGGAGCATGCGCAGTAGCGCTTTAGGATCGTAACTGGAACCTGGAGTGTGGTGAACTTCCCTCCTTTGTTTTTTCATTGTAACAACAGTGACTGACATATTGATGTTGATGATGTATTGAAGATGTATTGTATGTTGCATTTTTACACTTTTTGAGGATTATATAACTAATTGAAGAACATCATTAAAACTAATGTATGCTTCACCTGGGAGACCGGGTTCACGAATTTCACTGGTTGAAACGGACCATGTGACTACTTGTATTCACCTATTTATAACGACGTTTTTAGACATGATGATAGGCTTGACAAAGACCCCTCACTCACTATGGGTCGAAACGTTGCCTGTCGTTTGTGGATGTCTTGACAATAAAAACACTTTGATGATTTGAAGACGTGTGCTGTTGTCCTTCTACTTCTTTGAAATATCCACAGGATATGTCATAAATGTCAGATGCGGTTCCCACCGCAGGGACCCGCACTTATCTCTAGAACGGGGCCCTCTTGACCCCATTCTACCGCTCTGTGTTGTGTCTGAAGCGTGTGATTTCCGACCATGAAGAAGAAAACAGCGTAGCTTGCTGAGCTACGTTGTTTCTGTAACTCCCATAGTAGTGAATGCCAGTTACAGAAGCAGCGTAGCATGTGAGCTACGCTATTTCCGTAACTCCTTTTCAGTTCTATGGGACTTAGGCTGGGTTCACACGACCTATTTTCAGACGTAAACGAGGCGTATTATGCCTCGTTTTACGTCTGAAAATAGGGCTACAATACGTCGGCAAACATCTGCCCATTCATTTGAATGGGTTTGCCGACGTACTGTGCAGACGACCTGTTATTTACGCGTCGTCGTTTGACAGCTGTCAAATGACGACGCGTAAAAATACAGCCTCGTCAAAAGAAGTGCAGGACACTTCTTTGGACGTTTTTGGAGCTGTTTTCTCATAGACTCCAATGAAAACAGCTCCAAAAACGGACGTAAAAAACGGCGCGAAAACGGCGCGAAAAACGCAGCGAAAAATGCGAGTTGGTCAAAAAACGTCTGAAAAGCAGGGTCTGTTTTCCCTTGAAAACAGCTCTGGATTTTCAGACGTTTTTGGTCACTACGTGTGCACATACCCTGACAGAAACAGCGTAGCTCAGCAAGCTTCATGGTTTTCTTCTTCATGGTCGGAAATCACACGCTTCAGAAACAACACAGAGCGGTATAACAGGGTTTAGGACCTGCATCTATCTGACATTTATGGCATATCCTGTGGACATTATCGTTTTCGGCAGCACCTGTGTAAATTATAGAATTGTATGAGGAGGAGCGATTGTAATATCGAGCGCTCGTGCCCATACATAGCTCCTTGTGAAAGGAGCAAACGAGCGCCAATCAACAAGCTGTCTCGTTGATCGGCGATCGTTTACACAGCCGACGTCTGGCCGTGTAAGAGGACCCATACTTTAGGAAAGACTTTTCTTATCTCACAGGACAGAATCTGAACCAGTCACTGGCAAAAAATATACGGCTCCCACAGGAAGCCTAAAATGGGGTTTCCACGACTGGACAACTGATGACCTATCCACAGGATAGGTCATCCAGTGGCGGATTATCATTAGGGCGTTTCGGGCGGTCGCCCGGGGCCCAAGACTGCCAGGGGGCCCAAGGAGCCTATGACCGCCCGAACCCCCTCATGCCCAGTGGCGTCGCTAGCACCGGAGGGAGCCCCGGTGCCAGGACCGCACCTGTCAGGCGAGGGGAGCTTTGCTTCTACTTAGCAGCCGTGGTCTGTGCTGCTTTAGAAGCTCCCCCTCCAGCCCCCCTTCCCTGCTCTAAACATCTCTGCTGCTAGCTGTCGGGACATGGGGGAGGGGAGACTGTCGGCGGGCTCTGTGCTGTGAGCAGGAGAAGAGCTGCAGTGAAGACATAAAAGGTAAGTGCATGTGTGTTTAATATCCATATTCATGTGTGTTTAATGTCCATATTCATGTATGTTTAATGTCCATATTCATGTATGTTTAATGTCCATATTCATGTGTTTACAAGGTGTACTTTGTGTATAATGTGCATACTCGTGTATAATGTGCCTACTTAGTGTATAATGTGCATACTCGTGTGTACTTTGTGTACTATGCATACTTTGTGTATAATGTGCCTACTTTGTGTACTTTGTGCATAATGTGTGTACTTTGTGTACTGTGCGTACTTTGTGCATAATGTGCGTACTTTGTACTGTGCGTACTTTGTGCATAATGTGCGTACTTTGTGCGTACTTTGTGCATAATGTGCGTACTTTGTGCGTACTTTGTGCATAATGTGCCTACTTTGTGCGTACTTTGTGCATAATGTGCCTACTTTGTGCATAATGTGCGTACTTTGTGCATAATGTGCGTACTTTGTGCATAATGTGCCTACTTTGTGCATAATGTGCGTACTTTGTGTACTTTGTGCATAATGTGGGTACTTTGTGCATAATGTGTGTACTTTGTGCATAATGTGCGTACTTTGTGCATAATGTGGTACTTTGTGTACTGTGCATACTTTGTGCATAATGTGCGTACTTTGTGTACTTTGTGCATAATGTGCGTACTTTGTGCATAATGTGCGTACTTTGTGCATAATGTGCCTACTTTGTGCATAATGTGCGTACTTTGTGTACTTTGTGCATAATGTGCGTACTTTGTGCACTTTGTGCATAATGTGCGTACTTTGTGCATAATGTGCATACTTTGTGTACTTTGTGCATAATGTGCGTACTTTGTGCATAATGTCCTTACTTTGTGCATAATGTGCGTACTTTGTGCATAATGTGCGTACTTTGTGCATAATATGGTACTTTGTGTACTGTGCGTACTTTGTGCATAATGTGCCTACTTTGTGTACTTTGTGCATAATGTGGTACTTTGTGTACTTTGTGCATAATGTGCGTACTTTGTGCATAATGTGCGTACTGTGTGTACTTTGTGCATAATGTGCCTACTTTGTGTACTAGTGTTTAGGTAGTGTTAGCAATAGTTACGGCGCGGCAGGGTGGTGGTGGAGAAGGGGGGCCCAAGTTTGGGTAACAGCCCAGGGCCCATGGTCTTCTTAATCCGCCACTGAGGTCATCAGTATATGATCGATGCGGGTGTGAAATCTGGATCCCGCACTGATCAGCTGCTCCGGCTGCCAGATGTTTTGAATGGTATACTGACCACTGCATAGCGGCCGTTCTGCGGAACTGCAGCTCTACTCCTATTCACTTGAATAGGAGCAGAGTTGCAGTACTGCAGTACGTCTGCTATTCCGCGACCGTAGCCATCTGCTTAAAGAGGCTCTGTCACCAGATTATAAATGCCCTATCTCCTACATAATCTGATTGGCACTGTAATGTAGGTAACAGCAGTGGTTTTTATTTTGAAAAACGATCATTTTTGGGCAAGTTATAAGTAATTTTAGATTTATGCAAATTAGTTTCCTAATAGTCAACTGGGCGTGTTTTTACTTTTGACCAAGTGGGTAATGTACAAAGGAGTGTATGACGCTGACCAATCAGTGACCAATCAGCGTCAAACACTTCTCATTGTTCCAGCCCATTGTGCACAGCATTATTGTGCAGTGAAAGAAGCTGGGCTGGAACAATGAGAAGTGTATGACACTGATTGGTCACTGATTGGTCAGCGTCATACACTTCTCTGTACAACGCCCACTTAGTCAAAAGTAAAAAACACGCCCAGTTGTCTATTAGGAAAGTAATTAGCATAAATCTAAAATTGCTCATAACTTGCTCAAAAATTATTGTTTTTCAAAATAAAAACCACTGCTGTTCTCTGCATTACAGCGCCAATCAGATTATGTAGGAGATATGGCACTTTATAATCTGGTGTCAGAGCCTCTTTAAAGCTCCAACTACCAGTCAAAACATCCAGCAGCATGAGCAGCTGATCGGTGCGGGAACCGGATGTCGGACCCACACCGATCATATACTGATGACCTGCGGATAGGTCATTAGTTGTCCAGTCGTGGAAAATTCCTTTAATGCAATCATGTGCACAGAGATAAAAGAGAAGGAATTTTTGAGATTCGAATAATATAAACAATAATTTACTCCTTTGTTCTTTATCTTCTGCTACAAATGTGTTATTTCTTTCAGGGAAGGACACATTACTATCCCAGTAAATTGAAATGCAGTTAAGGGGGTTTTACACTGGACGATTATTGGGCAGACGAGCATTCATATAACGCTCGTTGCCGATAATTTCCCTGTCTAAACAGAGGAACGATCAGCAGATGAACGAGCAAACGCTTGATCATCTGCTGGTCGTATCGTTTTACAAAAGTTAAATATTATCGTTGTCGGCAGCACATCTCCGTGTGTAAACAGGGAGACGCGCTGCCGTCATGATAATAATGGATGGGCATGAGCGATCAGAGTAACGACCGCTCGTCCCCATCCATAGCTCCGTGTGACAGGAGCAAACGAGCGCCGAATAACGATGTCTCATTGATCGGAGCTCGCTGCACCGGGCTTATTGGCTGGTGTAAAAGGGCCTTTACTAGCAGATTTTTCCTTAGCAGTCATGACACAGCTGTACAGATAAAACTAAGGATAAGTAATAAATCTGAAAATTTTAGTTTAACCCGTTAGTGACCGCCAATACGCCTTTTAACGGCGGCCACTAACGGGCTTTATTCTGATGCATATGCCTTTTTACGGCACTGCATCAGGATAAAGTAAACAGAGCAGGGAGCGTCAAATCTCCCTGCTCTCAGCTGCTAGAGGCAGCTGAGGGCTGGGAGCGTCCCTGCTCTGCCGGGTGAGATCGATATTCGTATCGATCTCACCTGTTTAACCCTTCAGATGCGGTGCGCAATAGCGTGCACCGCATCTGAGTGGTTTTGGAGAGAGGGAGGGAGCTCCCTCTCTCTCCCACCGACACCCGGCGATACGATCGCCGAGTGTCTGTGTCTCTAATGGCAGCCGGGGGCCTAATAAAGGCCCCCAGGTCTGCCTGGAGCGAATGCCTGCTAGATCATGCCGGAGGCATGACCTAGCAGATGCCTGTCCGTTTTAAACGGACAGGCAGTAAGTAATACACTGCAATACAAAAGTATTGCAGTGTATTATAATAGCGATCGGAGAATCGCATATTATAGTCCCCTAGTGGGACTAGTAAAAAAGTGAAAAAAAAGTTTAATAAAGTTAATTTAAAAAAAAAAATTGAAAAAAAAATGAAAAACCCAGCTTTTCCCCTTACATAATGCTTTACTATTAAAACACCAAAATAAAGTTACAAAGTTACACATATTTGGTATCGCCGCGTCCGTAACGAACCCGACTATAAATCTATTACATTATTTAACCCGCACGGTGAACGCCGTAAAAAAATGAAATAAAAAACTATGGAAAAATTGCTGTTTTCTGTGAATCCTGACTTAAAAAAAATGTGATAAAAAGAGATCAAAAAGTCGCATCTACTCAAAAATGGTACCAATAAAAACTACAAGTCGTCCCGCAAAAAAAAGCCCTCATACGACCGCATCGGCGAAAAAATAAAAACGTTACGGCTCTTCAAATATAGAGACACAAAAACAAATCATTTTGAAAAAAAAGCGTTTTTACTGTGTAAAAGTAGTAAAACATACAAAAACTATACAAATTTGGTATCGTTGCAATCGTAACAACCCGCTGAATAAAGTTATTGTGTTATTTATACCACACGGTAAACGCCGTTGATTTAAGACACGAAAAAGAGTGGCGAAATTTCAGGTTTTTTTCTATTCCCCCCCCCAAAAAAAGTTAATAAAAGTTAATCAATAAATAATATGTCCCCCAAAATTGTGCTATTAAAAAGTACAACTTGTTCCGCAAAAAACAAGACCTTATACGGCTATGTCGATGCAAAAATAAAAAGGTTATAGCTCTTGGAATGAAAAGATGGAAAAACGTAAAAAATGGCTTGGTCATTAAGGTCTAAAATAGGCTGGTCATTAAGGGGTTAAAGGGGTTTTCAGTAATATTGATGGTATATCCAAAGGATAGACAAACAATATCTGATCATGGGGCCCGACACTGGCTCCCTCGCCAATCAGCTGCATGAAGGAGCCATGGTGTTCCAGCAAGCTCCGCGTCTCCATTGTTTACTCAGGCACAGCACTGTACATTTAGTTGTGGCTGTGCCTGGTACTGCTTTGTACATCTTCGAAAACGATTTATGTATTTTCTTTATATATAAAAAATGTCTATCACTGTGTTTGGTGCAACTTTCTAATTACATTTTATTAAAAACTATTTTTACTTTTGACATACAGCTGCTTTGTATCCTGTATACAAAGCAGCTGTATCTAGCGCTGATACCTGTATCTGTCAGGTCCGCGGGACTGACGGGTTCAGTGTCAGCGGGTCCTGCACATCTCTGACATGCAGGATCGAGCTGATACTGATGACATCTAAGTTGATAACTTAGATATGACCAATTACCGCGTGGACCTGCTGATACTGAACCCGATAGTCCCACGGACCTGACTGATATAGGTCTTGGCGCACTATACAGCTGCCCTGCATACAGAATAGCAGCTGTATTTTAAAAAGTAAAAATAATTTTTAATAAAAAAGTATTTTTAAAGTTGCACCAATCACACTGATAGACATTTTTGTTTTTATATTTTATTTGAAAAAAAATAATGTTTTCAAAGTTGTACATAGCCTAGGGGTTGTCCCAAGTTGACTCAAATTTTTTTTTTGTACATTCTAAGCAGGAAATGAATTTGAAAACATATGGTGTTAAAAAAATTTAAAAATTCATTTCCTAAGTGCCTTTTTTTTTACACTTGATAACTCAGCAAGTGCTGGTTATCTTTTCTAAAAAGGGGCGTGAGCGGCTCGATGTCAATCAAGCCGCTCCGCTCTGCAGTGTGCGTGCTCCCGATGTTGCTAGATACTGTAGTTCTAGCAACATCGGGAGAATGTTCGTCTCAAGCGGGCATGGTAAGCCCGATTGAGACGAACTTACCGTGAATGTACTGTACACTACACTACACTACACTACACTACATTCACCCCGTTTCGGCAAGCCACTTTTCCCTCCCCCACCCTGTCACTACATTTTTGTACCCGCCGAATCGGTGCTGCATCGGTGCTGCATCAGCACCCGGCGAACAACTAAAAATATATAAAATAAAATAATAATCACCTAAGACGTTCTAAAGGCGCTCTGAACGGTCCCGTCACTTGCCATCTTCCTTCTTCTTGGCGCCGCTCGCATTCATAGTAACAGTGCGTTGTGGTGCAGATGACGTAATCATATCAGGCCCACGTGATTACGTCATCTGCGCCCACCGCTCTGTTATTGTGAATGGGAGAAGAAAAGTGACGGGACCGTTCAGATCTTCGTGGGAACGTCTTAGGTGAGTTTATGTATGTATGTATGTATGTATGTATGTTGTCATGTTTGTATGTGTATATGTGCATGTATGTGTATATGTGCATGTATGTTTTCATGTATGTTTGCATGTATGTATGTATGTATGTATGTTTTCATGTATGTATGTATGTTGTCATGTTTGTATGTGTATATGTGCATGTATGTATGTTTTCATGTATGTATGTTTTCATGTATGTATGTATGTATGTTTTCATGTATGTATGTTTGCATGTATGTATGTTTGCATGTATGTATGTTTGCATGTATGTATGTATGTTGTCATGTTTGTATGTGTGTATGTTTTCATGTATGTGTTTTCATGTATGTATGTTGTCATGTTTGTATGTGTATATGTGCATGTATGTTTGCATGTATGTATGTTTTCTTGTATGTATGTTGTCATGTATGTGTTTTCATGTAGGTATGTTTGCATGTATGTATGTTTGTATGTATGTTGTCATGTTTGTATGTGTATATGTGCATGTATGTGTATCCAAAAAAGAGAGATAGAAGCAGCACTCAAAAAAACTCTTGTTTATTCATGCTGGATGAATAAACCAGAGTTTTTTTGAGTGCTGCTTCTATCTCTCTTTTTTGGATACACGTTTGTGCAGGGAGAGGTCACTCCCTGTTTGTAAGCTGAGCACCAGCCTTAACAGGCAAGGAATCACAGTGCTGCTCCTACCCTTGATTTGTCTATGTGCATGTATGTGTATGTGTATATGTGCATGTATGTTTTCATGTATGTATGTTTGCATGTATGTATGTTTGCATGTATGTATGTTTGCATGTATGTATGTATGTATATTTGCATGTATGTTTGCTTGTATGTTTGCTTGTATGTTTGCTTGTATGTATGTTTGCTTGTATGTTTGCTTGTATGTATGTTTGCTTGTATGTATGTTGTCATGTTTGTATGTGTACATGTGCTTGTATGTGTATATGTGCATGTATGTTTGCATGTATGTATGTTTGCATGTATGCATGCATGTATGTTTGCATGTATGTTTGCATGCATGTATGTTTGCATGTATGTATGTTTGCATGTATGTATGTTTGCATGTATGAATGTTTGCTTGTATGTATGTTTGCTTGTATGTATGTATGTATGTATGTTTGCTTGAATGTATGTTGTCATGTTTGTATGTGTATATGTGCATGTATGTTTGCATGTATGTATGTTTTCATGTATGTTTGCATGTATGTATGTTTGCATGGATGTATGTTTGCATGTATGTATGTTTTCTTGTATGTATGTTGTCATGTTTGTATGTGTGTGTTTTTCATGTATGTGTTTTCATGTAGGTATGTTTGCATGTATGTATGTTTGTATTTATGTTTTCATGTATGTATGTTGTCATGTTTGTATGTGTATATGTGCATGTATGTGTATATGTGCATGTATGTTTTCATGTATGTATGTTTGCATGTATGTATGCATGTATGTTTGCATTTATGTATGTTTGCATGTATGTATGTTTGCATGTATGTTTGCATTTATGTATGTCTGCATGTATGTATGTATGTTTACATGTATGTATGTTTGCATGTATGTTTGCATGTATGTATGTATGTTTGCTTGTATGTATGTATGTATGTTTGCTTGTTTGTATGTATGTATGTATGTTTGCTTGTATGTATGTGTATATGTGCTTGTATGTGTATATGTGCATGTATGTGTATATGTGCATGTATGTTTGCATGTATGTATGTTTGCATGTATGTATGTATGTTTGCATGTATGTATGTTTGTATGTATGTATGTTTGCATGTATGTTTGCATGTATGTATGTTTGCTTGTATGTATGTTTGCTTGTATGTTTGCTTGTATGTATGTTTGCATGTATGTATGTTTGCATGTATGTATGTTTGCATGTATGTATGTTTGCTTGTATGTATGTTTGCTTGTATGTATGTTTGCATGTATGTTTGCATGTATGTATGTTTGCATGTATGTTTGCATGTATGTATGTTTGCATGTATGTATGTTTGCATGTATGTATGTTTGTTTGTATGTATGTTTGCATGTATGTATGTTTGCATGTATGTTTGCTTGTATGTGCATATGTGCATGTATGTGTATATGTGCATGTATGTATGTTTGCATGTATGTGTGCATGTATGTGTATATGTGCATGTATGTTTGCATGTATGTATGTTTGCATGTATGTATATATGTTTGCATGTATGTATGTTTGCATGTATGTATGCATGTATGTATGTTGTCATGTTTGTATGTGTACATGTGCATGTATGTTTGCATGTATGTATGTTTGTTTGTATAAATGTCTGTATGGCCATGTATGATACTGTCTGCTGGCGCCCTGTATCTAAGCCAACTTTGCCGCAGGCTTCTATACATGGTATAACAGTCAGTATCACACATGAAAGTGAAACTAAGCCTACGACATGTTTTATTTCATTTTTTTTTATATTTTTGATTTTTTACAGGTTTGGTGTTTGGACTACGTCGGTTTCGAGGACTACTTAGATGACGCTTTTTTTTTTTCATCAATAAAATGGTTAATGAGGGTTGTGTTGGGGGTGCTTTATTTCAATAAAATATTTTATCTATATCTTTGTCTTTTCTTTTCAAGTTTTATTACTATCACTTTAGTAATGGCCGCTGTCTGAGTGACAAGGTCCATTACTAAGGGGAGGCTTAGTGTTAGCCGGTACAGAGGCTAACACTAACCACAATTATTATCCCGGTACCCACCACCACCAGGGGTGCCGGGAAGAGCTGGGTACGATCCAGTACCCGACCATCTGTTGTGATGGTCGGGCTCTGGGGCGGCCGCAGGCTGGCACTATGAGGCTGGGAAGGGCCAAAAACAGTGGACCTTCCCACCCTTGTAATGCTAGGCTGCTGCTGCTGTGTTGTATCTGGCTGGTTATAAAAATGGGGGGGACCCCACGTCATTTTTTTAAATTATTTATTTATTATTTTTATTAAAAAGACATGGGGTTCCACCCAATTTATCATAACCAGCCACAAACAACACAGTGTTATTAGCCTGGGAATGTACTAAACCAGTGGCCCTTCCCACCCATGTAATTGCCAGACTGCTGCGGCCTTGTATATGGCTGGTTATTAAAAATGTGGGGGACCCAACGTCTATTGTTAAATTTTAAAAAAAAACGACGTGGGGGTCCCCCACATTTTTATAACCAGCCCGATACAACACAGCAGCAGCAGCAGCCTAGCATTACAAGGGTGGGAAGGTCCACTGTTTTTGGCCCTTCCCAGCCTCATAATACCAGCCTACGGCCGCCCCAGTACCCGACCATCACAACAGATGGTCGGGTACTGGATCGTACCAAGCTCTTCCCGGCACCCCTGGTGGTGGTGGGTACCGGGGTAATAATGGGTGGTTAGTGCTAGCCTCTGCACCGGCTAACACTAAGTACCGCCTTAATAATGGACGCTGTCAATCAGCCAACTACCAAATATCTAGGCACTAATAAAGTTTGAAAAAAAAACACAAAGACAATTTTTTTTTATTGAAATAAGAAATCCCCAACAAAACCCTCATTAACCATTTTACTAAAATTTTCAAAAACCGTAGATCTACGCAGTAGTCCAACGAATCGAAGATGTAGTCCAATTGGTACATCAAAATCTGCAACAACATAAAAAAAAAGTTATCAATGTGAACAATACCGATACTTATACTCACCTACACACACACAAACAACCACACACAAACATATACACAAACACATATAAACACACCAACACATACACACAAACATAAAAACAAACACACACATATACACACAAACACACACATATACACACAAACATATACACAAACACATGTACACAAACACCCATATATACACAAACACATACGCACAAACATATACACAAACACACCCATATATACACAAACACACACACATATACACACACACACACATATACACACAAACCTATACACATATGCACAAACACACCAATATATACACAAACACACACATATACACACACACATATACAAAAACACACAAACATATACACATATGCACAAACACACCCATATATACACACACACACACATAAACACAAACACACACACACACACACACACACACACACATAAACACAAACACACACACACATAAACACAAACACATGTACACAAACACACCCATATATACACACACACATACACAAACACACAAACATATACACAAACACACCCATATATACACAAACACACCCATATATACACAAACACACACACACACACACACACACATATATACACAAACACACATACATATACACAAACACACACGTATACAAAAACACACACAAACATATACACACAAACCTATACACATATGCACAAACACACCCATATATACACAAACACACACACATATACAAAAACACACAAACATATACACACAAACATATGCACAAACACACCCACATATACACAAACACACAGATATATACAAACACACACACACATATACACACAAAGATATACACAAACACACACATATACACACAAACATATACACAAACACATGTACACAAACAAACCCATATATACACAAACACACCCATATATACACAAACACACACACATATACACAAACACACCCATATATACACAAACACACACACACATAAACACACCAAAAAAACACATATACACATATACACACAAACATATACACATATACACACAAACATATGTACACAAACACACCCATATATACACAAACACATACACAAACCCACACATATACAAAAACACACACACACACACACACACACAAACATATACACACAAACATATACACAAACACACCCATATATACACACACACACCCACACCCACACACACACACACACACATAAACACACACCCATATACACAAACACAAAAATATACACAAACATATACACACAAATACACCCATATATACACTCACACATAAACACACACACACATATACACAAACATATACATAAACACATATACACAAACACACCCATATATACACACAAACACAGACACACACACACACACACACACACACACACACACTTACCTTTAGCGGAGCGCAGACTTCTCGCGACGGGTGCCTTCCACTGCATCTCCTTGCATCTCCTGCGCATGCGCTGAGATGCGCGTTCATGAGTAAATAACATCCTCTGCTCAGGACGCAGAGGATGTCATTACGCATGCGCGGCCACCGCTAAAGGTAAATAGCGGTGGCCGGGAACCTAGGCAACGAGCAGGATACAAAGAGGGACCGACCGCAACTTCAATCAACGATATCAAGAAAACGACATCGCTGGACAACGGACAGGTAATTAGAATTCTTCTTATTTTTACATGGGGGAGCTTTATAACTCCATTTATCAACTTGGGACAACCCCTTTAAGTGAAAGGGATTGAGCTGCAGTACCAGCCACAACTACATTTAAAGAAGGAAGGACACAGTGAAGCTGGAGCAACGTGGTCTCTTCAACCAGCTGGCGTGTCGGAAGTCAGACCCCCTCCAATCAGATACTGATGGCCTATACTAAGGATAGGCCATTAATATTAGTCCTTTTAAAACCATTTAATAGAAAAATATACATGGATTAATTCAGTGTTTAAAAAAGAAACAGCATCTTGTGTTATTTCCATTATAAGCATATTAGAATTCATGAAATACTCCATTCTATGCAAATTTGAAACCTCTTTTCTGGAGGATACATGGTCCGATATCTAAACACACAACGTTACTATGAAGACTGTGTTACCTTTCCTCTGATTTGCATCAAACCGGATCCCTCTGTATAATTCCATGGATATTAAGGCATATGCAATAGTCATAACAATCCCAGGAACAAGGAAGAGAATTAACAGAAGAAAAATATACCTAAAATCATAAAGAAAAGAAACAGTCACATAGTATATGAATAGAATATGATAAATATGTAATATTATATCATTGAATTGCATCCATGAACACTGCAAACATAAACACAGAATAATCACCTGTTTTAAATGACAGGTTTTTATTTCGAGCAGTTTCCAAGATCTCTGCTTGCAGCCCTCCAATTAGAACCTTCATTGTTTATTTCCAGGGTACAAAATTGTACCCTGGTCATGTGATCAGGGCCGTATTTAGAATTGATGCTGTCCTAACCAATTTTAGTGTGGACGCCCCCTATAATTCACAAAGTTACGGAAACCGCGTAACTCGCTGATGTTGCGGCTACAGCGCTAGACCCAAGAAAGGTAATTATGATAATTGCTTTGCTTTTTGTGATAACCATTTTACATTTTTTGTTTGTGTTTTTTTTTTTACTGTTGTTGGTCCACTTCGGATTCGAGGACTACTTCGATGATAGCATTTTCTTTATTCTCCAAAAAATGGTTAACAAGGGTTGTGTGGGGGTTTTTTATTTCAATACTTTATTACTACTGCCTTAGGCCCCATGCACACAACCGTAAAAAAACCTCCGGAATTGCGGACCGCAATACGGTCTGCAATTATGGATCCGCCCGGTTCCATTAGCCGTGGAAGGGTGTCCGTGCCGTATAACCGTGCTTTGAAATATGGAGCATCTTACTTTTCGTTATTTGCGGGCCCTGCTCCATACTTTGTATGGGAGCACGGCACGAAAAAGCGACACCGCGGGTGTCAGCGGTGGGCTGTAATTACAGGCACAGCCGTGTGCATGAGGCCTTAGGCCCCATGCACAGGACAGTATTTTCATCTATCTACCGTAAATATGGATCAGTAAGCATCTATATTTCATCCGTATATACGGAAGGGTACAAAAAGGGGAGGTTACAAATGATGTCATCAACGTGTTGCCTAGCAATGCTTCCGTAAATACGGACGTTTTACGGATGCACATCAGTAGCCGTCTATATTTACAAAAGCACCCATAGACTTCTATGGGAGAGTCCTTGCCGTAATTACTGACAAGAATAGGACAGGGTCTATAATTTTTTCAGCACGGACACCCATTAGTAAAAATACTGAAAGGTGTCCGTGGCCAATAGAAATTAATGGGTCCGTAATTACTGATGTTCATCCGTAAACCGTCCGTATTTATGGAAGCATTGCTAGGCAACATGTTGGTGACATAATTTGCAACCTCCCTCTTTTTGTATGGATCCTTATATACGGATGGAATACGGATGCAATACGAACCGTATTATGGACACCCTTCCGTATATACGGATGTAATACAGATGCCTACGGATCTCTATTTATGGACAGTATTTCGGGATAGATGAAAATACTGTCGTGTGCATGGAGCCTCAGTAATAACCGCCGTTTGATTGACAGCGTCCATTGCTAAGGTGGGGCTTAGTGTTAGCCGGTGAAATAGCTAACACTAACCTCCCCATTATTACCCCGGTACCCACCGCCACCAGTGGTACTGGGAAAAGCCGGGTACGGACCAGTACCTGACCATCTGTAGGGATTTTTTTTTCACAGTCTCCCAGTACTATATATGGTGTAGTAAATGATGCCATGAAAAACTACAACTCGTTCCCCAAAAATCAAGCTCTCATGCGGCTATATAGACAGAAAAATAAAAATGTTATGGCGTTTGGAAGGTGGGGAGAAAAATTTGAAAATGAAAATCCGTACAATGGTTGCCGCTGGAAGGGGTTAACCATGTGCAGAAAATATTCCAATCACTACTAGAAAATGGTCTGTGAAAATCACGTATTAAGTATTTGAAAACAATGTGTGAAATGATAAAGCTATTACTTTGTAGTATAATATTTTATACTTTACATAGAACAAATCTTTTTAGAAATTTGCATTCCAGTTTAATCCCCATTACAGAAGTAATAAAATGTGTAGAAGTTTCTATACAAGATTCTACATATTAATAAGACTTCCATGTCACTGCAATTTCCTAGTCACATTATCAGACAAAACCGCTGGCAGAAGGCAAGTAAATACAGCTTTATATCGAGCTCACGACAGTGACATCCAGTGGACACATATTGAATCTTAGTAGGCATCAAGACTGGCAGCTTCTGCTGGAGATTGGCAAATATTTCTGAACATTACTTTCTAGGCAGTATCAATAACATATAAGATACACTATATTGACAAAATTGGGACACCTACACATACAGGAGATTTTTTGATATCCCATTCTAAGCCCATAGACTTTAATATGCACTTGGCCCCCCTTAAGGCCTCACTCAAACGAGCGTGGCGTTTTTGCGCACGCAAAAACGCGGTGTTTTGCGTGCGAAAAACCACTTAACAGCTCCGTGTAGCAGCAGCATATGATGCGCGGCTGCGTGCTTTTCGCGCAGCCGCCATCATTATGACACTCCATTTGGATGTTTGTAAACAGAAAAGCACGTGGTGCTTTTCTGTTTACATTCATCCTTTTGACAGCTGTTGCGCGAATCACGCAGTTCGCACGGAAGTGTTTCCGTGCGGCATGCATGGTTTTCACGCACCCATTGACTTCAATGGGTGCGTGATTCGCGCGAAACGCCGTAAGAACGGACATGTCGTGACTTTTTTTCAGCGGACTCACACTGAGTAAAAATCACGCACATGTCCGCACGGCCCCATAGACTAATATAGGTCCGTGCGACGCGCGTGAAAAGCATGCACGTTGCACGGACGTGATTCCCGTTCGTCTGAATAAAGCCTTACAGCTAAAACAGTTTCCACTCTTATGGGAAAACTTTCTACAAGATTTTGGAGTGTGTCTGTGGGAATTTTACCCATTTATCTAGAAGAGCATTCGTGAGGTCAGACACTGATGTTGCAGGAAAGGGCCTTGTTCACAATCTTCATTCTAGTTCATGCCAAAGATGTTGGTATACCTCTCAACTATCCCGGATTCAGTGGGACATTCACGGATTCCGGGTGTTGTTTCGCTGTCCCGGACGGCCGGGGATATGTCCCACTGTCAACTGTATCTGTGTCCTCAGGATGCAGATACAGTTGAAACCAATACTGAAGCAACGAACTGTCAGCTCCCTGCTTCAGCATTAGTTCAGAACAGGGGAACAGATGGTGCTCCTCCGCTCCCTGAGGACTCCCTGCTCACAGCGCTACTTTAAGCGCTGTGCCCGGGGAAGCCCTTGTCGTCACTGTCCATATATGGACAGTGACGTCAGTGGCTACTGATTAAGCGGAATCCCCATTGCTGATGATCTGGCCAGGCATTCCGCTCCTAGAGAAAACCCCTGTGGTCACTGTCCATATATGGATATTGATGTCATGGTCTCCTCCTGGAGCGGAATCCCCGGTAGGAGTAGCCAATGACGCTTAAGTAGTAGCCACTGACGTCACTGTTCATATAGAGACAGTGACATCCGGGCTTCCCTCTAGAGCGGAATTCCTGGCCTATGCTCTGGCTGGGGATTCCACTCCTAGAGGGAGTCCCAATGGCGCTATCTACAGGGGGGGTTGCGCTATCTTCAAGGGGTGTGTGGCACTATCGACATGGACACTGTGGCACTATGTTGGGGCACTATCTACATGGGCTCTATCTACATGGGCACTGTGGCACTATCTAGAAGGGCATTGGCACTTTATATGTGGGCACTGGCACTAGGGGCAGCTAGGGGGCATTATACTGTATGAGGCAGTTATGGGGCATTATGCTGTATGGGGGCATTAAGCTCTATGGGGGCATTATACTGTATAAGGAAGCTATGTGGGTATTATGCTGCATGGGGCAGCTATGGGGCATTATGCTGTATGGGGGAATTTGTTTGGGTATTATACTGCATGGGGTATCTGTGGGGATTATACTGTATGGGGGCATCTGTGTGGGCATTAAACTGTATCAATGCATCTATGGGGGCATTATACTGTATGATGTTAGGTAGAGGGCATGATACTGTGTGAGCTGAACCTGGTGTGTATGGGGGGGATTGGGTGGCATTAGAGCTGTGGTATCAGTTGTCCCTCTTTGTGTTACTTGAATGTTGGGAGGTATGGTGTGAGATGTTGTTGAGGTCAGGGCTCTTTGCGGCGCAGTCAAGTTCTACCACACCAAACTCACCGAACCATGCCTTTATGGACCTTGCTTTGAGCACTGGGGCACAGTCATTGTAACTGCACTGTCATTTTTACGGCGGCCGCCATTACCTCTCCATGGCGTCTTCTGGCTCCTGGCCGCTGCATTCCTCCATCACCCCGGGTGGTCGTGCTCTTCATCGCTTCTGCACTTCCAAGTGTCCGTGTGCTGATTCTCCCACTGTTAAAAGACCAGTGCACGCCTAATTATCCACCCAGCTTTTCCAGGGTATAAAGGGATCTTCCCTGGTTTAATCACTGCCAGGGCAATTTGGATCCTCCTATCTTGCTAGTAATATCCTGTTGATCGTTTGTTTGGAATTCCTGTGTTTTGACTCTGCCTGTACCTTTAATTATACTTGCCTGCCGCCTGCCCTGACCTCTTGCTACTGACCCGTGATGAACTTATGCCACCTGCCCTGACCACTTGCTCGACCAACCGTAAGTGCCTGTCTGCGGCCTGCCCTGATCTTTGCTATACCTGTCCCTGCATACTGTCTGCCGATTTTAGTCCCATGCCTATTTAAGTAGGATGTCGCCAAGGGAGACAACTCTGGGGTTCCAGATCCCTGTATAGGGGTTGAAGAATGATTACCTGGGGTTCTCATAGACTCCGCTCAATGGTTTAGCCCTACATTAAATCCCTCGGTGCAAAAGTGAGTTTACACCATCCTCTGCAGACCCTGTGACAGTCTCTCTTTCCACGGTCCCCATGGCAGTCATGCTAGAACAGAAAAGGGTCTTCCCCAAACTATTCCCATAATGTTGGAAGCATACAATTGTCCAAAATGTCTTGGTATGTTGAAGCATTAAGATTTTCCTTCACTGGAACAAAGGGTCCTAGGCTAACCCCTGAAAAACAACCCCCATAGCCTTAACCCTTCTTCACCAAACCTTACAATTGGCACAGTACAGTCAGGCAGGTAACGTTCTCCTGGTATTCACCAATCCCAGACTCGTCCATCAGACTGCCAGATAGAAAAGCGTGATTCATCACTCCACAGATCACATTTCCATTGCTTCTGAGTCCATTGGCGGCGTGCTTTACACCACTCCATCCGACCCTTGGCATTGTGCTTGGTGATGTAAGGCTTGCATGCAGCTGCTTGGCCATGGAAACCCATGCCATGAAGCTCCCGGGGCACAGTTTATGTGCAGATGTTAATTTTAGAGGAGGATTGGAGTCAGCAGGGCAATTGCGATTTTTATGCGCTATGTGCCTCAGCACTCACCCGCTCTGTAACTCTACGTGGTCTGCACTTTATGGCTGAGTTGCTGTGGCTCCTAAATGATTCTACTTTGCAATAATATCACTTACATTTGAGCGTGGAATATATAGGAGGGAAGAAATTTCACTATCAGACTTGTTATGATGATGCCATTCTATTACATATCACATTGGAATTTAGTGAGCTCTTTACAACGACCCATGACTCAAATAAGTTGAGTCATATGCCACTTACCATTTAATAAAGCAGACACCAAAACAGAGTTGGATCTTAATGGCCGCAGCAGCCATTTATTATCTTAAATAACAAGGAATTTTTAATAACAAAATAAAATAACTTTTGAATTCCCACAGAGGAATTCATCATATACATAAATAACACACGGTGACCCTATCAGGGTCATAACATTACCATTTTATCCAAAGAATGACAGGGGCAAGTCCTTGAAGCCACCGATATTTTATTTACTGCTCATCTGCCCACCAATACCTAACCCCCAGACGTAACCCGGCTCGGGGGCACCGATTACCTTTTGCAGATGACCTCCACCATATATATCACAGCCTTCAAAAGGGGTAACACCCTAAGAAGTCGATTTCCAACTAATTGGAGGGTGCATGCCGTGATACATTCCCTTCTTTCTTTCACAAATTTTAGTAAAGGCGACTGCATGGCAATGGGACTGAATACACCTATGGCAATGGGACTGAATGAAACACCTTAATTCAATGATTAAGAGGTGTTCCTCAATACTTTTGTCCATATAGTGTATATTGATGAATGTTCCAAACACAAAATAAGTTTTAGTGCAATTATTTAAAATATGATGTATATTGATAATGTAATACATTATTTGTAGACAGTAACCGTTGTACTATTGTGTTTACCTATAAGTCTTGGCAAAATATATCAGTTCTTACCATGATTGTTGGGTGAGGTCGTTGGGCCACTCAAGACGACACATGTGTCCGGTTGTATTTTCAAACTTTGGAAATGGCACCAATGTGCTATAAATTGGATACGGTGACATAATTGTAAATGAAAGGAACCATGTAACTGCAATCACCTTCAAGGCATGTGACTTTGTCTGCCATACTCTTGACTGTAGTGGCTTACAAATTGCACTATATCTCTCCAAAGATATGGCAACCAGATTAAATGTTGACACGCTTACGGAGATGCCTATCCAAAGAAACAAGAATACATTGTTATCTAATGCATTAAATAACTGGTAACAAATTAGGAGGTGGCGGGAAATGCATCATACATTGACATCACATAACCCTATTAGTATTCAGAAGCTGATATTATCAGATGTGATTTGGGAGTACTGAATAATGAGTGACTCTCATTAGTTTTGGCTGACAAGTACATAATTATGTATGAGATAGTAAAAGTGTGGGTTATGTTTAAATAAATAACTTTGGAATTCTTAATTACTAGAGACGGCATCACTTGGAAATTGTTTTGTTGTTTCCAAAATTAGTATACAGCACCTTAGTGCCAAATCATAGCTGTATAATCTCTTCCATGTTGCTGCAGCTATTATATATGTGATAAATAGACATAGCAGAGCAGGATTCTTCTCTACTATGTGAGCAGTGTACAGAAGACATGATAGTCGTTGGGCTCCGCTCACTAGCTCAAAGACAACTGAGAATTAAAGATAGAGCATGCAGAGGGGAAAACGGTTAAATAATGCCATATACAAGTAATATTGTGGCCAGAAATAGTGTTATTTCTCATGCACACACATATGAACGCTTTAAGTAATTTTAATCACATTTTCTGTGACCTAAAAAAGAAATGATAAGAAAATATGTCAATACAGTCTTACATGTTCCAGACCAGATTTGTCCGTAAAGGAACATTAAAGAGGCTCCTTCACCAGATTTTCAAACCCCTATCTCCTATTGCAGCAGATCGGCGCTGCAATGTAGATAACAGTAACATTTTGTTTTTTCAAAAACTAGCATTTTTGCCCAAGTTATGACCATTTTTATATTTATGCAAATGAGCCTTTCTTATGTACAACTGGGCGTGTTTAAAGTTATGTCCAACTGGGCGTGTATTGTGTTCGTAACATCTGGGCGTTATTACTTGTTTTACTAGCTGGGCATTGTGAATAGAAGTCTATGATGCTGACGAATCAGCATCATCCACTTCTCTTCGTTACCACCCAGCTTCTGGCAGTGCATAGACACACAGCGTGTCCTTGCTCATCCAACGCGATGAAGTTCCTGTGGGAGGAAGTGAGTGACGTCACAGCGTGATCTCGCGAGGACACGCTGTGTGTCTGTGCACTGCCAGAAGCTGGGTGGTAACGAAGAGAAGTGGATGATGCTGATTCGTCAGCATCATACACTTCTATTCACAACGCCCAGCTAGTAAAACAAGTAAAAACGCCCAGATGTTACACACACAATACAAGGCCAGTTGGACATAAGAAAGGCTCATTTCCATAAATATAAAAATGGTCATAACTTGGCCAAAAATGCTCGTTTTTGAAAAATACTAAACGTTACTGTTATCTACATTGCAGCGCCGATCTGCTGCAATAGGAGATAGGGGTTTGAAAATCTGGTGACAGAGCCTCTTTAAACAGACAAAATACACAAGTAAACTCCCAACAATTCTTTCCTTATTCTTCTCCTTCCCTTAACCCCTTAACAACATCCAACATACTAGTACGTTGTTGTCGTTAAGGACTACTGGTACGTTGTGTTGCTGATGCAGGCTCAGAAGCTGGATGTCGGATGTCGGCTGTATATTACAGCTGACACCCTGGGGCAAGGCCAGGACCTGAGCTAGTCTTCTATCTGGCCGATTAACACCTTAGATGCAGCGCTCAAAAGCGAGCTCTGCATCGATCGTGTTTCCTAGCAGATCGGAACCCCGCAATGCAATCACAGGGTTCCGATGACTGCTCTGGCAGACCGGAGGCCCAACAATGGCCTCCTGTCTGCCAAGTACAGAAGCCTGCTAGGTCCTGCCTGGAGGCAGGGCCTAAAAGGCTTCTGGACGCAAAAGAAAGATGGCGCAGGCTGAGGAGCTGAGCCTGCAACATCAGCCGCTGGTGTCAGCTGTATTTTACAGCTGAACCGTGCTGTAGCAGCAGGGAACAGAGCTAGCTCCGATCCCTGCCATTTTAGTGGTTTTTAGCGATCGGCATCAACATGATGTTATCGTGAGGATTCCGATCGTTACTATGGCAACCAGAGGCCTAACAATGGCCTCCTGGTCTGCCACATATCATAGCCAGAGACGGGACCTAATAGGCTTGCTGTCAGTGAATGACTGACAGCTCTAATGCATTGCACTACGTGGGTAGTGCAATGCATTAGAGAATAGATCAGAGGTGCAAACCTTCAAGTCCCCTAGTGGGACAAATTTTTTTTAAAATAAAAGTGTAAAAATAAAAGTTTCAAGTTAATAAAAAACAAGACAGATACTGGCTTTTTTTTCTATAATAAGACTTTTATTATGGGAAAAAAATGAAAACTTTAAAAAAAGTACACATATTTGGTATCGCCACATCTGTAACGATCCAAACTATAAAACTATAATGTTATTTTTCCCACACGGTGAACACTGCAAAAAAATAAAATAAAAAATCAATGCCAGAATCGCTATTTTTTTTATCACCACCCCTCCCAAAACATGGAATAAAAAGTGATCAAAAAGTCGCATGTACCCCAAAACAGGACCAATAAAAACTATAACCGGTCCCGTGAAAAACAAGTTATGGCTCTTAGAATATGGTGAAAAAAATTAATAAAAGTGATTTTATTGTGCAAACGCTGCAAAAGTAAAAAAAAAAAACGATATACTTATGTTATTGCCGTAGTCGTATCGACCCACAGAATAAAGTAAAAATGTAATTTATAGCCCACGGTGAACGCCGTAAAAAAAAGAATAAAAAAACATTGTCAGAATTGCTGGTTTTTGCAAACTGGGCACAACATATTGTGCACTAAAATGGCATATCCGTGGAAAATTTTAATTTTCACTTTGCACTATCCGCTGCGCATTATGCAAAAACACCCGTGGAGTCAAAATGTTCACTACACCCCTTAAAATGCCTTAAGGGCTGTACTTTCCAAAATAGAGATCACTACTTCGGGGTTTGTTTTACTATTTGACCTCCGAGCCCTGCAATTGTGGGCCAATGCTGTGAAAATCACCAAAATACACTTCAAATGCGCATGGTGCTCTCCACTTCTGAGCCCTGTCATATGTCCAGGCAAATGATAAATGCCTTGAGGGGTGTTGTTTCTAAAATGGGGTCACTTCTTGGGGGCATCCACTGTACTCTGGTACCTCAGGGTTTTGAAAATGTAACATGGTGCACAAAAGCCAAGCCAGCAAAATCTGCATGCCAAATAGCGCTCCTGCTTTTCTGCCCAAAAACCATTCCAGCAAAACTTGAGCTTCGAAAGCCAAATGGTGCTTCTTCCCTTCTGAGCCCTGCCGTGTGTCCAAACAACAGTTTATTACCACATGTAGGGTATTGCTGTAATCGGGAAAAATTGCTTTTCTAATGTTTGGGTGCTTTTTCTCCTTTTTTCATTTAAAATTTCCGCGTTTTATCAGAAAAAATGAAATTTCCAATTTCACAGCATAATTCCACTAAATTCAGCAAAAAAACTGCGGGGTCAAATTCTCAGTATACCCCACGATAAATTCCTATCAGGGGTGTAGTTTCCCAAATGGGTTCACTTTTGGGTGGTTTCCACTGATTTGGTCCCGTAGCGGCTTTGCAAATGCGACATGGCGCTGCAAACCATTCCAGAAAAATTTGAGCTCCAAAAGCCAAATGGTGCTCCTTTCCTTCTAAGCCCTGCCGTAGGTGCAAACAGCAGTTTATCACCACATATGGAGGTATTGCTGTGCTCAGAAGAGTTCATGTTACAAATGTTGGAGTGCTTTTTTTCTCCTTTATCTATTGTGAAAATGGAAAAAATCTGAGCTAAAACTACATTTTTTTTAGAAAAAACTTAGATTTGAATTTTCCCAGCCTAATTCAAGTAAATTCAGCAAAAAACTCGTGGGGTCAAAATGCCCACTATATGTAATGGCAGGGGGTAGGGAGACGGACAAGTGAGCCCTAATCTACCCGCCACTCTGTCCCTGCCTACTTGCAACGACCCGCCCTAGGCGACGGGGTACAACTGGGCGGCGGTCCCTGCGCTCAGTAAGTGCACGACAAACACGACAAACATACAAGGAACACAAGCAAGGAAAAGGGGCCGTTGCCCACGGCAACACCGTGAGCAACCAGAGTGGTGAACGAGCCGAGTCAAGCCAGGAGTGTGCGAGGTACAAAACGAAAAGCAGAAGAGTAGTCGGTAAGCCAGGGTCGGTATGGAGCAGGATCAAAAATAGCAGGAGCTGTAGCTGGGCCAGGAACCACAAGGAAAGAAACAAAAGCAATAACAAGCACCGAGGGACAGGAAGTGCAGGCTTAAATAGACCGAGGGCGGGAGCTAGCTGAGTCTGGCCAGGTTACGATAGGCTCTCCCACTCCTAAGCCTGCCAGCCTGAATGGTGGAAGCAGGAGTCAGTCTCAGGGATGTATTCTCAGGTGCTGACTGATTAGTTCTGGGAGTTAACCCCGCTGTGCCTGGCAGATCCTTTACAGTACCCCCCCTTTTATGAGGGGCCACCGGACCCTTTCTAAGTGGACCTGGCTTACTGGGGAAACGCAGGTGGAACCTCCTGACCAATACCCCAGCGTGAACATCCCGGGCGGGTACCCAAGTCCTCTCCTCGGGCCCGTATCCTCTCCAATGGACCAGGTACTGGAGGGAGCCTTGGACCATCTTGCTGTCCACAATCCTGGCCACCTCGAATTCCACCCCCTCCGGGGTGAGGATGGGAACAGGAGGTCTCCTCGAGGGAGCCAAGAACGGGGAGCAGCGTTTGAGGAGGGAGGCATGAAACACGTCGTGTATCCGAAAAGACGGGGGTAACTCCAGCCGGAAGGAGACAGGATTGAGGACCTCAATGACCTTATACGGCCCAATAAACCGGGGAGCAAACTTCTTGGACGGAACCTTGAGACGCAAGTTCCTAGACGACAACCACACCAGATCCCCGACCATAAACAGGGGGTTAGCAGAACGTTTCTTATCAGCCTGAGTTTTTTGTACGCTCTGGGACACCTCTAGGTTTTTCTGAACCTGGGCCCAGACTGTGCACAGTTCCCGATGAACGACCTCTACCTCAGGATTGTTGGAACTACCAGGTGAAACGGAGGAGAACCATGGATTAAACCCAAAATTACAAAAAAAAGGAGAGACCCCTGACGAGTTACTGACCCGGTTATTAATGGAAAATTCGGCGAGGGGAATGAAAGAGACCCAATCAAATTGACAGTCAGAGACAAAACACCTTAAGTATTGTTCTAGAGACTGATTAGTCCTCTCCGTTTGGCCATTGGTTTCAGGATGGAAGGCAGAGGAGAAGGACAGATCAATCCCCAACTTCATACAGAAGGCTCTCCAAAACAATGAAACAAATTGTACCCCTCTGTCCGAAACAATATTGACAGGGACCCCATGGAGACGCAGGATGTGTTTGACAAACAAGGTAGCCAACGTTTTGGCGTTGGGTAGTTTCTTGAGGGGCACAAAGTGGCACATCTTACTGAAGCGGTCCACCACCACCCACACCACCGACTTGCCTTGGGATGGAGGCAAATCGGTGATAAAATCCATAGAGATATGTGTCCAAGGTCTCTGGGGAATGGGCAACGAACGCAATAAGCCCGCTGGTCGGGACCTGGGAGTCTTGGACCTAGCACAAACCTCACAAGCGGCGACGTAGGCCTTAACGTCTTTAGGCAACCCAGGCCACCAATAATTTCTGGTAATGAGGTGTTTGGTACCCAGGATGCCTGGATGGCCAGATAGTGCGGAGTCATGATTTTCCCTAAGTACCCTTAGCCGGAATTGCAGGGGAACAAACAGCTTGTTCTCAGGAAGGTTCCCGGGAGCTGCACCTTGATCAGCAGCAATTTCAGAGACTAAATCAGAATCGATCGAGGAAATGATTATACCTGGAGGCAAAATACAAGCAGGATCTTCCTCCGAAGGAGGGCTGGCCATGAAGCTACGCGACAGTGCATCAGCCTTAATATTTTTAGACCCAGCCCTATAGGTAACCAAAAAATTGAATCTCGTAAAAAATAACGCCCATCGAGCTTGTCTCGGGTTTAGCCTCCGGGCAGATTCTAGGAAAACCAGATTCTTGTGGTCGGTAAGGACCGTTACCTGGTGCCTAGCCCCCTCCAGGAAGTGGCGCCACTCTTCAAATGCCCATTTAATGGCTAAGAGTTCGCGGTTGCCAATATCATAGTTACTTTCAGTTGGCGAAAACTTCCTGGAGAAGTAGGCACAGGGGCGTAGATGGGTGAGGGACCTGGTACCCTGGGACAAGACAGCCCCCACTCCCACCTCAGATGCGTCAACTTCCACGATAAATGGCTCCATTTGGTTGGGCTGAACCAGCACCGGGGCCGAGACAAAGCACTTCTTAAGGACCTAAAAAGCCTGGACAGCCTCAGGAGGCCAGTGGAGGAGATCAGCACCTATGCGAGTGAGGTCCGTAAGGGGCTTAGCGATGACCGAGAAGTTAGCAATAAATCTCCTGTAATAATTTGCAAACCCCAAAAAACACTGTAACGCCTTCAGGGAGGCAGGTTGGACCCATTCCGCCACAGCCTGAACCTTGGCGGGGTCCATGCGGAATTCATGAGGAGTGAGGATTTGACCCAAAAATGGAATCTCCTGTACCCCAAACACACATTTTTCGGTTTTGGCAAACAGTTTGTTTTCCCGAAGGACCTGGAGCACCTTCCTGACATGCTCCACGTGGGAGGACCAGTCCTTGGAAAACACCAGTATGTCATCAAGGTACACTACCAGAAAAATCCCCAGGTAATTTCTCAAAATCTCATTTATGAAATTCTGGAAGACCGCAGGGGCATTACACAACCCAAAGGGCATGACGAGGTATTCGAAATGGCCTTCGGGCGTGTTAAACGCAGTCTTCCACTCATCCCCCTCTTTGATGCGAATAAGGTTATACGCCCCCCGTAGATCCAATTTAGAAAACCATTGGGCCCCCTGAACCTGATTAAAGAGATCAGGAATCAAAGGAAGGGGATACTGGTTCCTTACCGTGACCTTATTCAGGCTACGGTAGTCAATGCATGGCCTAAGACCACCATCCTTCTTCCCCACGAAGAAGAAGCCAGCACCTACCGGAGAAGAAGAGGGACGAATGTAACCCTTGGCCAGGGATTCCTGGATATACACTCTCATAGCTTCACGTTCGGGACAAGAAAGATTAAATATCCTACCCTTAGGAAGCTTAGCTCCTGGTACCAATTCGATAGCGCAATCGTATTCTCTATGAGGAGGTAACACTTCGGAGGCCTCCCTAGAGAAAACATCAGCGAAGTCCTGAACAAACTCGGGTAGCGTATTCGCCTCCTTAGGGGGAGAAATAGAATTAACAGAAAAACATGACGTACAACATTCATTACCCCATTTGGTTAGCTCCCCAGTATTCCAGTCAAACGTAGGATTATGCAACTGCAACCAGGGAAGACCTAGAACCAAATCGTACGATAATCCCTGCATCAACAGTACCGAGCATTGCTCCAAATGCATGGAGCCAACAAGGAGTTCAAAAACAGGGGTATGCTGTGTAAAATAACCATTAGCAAGAGGAGTGGCGTCGATACCCACTACCGGGACAGGTTTAGGCAAATCAATAAGAGGCATAGCAAGGGACATAGCAAATTCCACAGACATGATATTAGTAGAGGACCCTGAATCCACGAAAGCACTGCCGGTAGCAGACCTACCACCAAAAGAGACCTGAAAGGGAAGCAAGATCTTAGTACGTTTCATATTTACGGGAAATACCTGTACGCCCAAGTGACCTCCCCGATGATCACTTAGACGCGGAAGTTCTCTGGCTGCAACCTTACGCTTAGGACAGTTGTTCACTTGATGCTTGTCGTCCCCACAGTAGAAGCAGAGACCATTCTTCCTGCGGAATTCTCTACGTTGTTGGGGGGACACGGAGGCCCCGAGTTGCATAGGTATCTCTGAATCTTTCGGGGAGGAACGAAGCAACGGAGCTTCGGGAGGCATCATGGGGGAGTCGGAGGAGAAAACACATAAACGTTCACGTTGTCGTTCCCTGAGACGTCGGTCAAGTCGTATCGCTAAAGCCATAACCTGGTCTAGGGAGTCAGAAGAGGGATAGCTAACTAGCAGGTCTTTCAGGGCATTCGACAGACCCAACCTAAACTGGCACCTTAAGGCAGGGTCATTCCACCGAGAAGCTACGCACCACTTCCGAAAGTCAGAGCAATACTCCTCAACAGGTCTCTTACCCTGACTTAAGGTCACCAGCTGACTCTCGGCAAAGGCAGTCCTGTCAGTCTCGTCATAAATAAGTCCGAGAGCAGAAAAGAAACAATCAACGGAGGAAAGTTCAGGGGCGTCAGGAGCCAAGGAGAAGGCCCACTCTTGGGGCCCTTCCTGGAGCCGGGACATAATTATACCCACCCGCTGGCTCTCAGAACCTGAGGAATGAGGCTTTAAACGAAAGTAAAGCCTACAACTCTCCCGAAAGGAGAGAAAAGTCCTCCGGTCCCCTGAGAACCGGTCGGGCAGCTTGAGGTGGGGTTCAAGAGGTGCGGTGCGGGGAACTACCAGGGTAGCATCAGGCTGGTTGACCCTCTGAGCCAGGGCCTGGACCTGTAGGGAGAGACCCTGCATTTGCTGAGCCAGGGTCTCACGGGGATCCATAGTGGTGTCAGGGACCAGGGGTAGACTAGGTATGGGCTTGTTATTATGTAATGGCAGGGGGTAGGGAGACGGACAAGTGAGCCCTAATCTACCCGCCACTCTGTCCCTGCCTACTTGCAACGACCCGCCCTAGGCGACGGGGTACAACTGGGCGGCGGTCCCTGCGCTCAGTAAGTGCACGACAAACACGACAAACATACAAGGAACACAAGCAAGGAAAAGGGGCCGTTGCCCACGGCAACACCGTGAGCAACCAGAGTGGTGAACGAGCCGAGTCAAGCCAGGAGTGTGCGAGGTACAAAACGAAAAGCAGAAGAGTAGTCGGTAAGCCAGGGTCGGTATGGAGCAGGATCAAAAATAGCAGGAGCTGTAGCTGGGCCAGGAACCACAAGGAAAGAAACAAAAGCAATAACAAGCACCGAGGGACAGGAAGTGCAGGCTTAAATAGACCGAGGGCGGGAGCTAGCTGAGTCTGGCCAGGTTACGATAGGCTCTCCCACTCCTAAGCCTGCCAGCCTGAATGGTGGAAGCAGAAGTCAGTCTCAGGGATGTATTCTCAGGTGCTGACTGATTAGTTCTGGGAGTTAACCCCGCTGTGCCTGGCAGATCCTTTACACTATACCCCTAAATTCCTAGCAAATGTGACATGGCACCTGAAAACCATTCCAGCAAAACTTGAGCTCCAAAAGCCAAATGAGCTTCCCTTCTGAGCTTTACCGTGTGTCCAAACAGCAGTTTATTGCCAAATATGTGGTATTTCCATAATCAGGAGAAATTGCTTTTCAAATGTTGGGGTGGTTTTTCTCCTTTATGCCTTGTAAATATTGAAGATTTCTAAATTTTATTGGAAAAAATTAGGATTTTCATTTTTACATCCTAATTCCACTAAATTCAGCAAAAAAAACAAAAACAAAACCCTGGGGTCAAAATGCTCACTATACCCCTTGATAAATTCCTTGAGGGGCATAGTTTGCCAAATGGTGTCTTTTTTTTTGGGGGGGGGGGGGTTCTATTGTTTTGGCACCACATAGCCTCTTCAAACCTGACATGGTGCCTAAAATATATTCTAATAAAATGGAGGCACCAAAATCCACTAGGTGCTCCTTTGCTTCTGAGGCCGGTGTTTCAATCCGTTACCACACTAGGGCCATATGTGGGATGTTAATAAAAACTGTAGATCTGGGCAACAAATATGGAGTGGCATTTTTCTGGTAAAACCTTCTGTGTTACAAAAAAAAATAATTAAAACAGATTTTCTGCAAAAACTAAATAAATTTGTAAATTTCACCTCCACTTTGCTTTAATTCCTGTGAAACACCAAAAGGGTTAAGAAACTTTCTAAATGCTGTTCTGAATACTTTGAGGGTACAGGTTTTTTTACATGGGGTGTTTTATAGGGTGTTTCTAATATAAGAGGCCCTCAAAGCCACTTCAGAACTGAACTGGTCCATGAAAAAATAGCCCTATAAAATTTTCTTGAAAATGTGAGAAATTGCTGCTAAAGTTCTAAGCCTTGTAATGTCTTCGAAAATTAAAAGGAATGTTCAAAAAATGATGGCAACATAAAGTAGTCATATAGGAAATGTTAACTAGTAACTATTTTGTGTGGTATTACTATCTGTTTTTTAAGTAGATACAAATGCTAATTTTTGAAACATTTTCTCTACATTTTGGTATTTTTCACAAATAAACACTAAATGTATCGACCAAATTTTACCACTAACTTAAAGTACAATGTGTCACGAGAAAACAATCTCCTAATCGCTTGAAAAAATAAAAGCATTCCAAAGTTATTATCAGTGACACATGTCAGATTTGAAAAAAATGGCCTTGTCCATTAACAAAAATCGTCTGTGTCCTTAAGGGGTTAAATCATTTTCTGTCTCATATTGCAATCAAAATTGAGAAATATATAAAGTATTCTTCTTAATGGTTACAGGAAATCACCACATTATAAGTGCCCTATCTCCTACATAAGGAGATGGGCACTATAATGTATGTGACAGCAGTGCTTTTTATTTAGAAAAACTATCTATTTTTACCACGTTAGGAGCGATTTTAGCTTTATGCTAATTACTTTCTTAATGCCCAACTGCGCGTGTTTTTACTTTAGACCAAGTGGGCTTTGTACAGAGGAGTGTATGACGCTGACCAATCAGTGACCAATCAGCATCATACACTTCTCTCCATTCATTTCCTCAGCGCATAGGGATCCTGCTAGATCCTTATGTGCTGTCTTATACTAACACATTAACATTACTGAAGTGTTTAGACAGTGAATAGACAATCCTTCCAGCCAGGATGGGATGTCTATTCACAATCCCGACACTTCGCTAACGTTTGTGTAAGACTTACAGCAGAGCAAAGCGTAATCTCGCTGTAACCTGTCATTTACAGCGTGATCTCGCGAGATTACGCTTGCTCTGCTGTAAGTACCACAGAAACGTTAGCGAAGTGTCGGGATTGTGAATAGACATCCCGTCCTGGCTGGAAGGAATGTCTATTCACTGTCTACACTTCAGTAACATTAATGTGTCAGTATAAGACAGCACATACTGATCTAGAAGGATCCCTATGCGCTGACTAAATGAATGGAGAGAAGTGTATGACGCTGATTGGTCAGCGTCATACACTCCTCTGTACAACACCCACTTGGTCTAAAGTAAAAACACGCCCTGTTGGGCATTAAGAAACAAATTAGCATAAAGCTAAAATTGCTACTAATGTGTTAAAAATAGATTGTTTTTCTAAATAAAAAGCACTGCTGTCACCTACATTATAGTGCCCATCTCCTTATGTAGTGCCCATCCAATACAAGTAAAGGGGGTTTTACACAGGACGATTATAGGATAATTGAGAAACACTCGATCATCTGCTGGTCGTATAATTTAAAAAAAGAAAAAAATTATCGTTGTCGGCAGCACATCTCCCAGTGCAAACAGGGAGACGCGCTGCCGACATGATAATAATAGATGGGGACGAGCGATCGGAGTAACGACTGCACGTCCCCATCCATAGCTCCGTGTGACAGGAGCAAGCGAGCGCCGATCAACGATGTCTGCACCGGACGCTTATCGGCCGGTGTAAAAAAGCCTTAAGGCTAGGTTCCCGCCATGTTTATGCTCCCACCATGTTTATGCTCTATATTCAGCATATACACTGGGAAAATACATATACATATAATGTGCCCATAGACTATCATTAGATAATTGAATGTTAAAAGAGTATTCTTTTGGCATATGTTTTTTTTGTCAGTATATATCTGCATACCTCTCCCACTGAACCTAATGCCTGAACACAGAACCTAGCCTAAGTAGGCTGTATCACGATTAGAATACACACACAAGTGTCAGAATAATATCAATAGTGCAAGATAAGGTCTTCACAAATGTTGAGTCCAAAAGGTTGTTGAGTATGTAAAGGACTCATTAGGAGTGTCACAACACTTTTATTTTCATTTCATGACGCTTTGAGGGTTACATGCCTGGTAACAGTGGCGGATTAAGTAGACCATGGGCCCTGGGCTGTTACCCAAACTTGGGCCCCCCTTCCTCACCGTAACTATTTTTAACACTACCTTTTTGGGCAAGCATTAACAGTGTTACGATTCCCCTTGTCACAGCGCGGTGTCCCTACATACTGACAGGATCACACTGTGCAGGGACACAACCTCCTGACAAGGGGAATTGTCTATCAGTCCTGGACCGCAGAAAGACTTTTTGTGAAATACAAGGATTTCCTATAATAAACATGTCAGGAGAGGTGACAGATTCTCTATAAATCTAGTGACTCACAGGTGACGACGTCTCAGATTCTAGTAGTTTTTTTCCTCTTTTCTTCTCCATCCGGTCCAGCGCTCATGACGACTTCTCCCGGCCATGACTCATTTCTGCAGAATTTGCCACTTAGACGTCTCCTCACTTTTCCAACATTTCCACACCTATAAACGAAAATAAAGTTATCATGGTGCCACATAGTGTACCCCTAAATATAATAGCAAAAAACACTGCGCGCCTGAATATAATACCACACACTGTAAAACACCATACACACAGCCCCCTGTACATAGTGCCACACACAGCCCCTGTAGATATTACACACCCCCATAGATATCGCCATACACAGCCCCCTCTATATATCACACATCCCCCTCGTAGAGAGCGTTACACACAGCCCCCTATAGATAGTGCCATACAGCCCCCCTGTAGAGCGCCACACAGCCCTCCCCCTCTTGTAAATAGCACCAAAAAGCCCCCCCTATAAAGAGCGCCACACACATACCACGGTGGATAGCACTACACAGCCCCCCCTTGCCTCACAGCGCTCCCCCTTGTATATAGTGCCTCACAGCGCTCCCCCTTGTATATAGTGCCTCACAGCGCTCCCCCTTGTATATAGTGCCTCACAGCGCTCCCCCTTGTATATAGTGCCTCACAGCGCTCCCCCTTGTATATAGTGCCTCACAGCGCTCCCCCTTGTATATAGTGCCTCACAGCGCTCACCCTTGTATATAGTGCCTCACAGCGCTCCCCCTTGTATATAGTGTCACACAGCGCTCCCCCTTGTATATAGTGCCACACAGAGCTCCCCCTTGTATATAGTGCCACACAGCGCTCCCCCTTGTATATAGTGCCACAAGGTTATGTACACATTTAAAAACTTTATATTATAATTATATATATATATATATATAGTATGTCTGTGTATCAGTGTGATTGATTGATTTTATTAAAAAATATTTTTACTTTTTGAGATACGGCTGCTTTGTATCCTGTATCCGTCAGGTCAGCAGGACTGACGGGATCAGTGACACGCAGGATCCACCTCAAATCTATCACATCTAAGATTATAATTTAGCGCAGGGCCCGTTTCACTGATCCCGTCAGTCCTGCTGACCTGACGGATACAGGATACAAAGCAGCTGTATCTCAAAAAGTGAAAATATTTTTTAATAAAACGTAATTACAAAGTTGCACCAAACACACATTTTTATTAAAAAAAAATAAAACCGACGTTATTTTTGCGACGTTTTTTCCGTAGACAATGCAGGTTTCGTTTTTTATCGTTTTTATGCACACATTTTTTGCCATTTTAGAATTTTTATTCATAAAGTTTGAAAATAATAGTAAAAAAAGAAGCTTTTTTACGTTTCAGCTATTTTTTTTTGGTAATAACATTGTTTTACCCTAAAATAGACCTTTTATCTGTGATCGTCATTGTCTACCGTAAATTTTAATATATTACATGTCTATATTAGGGTAATTGGGTCAGCGCTAGCGTTACAACAATGATTGGCGGGGGGGGGGGAACGTTTTTTTTGGGGTGGGTATTTTATGTGTATTTATTATTATTTCTTTTTTTTGCACTTTACTATTTTTTATTACTATGTTCTGATCCTCAAAGGTCAAAAAAGACCTTTGGGGAACTTTATATCTACTTTCTCTTTGTTTTACACCATGTTTTTCCACTGTAACTGGAGCTGCACAGCAGCCCCAGTTACAGGGGAAATAAGCCCTCTCATAGTGACGATTGTCACTAATAGGGCTGTGCTGGGTCTAGTAAGACCCAGCAACAGTCTGCCACTAACGGCACCCGGCGATCATGTGACCTGTCACATGATCACCGGGAGGAATAGAGACAGCGCCGCTGCTGCTGTCTCTATTCCTGTACACAAGCGTTCATTGAACGCTGTGTAAGAAGACATCGGAGAAGACAGAAGCAGCGAAAGCTGCTTCTGTCTTCTCCTCAGGGTCCCCGGCAGTCACTGACAGCCGGAGACCCGACATTCAGCTGCCCGATCGCGCGGGCAGCAAGTTAAAACCCGAGCCGTAGAAAGTCTATGGCTCGGGTTTTAAGCACCCGTCCCTGACCGCTGGCCGTAAAAATACAGCCAGCGGTCGGGAACCAGTTGGGCAGGAGGATAATCCTGTACTGACCTCAGCGCCGGTGACCGCCCGCCGGCTCTTCTCTTGCTGCTTTGGAGTAACAGAACAGCCGTCCGTCGCTGTTCTGTTACTCAATGGCGGCGGCCCGCACTGTCAGGGAGGCGTGTCCTACCCCTGGATCCCGGCGAATTCCCTGCTCCTCCCCATCTTCGGCCGTTAGCAGCGCTAGCGCGCTGAATAGATTTACAAGATAATGTGCGTTTCGGGCTGCCATGGCCCCCCTGGAAGCCTCGGGCCCCGGGCGGCCGCCCGAAACGCCCATATGATAATCCGCCACTGCCTGGTAAGGGGAGAGGACCAACCCCACATGCTGCTTAACAGGGAAATAGTTTTGTATGTTCACTGTGTAACTGCATTAGACAAATGTTTACGAAACCTAGTTTTAAGACTATCAGTTGTGCAGCCTACACATTGCTATTTACATATACCACAAGATGTAAAGAGGACGCTTTTAGTACAACACATAACTTTATTTTTGATCTCACACAGAGGTGACTTTAAGTGGCAAAATACTTCTTTGGTTACAAGCATACTTGATGGGATGGACAGATGAACACCAACTTAATATATGATATAGCGGACTCTTACCGTGCCTGAAGGACCGTGAAAACCGTCACGTCTGTCCAGAAGGTTAGGTTGCTGCCGACTCTTGCCCGAACCTTCTGTGCCGCTGTGGGTCTCTGGTAGGCTACACCCTGCCGCAGCCTACCACACTTAGGTATATCTTGTGAAGTTGCTCCAGCCACTTGTCTACTGTTGCTCAGTGCCTCTGTTTCTTTGCGACCCCTAAGCCCCTACCCTTCATGGAATTACCTCCTCACCACCTAGGCTTGTATATTTACAAACACGTTAGCCAGCCAATACGTCCCCTTACCACCAGGAGCTCCAAGCAGCTTAAATCCAAGTGTTTGGATAGGGACACTGCCGGGGGCAAAGTGCAGGTTACTTGTGGTTTGACCCTCTAAAAAAATATCAAAGTTAAAATATGACCTTGTTCGTAAATAAAAAACGTAATTGATTTACTGAAATACCTTCAGTATGTCAGTAAGGCCCCATGCACAGACCGTAAAAATCTACCGCAATTGCGGTCCTCAATTACGGACCCATTCACTTCTATTGTCCACGAACACCTTCCCCCTTATTTACGGGAAGGTGTCCGGGCCGTAGAAGTGTACCGCAAAAGATAGGACATGTCCTATCTTTTGCGTTTTACGGGCCGTGCTCCCATACTTTGTATGGGAGCAGGGGCAAAGAATGTGGCTGTCCGCGGCCGGCCGTGCCTGCAATCACAGCCTGTGATTACAGGTAAGGCTATGTGCATGGGGCCTAAAGCCGCATGTTCCAGACTTGGGCTGATAATAGAGACAATTATAATGAGACCCGAGAAATGTTACTAAATATGTTGCAGACGTCACTCAAAATAATGACATTTTTTACACGGTACCAGAACTTATCCTGATCTTTTATGCATGCTTATCATATAGTGCACTTTATACTGTATAATCAGTTTGTCTGCTAGTGGGAATAAATTACTAGAGGATACAAATAGGCCCTTTTAATTTGTGTCCATATTCTATGAATATTAACATAAAGCAGACTGACATGTACACACAGTCGTAAAAATGTGCAAAAGTCTGCAAAAGTTAGTCAAAAAACACATTCTCCTGATTTTTGGAAAAGGGAAAAGCTAAATATGATATATTCCCGATAATTTTAATGCAGCATTATTGTATATTCCATGATTATATTACAGTTGAAAACAAATAAAACATTAAAGTTGTGAACATAAACAATCATTTGAAAACCATGCTGATTTACAGTGAAACCGCATGTCGGCATGTGTCATGTCTGTGGCTGTGGGCCGTCAGGTTCACTCTCCCCCTGATGGCCACAGCCATGGGTCTGCGAGCGCTGGCCCCAGTCTCCCCCTCAGGAGACGCCAGCGCTCACTTGCACTCACATCGGCCGGGTCCCGTAGGGTGCGTCTGCTCTTAAAGGGGCAGCGCGCGCACTGGACTTTAATGTTTTAATCAGCCCATTAGTGCCCTGGACTATAAGAGGGGTCAAGCCCCTTGCTTCTATGCCTGAGCGTTGTTTGTCATATCCTAGTTTGTCTAAGCTATTGGTCTCCTAGTGTTTTCCAGTTCCAGTGTTCCCTGTTCCTGTATCCCGTATCCTGTATCCCGTGCTATCCTGTTCTAGTGCCGTGCTGTGCTGCGCCACGCCTGACGTCTACTCGCTGCCTAGTTCCAGCCGAGCCTACCTTGCTACTGTCCGAGCTGCCACAGGTACCTTATACGAACTGTGGACTGTGACCTGAGTAGTTAGGACCCCTTGTGCACATATATAGTAGTTAGGCCCCTTTGTACCCTCCATATAGCAGTTAGGCCCTCTTGTGCCCTCCATATATTTGTTAGACCCCCTTGTGCCCTCCATATAGTAGTTAGGCCCCGTTGTGCCCTCCATATAGTAGTTAGGCCCCCTTGTGCCCTCCATATGGTAGTTAGGCCCCCTGTGCCCTCCAGACAGTAGTTAGACCCCCTGTGCTCTCCATACAGTAGTTAGGCCCCCTTGTGCCCTCCATAAAGTTGTTAGGCCCCCTTGTGCCCTCCATATATTTGTTAGGCCCCCCCTTGTGCCCTCCATATAGTAGTTAGGCCCCCCTTGTGCCCTCCATATAATAGTTAGGCCCCCTTGTGCCCTACACACAATAGTTAAGCCCCTTTGTGCCCCCCATGTAGTAATTAGGCTCTCTTGTGTCGTCCATACGGTATACTAGCTGGGTCCCCTTTGCTCCAATAAAAAAAACAAAAAAACTTTCCTAACCCTGCTCCCACAACAAGCGGATAGGTCCTCTTCTGTGGCTCAGCATCGTGACGTCATCACGTGACAAGTGTCGGAACGCGGACGTCCTCCCGGCCTCTAGAAGACCACAGGCCTTAACCAGCCTGTGGCCTACAAAAGTATGTGGCGGGGCAGTGAGACAATGCAATGACTCTCTGTCCTGCAGCTTGAGAAAGATGCAGCTCGGCGACTGGGCCCACCTGAGGATCCTCTGGTCCTCCAGTGGGCCAGTCTGATACTGGGCCTTACCCTTTTGTCTCAGAACTGAATCAACATGAAAGGCCAATGTGTAAAAAATTCCATAACTTTATAAGTTCTTTGACCCTTTAAGAATTTATAAAGGTTTTGTTCTAACTCTCAACAGCCATATGCTCCTTCAAGTAGCCGATGGAGGGTCTGAAAATAAAGATGATTGACTCCCCCAATGCAGAAGAAGGCTTAAAAAAATATCTAAACGCTTACTGCTTGCAATTTCCAATGTGCTTTAATGTTTTCATACAGTGACTGCTACCAGAAACTGGTCAGATATGTAAAGCAAAAACCCGATATCACTGCCAAAAACCTGCAGAAACATGACTCCCATGTGGATAGTGGTGCACTGGTCAACTGCACATTCTTGCTTACACAAACATTATCTGCCTGCAAAAGTAATCAGCAAAAATCTTTACCTATGATCTGCTAAAAAAAAGTCGACATCTCAAGTATTTCACAGAACGCTTAGATAAGCCAGAGATATTTTGGAATCAAAGATTTAAACTCTTTGGCTACACTCATCAAAGGCATGATTGGCCAAAAAGAAGGAGAATCATTTTAAGAAAAGCACACCTTGTTATCTGTTGAAGCGTTTGTCTCATCAGACAATTCCTTTTATGTGGAAGCTGACACCCGGGCCAACAGCTGATTTTGCAAGGGAAAGTCGTGGCTGCTGCATAAGTTTCCTGTCCTCTATTGCATCACTCACTAAAGAATTACAAATTTCCTCTGCAAGTGACATCAATACAAGAACCGTGCGTCAGGAGCTTTATGAAATTGGTTTTCATTGTCGAGCAGCTGCACACAAGCGTAAGATCACCCTGCACAATTCCAAGCTTCGGATGGAGTGGTGTAAAGCACGCTGCCACTGGTTCTCTGGAGTGATAAATCACGACTCACTATCTGGCAATCTGAAAGATGAGTCTGGGTTTGGTGGATGCCAGGAGAACATTAGAACCAGAATTCATAGTGCCTACAGTAAAATTTTGCGGAGAAAAGATAATCGTCTGGGGGTGTTTTTCAGAGTTTGGGCCAGGTCCCTTATATCCAGTGAAGGGTGCAATGTTAATAAAGCAGATAATTGTATGCTCCTATCTCAGTGGCAATAGTTTGGGGAAGGCCCTTTCCTGTTTAAGCATGGCTGTGCTTCTGTGCACAAAGTAAGGTCCATAAGACATGGTGTGAGGATTTTGGCGTGGAGGAAATTGAGTTGCTCCACAGAGCCCTGACCTCAGCCCATCCAACACATTTCTGATGAAGTGGTACACACCTTCTGGCCCAAAATCAGTTTCTGACCTCACAAATGCTGCTTTGGCTGAATGGGCACAAATTCCCAGACACACTACAAAATCTTGTAGAAAGCCTTCCCAGAAGAGTTGAGTATGGTAAAGCTGCAAAAGAGGGCCAAACTCCATATTTACACTAATGGTATTGGAAAGGGATTGTCACGTAGTGTACGTGGACCCACTGGGCCGTTCCGCATTGATGGTATGGCAGCTGGCCAACAGGACACAGGAGGAAGTCTATAGATCTATAGGTGTACCTGTGGTAACTCTCAGACAGTAGCAGACAGGCCCAGACGGGACTTAGGCAGCAGGCAGGCACCAAGCTTGGTGTAGCGGAGCAGGCGTAGACTCAGTGCAGTACAACTCCAATATCACATGACACTTTAGACTAGGATAACACGGGATACAAGTTACAGGTAGCTGGAACGGGGAACACTGGGAACTGGAAGACACTTAGGAGACCATTTGCATAGACGAACATAGAATAACGACAACAAAGCTCAGACAAGGCAGGAATGAGCTGGCCCGTCTTATAATCCAGGGTACTCATGGGCTAATTTTGTACTTTAACTCACGTGCGCGCGCCGGCCCTTTAAGAGCGGGCAGGAGCATGCGCGCGCTCCCTACGGGACCCGGCCGAAGCGGAAGTGAGCGCTGGCGTCTCCTGAGGAGGAGACTAGGGCCAGCGCTCACAGATCCATGGCTTCGGCCGTCAGACGGTGAGTGAGCCTGACAGCCCGTGGCCATGGGCCTGACAGGGATCTCCGACAAGTTGATATAGGTGTGTGATTGTCAGGTGTCCACATACTTTTGGCCAGATAATGTACTTCAAAATCAACCTTGAATTACTTAAATATTAGACTTGATTCAATTATAGACTGTGGGTAGATCTCAAACATGCTGCGCATGCAAAAACTATCAAAGATTAATTCTGAATTAGGCTCTGTTCACACAGTTTTTTTTACTCATTTTTTGATGCGGAAACCGGGTCGGAAATCGCACCAAAAAAAGTCCGAAAATGCCTCGCATTGATTTCAATGGGAGGCGGAGGCGTTTTTTTCCTGCGAGCTGTAAAAAACGCTCACTGGAAAAAGAAGCAACATGCCCTATCTTCGGGCATTTACGCCTCTGACCTCCAATTGACATCAATGGGAGGCAGATAAAGCATATTTCGCATTTTTGCCCGTGGTGCTCAATGGGCGCAAGCGAAAAGTGCAGCGAAAAAAGCAGCAAACGGCGTGCAGGAATTTTGAGGCAGAATTTTCTGCCTGCAAATAACTCTGTGTGAAGTCTTCTGCAAGGAAGAGCGGAAAAAATCCTAAAGAAAGAAAACAAAGACCGTTTGCTGGCTACAAGAAACACTTGGAGGCTGTGATTTCTGCTACAAACTGGTGTCACTGTGTACAGGGTGGGCCATTTATATGGATACACCTAAATAAAATGGGAATGGTTTGTGATATTAACTTCCTGTTTGTGGCACATTAGTATATGGGAGGGGGGAAACTTTTCAAGCTGGGTGTTGACCATGGCGGCCATTTTGAAGTCGGCCATTTTGTATCCAACTTTAGTTTTTTTAATGGGAAGAGGGTCATGTGACACATCAAACTTATCGAGAATTTCACAAGGAAAACCATTCCCATTTTATTTAGGTGTATCCATATAAATGGCCCACCCTGTATTATCTGACAGAACGTCAAACTTTGCCAAGTTTAGTTCTTTGGTAAACTATAATCACAATCATGAGAAGCCAGAATGGACTGTATTCAATTCCATATCGTATTACTATCAGAGGCAGGAAATGGTAAAGACTTTTTTTTTTTATTTTTTAAATCAAATAGTTTTTATTAACATTTTCAAGAAAAAGAAACACAGATACACAAGTGTACAGACAAGAAAGTACAGCATACAGACATTGTTACACAATGTAAACTTACACATCCCTCTTCCCTCCACGGTAAAGGTGAATCACAAATCTAACACCACGGCTCTCCCATTGGTTGGTAAATTCCTTTTTAGTTTATAGGTTCTACTAAATAGTCTTTTAATTCTGACGGTCATGACCATCCGGCCTAGGGATTGAATTTAGATTTGAAGACCTCTTTACCCTGACAGGGGATGTTCTTTTCGGTGCTCATTTCCACCACCTGAAAAGAAACGCACTTTCTGAAAGTGTGGAACCGGAACTGACAATTGCTCTGTGCACACTTCCGGCATAAAACATGGTTTTTCAGCTGTTGACCTGCTAAACTATGTTTTATTTCTTAGTAACAGTATCTACTATTATGCTGCGCCCTAAGGATGAGAGTTGATATAAATAAATAGCAGGATTTTTATATCTGACAGAAATTGATCTTTAAACTACAAGTCATCGATGTCGCGGAGTCTCCCTGTCAAAGCCATGACCTCAAGTCCATTATGATTCTGTGGAGTGTCTTAAAGTTTAAATCTCTGCGCAGTTTTATATAGTTTAAACACTGTTATAAAGAAAAAAACTGTAGTGTCAAGATGTACAATGTTCATGCCGACTTATCCAAGTAGACTTGACATGCATTTGCAGTAAAAGCTCTTTCTACGACATATTCAGACATTGGGTTTTATACTTTATTAGAGGTAGAAAGAGTGTATTATCTTGTCAGTTGACTTCTAGCTGGTTTTGCAATATTTTTTTTGTGGGATGATCAATAGTATAAGCAATTTTAATTGTACAGTGCAGTAAAGTTAATAGTATGAAAATCAAGGGAGATATATATATATTGTGTAGCTCTTTGTGCCTTAGTTATTCTCCAAAGTAAAACTGAAAAAATAAATAAAAAAATAAACATAAAACTTCATGAGACCCAACCAAATGAATTCCAAGAAACAGAAATTCAATAAAAGACAATAATCTCTGTTGAGGAGCTATACATACCTCCAGTTGGTTGTGAAGGAGCTTAAAGAAAATGTCCACCCTTGAACAACATTTTATGTTATTGAACTAAATTGTTGTAAAATTCTATGCTAATGAATTTCTTAATATATTTTAATAGCGGTCGGAGCTTTGTTTTTCTTATATAGAGCTCCGAATCCCCTTCATAAACATAGATTTAACACATAACATGCTGGCTACGTGCAACCACCACTAGAGGGAGCTTTGGAGCCTCCTGCATACTATTATACATTAAACTCAATAATTATATAGTATGCCCCGACCATCCGTCAGCAACCCATAGACCAAGGCTTATTAGGGGTGTGGTGTAGATATCAGTGTTCAAATTATGTCAGAGGGCGAGATAACTCAGGTCATGGGGACAATGCTTGTAAAAATCCTCTGATCACTATTTAACATATTTACGTTTTCATCAGTTAATCACAATCGTGCTAACATGAATAGACAATGTTATAAAAGTTTAGAAGATGATTCAAGTGCAACTTATTCAGACTGATGATCTGTTTGTTGTTGTGATCCATCTCAAAGAAATCCATACTAGAAATCAAATACTGTCTACACTGCAAATATACAAACACCATAGGGATAAACTAAATGGCTCTTCCAAATCCCATATGAGCATACCTCAACAAATTAGAAAAGTAACATAAATCAAGAGTGGTCAGGTGGTTGGAAGAAGATGAATTAAATGGAACATTAAACTGGAAGAGAGTCCTTATGCACACAGATAAAGCGGTGTGTACGGACCCTGTATGGCGGAACATGGAGTCCATACTGTTCCATATTGTGGCGTGAAAGGATCTCTGTGTGCTGCCTTATGGTGTCTCTATAAGGAACTGTATTTATCCCTATGCTTATTAGTTTGTATAGTTAATAGTTTTGTGATAATATGTAAATTAAAGACTGAAGAAGAACATGAACATGCATGAAGAAGTTATTGAACAAAGAATCACCCTAAAGTTCTCTCATACCTCCCAACTTTTTGGATTGTCAAAAAAGGACACATATAATTAAAGGGGTTTTCCCAGAATAGGTAATAATTTTCTCATCGCTAGGGGCCCCATCGATCGTGATAATGGGGGTTCCCAACCCTCATACCTCCTCACTGTCCGACCGCAGTGAGGAGGAGCTTCAATAGAGCGACGGTCAAGCATGTGCGCTGTGCCCCCATTTAAAGTCTATGGGAATGACACAAACAGCTGAGCACTGTACTGTTTCCATCATTCCCATAGACTTTGAATGAAGCGACCATCGCTCCAATCAATGTCCTGCTCACTGCGGTCGAGCAATGATGAGAAATGGAGGTTCGGGGCAGCCATTCTCACAATCAATGGGGGTCCCAGTGGTCGGGCATTCAGTAATCAGAAACTTATCACCTATCCTGTAGATAGGTGATAATTTATGATAATTTGAAAATCCCTTTAAAGCTGGGTTCACACGACCATGTTACGTCCGTAATGGACGGACGTATTTCGGCCGGAAGTCCCGGACCGAACACAGTGCAGGGAGCCGGGCTCCTAGCATCATAGTTATGTACGACGCTAGGAGTCCCTGCCTCTCCGTGGAACTACTGTCCCGTACTGTAATCATGATTACAGTACGGGACAGTTGTCCGGCAGAGAGGCAGGGACTCCAAGCATCGTACATAACTATGATACTAGGAGCCCGGCTCCCTGCAGTGTGTTGGGTCCGGGACTTGCGGCCGAAATATGTTTCGTCCTTTACGGACGTGACATGGTCGTGTGAACCCAGCTTGAATGTTGATATTCTGTGCGGATTTTCCGTGCAGAATTATTGTCTGCAGAAAATATGCAGCGGATTACAATCCCAGTCATGTAGAAGAGATTTGAATAAATCTCATCCACATGCTGCTGAAAATTTCTGGACAGAAATCATAGCATGCTGCAGATTTTAAAATCTACAGCATGTTTATTCTGTTCAGAAAGTTAACTGCGGATTTCCCTTTTTTTCAATGTAGAAGGGGTGAAACTCACAGCAAAATCCGCACATAACACGTGCAAAGTAAAAACAACCAAAGAGGGACGGAAGGATTTCGTTCAAAAGTATGGACTATATATAGAACATTATGGTGATATAAGTCTGGTTCAGCAGAACAGCAGGGGGTGGGGGGCTTTCATGTAGCCATAGTACTGCGGTCTGTAACCGCCCTAAATGCAATTTATTATTCTTGAGAAAAGTGTGAATGGATTCCAAAGAAGAAAGTAGGTTAAACCATTGAATTAACTTACTTCCAGTTTTGGGCAATATAGGGCAGATTTTTTTTACTAAACTGAGAACTATTGATTGCCCTTTAGGTTACATTTTGGTGTCTTTTGACATTGTAAGTCTCTACACTTCAATTGATCACAACAGAGGGTTGGAGGCAGTTCAATCTCGTCTGAACAAAACCACCATGTCTAGAACTTTGATAGCCTTCGCCTATGGACTGTTGGAAATCATCCTCAGACATAGTTATTTTATGTGTGGTGATGACTACTATGTCCAGAGGCGGGGCACAGCAATGGGGGGCAATGTGGCCTCTACATACGCCAGTATATTTATGGCAGAGTTTGAGAACAGGTTTGTGTACACTTCTGATTTTTTTCAATATATGTATATATATTTGTTCCTAGATGAGCTAAATGGGATTTACCCTGAATTGGAATTTACAATGGTCCACTCCACGACTTCTTCACAATTTCTTGACACATTGGTTACATTGGATAATGGAAAATTACAGACGGACCTTTATGTAAAAAGTACTGATCGCAATAATATTAACAGCCAACAGCCTAGACCAATGGTGGAGTCTTTTCCGTGGAGCCAATTGCTCTTGGTTAAAAGAAAAGTTTCTGGCCCTAACTTAATGGATTTAAGAACAGATCAAATGTATGAGAAATTCAGGTATGGGTGGTACCCCTCCAGAATACTTGATAAACATATACAAAAACTGAATGGTTTCATCAGTATCGTCTGTTGCCTAGTGACAGACATCACTGAATCAGTTCAGTCAGCCAGACTGCGTGTGAAACCCCTTTGGTGGGTTTTTCTGTGTTTTTTTGTTCTTGTAAAAATACTAGAAAAATTGAAAAATATAAAAAAAAGTTTGTTAGTGAGCGACAGGGATAGTAAATTAGTTAGGGATAGTATCAGACTAGCTTGTTAGAGTGTACGTGGTGTAAGGTTAGGTACTGTCAGGGCTAGTTAAAAATAGTTTAGCATTAGGGTATTAGGTAGGGCTAATTAGGGTTAGAGGTTCAGGGAGTTAAAAACGATTACAATGACAAAGCGGGTTTTCACTGCTGAAGAGGCGTACACCTTATTCTGTGCAGAGTCTGACAGTGGAGATGAGGTGACATTTTTGATGTCGTCATCCTCAAGTGACGCGTCTAGTGATGAACCCCCCCATAGACGTTCTAGGGCTAGTGCGCAAGCACAACCAAATTCAGATGCCCCTGCGTGGATTGCCCCTGATAATTATATGCCCCAGGTGCCTGAATTTACTGCCACCCCAGGCACCAACGTGGACACTACTAGATTTAGAGAGATAGATTTTTTTAAATTATTTTTCTCTGATTAATTAATTTGTCTTCTGGTACAGCAGACAAATATTTATGCGGCACAATTTATTGCCCGCAATCCCAACAGTTATTATGCAAGGCCCCAAAAATGGACCCTTACCAATGCAAATGAAATACAGAAATTTTGGGGCCTACTACTTAACATGTGCATTACAAAAAAGCCCTCTATTCGCTCCTATTGGAGCACTGATATGCTACACCATTGCCCACTTTAACGCCTCGCCATTCCTAGGGCTCGTTTCGAGATCCTGCTATGGTTCCTGCATTACAACAACAATGAGGAATGCCCACCCACAAATGACCCCAGTTTTGACAGACTGTTTAAAATTAGACCTGTAGTGAAACACTACAATTCAAAATTTAGAGAGATTTACACCCCACAAAAATGCATTTCAGTGGACGAATCCTTGGTGCATTTCATGGGCAGGCTACACTTCCACTAGTACCTGCCCAACAAAAGGTCTAGGTATGGCGTGAAGCTGTATAAAGTGTGTGAAAGCGTGTCTTGATACACTTTTAAATTCAGAATCTATGAGGGAAAAGATTTTGCAATAGAGCCCCCAGACTGTCCCCCTGTCCTAGGAATAAGTGGGAAGATAGTATGGGATTTGCTGCACCCCTTACTGGACCAGGGATACCATCTATTTATTGACAACTTTTATAATAGTGTCCCCCTTTTGAAGTGCCTTGATGCTAGAGGAACCGCAGCATGCGGCCCAATTAGGAGAAACCAAAAGGGTCTCCCCAAGGACTTTGTAGATCATACAGTGCGCCGAGGGGAAAGCAGGGCTGTTTGCAGTGACAATTTGATGCTGGTCAAATACAAGGACAAGCGTGATGTCCTTGTATTGACCACTCTCCATGCAGACCGATCCAGCCCTGTCCCAGTGCGAGGAACCACAGAGCACACCATCAAGCCTGTGTGTATCCAGGACTACAACCAGTTCATGGGAGAGGTGGCTCTTTCGAACCAGGATCTGCAACCCTACAATTCCCTCAGAAAATCAAGAACCTGGTATAAAAAATTGGCCGTATACCTGACACAAGTGGCACTATACAATTCCTTTGTTCTGTATAAAAGTGCAGGCCATAGGGGGACTTTTCTTGATTTTCAAGAAAAAATTATTAAAACGTTGATTTTTGGAGACTAGGAAGGGGAGAGCGGCAGTGGAAGCAGCAGTGCTTCTGGAATAGTGGGCTCAAGAATTGTTCATGGGCAGAATTTCCCTGGCGTACTTCCCCCCACTGAAAAGAAAAGGAGGCCCCAAAGAAGGTGTCTAGTGTGCTCGATGAGGGGCATTAGGAAAGACACCACTCACTACTGTGAGACCTGCCCATCTAAACCGGGCCTCTGCTTTGGAGAGTGCTTTAGAATATACCACAGCTCTGTTGATTTTAATTAAGTCCCTTTTCTTGCTGCCTTCTCCTATCGCCTGGGTATTTACTTTCTAAAATGTATTTTATTTCCCATTTTGTCCCAATTTTATTCAAGGAGTCATTTTATGAATTTTCTAAATGTTCTGGCACCCGTGTTGCATAAAATCTTACAAGTAAAAAGTGGGCCCTAAAAACCTCCTGGCACTCCTTCAATTCTGAGTTCTGATGTGCAATCCTGACATCCCAGTAAAACCACTAAATAGAACTAAAAATTTCCATTATACCCCTAGATGAATATCTTGAAGCACAGGAGAAAAGGCACGCTAAATATTAAGGCCTCAATATTTGTAGGGTCTAAATACTCCCTACACACCTAGAGAAAAAGCATAAGGGTTATAGTTTTCAAAATGTGACCCTATGTTGTCACTGAAATGGCATTTTTTTTTTTTTTTCAAAATGTAAGATGACCTGTAATGACTATGTCCTGCCGCACAAAGGTAAATTTTTTTTGCTGTATCGTGAAATGGGCATATTTTTTTTATTTGGAGGATCTCTAATAATCGAGCTGTTCCAAATCAATACACCATGGGCTTTACTACAGTTTTATTCGGGTTTTTACTGGATCTCTTACACCCGACAATACTTCTGGCAATACTGACATTATTTTGGGGACTAGTGATCCTTTACTGTTCCCATAGATGGTTTTGGACACTGTCCCTTTATATATTCTGTAGGTGATTGGTTGTTGTACGCATAGCGGTTCCTACCTTGCCGGGCAGGTGTCTGTTATTGTGTACCGCATCGCTTGGCACGTTCGTCCCTTATATAGGGATTGATGAGGCTAAAGAGACGTTGTATGACCAGTCACTATAAAAAACAAGATGTCATCATAGCCCTACAGGTGTTTTTTATCTCGGGAACAAACTCCAGTTTGCCACAAAGTTGGATACGTTTTCCTCCATTTTTTTTATAAATATATTGCCTTTCACTCCCAGAACAGTTGATTTTTCCCACTATATTATATTATATATCAGACTAGAATGCTGTTCACAACGGCATCAGAATGACACAAATGTGGGACAATTGCTTTGTTAGCAAGACATAGTCAAACAGGCAAATGCATTTTTCAGGACATGCCTCCTTTATGAGAACATAGTGGTCAGCATGCTCACTACACTCCTGAATAGCTTAAGGTGTGTCGTTTTAAGAATGGATCATTTCTTGGGGGTTTCTATCATTCTGTCAGTTCAAAGCCTCTCCAAATGTGCATTGGGGCCTAAAACATTTTCAAGCAAAATTGGTGCCCTGAAAGCAACCAGGTGCTCTGTTCCTTTTGGGCCCTGCCGTGTGTCCAGGCAGCGCATTAGGGCCACAATGGGGGTTTTTGAACACAGGAGAAAGAGGGTGATGGGTTTTGAGGTGTGTTTCTCATGTTCGCTTTACAAAGTAATTGGTCTTCAAAGTGATACTTTTATGAAAAAAGTGAATTATTTTTTTTCACCTGCTATGCATTAAATTTAGCAAAATACTGTGGGGTCAAAATAATCACTATACCCCTAGATAAATACCTTAATGGGTCTAGTTTTCTAAATGGGGTCACTTGTGGGGCTTTCCATCATTCTAACACCTATGAGCCTCTGAAAACCTGGCTTGGTGCAGGAAAACAAAATGTACTTCAAAATTTATAAAATTATTATTCAATTTGTAAGTCCTCTAAATTGCTGAAAATTTATTTTATTTTTTCAAAAGTGCCGCCAAAATAGAGTAAAGAGATGGAAATATATATTTAATTAAAACAATTGTACATATGTGACATATTGCAGTTAAAAATTGGGAAAAATGTTCATTTTTACAAAATTTCTTCAATTTTTCTATTTTTTTTATTAATTTCCTCAAATCGTATCAGTCTACTTTTACCACTAAAATAAAGTACAACATGTGACGAAAAACAGTGTCAGAATTACTTGGATATTCAAAACTTTCGCAGAGTTATTCTCTGATAAAGTCAGACATACCAGATTTGACAAATCTGGCTTGGTCATTAAGGTCCAAACTAGCTTGGTCATTAAGGAGTTAACGGAGAAAGTGTTTTTCATCCACCCACTAGAAAGAAGTATATGATTAATAATAGAAACACTTGCAGATTGAGCTATGTAATTTACGAATGACCTTGTGGGTTATTATATGTGGGCGAAATGCTGAACGAATGTCGGGGTCGGTTGAATGTCCATAAATCCTCAATTAGGTTAAGGAAAGCGGGATTGCCAGTACCTAAACACTTTGTTACCTGTAAATACAATGCAAGTCTATTGCGCTTCAGAATCATTGATAGAGAAAAACTGTGTAAACAGGGCAACGATCAGCCGATAAACGAGCAAACGCTCGTTCATCGGCTGATCGTATAGTTTCGGCAGCCTAAAATATTATCGTTGTCAGTAACACATCTCCCTGTCTAAAAGGGAGACGTGCTGCCGACATGATAGAAATGTATGGGGACGAGCGATCAGAGTAACGAGCGCTCGTCCCCATACATAGGTCCTTATGAAAGGAGCAAACGAGCGCCGATCAATGAGCTGTCTCGTTGATCGGCGCTTGTTATTACAGCCAAAATGAGCCAGTGTAAAAGGACCTAATGGGACTCAATTTGGATTTTAGTTTTAAACCCTTTATATTTATATGAGATGGATAAAGTATAGGCTTATATACCGTGTGCATGCTAAATTTCTTTACGATTGTATTTAATTTTGCTAACATTTGTCTTTTTGTGTATCTTAGCACTTTGATGAAAATTGTTGAGAAGACGAACACATACCTACTCTGACCGCTGTATTAGAATTCCAATGAGATCGGATGTTTTTTTAAATTAAAAATTTTTTTTGTATAGATTATTATGTTGTTAGTCATATGCTTTGCCTGTAGGGAGAGAGGTCTATAGGTTTGGAGATAGGCATGTACGCAGAACTTTGTATTAGGTCTGTTTGTTTGAGTCTCCACCCACTAACATGTCACTGTATTGTCATGGGACTGTTTGTACAAATGACTGATGTGCATTGAGACATCCAGTGTGTCTTGCTGAGCGGTGGGTTAATGGTCCCCACACGTGCACTGACTGTTGTCACCATTGCGCATACACCATGTTACTTAGGGCATGAAGCCGGTTCCGGACATGCGCAATAGACATATATACAAATGGAACAGTGCAAAGGATATGATTATGTTAAATTCTAATATATTCTAATCGTTTAGGGACAGGAACAATTATGTTTTCCATGAATACCAATGCGTATGCGGTGATACAGTGAATAATCCCGCACATGTTGCTATGACAGTAAGATACTTTATTGTAAGGGGCATAAATGTTGTGTGTGTCTTATAATAAATATCTACACACAACAGAGACTAGCGTTGTGGTAAAGGACCTCTCCGGTCACCTCGCTGTGTATTTACTGATATAATGATTCATGCCTCACAGCAGTGGAAAATTACTAACGGTTAATACGTTGTCAAAAATTGCATTGATGAAATGTAATGGGGATGGGTGCGTGTCAAGAAGGGAAATTATTCCTCATGTCTTCAGGCAGCTGATAGAGGACGAGCAGTGCTTTCCATTAACATCACACCATTGTTCAACACAAATAAAACCATATGCCTACTTATCATACACAAACAGAATATCAGGCTGAGGTGAACTCATTTAGCAGAGGAAGCTACGTAAAATTGTATCCTCCCCCAGCCAAGAATATACAGAGGACTTTCTCATGAATGAGTTGCTGAGTTACATGTAATGACACTTTTATGCAAATATTTATTATATTGCTATATTTGCTAATGTGTGTGTGTGCAGGGTCAAAATTTGGTATTTCTGCGGCCCCAAGCAAAGTTATTTCTGGGGGCCTTAACCAAAGACACCTATTGAGTGTGTCACGCACAATGCCCCCTGTAGATAGTGCCATACAGAGTGCTCCTGGGAAATAGTGGCACACACAGTGTTGCCTGTAGATAGTGTCCCACACAGTACACCCTGTAGATGGCACACCTAATCAATAATAGTGCCCCCCAAATAAATAAATTTATACTCACCTAGCCCTATTTCCACAGCGAATGCAGCAGGCCTCCTTAGCCACGTTAGGCCCTCAGCATATGAGACGCCGGCACAGGACCATTGCGCAATGCGGCATGATGCGGTGATGTCATTGCGCTAGCCTGCACAATGATCCTGTCCCAACGTCTCATAGGCTGCAGGCATAATGTGGCCTGTAGCCTAAATAAGAATGAGGATGCACATACAATTGAATGTGCCTTATGCCTCGGATGGGGCTGACAACAAGGCCATTGTAACTGCTTCCTGAGTACGCAGATACAGTTAAAAGTTGTGACACTGTCAGGGGTAAAGACCGTCACTGTAGGTGTGTATAAAAACAGTATATATGTATATATTTTTTTTTTCTTTTAAAAATATATGTGTATGTATTTGCTGATGTGACTGTAAGGACACATGCACAAAGAAGTGCCGTGTGCACATTACCTGAATAACAGCACACAAAGTCCTTATGGCTTTATACCACAAAGCCACAGGTAGTCCACGTGCCACTGCATGGTCTCTCCATATGGCATAGTATTATGGAGATAATCTCCTCTAGAAGCAATGGTTCTCGGGAAGAATATCTCCATAATACAGCATTTGTATGAACCCTACAGAATAAATCTCCATGTTGTCCCTTTTGGAACTTTCTCCTTGTGGGAGTGCCAAAAAGAGATGGTTAGAATGGGGCAGTTTAAAAATATATATATGGTTGTCACCAAAGTTGTTGGGCTTTAGACTGTGGTGAAGGAAAGAGATACCTGTGAGTAACCGGGTTGCTAGTGCGCCTGGAAGTGAAATAGGCCCAGGGAGAGCCGGAAACACTGTGACGTAACCGAGTCTACGTGTCTGAGGCCATGGTAGTGTAGGAGCGCCTCATGTGCTGAGAGATAAATGAACAGAGGCTGTTCCGCAACCGAGCATGAGGAAGTAAGGAATAAGTGATGTAACGTCCCCTGGGTTGTGGACCCTCTGGACTACTACACAGATGAGAGTAGCAGCTGGCAACAGTCAACAGGCCACAGGCAGGTACTTGGTAGCTGGATACAGGCGGGCAACTGGTAGATGGATACAAGTTGGTGCCGGATTTCTGGACACAGGCTGGTGCCGGACTACTGGACACAGACAGGTGCCGGACTACTGGACACAGGCTGGTGCCGGACTACTGGACACAGGCTGGTGCCGGACTAGTGGACACAGGCTGGTGCCGGACTACTGGACACAGGCTGGTGCCGGACTACTGGACACAGGCTGGTGCCGGATTACTGGACACAGGCTGGTGCCGGACTACTGGACACAGGCTGGTGCCGGACTACTGGACACAGGCAGATTCCGGATTACTGGATACAGGCAGGTGCTGGATTACTGGATACAGCCAGGTGCCGGATTACTGGATACAGCCAGGCGCCGGATTACTGAAGGCAGGCACAGGGTACAGGATACCGACAGGTAACAGACTCAGGATACCAACAGGTAATGGACTCCGGATACAGGATTCCAAAAGGTAACAGAGTCAGGGCACAGGATACCAACAGGTAACGGTCTCAGGGTACAGGATAGCATCAGGTAATGGACTCAGGGTACAGGATACTGACAGGTAATGTACACAGGGTACATGATTCCGACAGGTAACAAACTCAGGATACAGGATACCGACGGATAATGGACACAGGGTGCAGGATACTGACAGGTAACGGACTCAGGATACAGAACCTTCGCAGGATTACACAAGGTTTGTACAACTTAGCTCAGGCCCTGAAGCAGAGGGAAGACTCAATTATAAAGCTCTGGGTGTGCAGGGATAGGCTGGGGACACTTTTACTGGTGCGCGTGCTGGCCCTTTATGATGCAGAAAGTAAGCGCGCGCCCGCCCTATAGTCAGACCCAGCAACACCAGCAGAAGAAGGAAGTGCACGTGCACAGCAGTGTGGAGATCCAGGAACCGTACAGCGTGTATCAAAGGTAACCTGGCTATTGCGCTTGCTGGGAGCAGTACGCCGACGAGCGCACTGACACCTGATTGACTGCATAGGGACCACGACGAGAGAGTTCAGAGATCCAAGGAGGTACCTGAGAGGGTTAGAACAACGCCCTATATTCACTGAAGGCCGTCTGTCCACATTGGATTGATGATCCATTCCTAGAGACTGAAAGAGCCTAAAAGTGGGAGTTTCCATAGTGAACCTCTCTACATAGTTGTCTGTACCAGAGACAGTTGCAAATGATTGTGAAACGTTAAAGAATTATTGCCTCTCTGTGAGAAGACAAGTTTCAGTAAGGGCACGTTCAGACGTGGCGGAATTTTTCCGCTGCAAATGTCGGTGCAGATTCGGGGCCATTACGCAACGAATCTGCACCAACATTTGCATATTTGACAGGTAATTCAGTCGTTGCAGATATCACAGGGGACTTGCCACAGATTTCAGTTTTCGCATTGCAAAGGCTGAAATCCGCAGTGAAATTCCGCTGCTTCTCTGCAATGGAAAGTGCATGCTGCGGAGGGGAAATTCTGCACCGCAGCCTAATTTTCGCAAAGTAATTTTCTTGAACGTCTGAACTAACTTTCCTAAAAATGTATAGAAAGAAATAAAAAAAACGGCCGCTGCAGAATTCCACTGCGGACTGTCCGCAGCGGGATTCCACAACAATTCCGCCACGTCTGAACGTGCCCTTAAGCTCCAGTTATCCGCACTGTTTGCGTCCGCGACATGTCATACCTGCTGATGGGCCATTCTGATCCCCTTATTAGGTGTATACCCAGACACTCTTACATAACCACATACTTTGTCCTCTCTCACCCTTTTCCTTTTGAACATTCTCATTACTTATTGGTAGTGGACACCCGTGTGGTTATCTATTATTTCTCAATTAAGATCAACCAACACCTGTAAAGCCAATATCTGGGGATTTTGCATACCCCTTTAAAAATTGAGACGATTTATCTTCTCAAACTGAAAGTCTCTAGATGTATTGGGCTGAATCTGTTTTTTATGTGATTGCCTGGATCAATACAGTTTTTAACACCATTGGATGCTGCCATCTGGATTACTTTTTTTCTAATACAGATAATTGTCATTCCGCTCTATACTTTAAAACATTTTAAATGGGAAGGAAGAAACAGGACAGTGAAAGATTCAACCAGGGAAATATGTAATATTTTTTTTCCCATCTGTTGCAAAACCCCTCAGTTTTTTACATCATTAGTTTACAGAATAAATGTTGTCTTAAACAGTCAAAATGTTTGCAAATAGCTGGCAATAAACCAGCAAGTCTGCATTAAATACTAATAAAACTCAAATACAAGCACGCCTTACAAGACACTCAGAAGATGCATCAAGTAAATGTGAATACAAATGTATCAGGAAATGTCTAGAACTAAACACATTAAAGCTACAGCTTCTGAAAAATAATAAAACTGAAGAAGTCACTACACCACGTTCCAAATGATTATGCAAATGTTATTTTTCGCTGATTTTCCTAAATAGTCGATGCAAATGACAGTCAGTATAATCTTCAAGCCATCAACCGTTGTAGTATAATGCGAATTTTATTGAACAAATCTCCTAATGATAACAGATTTTTTTTTAGAAGTAAAAAAACTCAAAATGCACTGTTTCAAATTATTATGTACAACAGAGATCAAAACATTTTAAAGGTTGTAAAGAGAACTAAAATGGTAATTTGTTGAATTTGCAGCATTAGGAGGTCATATTTACAGAAATCAAAAGCTCTTTCAATCAAAAAAAACTTAACAGGCCAAGTTACATGTTAACATAGGACCCCTTCTTTGATATCCCCTTCACAATTCTTGCATCCATTGAATTTGTGAGTATTTGGACAGTTTCTGCTTGAATATCTTTGCAGGATGTCAGAATAGCCTCCCAGAGCTTCTGTTTTGATGTGAACTGCCTCTCACCCTCATAGATATTTTGCTTGAGTATGCTCCAAAGGTTCTCAATAAGGTTGAGGTCAGGGGAACATGGGGGCCACACCATGAGTTTCTTTCCTTTTATGCCCATAGCAGCCAATGACAGAGAGGTATTCTTTCCAGCATGAGATGGTGCATTGTCATGCATGAAGATAATTTTTGCTACGGAAGGCACGGTTCTTCTTTTTGTACCACGGAAGAAAGTGGTCAGTCATAAACTCTAAGTACTTTGCAGAGGTCATTTTTACACCGTCAGGGACCCTAAAGGGGCCTACCAGCTCTCTCCCCATGATTCCAGCCCAAAACATGACTCCGCCACCTCCTTGCTGACGTCACAGCCTTGTTGGGACATGGTGGCCATTCACCAACCATCCACTACTCCATCCATCTGGACCATCCAGGGTTGCACGGCACTCATCAGTAAACAACACGGTTTGAAAATCAGTCTTCATCTATTTCTGAGCCCACTGCAACCGTTTCTGCTTGTGAGCATTGTTTAGGGGTGGCCGAATAATAGCTTTATGCACACTTGCAAACCTCTGGAGGATCCTACACCTTGAGGTTTGCGGGACTCCAGAGGCATCAGCGGCTTCAAATACCTGTTTGCTGCTTTGCAATGGCATTTTAGCAGCTGCTCTCCTAATCCTATTAATTTGTCTGGCAGAAACCTTCCTCATTATGCCTTTATCTGAACGAACCCGTCTGTGCTCTGAATCAGCGACAAATCTTTTCACAGTATGATGATCACGCTTAAGTTTTCTTGAAATATCCAATGTTTTCATACCTTGTCCAAGGTATTGCACTATTTCACGATTTTCGGCAGCAGAGAGATCCTTTTTCTTTCCCATATTGCTTGAAACCTGTGGCCTGCTTAATAATGTGGAACGTTCTTCTTAAGTAGTTTTCCTTTGATTGGCACACCTGGAAAACTAATTATCACAGGTGTCTGAGATTGATTACAATGATCCAAAGAGTCCTAAGACACAATACCATCCATGAGTTTAATTGAAAAACTAATAATTAAATGTTTATGACACTTAAATCCAATGTGCATAATAATTTGGAACACGGTGTAAGAGCCTGGAAATCTGACAATAAAGGACAGTTAGTGCAATTTGTAAAGCACAGGAATAATAAAGTGTTCTTAGATATAACTGTCAATCAGATCTGTCTATCGTCTACACAAGCTTGGAAAGCACAGGGTAATAATAATCGGTTGCCTTGAGACAAATCACATATCTTCTTTGCACCATTCAAATATATAAAAGCAAATAATTTGCACATAGTAATATAGTAAAAATCTACATAGCAAGGTATAGGCAAATTTACAGAGCAGTAGTATAAGGGTAAGTTCACACGGCAACGCCAATTACGTCTGAAATTACCGAGCTGTTTTCAGGTGAAAACAGCTCCTGAATTTCAGACGTTTTGACAAGTGCACGCGTTTTTCGCGGCGTCCATTACGGACTTAATTGGTGTTGTTTTTCTATGGAGTCAATGAAAAACGGCTCCAATTACGTCCCAAGAAGTGACATGCACTTCTTTGAGGCGGCCGTCTTTTGATGCGCCGTCTTTTGACAGCGGCGCGTAAAAAAAAGCCCGTCTGCACAGAACACCGTAACACTGTAACACCGTAAGACCCGTAAAACGCCTGAATTACGTCCGTAAATAGTGCATGTGAACATACCCTAATGATAGTAAATACTTAGAATTGAAGTGTATCTTCACTATTGTGACTAGTATTATTAAAGAAAAACTCACACACCCTCTCCAAAATCATAAGAGGCATTCATAGATAAATTACTAGTAGATCCAAAATCCAGCAGTTGGGACCAGAAATTGTGGTGCATATCAATAATAATAATCTTTATTTATATAGCGCCAACATATTACGCAGCACTTTACAATTTAGAGGGAACATGAAATAAACAATATCAGACATTACATAGTGACAAAGTTCATTTACAATTCAAACCTGGAGAGTGAGGACCCTGCTCGCAAGAGCTTACAATCTATGAGGAAATAAAGGAGACACAAAGTGTAACAGTCTTTGTTCTACCTGCCACCAGCCTTTGTATTAAATATGAGTGATACTTCCGGGCAGATCAATACTTTTAGATCACTCGTGAGGCTATAAGAACCATCTAACACCTCTTGCACATGACCAAGTTCGGGCCGTGAAAAACGGTCCATGTGTCGGCCCGACACACGGCACAGGTGAACAGGACTCCTGCCATCATAGACATTTTATGATGCTAGGAGTCTCTGCCTCCTCACAGAACTACTGTTCCGTACTGAACAAAATTATACAGTACGGAACAGCAGTTCTGTGGGGAGTCAGAGACTCCTAGCATCATAAAATGTCTATGATGCCAGGAGTCCCGTTCACCTGTACCGTGGTCAGGCCGGGAAATGTGCATCTTTGCAATGTAAACAACGAACAAATAAATTGACCCAGTAAGTGGACCTACACAAAATATAAATAGAAATTAAGCTCTTCTTCTGTTTACTGTCACAGATTACAGAGGTACACAATCATAAACAATTATGGCATATCCATATTCTGTGCACATGGCTGTTTCTGTATCTCCTATAGACTGTAATGGAGAGAGCAATGCATATTCTTGACCTCGTCTCTCCTTCTTCTCCTCCATTTCTCATCTGCTATTGACTGTTTTGAATGACACATTTCTTTGCATAGGTCCAAGCTCTGTCTATCAGACATTTATGACATTTCCTATGGTTTAACAATAGGTGTCCACAGCCTTGAAAGGCTGTGGACACCTTTGACATTAAAAAAAAATATTTTTGTATATGGTATTGGTTACCTGGAGTTAAAAAAAAAGCTGAACTATGTTTCAGGCTGCAATCTTTATTACTTCATCCATTGCCCTGCTCCTAGTTTTATACGTGTACACGTGGAGGTGTCCCTCCCAGTAATACAAGCTGGATGTGAATTCTATGTGTCCGGGATACTGCTGTCTTCACTAGCTCTTATGTATCATATAATAAGGGGCATGGAGAATCTAAGTTATGAGGAAAGATTAAAAAAATGAAACCTATTTAGCCTTGAAAAAAGACGACTAAGGAGGGACATGATTAATATATGAATGGCACATAAAAAAAATATGGTGAAATCCTGTTCCATGTAAAACCCCCTAAAAAAACAAGAGGGCACTCCCTTCGTCTGGAGAAAAAAAGGTTCAACCTGCAGAGGTGACAAGCCTTCTTTACTGTGAGAACTGTGAATCTATGGAATAGTCACCGCAGGATCTGGTCACAGCAGGGACAGTAGATGGCTTTAAAAAAGGGTTAGATAATTTCCTAGAATGAAAAAATATTAGCTCCTATGTGTAGAAATTTTTACCTTCCCTTTTCCCATCCCTTGGTTGAACTTGATGGACATGTGTCTTTTTTCAACCATACTAACTATGCAAGAACAGCTTCATTCCTGTACTGGCTGCTCTCTACACTAATAGCATGTGTGATTCTCCCTCCCTCCTCCTCTTCTTTTCACCCTATCTTCACTATGATACCGACAGCCTTTGTAGTATGCTTTCCCTAAAGACTTAAATGCTTTCCTCCCTCTCCACACTATGATCTGCGTACACAACCTTCCCCTTCCTACTGCTATCTCTAAGGCTCCGTTCACATGTGTCAGATGTGACACAGATTTTGGCGTGGATTCCACGTTGAAATCCGTTCAAATCCGATGAGAATCCTTATCCCATGCATGTAAATGAGGTTTCCACAACCCTGTTCACACACTACAGAAAATGTTTACGCTGAAATTTGTCCTCACCGCAGAAAAAAAAAAGCCTGGCCAAACAATTCTGTTAGAATGTGACAGACTAAATACTTTGCATAGGGACACATTTAATTTAACAAGGTGTTGCCTATAGCTCGAAAACTAATTTAAAAAGTACATATTAGTTTTTCAAATTGCCAAGTTTCAGGACTGTTTGCCTCTAAAATAAAAACAAAAATGAAACGGTTGTTCACAAAGTTTATTCCAAATCAATGCGTTCTTAGAGGACTTGGAGAAAATGAGGCTCATGAGACTGAAAAAAGCTTAATCATGTGTTTAATAATTAAATAAGAGATAGCTTAACAACACTGTAATTCTTCGAAATGATTGTTCAAGTAAAGTGTTTCCAAGGACAAAACTTGAAGCACCTGGTGGTCCCCAATGAAAACTTAGGGTCCCCCACCTACCATGGACAATTTATAAAGGGGTAATCCAACTTGTTAACATTTATTAGAAATAGCTGCAAATGTCCCAATGGAAAAAAAAATCAGTACTCACCCATTCTTTCCGCCCGGCGATTCAGTGCTAGCGCTCTGGTGGTCCTTCCTGTGTTTGTTTACATGTTGCCAGCATGTTAAAGGGGTTTGCACGTCAGGGACTCTCATGGCATATCCAGATGTCAGATAGATGTGGGCCCCACCTCTGGGACCCGCACCTATCTCTAGAACGGGGCCCCCTAAACCTCGTTCTACCTTTCTCGGTTCCTGCTGCCTGCCGGGCCTCTGTAATTTCTGACCATCTAATCAAGAAAACAGCGTAGCTCGCTGAGCTACGCTGTTTCCGTAACTCCCATAGAAGTGAGTGGAAGTTACGGAAGCAGTGTAGCATGCGAGCTACACTGTTTCCAAAACTGCCATTCACTTCTGTGGGAGTTACGAAAACAGTGTAGCTCAGCAAGCTATGTTGTTTTTGTCATTTCTGACCATGGAATCAGGAAGTTGCCTGGGAGGCAGTGGGAACCGAGAAAGGTAGAACGGAGTTTAGGGGGCCCCGTTCTAGAGATAGGTGCATTTATGGCATATCCTGTGTATATGCCATAAATGTCCCTGATGGGCAAACCCCTTTAATGCAGCAGCCAATCGGAGGCCTCATTGGTAACGTGATATATTCCAAGCATTATGGTGCCCATTGATGAGTGTTCATGCCAGGAATAGGGCACTTGACTGCTGAGGCCTCTGATTGGCTGCAGCGTTCACATTCTGGCCACGTGTTAACAAACCCCAGGAGGACTGCCAGAGCGTCAACTCTGGATTGATGGGGGAAAAGACAGGGGAGTTCTTTTTTTCATTTAGGACATTTTCAGCTGTTTCTAAAAAAAAATAACTGCACATGACTCACGTCCCAATAGCCTCACCACAAGTCGAGGACTGGATGCAGTTCCGTTTGGTAATAAAGGGAATTTGTGTTATATAGAACAAAATGCTGTTTAGAAGTTGAAATAAGTCAGTTCACCCGAGCGTTGATAGATCACTTGTAATGGATCATATCATGCCTGATTATGTGAAATTATCTGCTACTACTGAGGTACGTGACATATGACATTGTGTATTACTGATGGAAGTGGTTTGCAGTTATGTCTCTACAAATGCATTTCAATGGACAATCTAAAAGACAGTTTCAATAATGACAAACTTCGAGTGATAATGTTTTTAAAGGGTTTGTCCAAACCGGACAACTTTCCATTTTGAGTGATAGATTAGGATCCCAAGTGGTGGACTCCAAGTCCATCATGTACATATACCCTAATAGGGCAAATTGAAAGGGGTGATCCTAATGGGACGTTCTCTCTCAACTAGAGATTGACATTTATAATATAGACTTATTATTTGACAAATCTTATATTTTTTCATTACATTTGTTCTTATAGGGGTTGTCTATGTTTAGAAAAAAGTGGGTAACTGCAATACCTGACATAGCTCATGGACAAGAGTGGCGCTATTTTTGGGAAAAAAAGCATACTCTTTTTTTTTTTTTTATCTCAAACAACCCTTTTAAGCCACTTACATTCACACAGCATTACAAGATATTTTTTGAAACATCGAAAAAAATGTCAAAAAAAACCTTTCCATTTGTAGCAGGAGTAATAATAACTATCAGCAAATAAAATGTTAAATAGTTACAAAGGTTGAAAAAATAAAAATGACCATCAAGTTCAACCTCCATAATGTCTGAATTATTTCTATAGAAAAGATTTCCTTAATTAAAATAAATGCTTTGTTACCATAGATCAGGAGTCTCAGACACGGGAGGGGGGCACTGTAGCTCCCTCGGGAGAGGAGAGAGCAGGCCAAATGACGTCATGAAGGAGTGCAATCCCTTTCCCGTGCTGGATCGCTGGTGGTGGGTGAGCAATGGCCACACAGCCCCCTGTAGAAAGTGCAACCCCCTGTAGATATTGCCCCACACACAAACCCCTGTAGATAGTGCTACATTCCCCCCTGGGCACCATACCTCCCAACCGTCCCGGATTTAGCGGGACAGTCCCGGATTCCGGGCTGTGTCGCGCTGTCCCTAGCGGCCGGGTGTATGTCCTGCTGTCAACTGTAACCTGTCCTTAGACAATGATATCATATTCCAGCGGACATTTGGACATTTATGATATATACTAGGGATATGCCGTCAGTGTTTTAAGTGGGAAAATATCTTCAAAGAACATTTTTAGCTTAAATTTAAAGAACAAAAAACTGTAACTATCAGTGGATTCAATTGTCTATTCAAATAAACCTATCCTTTTTATTTATTGTTTAGTAATATCTGCTGCTGGGAAAGCTTGGTGAAAAAACAATATTATTATTGAATGCCACACCTGCCTAATTATGCTGCTGTTTTGGAGCATGGGATGTATTATTGGGGTCAGACTCCGACGATCCAATATTGATAGCCTATCCTAAGGATCAGCCACAAGTCCCAGAATACCCTCTTTGAAGGCTCATATACACCACTATAGTACGGCTGTGTAAAACTTTGAGTTTTAAGGAGCAGTACTACGGTGCCCTCGGACGTCTATGGGGCTCTACTGCACCTCCATATGCCTCCAATTTTATAAGATGCATATGGAAGTGGAATAATCCGCCAGACACCACATTATGGAGCTATTCTCTCCTGGAAGCAGGCTTACGTTATATATATTGTAAGCTATACTAACAGACAAAGTACTCGTCATGTTGTTTAACTCCACAGGAATTAATATATAGATATACTATATGAATATAATAAAACATTATACATTAGTAAAGGCGTTTAATGCAATATGAATATTATATAATCCATTACTAGCATACCATTCACATAAATGTCCCATTGCTATTGCAGCATGTCATTATTTTTTTTCTTGTCAAATTTGCTGGTAGTCCAAAAGCGAATACACTTAGGGCTACATTCCCAAGTCTGCAGATTTAGCAGAGCTGTCATTTTCACATTGTATTGGTAAGATAATACTGTAGATTTTCATGCAGTCCTCAGTAAAAACCATAGACAACAAATCGTCACAGTAAGGCGATACAGGTAAGTTTCTTGATGTTACATAGTGCCAAATGACGGATTTAGCTCTGCTACATCTATACGGCCTCATACTTAAATTTCTACAGTATACCAATGATATTGCTAGAACCATAAAGCAGGGGCATTAGTTAGGGGGAAACTGGTGCCTTGTTCTACATGCCAGGGAGATCACCAACAAGGCATTCTGCCTTGGCCAGGGTATTTATATATTTATATACAAGTCTAGGGTAGCAAATTAAATCATTGTCCCAGTTGAAGGAAAGCCCGGCTACGACTAATAAACAGTTTATTCACAACTCATGCTTGCCTATAACTTTTGAACAAGACAAGGTCTGGTATTTATGGTTCAGCATACTGTTCACTTACCCATGAAATAGAAAGCAGCACTGCAGACCGTGCTACCAAATATAAAGTCCTCCAGCAAGTTAGGAATAAGGGTGAAGGGTATGCAGAAAAGGCAGAGCATGAGATCACTGACTGCCAAGGACAATAAGAAGATGTTTGTGACGGTCCTCATCCTCTTATTCCTTATTAGGACCACTATAACCAAGCTGTTGCCCAAGACACCCAGAAGAAAGATCAAGGAATACAGGAAAATCCTCACTGCCTGGTGCAAATCTGTAATACAAAAATGTGGATTTTAGCCGTCATAATCCGCTGGTTTTTTTAAATTAAAATCCCATTTACAAAACTTATCTATGGAAATGAAACAAATAATAACAAAGTGAGGTCTAGATGTAGCAGATTTGTGTTTTTCATGTAACTTCTTTTGGGCTTTATTGTCTGTGAATCATTAATAATATGTGGCAAAGAGCTGTACCTATTGACAAATTCAGCTCTGCTACATCTTTTGAGACTGTGCATCATGGCAACTCTGAGTTAAGATTATAGATATTGTCACTTAAACGGCAGTTCTTTGTAAAACCGCAAATAACATTCTGATATCAATTGACAAATTACAAACTTGGCTCTCCTACTCTTGACAAGCTCCCCTATATCTGTATACCAATAGACAAAAAAAGATTTGATTACATGCCCATATTTATTAATAAAGCTTTATTATGTCCAGTCAATTTCTACTTGTTACATTATTCACTAAAGTGGATGCATTATTTATTACATTACATTACATCACTGTCCACAATATTTAATTGTAGCGAGTACAATAAAAAATAAATCTAAACAGTGCACATCATACACAATAATATTTGTTGTGTTAATATTGAAAAGTCTACATTCCATCTCTCTCTGGTTACAAGTCTCAGTATTTCTAACTAGTTGGTATGCTTTGACTTGTAGTTCCATAAGCCACTCTGCCTCAATGAAGCGCTTCCTGTAAAAATATCTAAACATTCTGACCATACAATCATGACACATACCTTTGCCAGTGTTAGTTGTATTGTGTGAATTGTCCCCTAAGCAGCTGATGATGGCTCCATTATCTGTGATCTCACACAATATACCATTGTCACTTGTATCATTGTCCACATGAAGATTATACAGGGTTTCCATGTCTGACAATGTAATATAGGGTTTATAAGAGACTATTGGCTTCCCATGCCTCCCTATGCATAAGATGCTTGCTGAGGTCTGCTGGCAGAATTCCTATGAGAGAGATATGTGTGCAGCCCTCTATCCAGGCTGTAACTCCACACACTGCATGCACTGCACATACACTGAAGTGTAACTCATATTCTGCAGTGTCCCACCCTCTCTGATTATTGGTCAGGACCTCCTCATTTCTAGTTAGAAAAAGCTCTGTTATCTAAGGGTAGAAGACAGCGCACCTGACATTTTCTGTGCACTTTTCCTCCCTGGCTCCTTGCATAATAATTTAGTAATGGGGAGCATTAACATTGCAAAATTATAGGAAAAACTCCATACTAGTAACTAGATTCCATAAAGAAAAAGTTGTATATATGAATATATGTATATAAACAGTAGAGTCACATTATTATAACCACCAGCTAATATCTAGAGCAGGGGTCTCAAACTCGGCCGGGTAAGTGGGCCGCATATAGAAAAAATGGGAAGTTGACGGGCCGCATTACTTTCAAATTTGCTACAATACAAAATTATTGTTAATCAATTAGTTATTTGAACTACTATAACACTATATTACTAGAATAATAACACTACATTACTATAATAATAGCGCTAGGTTTAAAATTTGAGATATTTCTCCACGTGCTTATTTCAACAATCCAGCTTTCCAGTTTAAGTGTCGCTAAATGCAGTCCGGCGGCTCAGTTAGCACACATGTCAAGATTGGGCAGCCCCTTTTTAGATAGTGCCGCAGTGCCCTCTGTGGATGCTGCCGCAGTGCCCTCTGTGGATGCTGCCGCAGTGCCCTCTGTGGATAATGCAACACACCCCTAGATAAGGCCACAGTGCCCTCTGTAGATAAGGCCACAGTGCCCTCTGTAGATAAGGCCACAGTGCCCTCTGTGGATGCTGCCGCAGTACCCTCTGTGGATAATTAACACAATCCTAGATAAGGCCACAGTGCCCTCTGTAGATAAGGCCACAGTGCCCTCTGTAGATAAGGCCACAGTGCCCTCTGTAGATAAGGCCACAGTGCCCTCTGTAGATAAGGTCACAGTGCCCTCTGTAGATAAGGCCACAGTGCCCTCTGTAGATAAGGCCACAGTGCCCTCTGTAGATAAGGCCACAGCGCCCTCTGTAGATAATGCAACACACCCCTAGATAATGCCAGTGTCCTCTTCAGATACTGTCACACACCCACTTGTAGATAACGCCACAGTGCCCTCTGTAGAGGCTGCCCCAGTGCCCTCTGTAGAGGCTGCCCCAGTGCCGTCTGTAGAGGCTGCCCCAGTGCCCTGATTAGAGGCTGCCCCAGTGCCCTCTGTAGAGGCTGCCCCAGTGATGTCAGGGGCTTGCCCAGAGCTGGAGTCCCACGCAGAGCGCTAGTAGGCTCTTCCTGGGACTCCAGCTGTGCTCCTGACATCACTGGGACTCCTGCTCTGGGGAAGCCCCTGACATCATTGTCGATGTATGGACAGCGATGTCAGAGGCTTCCCCAGAGTCCCGGAGCAGAGCCGATAATAGCGCTCTGCCCGGTACTCCGCTCTGGGGAAGACCCTGACACACTGTCCATATATGGGCAGCGATGTCAGGGAATTCCACAGAGTCCCGGAGCAGAGCCGACACCAGCGCTCTGCTCCGCTCTGGGCAAGACCCTGACACACTGTCCATATATGGGCAGCGATGTCAGGGAATTCCACAGAGTCCCGGAGCAGAGCCGACACCAGCGCTCTGCTCGGGACTCCGGCTCTGGGGAAGCCCCAGACATCGCTGTTCATATGTGGACAGCGATGTCAGGGAATTCCAGAGTCCAGGAGCAGAGCCGACACCAGCGCTCTGCTCGGGACTCCGGCTCTGGGGAAGCCCCAGACATCGTTGTTCATATGTGGACAGCGATGTCAGGGAATTCCACAGAGTCCAGGAGCAGAGCCGACACCAGCGCTCTGCTCCGCTCTGGGCAAGACCCTGACACTGTCCATATATGGGCAGCGATGTCAGGGAATGCCACAGAGTCCCGGAGCAGAGCCGACACCAGTGCCCTGCTCGGGACTCCGGCTCTGGGGAAGCCCCAGACATCGCTGTTCATATGTGGACAGCGATGTCAGGGAATTCCAGAGTCTCGGAGCAGAGCCGATACTAGCGTCTCAGTGTCCCGCGGGCCGCAGATGACAGCCCCAGGGGCCGCATGCGGCCCGCGGGCAGCGTGCTTGAGACCCCTGATCTAGAGTAACCGCTATGTGCAGCACGGACAGCAGCTAGAGGGGCTGGGAGTGATGCAATAAGCTGCTGGTCGGTTGTCTCGGGTATCTGGGCCATGCTGAATGCAGTGCACCCCACATTTGCTGGAGAGTACGTGGGGGAGGATCCATAAAGTGAACAAGACGATCCAGTTGGTCCTACAGATGCTCCATTGGGTTCAAGTCTGGCGAATTAGGGGGCCAGGGAAGTAGTTGGAAGTCTTGGTCGTGCTCTTCCACCCACTGTCGGACATTTCTAGCCATGTGACGACATGTCCATTGCCCCAGGGAAGAGAAACAGCATGCATGAGTGGATGTGATCTGCAATGATGGATTCATACCCAAATCGGTTCAGAGTGCCCAGAGAATGTCAAAATAAAATTCCCCAGACCATAAAGCTGCCGCCACCAGCTTGTGTTCTTCCAGCAATGGTTGCAGGGTGTTTGTTCTCTGATGTTTCTCGCCTGACACGCCAACGTCCATCCGTTCAATGAAGCAGAAAATGTAACTCATCGGTGTTCCAATTACGATACTGCCGTGCAAATTGAAGCCTTTATTCCAAAGCTAGTGAAAATGTGCTGACCACTACTAGTAGCATAAAAACCAGTGTAGATAGTGCCAAATTCAGAGCCCCTTATAGATAGTGCCCCACACTGCCCCTGTAGATAGTGCCAGTGTCTCTTTTAGATCGTGACACACACTGCCCCCTGTAGATAGTACCGCAGTGCCCCCAGTAGATAGTGCAACACAGCCGCCTGTAGATAGTGCCACACAACCCCCCCTTGTAGATAGTGCCACACATTTCTCCCTGTAGATAGTGCCACATCCCCCCTTGTAGATAGTTCCACACACAAACCTTCTTGTCGATAGTGCCACACACACCCCCCCAAGTAGATAGAGCCACACACTTCCCCCTTGTAGATAGTGCCCCCCAAACAAATAAAAATAAATTATTCTCACCTAGCCCCATGAACAGAGCTGCAGGTATCCTGTCCCAGCATCTTATAGGCTGCAGGCCTAACGTTGCTTGTAGCTAAGTGAATGGTGGAGCACGGAGCTGATAGCTTTCGGCTCTGCCATAATATTCAATTCTATCTGCGTCCTGAGAACGCAGATACAATTGAATGTGGCAGTCACCCGGAACTCTGGGCACTGGGACAAAAATACGGGGCTTGGGCCCCGGATGCCCGATGCTAGCAACACCACTGGTCCCATAGTATGTAAGGGCCTTCCAGCCCTGGTCACAGTGGAGGGTTTCCGGGCAACTGGAACCCCCCCACCCCCGCGTGTGCCCCTGAGGTTAAAAAGGCATCACAAATATTCTATTCTTAATTAATATAGCATTCCTTTTGGAGGAGACTATGTATGTGGTACAGCATGCCACTGAGTGTTAGAAAAAAGTTGCACAGCGGTCCAACTTTTCTTAGAACCCTGTGTTGTACCATTCCACTGTTATTCCTCATTCAAATGTATAAATAAATTGACAACTTGGTGTAACCAGTTGGGCGTGTGTCCCTATACAGTCTGACACGTCTAATGAGTGCTCAGACAAGCCCCTTTGACAAGAGGAACGATAACACTCAGTTGTCAAAGTATTAATACATTTCCAGGAAGAATAACAGAGGAACGGCACAATGAATAGTTCTAAGAAAATATGTTCTAGAATTATGATTTTATGGGGAATATAAGTATTCACTAAAACAGAATTGTCTGAAGAGCTGCCAAGTCATCTTTAATGGCTATATAAACCTTTGAAAGGCAAAAATAAAAGTTTAATAAAAAAAAAGGTGTATCAGTATGTTTTGTGTAACTTTGTAAATACATTTTATTAAAAATGTATTTAACTTTTTTTTATATACAGCTGCTCTATATATATATATAGCAGCTATATCTGGGGCTATTCACTGAATCCGTCAGTCCCGCGGACCTGACGGCTTCAGTGACAGTGGGTTCTGTCGGCTTTCCTCAAAAATGATTTTTATCCACTTAATACCAAAGGTATTTTAAACCTTAATGACCAAGCAATTTTTTTAAGTTATGCATCGTCGCATTAATAGAGCTATAACTTTTTTATTTTACAGTCGACATAGCTGTATAAGGACCTTTTTGCATCTTAATTTTACGCAGTTTACCCTGTGGTATAAATAACATAATAACTTTATTCAGTGGGTTGTTACAATTGCGGCGATACCATATTTGTATAGTTTTTGTTAAGTTTTACTACTTTTACTCAGTAAAAACACTTTTTTTTCAAAATTATTTGTTTTTGTGTCGCCATCTTTAAAGAGCCATAACTTTTTTATTTTTCCACCGATGTAGTTGTATGAGGGCTTTTTTTTGTGGGACGACTTGTAGTTTTTATTGGTAACATTTTGGAGTATGTACGACTTTCTGATCACTTTTTATCACATTTTTTTGAAGGTAGGATGAACAGAAAACAGCAATTCTGGCAGTGTTTTTTATTTTATTTTTTACGGCATTCACCGTGTGTTTTAAAAAATGGAATTGTTTTATAGTTGGGGTCGCTACGGATGCGGCGATACCAAATATGTGCAACTTCTTTTAATAATAAAGTATTTTGTAAGGGGAAAAAGCAGATTTTTTTTTTTTACTTGGGACATTTATTTATTTCAAACTTTATTTAACTTTTTTTCACTTTTTTTTAGTCCCACTAGGGGACTTTACTCTGCGATCTTTTTATCCCTTTTATAATACACTGCAATACTGAAGTATTGCAGTGTATTATTGCCGGTCAGTGTAAACCTGACAGTCATCTGTAAGTCCATGCCTCTGGCCTGGCCTAACAGGCATTCACTAAAGGCACACCTGGGGGCCTTTGTTAGGGCCCCAGGCTGTCATAGAAACCATCGTCACCCTGCGATACACGCGGGGTGCCAGAGGGTTGAGAGAGGGAGCCCCCTCCCTCTAAAACCACTCAGAGGCGTCGCTCGCTATTCAGCGCCGCATCTGAGGGGTTAAATATGATCAGAAACTGCTGCTAGTGGTCTCCAATCATTGCTCTGAAGCCCCAGGCTGTTAGCAACAGCCCGGGTTCCAGCAGATCCTTGCATGATGCGGAAAACGTTTTTCTGAAATGCTGATGTGAAAAGGTTGCACTTCAGAAGAATTATCTTGAACGGCCGCTGTAAAAAGACTATACGGCGGTCGTTAAGGGGTTAATAAAAAGTATTTACAAAGTTACACAAAACACACTGATACACCTTTTTATTGAAAACGATTTGTTTGCCTTTCAAAGGTTTACATAGCCTTTAAATTTTCCCAGGACTCATAGAGAAAGCCTGTGAGTCCTTCTTCTTCCACCCACACTGAATGATTGACAGCTCATGCAGGAAAAATTGTCAATCAGATGGAGGGCACAATTTATGAATAAAAAATTATGTGCATTTTAATAATTTTTTAAAAACATTTGGAAGCTGCGTCTGAGCTACTAATAACGTCTGTAGGGTCTGGGATATTATTCCCTTTAGTGCATTGCTGAGGGAGCAAGACTTTCACTGTGTGACAGGCGAATCCTGTCTGAGAGGCAGTTGATTGAAGAGAGCAAGAAGATGATGATGGTGGTACATCCCGAAACTCCTACAGTGGGCACCAAGAGAGCTTGTCCCGTCTCTGGAAACAGGTAATCATGGGGTGGTCATGCATTTATTTAAAATGCTTTGTTTGGTGAGATTAGAAGAAAAAAATATTTTTTTCCATTTTGGTTGGCCTTTCTTAATCTGGTCAGGTACTAATATAAAATGTTGTCAAAGTAAATAGAATTAAAAATTTTTTTTTAAAACTTCATCAAAAGATGCTTCTGCTCATGTGAACTTGAACTCTGCTAGCAACATCAGTTCATCCAAATAAGCTTTTATTTGGAATTGTTCCTTAAAGCAACGGCAGATAATGAGCCGTAATGAACACAGGAAGTCATTCTGTTGACTCAAGCAATAAGATTAGAAATTCAACCTCTGAATTAACTAAGTTAAAAGGCTCAAGATCTCTTAGTCCATTTGGAGAAAAAGGCACTTTCTTGCTAAGTAAACAAGCTCTTTCCTTGCCATAAAGGCTTGGAGTTAGAAGTGATGTATGGTCAATTTAATATGCAATATTATATCTTTGTCACCCATACCCTTTCACTCTCAGAGGAAAAAATATATACAGTACTGTGCAAAAGTTTTAGGCAGTTGTGGAAAAATGCTGCAAAGTAAGAATACTGTCAAAAATAGAAGTGTTAAAGACTATGTAATCCTTTGGAGGGCAATTATTATTATTATTATTTTTCATAAAATGGTTAGTCAGTGTGATTGGTGCAACTTTCTAAATAGTTTTTATTGAAAATGTGTTTTTGAGATACAGCTGCTCTGTATTCTCTATACAAAGCAGCTGTATCTAGTGCTAAATCCTGCTCCCGTCAGGTCCGCGAGACTGATGGGTTCAGTGAAAGCGGGTCATGCGTGTCTCTGAGTTCATAACTTAGATGTGATAGATTATAGGTGGATCCGGTGAGGTCCGCGGGACTGACAGATTCAGGTCAAAGCAAAATATACAGCTGCTCTCTATAGAGAATACAGAGCACCTGTATATCAAAAAGTAAAACAAATTTTTAATAAAAACTAGTTAGAAAGTTTCACTAATCGCACTGACTAACATTTTTATTTAAAAAAATTGCCCTCCGAAGTTGTACGTAGCCTTTAATAGTTTTGTTTTTTTTGTCAATTAACAAAATACAAAGTGAATGAACAGAAGAGAAATCTAAATCACATCAATATTTGGTGTGACCACCCTTTGCCTTCAAAACAGCATCAATTCTTCTAGGTGCACTTGCACAAAGTCATACATTTTGTAAGTTTATAGTCAGGTGTATGATTAATCATTATACCAAACAGGTGATAATGATCATCATTTTCATATGTAGGTTAAAACACAGTCATTAACTGTAACAGAAACAGAGTGAAACCGCTATATACGATGCTGTTGTCGGCTGTATGTTACAGCCGACACTTCAGAGTAACGAGCGGGATCGCGCTTGAGCGCGATCCCGCTCGTTTAACTCATTAAATGCCGCGGTCAATAGTGAACGCGGCGTTTAAATTGTTAGAAAGAGGGGGCGACCCTCTCTAACAGCTCATCGCACCCCCCGCAATGCAATCGCGGTGGGGATGGTTGCTATGGTTGTCTCGGGGGCCTAATGAAGGCACCCAGATCCGCCATCTCTGTGCTCCTATCAAGCGCTGCCTCCGGCAGGGCTTATTAGTAGCCTGTCAGAATCATGATATACTGCAATACATTAGTATTGCAGTATATAGTGCAAGCAATTTAACGATCGCTGGTTGAAGTACTCTACGGGGCTAATAAAAAAAGTGAAAATTTGTAAAATAAAGTTGTAAAAATATAAAAATATTAAAAGTTAAAAAAAACAACCTTTTCCCATTTTCCCCCTAGAGCATAGTAAAAAAATAAATAAATAAACATAATTGGTATCGCCGCATCCGTAAAAGTCTGAACTATTACAATATATCATTATTTAACCCGCACGGTGTACGCCGTAAAAAAAAAAATTGTCAACGCCAGAATTGCTCTTTTTTGGTCACTTCACCTCCCCCAAAAAATAAAATAAAAAGTGAACAACGTCGCATGTACCCCAAAATAGTATCATTAAAAACTACAGCTTATCCCGCAAAAAATAAGCCCTCATAAAACTTAATCGACAGAAAAATAAAAAAGTTAGGGGTCAGAATTTGGCGACACAAAATAAATTTTATTTTTTACACTTAGGTTTTTACTTGTAAAAGTAGTAAAATATAGAAAAAACTATATATATTTGGTATCGCCGTAATCATATTGACCCACAGAATAACGTTAACATGTTGTTTTAATTGCACAGTGAATTCCATAAAAACGAAGCGCAAAAAAACAATGGAGGAATCGCTGTTTTTTTTCATTTTCTACCCCACAAATAATTTTTTTCCCGTGTCCTAGTACATTATATGGCACAATAAATGGTGCTACGAGAAACTACAACTCTACCGCAAAAATCAAGCCCTCATAGGACTATATCGATGGAAAAATAAAAAGGCCTGATTGGCCTCAAATTTATTCTGCAGCAGGACAACAACCCCAAACAAACAGCCAATGTCATGAGCTATCTTCAGTGTAAAGAAGAACAAGGAGCCATGGAAGTGATGATATGGCACCCACAGAGCCCTGATTTCAACATCATCCAGTCTGTCTGGGATTACATGAAGAGACTGGAGGATTTGATTAAGCCTACATCCCCAGAAGATCTATGGTTAGTTCAACAAGATGTTTGGAGCAACCTCCCTGCCGAGTTTCTTCAAAAACTGTGTACCTAGAAAAATTTATAATGTTTTAAAATGCAAATGGTGGTCACAATAAATATTGATTTAATTTAGATTTCTCTTCTTTTTTTACACTTTGTATTTTGTTAATTGATAAAAACAAAATAATAACACTTCTATTTTTTTAAAGCATTCTTACTTTGCAGCATTTTTCCACAATTGCCTAAAACTTTTTTACCGTACTGAATATAATGAAAGACATCTCATATTTGCACCCACTAAAAAGACCCCAAAATTCCCAAATCAAAAGTATTTTCTATATTTATACACCTCAGTCAGTCAGAAGTGCCGAGAGTGCTACATGATGCCTCGTAGAATATTGGGCAAGGACGCACTTCTCAATAGATAAGAGGACTTTTTGGGAGGTGGGAATGTGCAACTTGCATATAGAGGAATATAGAGGCCCCTAGATTTTGCCCTGTTGGCACCCAATATGTCACTTCTATCTACAGGTGCTCTTCTGGTCATGATTTTTTTTTAAATTTAAATATAGAATTTTGGAGGCTCAGGCCTAAAATGATGGTACATGTATATGTGTGCTGCAAATTATACCACTCCAAGGCCCTCTAACAGAATACCACGCAACGACATAAACAGCAATGAAGACCAGTGCTGGAAGATAATCATTAGGTAGGAATTTTTACAAAATTTAAAGAGAGCTGACATTGCAATTAAGCTTATTTTAATTCTCAATTGACAGGTAGCAGTTTTACTAGTATTTTCCTTATTAAAATATGTCAAAAACGAAAAAATAAATATTTTTACAACAGAAAAAATATTTTAGATTGTATATAGGGAGAAACTTGTTTAGTGGCAGAGCTAAGTATACTATTACAAAAATAGGGGAAAAGCGGTGTATAAAAGGCTTAACCCCTTAATGACCAAGCCATTTTTTCCATCTTCACATTTTTTCATCGTCGCATTCCAAGAGCTATAACTTTTTTATTTTTGCGTCGACTTAGCTGTATAAGGTCTTGTTTTTTTGCGGGACAAGTTGTAATTTTTAATAGCACCATTTTGGGGTATATAGAATTTATTGATGAACTTTTATAAACTTTTTTTTGGGGGGGAATAGAAAAAAACCTGCAATTTTGCTACACTTTTTTGCAGCCTAAATTTACGCCGTTTACCGTGTGGTATAAATAACACAAAAACTTTATTCAGTGGGTTGTTGCGATTGCAACGATACCAAATTTGTATAGATTATGTATGTTTTACTATTTGTTTTACTATTTGTTTTTGCGTCTCCATATTTGAAGAGCCATAGCTCTTTTATTTTTTTGCCAATGCAATTGTATGAGGGCTTTTTTTTGCGGGACGAATTGTAGTTTTTTTCGGTACCATGTTGGAGTAGATGCGACTTTTTGATCACTTTTTATTACATTTTTTCTAAGGCTGGATTAAAAGAAAATAACAATATTTGCATGTTTTTTTATTTTATTTTTTACGACGTTCACCGTGCGGGTTAAATGATATAATAAGTTTATAGTTGGGGTCGTTACGGATGCGGCAAAACCAAATATTTGCAACTTTTTTACTTTATTTTGTTTTTAATGATAAAGCTGCTTGTAAGGGGAAAAAGTGGGTTTTTCATTTTTTTTTCCCACTTTTTATTAAACTTTTTTTTACTAGTCCCACTAGGGGACTTCACTATGCTATTATCGGATCACATGTATAATACACTGCAATACTTCTGTATTGCAGTGTATTATGCCTGTCCATGTAAAACGCACAGGCATCTGTTAGGTCATGTCAGAGGCATGACCTAGCAGGCGCACACTACAGGCAGACCTGGGGGCCTTCGGAGATCTTATCGCCAGGTGTCAGTGGGATGAGAGGGAGCTCCCTCCCTCTCTCCAGACACAGACACTTGGTGATCTTTTCGCTCCCTCCCTCTCTCCAAAACAACTCAGATGCGGCGTTCGCTATTGAGCGCATCTGAGGGGTTAAACGGGTGAGATCGATACTAATATCGATCTCATCCGTTCGAACAGGGATGCCCCCAGCCCTCAGCTACCTCTGGCAGCTGAGAGCAGGGGGATTTAACGGCTCCCTGCTCTGTTTATTTATTCCGATGCAGCGACGGGAAAAGGCTATTGCATCGGAATAAAGCCCGTTAGTGGCCGCCGTAAGAGGCTCTGTCACCATATTATAAGTGCCCTATCTCATACATAATCAGATCGGCGCTGGAATGTAGATAACAACAGTGGTTTTTATTTTGAAAAACGATAATTTTTGACCAAGTTATGAACAAGTTTAGTTTTATGCTAATTAGTTTCTTAATAGGCAACTGGCATGTTTTTACTTTTTACCAACTGGGCGTTGTACAGAGAAGTGTATGACGCTAACCAATCAGTGACCAATCAGTGAACAATCTGCGTCATACACTTCTCATTGTTACAGTGTGATTGTGCATTGAAAGAAGCTGGGCTTGAACAATGAGGAGTGAGTGTATGACGCTGATTGGTCACTGATTGGTCAGTGTCATACATGCCTCTGTACAACGCCCAGTTGGTAACAAGTAAAAACACGCCCAGTTGTCTATTAAGAAATGAATTAGCATAAATCTAAAATTGTTTATAACTTGGTCACAAATGATCGTTTTTCAAAATAAAAACCACTGCTGTTATCTACATTACAGCGCCGATCAGATTATGTAGGTGATAGGGCACTTATAATCTGGTGACAGAGCCTCTTTAATGTGCAGACAATATCTATGATACAAAAACGGTACACTTTTATTAAATTAATATACAGAAACATAGACACAAAAAAAACTTTAAAAATCATCCAAGCATAATAAGAACGTTGTGGCAGAAACCTTGATAAGTTATACCTATCGTAATAAAACGCCTCGTAAAAAGAAGGACGTAGCATGTTACTTCTTGAGGCCTTTTTGGAGCTGAGTTTCCATTGAAACTATGAAAGACGCCTCAAAAAAAGCCTCAAAAGAAGCTTCAAATTAAAAAAAGCTTCATTTTCAGCTGCAAAAAATGCCTTGAAATCAGAGGCTGTTTTTCCTGGAAAACAGCTCCATAATTTTCAGCCATTTCTTTTTTTACGTATGAACATACCCTTAGGGTATGTGCACACGACCTCTTTTCAGACGTAATGGAGGCGTTTTACGCCTCGAATTACGCCTGAAAAGACGGCTCCAATACGTCGGCAAACATCTGCTCATTGCTTGCAATGGGCTTTACGATGTTCTGTGCAGACGAGTTGTAATTTTACGCGTCGCTGTCCATTGACGGCGCGTAAAATTACGGCCGCATCAAAGAAGTGCAGGACACTTCTTAGGACGTAATTGGAGCCGTTTTTCATTGACTCCAATGAAAACCAGCTCCAATTACGTCCGTAAAAGACGCCGCGAAAAACACGTGCACTTGTAAAAACGTCTGAAATTCAGGAGCTGTGTTCTCCTGAAAACAGCTCCGTAATTTCAGACGTATTTGGCGTTGACGTGTGAACATACCATTAGACATTCATTTATAGCAGATGACAGCATGCAATGTTGAAACTTAGCGACAATACAACCAAGTTCCCTAGCCTTACCAGGTTTGTCTGAGATTAAAGTGTCATTTTTTTATTCTAATGCTTAGCCCCATTAGAGCATGATGTGTTCGTTTTAAACCACATTATACCAGATCAACATCTTTGTGGCTTTTCTCCATTGACTTCCATAGGGAACGTCTACCCCTACCACTTTATCTGCACCTGTAAAACTGTGCTTGCATGTTTTTCTTGATCTACCATAATGTCGTTTTTCATAGCAGCAGTCCTAGAAGCATTTACTGGTTGTTGTTTAACACAATATAGAAAAATGGTAACGTGACCTAAGGCTTCGACAAAAAAAGCATCACCTCACTGCTGTCATAAAAGTAGCGCAGCACCACTATATACAAAGCAGTGGCATTTTATGACACAAAATTTCTTGTTTATGAGGATGATTCACAGATAAATAGATTACAAAAAATATATATCATTATTTTATAGAATATACTTTTTAAAATCAGATACATGACAGTACATTTAATTATTTCCTGCCAATTCTGTCAGATGTTGATGTAAAAATGGGTCTGAATTTCAAAGTAATTAAATGTAAAAACAATGGTACATGATTTAAATGAAAGCATACATCTCAAGGGGTCTAATAAAATAAAAATATAATTGGCTTTAGATATACTTTAAATGTTTCTTGTTTGTCACATTGCATTTTATCTTTAATTTAATTAGCAAATATGTCAAGTTTAGTATCAATATCCGCAATGATGGATTCAATAACAATTTATACTGATTATTTTCATTATCTAAATATATATGTAAGGTCAGAATACATTTTTAGGATTATCGAATTAAGTCAGGTCTATGACTTTATACTGACGCTTGCAATATCCTAAGCATATATAAATGTATACGTATGAAGTGTGATATTTCTAGTGGGTTTGTACAGTTGGCTTAATGGGGTTATCTCACTAAGCACATCGAAGGCAAATCGCTAGGAGGCATTTCATTTTCCAATGCCCCTTTAATTCTACCCTCATCATCTCAGACTTGTATCTTTAGACATCTCACCTTTCTTTTTTTATTAATCTATGTACAAATTTGTTAAAAAGCACCTGATTACTAGTACAGATAGAAAAAATAATTAACCAGGTTCCAGTTTACTGCAAATCAGGCCATAATCCTTAGAGAAGGTTCCCTAATTTCTGATAACTTCACAAAATACTATCTGGATAGTAACACTTGTAACTACATTTCTTTTAGGAATTCAGATTTCTCCTAAATAAGAGAGTGCAATAATTTAGCATCTTGGAGATGGCTTGTCAAAGTTCTTACCGGGAAGTGGATCCTTTAACTGCAATTGGTTTGACGCTAACTAAACTGAGGTGTGGAGTCAAAGGAGTCTCCCTGTCTATTACCCTAGAAACCCTGTAAGAGGGTGTGTTCATTCCTGGTCACTTTTCTATGTCACGGTCAGCAGAGTAGTCATTAATTGGTGGCGGTTGTGCAGAAATATGGAAGCAATGCGGAATTAGAGGCTAATTGAAGCCAATAATCATCACACTGAGAGCAGTTAGGATGCGACAAGCCATAAGAGACGGGCAGGGGTCAAACTCCAGGGCTTGTATAACAAATACCAGATGACCCAACAATGCAGCACTAGCAGCCAGGGGCGTCACTATGGTCTTATAACATCAGGGGAAATAGCCCCAATACATGTGTCCCCCCCTATAAACTATGGATAGGATTAGATACAGTGGCTCAGCAGACAGTACCACACATGACTGTATTAGATATAGGGCCCAGCTCACTGACATTGCGGCTCCAGCGCTGGACCCAGGAAAGGTAAGAATAATAATTGTTTTGCCTCTTTATGTGTTACTAATTATTTTTGTGTGTTTGTGTTATTTTACAGGTTCGGTCGTTGGACTACTTCGGATTCGAGGACTACTTCAATAACAGCAGTTTTTTTTATTCCCAATAAAATGGTTAAAGAGGGTTGAGTGTTTTTTTTTTATTTCATTGAAATATTTTTTCTATGTCCTTGTGTTTTTTTACTTTATTATTACCACCTTAATAATAGCTGCTGGCTGATTGACAATGTCCATTACTAAAGCGGGGCTTAATGTTATGCCGGTGCAGAGGCTAATGCTAACCCCCATTATTACCCCGGTTCCCACCGCCACCAGGGGTACTGGGAAGAGCCGGGTACGAACCAGTACCCGATCATCTGTAGCGATGGTCGGTCACTGGGCGGCCGCAGGCTGGTAGTATTAGGCTGGGGAATGCCAAAAACAGTGACCTTCCCATCCTGGTAATGCTGCCTGATGCTACTATGTTGTATCTGGCTGGTTATGAAAATTGGGAGGGGACCCCACATCGTTCTTTCCAATTATAATTTTTATTTTAAACGACTTGGGTTTTTCATAACCAGCCAGACACAATAAAGCAGCAGCAGGCTAGCATTAACGGGGGGAAGGGCCGCTGTTTTTGGCCTTTCCCAGCCTGATAATACCAGCCTGCGGCTGCCCCAGTCTCCGACCATCAATACAGATGGTCAAATACTCTATCGTACTCAGCTCTTCTCGGCACCCCTTGTGGCTGTGGGTACCGGGGTAATAATGGGGGTTAGTGTTAGCCTCTGCACCAGCTAACACTAAGCCCCACCTTAGTAATGTACGTTGTCAATCAGCCGGCGGTCATTACTAAGGCGGTAGTAATAAAGTTTAAAAAACACAAAGACAGAAAAAATATTTTATTGAAATAAAAAAAGCCCTCACAACCCTCATTAACCATTTTATTGATAATAAAAAAAGCCATCATTGAAGTAGTCCTTGCATCCGAACCTGTAAAAAAACACAAACACAAAAAAACGATTAGTAACACATGTGGTAGGCTTAGATACAGGGTCCAACAGACAGTATCACATATGGGCACTGTATCTAAGCTTACCATGTGGTTATGTAAGATGCTTAGATACAGGGCCCCAGCAGATAATCTTATACAGTATAATCTTATTACTGTGTGCTGTGGCCCTGTATATAAGCCTACCATGTGGTAGGCTTATATACAGGGCTCATCAGACAGGATCACACATGGGCCCTGTATCTAAGCTTACCATGTGATTGGCTTAGATACGGGGCCCAGCAGACATCATCACACAATCTGTGATCCTGTCTCATGGGCCCTCTAAGCCTGCTACATTGTAGGCTTAAAGGGGTTGTCCAGTCCCTAAACATTGATGGCCTATCCTCAGGATAGGCCATCAATAGCTGATGGTCGGGGTCCGACTCCAGGGACCCCACCAATCAGCTGTTTTGAAGGGGCCGCAGAAGTCGTACGAGAGCAGCCAGGGATATTAATCTTACCCTCCTCTTCAGCCGCAGCGGAGGTCCTGTCCTGACTCTATCCAGGGTCGGGATGTTGTGCGCGATGCATAGCGTTGTGACGTCATGCGCTATGCACAGCGCTGTGACGTCAGGACCTCCGCTGCGCTGTGGAACCAGGTGGGTAAATACTGTCAGTTATTATAGTAACAGGGGCCCGTGGCCCTAGTTACTATAGTAACTTTTTATTGATGTGGTGCGGGGGGCTGGTCGCAATTGCGACTGCTGCGACCCCTATAGCTAGGCCACTGGTTGGCGCTATATAAGTAACAGAAATAAATCTATGGACCGGTTTTTAGCAAATGTGCTGGGAGATTTTCCCGACACACATTATGAATGTGCACAACAAACATGGTGTGAACATAGCCTAGATAAAATATTATCATCACAATAAATGAACATTATCTAGATAGATATATTTAAATGTCTGTTAATCAGCTGTTCCTTCAAAATCTGTCTGATTACTATGTTAAAATAGCAAAACAGACAAAAGTCACCTGTTGAATCCACCGCTGCTTCAGATATACCCTGTGGTCCCCCGCCAGTGGCGGATTAAGTGTACCATATACCATAGGCTTTGGACTGTTCACAACACTTGGGCAACCCGCAACCCCCCCCCCCCCCAAATCTATAGTCAGTTGCAATGAATGACAATTGGGCAGAAAGGGGAGATCGAACAGGACACTAAATGGGCAATAAATGTCAAATGGGCCCAGAATTTAGTGCCTCCTTAGTAAACATTTGCCATTTATTGCCCCTTTAGCATTCTTCTGTCACAGTAGGGCACTAAAATGGCAATGGAAGGCAAATGGGCACTAAGGAGGCACTGAATAGAAGGGCACTAATAGAGCGAGTGGAGCAGTGTACCGTTCTGTGCCCACTAATATTATAATGTGACTATGCCATAATAAGCTCTGACAATAAGTAACATGGAGGGAGGTCAGGTGTGCACAGGTATAATGCAGATATGCCTAAGAGGTCATATTTCATCACATTATGTTAATAGCAGGATACTGGTGAGAGGCAGTGAAGTGACATGCAGCCTAGCACTGCATGGACTAACCTATCCCGTAGTGGATGCACGTTGCATGTGTGCGCGGAGTGGGGCATTGAATTACTAATTGGAAACGTAGCTCAGGTGGTTTGGACCCGATGCTGCCGAAAACAGACATATTGTAATCTGCCATTGTCCACCACTGACCTCTGTGTACAGATGTAGTCAAGTTAATATTGACTCTGATAACTTGCAGCGTGATATCACACAACCAAAGCCATTGAAAATCCATCCATTGAAAAAGTCAAATGAAAGTTTCTTGCCACTATGTATTTAATGCGTTAAAAGTCAAAATAAAGATGGCTACATCTGTATATCGCAGCAGCGAAGATGTGCTGTACTAGCATGTGACCGATGCAGCCAATCAATGGCGGCAGCAGTCATATGCCGTACTCACTGGCATCAAGTAATAACATGACAATATATATATGGAAATATAACAATAAATATTTTTCTTTTTCGTTAGGCGTGGTGGTGGTGGGGGGGGGGTTAAGCTGAACTGCTGCAGCAGCACCCATGAGCCTTCAGCTATGCCTCCGTATATGACCTGTGTTAGGCTGGGTTCACACGACCTTGTTACGTCTGTAATGTACGGAACGTATTTCGGCCGGAAGACCCGGACCGAACACACTGCAGGGGGCCGGGCTCCTAGCATCATAGTGATGTACGATGCTAGGAGTCCTTGCCTCGCTGCAGGACAACTGTCCCGTACTGTAATCATACATCACTATGATGCTAGGAGCCCGGCCCCCTGCAGTGTGTTCGGTCCGGGTCTTCCGGCCGAAATACGTTCCGTACATTACGGACGTAACATGGTCGTGTGAACCCAGCCTTAGGGTATGTGCACACGATGAGAAGCTTTTACGGCTGAAATGACAGACTGTTTTCAGGAGAAAACAGCTGCCTCGTTTCAGCCGTAATTCCTCCTCCTCGCATTTTGCGAGGCTTCTCTGACAGCCGTAAATTTTGAGCTGTGCTTCATTGAGTTCAATGAAGAACGGCTCAAATTACGTCTGAAAGAAGTGTCCTGCACTTCTTTTGACGAGGCTGTATTTTTACGCGTCGTCGTTTGACAACTGTCAAACGACGACGCGTAAATGACAGGTTGTCTGCACAGTACGTCGACAAACCCATTCAAATGAATGGGCAGATGTTTGCCGACGTATTGTAGCCCTATTTTCAGACGTAAAACGAGGCATAATACGCCTCGTTTACGTCTGAAAATAGGTCGTGTGAACCCAGCCTTAGTGTCCAACCTGTGTTGGTTTGCAATCTGTATCTGTGTACATCCTGTATCTGTTAGGTTACAGGCTGTGTGAGTATACCCCCGGGTGGAAAAAGTCTGCAGTAATGTAATGTAGCAGTTAGACATTTGCAGGTACACTATAGCCATCTGGTGTAGCTGTTCTTTGACTATATGCCAGCTGCTTTGAACAGACTAAAATGAATGTGGTCTAAAATATCACCTGACGGAGGTCTCCAGTAACAATATATATTTATATCTGCATCACTAGCTACATTGACCGCATGATGGTAGTAAAGGAAGATTTTTACTACTTATACGGTGTCAATCTCGCAAATGTATTCAGAAGAGTTTTCTTATTCTGCATGTCATCATACCATTATAGATCTATAATATAAGTCAATGGAGAATCTGTAGTGGTGTGTCTATAAATAATATTTATATAAATATAATTTCGTGTTCCCATCAATTATATAGAATTAGCAAAGGACAAAGGATCGGAAGCTCACATTGAAGAACTTTCTGACCTAATGACAACTTGTATCTTGTATATAATGTAATGTCTACACACCCAGCTTAATATACACAGTGCTAAATATAACAAAAAAAGGTATTGTCAGTGCTGTACCTACTATAGATGCAGGGCCCATTAGTGCTATTGTGCCCATGTGTAAATATAAGACCAATGGTAAGAGGGGGCCTGTACTGAACAGCTTCCCCTGCTGGAAGTGACACTGTCATAGAAGGTACCTGCAGCCACCACTAGGGGGAGCTCACTGCATACAGATTTACACAGATGCCATTAAATTCAATACTAGCTGTATAAATCCATGTGCCATTAGCTCCCCTAGAGGTGACTGCTTGCAGCCAGAATTATATCATTCAATCAGGAAAACGGAGATCCTCTAGATAGATTTATAATTAAATTAATCAGCACAATGGGGATTTTCCATCATTAACTGTTATAGAATGTCGCTAAAATATTCCATAACATTCTTATCAGTGGTGGTCCAAACTCTGGACTCCCGTCTATCCTGAGAATGATTGAGGCTGTACTGCAATTCTCAGGAGCGTCGCTGTTTAAGGGGAATCTGTCAGTGCTCTGAACCCTTCATTCCCATGATCAGTGTAGGTCCCGGCTGTTGGACCTTCACTGAACAGAAGCTGATGGCATTTCCTAGCGATTGTAATAAAGATGTAATACATGTGTACGCCCTTTCTGTTCTCGGTAGCATCCTACCTTCCATATCTTCTCCCCTCATCCTGTTTCTCTTGCTCAGTTTACAACTTTACCCTCAAGTTATATGTGGCCTTTGTATGTGTACACTACAGTCTGGTCCTAGAACATGCGCAGTACTCTTTGCCCTTGCCCCTCTCCAGTAAAGATGAAGGGGGAATTTATAAAGTCTTCTATGCCAGTTTCCTGGCAAAGCAAATTCGCAATTTGCTCAAAAACCGCTTTTTGCGCAAAGAAAATTACCAACTTTTACATTTTGGCCCTTGCCACTTTAAAAAAAATAATAATGGATGGGAGGGGATGGGACCACTGTGGCCTGATAAAATTACTATAATTCAAACAAGGAAAATGGTGCAAATTATAATGCAAATCTACTCCAGCTCTTCTGACGCATGAGCGGACAGAGATGCACTTAATTTATTAAGTGCACCTCTTAATAAATTAGGCGCATCTTACGCTAACTCTCTTTAGATTAAGACTGGTATTTTTGAAATGCCAGCGTGAAAGTAGCTAAACGTTTGACAAACTTCTGACATGTCATTGTGACATGTCAGAAGTTTGGATTGGTGGGGGTCCGAGCACTGAGACCCCCACCAATCGCTAGAACGAAGCAGCTCAAGCGCTCAGCCACTTCGTGTCTGTTCGGCTTTTTCCCTAAATAAATGTATCGGTGTACGGACTCAATAGAAAGTCTATGAGCCCGTACTCCGATACATCGGCTTTCCGGAAAAAGACGAACAGACACGAAGCAGCTGAGCGCTCACACATTATATAATGTTTAGCTACACTTTAAATAGCATTTAAATAGTATTTAAAAAAGTAATTAAAAGTAATTTAACATAAGTTTTCTTATTCTCTTATTTAGTACGCTATAGTAGCGTTTATTATTTATTTTACGACAGTTACTGGTCTAAATTATGATAAATGTGCCCCCTTTGCTAAGCTCTACCCACTTTTTAGGAAAGTAACGGGCACAAAATTGCAAATTGTGACTTTTGTGTAGTTTGTAACTTTTCTATGCCAGAAAACTGGCGTAGAAAAGTTAATTAATTCCCCCAAGAAACTTGTAAAAGTTATTACTCTGGCTTGACACTCCAGAAACTCTTTAAGAACAGACAGAATTAATTAAATCAACATTCACACTAAGAGAAGGCTTCTCTTTCTTCTCAAAAAGGTTCTAAGACAACAGGGGCAATGCATACACTGGGATGCTTACAAGTCCAAAATAATAGTGCACCATTCCTTTGTTGTAATATCCTTCTTGTCAGCCTGAAATGCAAACTGTGGAAGAAGTGCATATGCTAAAACTCAAACATAAGAATTGGCTTACCTAGGAACGCCGGTCATTACAACGGCCTGTCATATAATGTACAGATGATAAGTATGGGCAAGGAATACATCAGAGAGGGATAGAATCCCTTAACTGAGAGACCTTGGTTTATCACTCCGGCAGATCACTAGGCGCATGTCGCCGAGATGTCAGCACTGTTCAATGTTGTGTGTTCTGGGGGTTGGGAGAACAACAACGAACAGGAATGACAGCAAGATGTGCGTGGAGGCGAACCTCTGCACGGACGGAACATCTGATTGGAAGAACGGCGCGTAGTGATCCATTCTGTACTGCAAGTGAAATTGCATGTCACATCCCAAGCCTAGAGTTGCAACCAGTTTTGGCACAAACAATTAAAAGGCTTTTTTACGACATTGAGCCACGAGCCAGACATCCAGTTACAGGTGTTCCATTGACTATGGGCCACCGTTATCAAAGGCTATCATGGTGCACAGCAAGTCAGCAATGGAGACTGGAATGGAGGTCTATCCTCTTCAGCTTTTGCCTCAGATGCAATGATAGCCGGAGATTGGTCTGGAGACCACATACCGCAATACCGTGAAGAGAGCTTCACAAGGGAACATCACACCGGTCCTACTCCCGGGATTATGGTGTGGGGTGGCATAATGTATGGCAGCTGGACCCCTCTAGTTTTCTTTTCAGGTACACAAACAGATCTGTGTTACATTGATTTGGTCGTGGAACCAGTGGTTTGGCCATTTCTCCAAAATGTCCCAGAAGCTGTTTTTCAACAGGACAACACAAGACCGCATGTTGCTCGTTCTACTGTGAGCAGCCTGCGTGGCCCAAACGTGCTACGATGGCCTGCAGCATCTCCAAACTTGTCTCCCATCGAGCACATCTGGGACGTCATTGGTCGGCAATTGCAAAGAGAGCTGCCAGCAGCCAATCTTGATGATTTGTGCGCCCCAGTGCATTCAGCGTGGCATAACATTTCTCAGATGACCATTAAAACCCTCATTGATAACATGCCAAGGTGTGTAAGTGCGTGTATTTCTGCGCGTGGTGCTCATACTTGATACTGAATAAATTAAGATGTTTGGAATATTTTCTTTCCATTTTTTTTATAATTTGCATATCATTATCATGTCTATCGATCCTTTGATTTTCACAATTCCAAAACTTTTCTTCTTGGTGTTGCAATTTCAAAGTTGAGGAGTGTACATTTGTCATTATTATATATTTATCTTGTTTCAATCATTGCCGTTTGCTAAATTGATCAAATGAAGCTGACTTTGGTATCCAAGATTGAAAAGGAATAAAAGCAATTTTAAAAGCTGTATTAAACATAAACATACTTTTTTTTTGTACTTATGTTTTCAAGGGCTGCATAAACCATAGACATACCGTGCTGACCACGTTCCCATTCTTTGCATGAAATGGGTCTATTTTATTTATCTATTCCTCTGCGACTGCTATTCGTATGCCACAGTTTATTATAAAACATTCCTGATGCATAAACATCTATTGTGCGCAAAATAATATATTGTTTCATTTCTGCAGTTACAGCAGAAGTAATCGCGTGGCTGAACCCAGTTTTTATAAATGACATTCTTTTCTCTGGTATTTTCAGCAATCAGACAAATAAATATTTGTAACAATAGACTAAAATAACTATAACCCTATGAGGTTTTATAATTTTCTGTGTGCAGGGCCGAGTTCACCAAAAGTGTTGTGTTGTATTATTATTGTTATCGTTATGAACAAGGAGAAAATGTAATCTCATCAGGAGAGATGCTAGCGTCCTCTAAACAAACCCTGGGTGCGCATGTAAGGTGGGTCAAAAGCACATTAATCCAATGAACAGAGTTGTACGAATATATTACAAGTAATAAGCGTGTTCATACACTCTGACAGCAGATTCATTGTGAAGCACTCTTGCCTTGTCCCAATGGGTGAAGTAAAAGCTGTAAGAAAATAAATAGTTAATAAAGCATTTCTATGGAGAAATAAAGATAAGGACTTTGAGAACATTCAATTACTGGTATCTTATTCGTGTAACATAATTTTGTATTCACAGACATGATTACTTTGCTTCAACAAGACATAAGGGTCATTCTAATTTATATAGGTTGCAGCAACATGCATGCCAGCTAAACTATATGTAAACACTTGGATTTAAAACATTACAAAATCTTCAGGTAATAATTGGCAAACACTTTTAATTAAGCAAATGCCCCTGAAATTAGCTGATCACTAGTGGTCCCACTGCAGGGGAACCCCCATGATCAGCTGCTATCACCAGGGTGGTCACTTGGTGTTTGATCTTTTTAACACTGCAGGGGAACGGAAGAATTACATGGCTTTCAGAGCAAGAGGCACTCTCCTGGACTAATGGGGGATAACATCAAACCCCACATGCCCTAAAAGGCCAGATGGAGATGGATGTCCAAAGAGGACCTTTGTTTTAAAGGGGTAATGTGGGACTTTTCAAAATTGGCAACAGGGCAGAGGTAGTGTCCCATTCTCCAGCGCTGAGGTTCTGTTCTCTGCTGTACACGGAAGATCTTGCAGCGCTCACGTTCCATTCATTGGTCACATGTCACTGCAGCGAATAGTTTGCCGCAGCATCACAACACTTGACTGCTCAGGCAAGCGATTGGCTGCAGTGGCATGTGACCAATGAACAACACGTGACTGCTGCAGGATCTTCTGGGAGCTTTTCTGTAGCTGTGTGGATGCAGCTGTGTCACTTACTTTGCTGCTACTGTAATACACTGAAGATTTTCCACCTACAAATTTGGATGGAGAATCCACAACGAATCTGTCACGTGAAGGGTCAGGCTGGGCTGGGGGGCATGTGCCCGCCAACTGGTCCCCGAATAGAAGTTTAGGGCCACACCAGCCAACTACGCCTTTAGCAGCAAAATCTGCTCCTAGAGGGCCCGCAGCATGAGGGGGCCCCCTTGCATATTTAATTGCTTCTGCGTACTCAGAACGCAGATACAATTGAATACCATGGTGGAGCAGCTCCCTGCTGCACCATTCTCTAGGCTACGGGCCACATTAGGCCTGCAGCCTATAAGACGCTGGGACAGAATCCCTGCACAAGATGGCGTGATGACATCACTGGATCACACCGGCCTACGCAAGGGACCCTTCTCTGCATCTCGAGGTTGTGGAGCAGCTCCGTCCGTCACGGGAACGAGGCTAGGTGAGTTAAAAAAAATTGTTATTTGTTTGTGGAGCTATGTGAAACTATCTACAAGGGGTGGCTATGTGGCACAATCTACAAGGGGGGCTGTGGCACTTGCTACAAGGGGGGCTGTATGGCACTATCTATAAGAAGGGGATGTGTGGCACTATAATTAATAGGGGCTGTGTGGCACTATCTACAAGGGGGGGCTGTGTGGCACTATCTACAAGGGGATTTGTGTGGCATTATCTATAAAGGGGGCTGTGTGCCACTATCTACAAGGAGGGGCTATGTGGCACTATCTAAAAGGGGGGCTGTGTGGTACTATCTATAAAAGGGGCTGTGTGGCACTATCTACAAGGGGGCTGTGTGGCACTATCTACAAGGGGGTTTGTGTGGCACTATCTACAAGGAGGGGGGCTATGTGCCACTATCTAAAAGGGGGGCTGTGTGGCATTATCTATAAGGGGGGCTGTGTGGCACTATATACAAGGGGGGCTGTGTGGCACTATCTACAAGGGGGCTGTGTGGCAATATCTACAAGGGGGCTCTGTGGCACTATCTACAAGGGGAGCGGTGTAGCATTATCTATAAGGGGGGATTTGACGCACTATCTACAACAGGGGCTGTGGCACTATCCACAAGGGGGGCTATGTGGCACTATCTACAAGAGGGGCTGTGGCACTTGCTACAAGGGGCTGTATGGCATTATCTACAAGAAGGGGCTGTGTGGCACTATAAATAAGAGGGGCTATGTGGCACTATCTACAAGAAGGGGCTGTGTGGCACTATAAATAAGAGGGGCTATGTGGCACTATCTACAAGGGGGGCTGTGTGGCACTATCTACAAGGGGGTTTGTGTGGCACTATCTACAAGGGGGGCTATGTGGCACTATCTAAAAGGGGGGCTGCGTGGCACTATCTATAAGAGGGGCTGAGTGGCATTATCTATAAGGGGGGCTGTGTGGCACTATATACAAGGGGGGCTGTGTGGCACTATCTACAAAAGGGGGCGTGTGGCACTATCTACAAGGGGGGCTGTGTGGCACTATCTACAAGGGGGTTTGTGTGGCACTATCTACAAGGAGGGGGCTATGTGGCACTATCTAAAAAGGGGATGTGTGGCACTATCAATAAGAGGGGCTGAGTGGCATTATCTACAAGGGGGCTGTGTGGCACTATATACAAGGGGGCTGTGTGGCACTATCTACAAGAGGGGGCGTGTGGCACTATCTAAAAAGGGGCTGTGTGGCACTATCAATAAGAGGGGCTGAGTGGCATTATCTATAAGGGGGGCTGTGTGGCACTATATACAAGGGGGCTGTGTGGCACTATCTACAAGAGGGGGCGTGTGGCACTATCTACAAGGGGGCTGTGTGGCAATATCTACAAGGGGGGGCTCTGTGGCACTGTCTACAAGGGGGGCGGTGTAGCATTATCTATAAGGGGGGCTGTGTGGCACTATATACAAGGGGGGCTGTGTGGCACTATCTACAAGAGGGGGCATGTGGCACTATCTACAAGGGGGCTGTGTGGCAATATCTACAAGGGGGCTCTGTGGCACTATCTACAAGGGGGGCGGTGTAGCATTATCTATAAGGGGGATGTGTCGCACTATCTACAACAGGGGCTGTGGCACTATCCACAAGGGGGGCTATGTGGCACTATCTACAAGAGGGGCTGTGGCACTTGCTACAAGGGGGGCTGTATGGCACTATCTACAAGAGGGGGCATGGGGCACTATCTACAAGGGGGCTGTATGACACTATCTACAAGGGGGTCCGTGTGGCACTATCTACAAGGGGGGCTCTGTGACACTATCTACAAGGGGGCGGTGTAGCATTATCTATAAGGGGGGCTGTGTGGTACTATCTACAAGGGAGGGCTGTGGCACTATCTACAAGGGGAGCGGTATAGCATTATATATAAGGGGGCTGTGTGGCACTATCTACCAGAGGGGCGTGTGGCACTATCTACAAGGGGGGCTGTGTGGCACTATCTACAAGGGGGCTGTGTGGCACTACCTACAAGGGGGGCGGTGTAGCAATATCTATAAAGGGGCTGTGTGGCACTATCTACAAGAGGGGGCATGTGGCACTATCTACAAGGGGGGCATGTGGCACTATCTACAAGGGGGGCTGTGTGGCACTATCTATAAGAGGGGCTATGTGGCACTATCTACAAGGGGGGCTATGTGGCACTATATACAAGGGGGGCTGTGTGGCACTATCTATAAAAGGGGCTATGTGGCACTATCTACAAGGCGATTTGTGTGGCATTATCTATAAAGGGGGCTGTGTGCCACTATCTACAAGGAGGGGCTATGTGGCACTATCTAAAAGGGGGGCTGTGTGGCACTATCTACAAGGGGGCTGTGTGGCACTATCTACAAGGGGGTTTGTGTGGCACTATCTACAAGGAGGGGGGCTATGTGCCACTATTTAAAAGGGGGGCTGTGTGGCACTATCAATAAGAGGGGCAGAGTGGCATTATCTATAAGGGGGCTGTGTGGCACTATATACAAGGGAGGCTGTGTGGCACCATCTACATGAGGGGGCGTGTGGCACTATCTACAAGGGGGCTGTGTGGCAATATCTACAAGGGGGCTCTGTGGCACTATCTACAAGGGGGCGGTGTAGCATTATCTATAAGGGGGGATGTGTCACACTATCTTCAACAGGGGCTGTGGCACTATCCACAAGGGGGGCTATGTGGCACTATCTACAAGGGGGCCTGTGTGGCACTATCTACAAGAGGGGCTGTGGCACTTGCTACAAGGGGGCTGTATGGCACTATCTACAAGAAGGGGCTGTGTGGCACTATAAATAAGAGGGGCTATGTGGCACTATCTACAAGGGGGGCTGTGTGGCACTATCTACAAGGGGGTTTGTGTGGCACTATCTACAAGGGGGCTATGTGGCACTATCTAAAAGGGGGGCTGCATGGCACTATCTATAAGAGGGGCTGAGTGGCATTATCTATAAGGGGGGCGGTGTGGCACTATATACAAGGGGGGCTGTGTGGCACTATCTACAAAAGGGGGCGTGTGGCACTATCTACAAGGGGGGCTGTGTGGCACTATCTACAAGGGGGTTTGTGTGGCACTATCTACAAGGAGGGGGCTATGTGGCACTATCTAAAAAAGGGATGTGTGGCACTATCAATAAGAGGGGCTGAGTGGCATTATCTATAAGGGGGGCTGTGTGGCACTATATACAAGGGGGGCTGTGTGGCACTATCTACAAAAGGGGGCGTGTGGCACTATCTACAAGGGGGTTTTTGTGGCACTATCTACAAGGAGGGGGCTATGTGGCACTATCTAAAAAAGGGCTGTGTGGCACTATCAAAAAGAGGGGCTGAGTGGCATTATCTATAAGGGGGGCTGTGTGGCACTATCTACAAGGGGGCTGTGTGGCAATATCTACAAGGGGGCTCTGTGGCACTATCTACAAGGGGGGCGGTGTAGCATTATCTATAAGGGGGATGTGTCGCACTATCTACAACAGGGGCTGTGGCACTATCCACAAGGGGGGCTATGTGGCACTATCTACAAGAGGGGCTGTGGCACTTGCTACAAGGGGGGCTGTATGGCACTATCTACAAGAGGGGGCATGGGGCACTATCTACAAGGGGGCTGTATGACACTATCTACAAGGGGGTCCGTGTGGCACTATCTACAAGAAGGGCTCTGTGACACTATCTACAAGGGGGCGGTGTAGCATTATCTATAAGGGGGGCTGTGTGGTACTATCTACAAGGGAGGGCTGTGGCACTATCTACAAGGGGAGCGGTATAGCATTATCTATAAGGGGGCTGTGTGGCACTATCTACCAGAGGGGCGTGTGGCACTATCTACAAGGGGGGCTGTGTGGCACTATCTACAAGGGGGCTGTGTGGCACTACCTACAAGGGGGGCGGTGTAGCAATATCTATAAAGGGGCTGTGTGGCACTATCTACAAGAGGGGGCATGTGGCACTATCTACAAGGGGGGCATGTGGCACTATCTACAAGGGGGGCTGTGTGGCACTATCTATAAGAGGGGCTATGTGGCACTATCTACAAGGGGGGCTATGTGGCACTATATACAAGGGGGGCTGTGTGGCACTATCTATAAAAGGGGCTATGTGGCACTATCTACAAGGCGATTTGTGTGGCATTATCTATAAAGGGGGCTGTGTGCCACTATCTACAAGGAGGGGCTATGTGGCACTATCTAAAAGGGGGGCTGTGTGGCACTATCTACAAGGGGGCTGTGTGGCACTATCTACAAGGGGGTTTGTGTGGCACTATCTACAAGGAGGGGGGCTATGTGCCACTATTTAAAAGGGGGGCTGTGTGGCACTATCAATAAGAGGGGCAGAGTGGCATTATCTATAAGGGGGCTGTGTGGCACTATATACAAGGGAGGCTGTGTGGCACCATCTACATGAGGGGGCGTGTGGCACTATCTACAAGGGGGCTGTGTGGCAATATCTACAAGGGGGCTCTGTGGCACTATCTACAAGGGGGGCGGTGTAGCATTATCTATAAGGGGGGATGTGTCACACTATCTTCAACAGGGGCTGTGGCACTATCCACAAGGGGGGCTATGTGGCACTATCTACAAGGGGGCCTGTGTGGCACTATCTACAAGAGGGGCTGTGGCACTTGCTACAAGGGGGCTGTATGGCACTATCTACAAGAAGGGGCTGTGTGGCACTATAAATAAGAGGGGCTATGTGGCACTATCTACAAGGGGGGCTGTGTGGCACTATCTACAAGGGGGTTTGTGTGGCACTATCTACAAGGGGGGCTATGTGGCACTATCTAAAAGGGGGGCTGCATGGCACTATCTATAAGAGGGGCTGAGTGGCATTATCTATAAGGGGGGCGGTGTGGCACTATATACAAGGGGGGCTGTGTGGCACTATCTACAAAAGGGGGCGTGTGGCACTATCTACAAGGGGGGCTGTGTGGCACTATCTACAAGGGGGTTTGTGTGGCACTATCTACAAGGAGGGGGCTATGTGGCACTATCTAAAAAAGGGATGTGTGGCACTATCAATAAGAGGGGCTGAGTGGCATTATCTATAAGGGGGGCTGTGTGGCACTATATACAAGGGGGGCTGTGTGGCACTATCTACAAAAGGGGGCGTGTGGCACTATCTACAAGGGGGTTTTTGTGGCACTATCTACAAGGAGGGGGCTATGTGGCACTATCTAAAAAAGGGCTGTGTGGCACTATCAAAAAGAGGGGCTGAGTGGCATTATCTATAAGGGGGGCTGTGTGGCACTATCTACAAGGGGGCTGTGTGGCACTATCTACAAGAGGGGGCGTGTGGCACTATCTACAAGGGGGCTGTGTGGCAATATCTACAAGGGGGAGCTCTGTGGCACTATCTAGAAGGGGGGCGGTGTCGCACTATCTACAACAGGGGCTGTGGCACTATCCACAAGGGGGGCTATGTGGCAATATCTACAAGGGGGGCTGTGTGGCACTATCTACAAGGGGGGCTGTGTGGCACTATCTACAAGAGGGGCTGTGGCACTTGCTACAAGGGGGGCTGTATGGCACTATCTACAAGAGGGGGCATGGGGCACTATCTACAAGGGGGCTGTATGACATTATCTACAAGGGGGTCTGTGTGGCACTATCTACAAGGGGGGCTCTGTGACACTATCTACAAGGGGGCGGTGTAGCATTATCTATAAGGGGGGCTGTGTGGTACTATCTACAAGGGAGGGCTGTGGCACTATCTACAAGGGGGGCAGTGTAGCATTATCTATAAGGGGGCTGTGTGGCACTATCTACAAGAGGGGCGTGTGGCACTATCTACAAGGGGGGCTGTGTGGCACTATCTACAAGGGGGCTGTGTGGCACTACCTACAAGGGGGGCGGTGTAGCAATATCTATAAGGGGGCTGTGTGGCACTATCTACAAGAGGGGGCATGTGGCACTATCTACAAGGGGGGCATGTGGCACTATCTACAAGGGGGGCTGTGTGGCACTATCTATAAGAGGGGCTATGTGGCACTATCTACAAGGTGGGCTATGTGGCACTATCTACAAGGGGGGCTGTGTGGCACTATCTATAAGAGGGGCTATGTGGCACTATCTACAAGGGGGGGGCTGTGTGGGACTATCTACAAGGAGGTTTGAGTGGCATTATCTATAAGGGGGCTGTGTGGCACTATATACAAGGGGGGCTGTGTGGCACTATCTATAAAAGGGGCTAAGTGGCACTATCTACAAGGGGATTTGTCTGGCATTATCTATAAAGGGGGCTGTGTGCCACTGTCTACAAGGAGGGGCTATGTGGCACTATCTAAAAGGGGGGCTGTGTGGCACTATCTACAAGGGGGCTGTGTGGCACTATCTACAAGGGGGTTTGTGTGGCACTATCTACAAGGAGGGGGGCTGTGTGGCACTATATACAAGGGAGGCTGTGTGGCACCATCTACAAGAGGGGGTGTGTGGCACTATCTACAAGGGGGCTGTGTGGCAATATCTACAAGGGGGCTCTGTGGCACTATCTACAAGGGGTTTTTGTGGCACTATCTACAAGGGGGGCTATGTGGCATTATCTATAAGGGGGGCTGTGTGGCACTATATACAAGGGGGGCTGTGTGGCACTATCTACAAAAGGGGGCGTGTGGCACTATCTTCAAGGGGGGCTGTGTGGCACTATCTACAAGGGGGTTTGTGTGGCACTATCTACAAGGAGGGGGCTATGTGGCACTATCTAAAAAGGGGCTGTGTGGCACTATCAATAAGAGAGGCTGAGTGGCATTATTTATAAGGGGGGCTGTGTGGCACTACATACAAGGGGGCTGTGTGGCACTATCTACAAGAGGGGGCATGTGGCACTATCTACAAGGGGGCTGTGTGGCAATATCTACAAGGGGGGCTCTGTGGCACTACCTACAAGGGGGGCGGTGTAGCAATATCTATAAGGGGGCTGTGTGGCACTATCTACAAGAGGGGGCATGTGGCACTACCTACAAGGGGGGCATGTGGCACTATCTACAAGGGGGGCTGTGTGGCACTATCTATAAGAGGGGCTATGTGGCTCTATCTACAAGGGGGGCTATGTGGCACTATCTACAAGGGGGGCTGTGTGGCACTATCTATAAGAGGGGCTATGTGGCACTATCTACAAGGGGGGGCTGTGTGGGACTATCTACAAGGAGGTTTGAGTGGCATTATCTATAAGGGGGCTGTGTGGCACTATATACAAGGGGGGCTGTGTGGCACTATCTATAAAAGGGGCTATGTGGCACTATCTAAAAGGGGGGCTGCGTGGCACTATCTATAAGAGGGGCTGAGTGGCATTATCTATAAGGGGGGCTGTGTGGCACTAAATACAAGGGGGGCTGTGTGGCACTATCTACAAAAGGGGGCGTGTGGCAATATCTACAAGGGGGGCTGTGTGGCACTATCTAAAAGGGGGTTTGTGTGGCACTATCTACAAGGAGGGGGCTATGTGGCACTATCTAAAAAGGGGATGTGTGGCACTATCAATAAGAGGGGCTGAGTGGCATTATCTATAAGGGGGGCTGTGTGACACTATATACAAGGGGGGCTGTGTGGCACTATCTACAAGAGGGGGCGTGTGGCACTATCTACAAGGGGGCTGTGTGGCAATATCTACAAGGGGGGGCTCTGTGGCACTATCTACAAGGGGGCGGTGTAGCATTATCTATAAGGGGGGCTGTGTTGCACTATCTACAACAGGGGCTGTGGCACTATCCACAAGGGGGATATGTGGCACTATCTACAAGGGGGGCTGTGTGGCACTATCTACAAGGGGGGCTGTGTGGCACTATCTACAAGGGGGCTGTGTGGCACTATCTACAAGAGGGGCTGTGGCACTTGCTACAAGGGGGCTGTATGGCACTATCTACAAGAGGGGGCATGGGGCACTATCTACAAGGGGGCTGTGTGACACTATCTACAAGGGGGTCTGTGTGGCACTATCTAAAAGGGGGGCTCTGTGACACTATCTACAAGGGGGCGGTGTAGCATTATTTATAAGGGGGGCTGTGTGGTACTATCTACAAGGGGGGGCTGTGGCACTATCTACAAGGGGGGCGGTGTAGCATTATCTATAAGGAGGCTGTGTGGCACTATCTACAAGAGTGGGCGTGTGGCACTATCTACAAGGGGGGCATGTGGCACTATCTACAAGGGGGGCTGTGTGGCACTATCTATAAGAGGGGCTATGTGGCACTATCTACAAGGGGGGCTGTGTGGCACTATCTACAAGGGGGTTTGTGAGGCACTATCTAGAAGGGGGCTGTGTGGCACTATCTACAAGGGAGCTGCGTAGCATTATCTATAAGGGGGCGGTGTCGCACTATCTACAAGGGGGCTGTGTGGCACCATCTACAAGGGGGTTTGTGTGGCACCATCTATAAGGGGGGCTGTGTGGCACTATCTACAAGGGGGGCTGTATGGCAATATCTACAAGGGGGGCGGTGTAGCATTATCTATAAGGGGGCTGTGTGGCACTATATAAAAGGGGGGCTGTGTGGCACTATCTACAGGAGGGGGCGTGTGGCACTATCTACAAGGGGGAATGTGGCACTATCTACAAGGGGGGCTATGTGGCACTATCTACAAGGGGGTTGTTTGGCACTATCTATAAGAGGGGCTATGTGGCACTATCTACAAGGTGGGCTGTGTGGCACTATCTACAAGGTGGTTTGAGTGCCATTATCTATAAGGGGGCTGTGTGGCACTATATACAAGGGTGGCTGTGTGGCACGATCTACAAGAGGGGGCATGTGACACTATCTACAAGAGGGACTGTGTGGCACTATCTACAAGGGGGTTTGTGTAGCACTATCTACAAGGGGCTGTGTGGCACTATCTACAAGGGGGCTGTGTGGCGCTATCTACAAGGGGGGCTGTGTAGCATTATCTATAAGGGGGGCGGTGTCGCACTATCCACAAGGGGGGGCTGTGTGGCACTATCTGCAAGAAGGGGCATGTGGCACTATCTACAAGGGGGGGCATGTGGCACTATCTATAAGAGGGGGCTGTCTGTCACTATCTATAAGGGGAGGCTGTGTGGCACTATCTGCAGGTGGGCTGTGTGGAACTATCTACAAGGGGATTTGTTTGGTACTGTCTACAAGGGGTGCTGTGTGGCACTATCTACAAGGGGGGCTGTGTGGTACTATATACTATCTACAAGGGGGGCTGTGGCACATGCTACAGAGGGCTTTGTGGCACTATCTACAAGAAGGGGCTGTGTGGCACTATCAATAAGAGGGGATATGTGGCACTATCTACAAGGGGGTTGTGTGGCACTATCTACAAGGGGGCTGTGTGGCACTATCTACAAGGGGATTTGGGCGGCATTATCTATAAGGGGGGCTGTGTGGCACTATGTACAAGTGGGGGCTAGGTATCACTATCTACAAGGGGGCTGTGTGGCACTATCTATAAGAGGGGCTATGTGGCACTATCTACAAGGGGGGCTGGTAGAACTAACTATAAGAGGGGCTATGTGGCATTATATACAATGGGGACTGTGTGGCACTATCTACATGGGGGGGCTGTGGCGCTATCTACAAGGGGGGCTGTGTGTGTTATTTGGGTTTGAGTGCAAGATACAGCTTCTATGTATCCATGATACATAGAAGCTGTATCTCAAAAAGTAGTAAAAATCAATAACAAAGTTGCACTAAACACCATAATACACTGTTATATATTTTTTTTTAAAAGCGTTCAAAGGTTTCTGTAGCTTTTAAGGTCCTATTACACGGCCCGATATGATCTGTGAAAATGAGCGCTGATGAACGAGACAGCTCGTTGATTGGCGCTCGTTTGCGCCTTTCACAAAGATCTATGTATTGGGTCAAGTGCTCGTTACAAAAATCAGGGCCAGATTAAGTCTGCCAGCAGTATGGAGCAGTTATTTATGATGGGGCTCCCCACCCAACAAACACAGGATGCTCCACGAAAATGCTTCTAGGCATAGTACAACCTATTATAAACTGTGTCCCTCAAAATAGAAGGCAGAGTTCTTGAGATATTAGAAACAAAGTCTACTAAGTTAAACATTAAAAGGAGTGACTTACATTTGATGTCCATCATTCTTTGCTCTGTTCCCATAGATGGTGGGTGGCATGTAGTGAGTGTAGGTTCGTCTTTGCTAAGTGCTAAAAAGAACTGCAGATAACATTACACTCATTGCTGGCTGGGCCGGTTGCTCTCATGAAACATAAGCATGATTAAACCAGGTGTCTTAAAAAGAACACGCTATGCTGGAGGTAACCGAGACACCAGTGACCAAATGTAAAATTTACATTATATATAAAATATGTGTAATTAAAGATGTTTTCTCATCTCATACATATCCACAGGATAGCACAGCGAGCTACACTGTTTTCTTAACTCAGGAGTCTTATACATTATATCATACATTTATGGGATATCCACAGGATAGCTTGCTATGCAATTTGGTTAACCCAATTGACCTCTATTGGAGTTATGCAAACAGCTGAAAACAGCCTGCTTGGCTATTTCTGTACCTCCCGTCCACTTTAGAAGACATGACAGGTGTCAGGAGACCTGCATTCTCGAGATAGGTGCAGGTCCCAGAAGTGATTCCTGCATCTATCGGACATTTATAGCATATCATGTGGAATTGCCATGAATTTATTAGATTCAAAAACCCATTTAATTACTGCAATATTTCTAATAAGCAAATAACAGTGAGGTTCTTGCCACACAGTTTAATCAAATTTGATCAAATTGTGTGAGCCCACCTGCCATGACAAGGCAACCTCATTCAGATGGGTACAAGAAACGGCAGGTGCAGCAGTGATTACCAGTGCTTGCCTGACTAGAAAAAAAAAATTCTTGAAGGAAATGCTGTACAAACTTTCCTAATAGCAAAAGATTCTTGTTTTAAAGAAGCTTTTTAATATGTTGCAATTTTTTGTAAGAAGATTTAATATTAAATAGAATGTCTATGAGAGCCATCTTCAACCTGACGATGAGTGAGGCTCACAGCCGAAGGTGCAAAGCGCTCAGCTGAGTATACCTGCGCCTTCGTTTCAGCAACGGTGTGGGTCTCAGTACCCGGATCCACACCGATCCAAACTTTTGATTTGTCTCTATGACATATCAAAAGTTTGATGAAAGTGTAGTTACTCTTTAAAGTATTGACAGTTATTAAGTCAAAATGTGGTTCCAGAAAATAGGAGGAACTGAAACACCTAATTGGAAGCTAACATCTATATACTTATATAACCAAGAGGCTTTGCATTATTCAAAACCTGCTGAAGCAAATAGATAGTGGGTAGGAGTGAGATGGAAAATGTATTGTTAATTGGATCCATCTAACACCTTTTTTAGAAAAAAAAAAAAGTTGGAAATGGCATGACAACATTGCTCAGTTGACTTCTGCCAAGCTGCATTTCTCCCTCCCAATTCCACCCAGCGCCAACCAAAGTAAGTATGGTGTCACACTGTTTTTTTGTGACAGTTCTTGATGCAGTTATTTAAACCAAATACAGAAGTGGGTACAAAAGAGAGGAGAAAATATCAGTCTTTTCTTTATACTTTTCCTTTTTTCAGGAATCAGTCCTTGAGTTTGGCACAAAAAAAAAAAAAAAGAAAACGCATAAAAAACTGCCACCCCCCAAAAAAAAATACTTATGAAAATAAAAAAAAACATCTTCTCTGCTCACAAAATAACTTTCACGTTTTCTGTGCTGCAAAGCCTGAAATTATATCTTCATAATTCATTTTCTGAAGGAGGTTTCTTTCAATGCTCAATAGACACAGAGCATTCAATCGTTGATCTGTCATTGATGAACGTATATCATTACTTTGGACATTTTTGAAAATGCCCGTTCTGCACTACAATTTGCTACCGGAATGGTAAAATAAATGCGGAAAGCAATCTCAACATTGTAATTTGTTATTGCGGATTATTTTAAGGCATTCCAGTGCTAGTGGAGTTTCATTACTTTGAATACATTTTGAGTACTGCAACATTTCGTCTGGTAAGGATTTTTCTAAATTATCACAATATGATTCACATAACATTTTTGCTGCTTGAAGATCTGAAATATGTAAAAAATCCAAATATTCTGTCAATTTTCTTATACTCTTGTTGGCGGCTCTTAAGGCAGGTATCGAGGAGATGAACAATGGGTATAAAGTTTCTACATAAAATTTTGTTAGGCCATGTAGTGTTATTTGGTGGTCACTCCTTTCACAAGGTAGCTTGCACTTATGTGGCCTTGATTTTTCATTCTTGTACTGTTGGTCGATAGAAGGTGAAAGGCTATGTATGCTGGTTGTTACGATCTGTGGGTCTGTGGACCCACTAGGCCGTACCACCGTAGCGGGATAGCAGCTGGCCAACAGGATACCTAGTCAATGTCTATACACCGTGTTCCAAATTATTATGCACATTGGATTTAAGTGTCATAAACATTTAATTATTAGTTTTTCAATTAAACTCATGGATGGTATTGTGTCTTAGGGCTCTTTGGATCATTGTAATCAATCTCAGACACCGGTGATAATTAGTTTGCCAGGTGTGCATAAACCAAAGGAAAACTACTTAAGAAGGACGTTCCACATTATTAAGCAGGCCACAGGTTTCAAGCAATATGGGAAAGAAAAAGGATCTCTCTGCTGCCGAAAAGCGTGAAATAGTGCAATACCTTGGACAAGGTATGAAAACATTGGATATTTCAAGAAAACTTAGGCATGATCATCATACTGTGAATAGATTTGTGGCTGATTCAGAGCACAGACGGGTTTGTTCAGATAAAGGCATAATGAGGAAGGTTTCTGCCAGACAAATTAATAGGATTAGGAGAGCAGCTGCTAAAATGCCATTGCAAAGCAGCAAACAAGTATTAGAAGCCGCTGGTGCCTCTGGAGTCCCGCGAACATCAAGGTGTAGGATCCTCCAGACGCTTGCAAGTGTGCATAAAGCTATTATTTGGCCACCCCTAAACAATGCTCACAAGCAGAAACGGTTGCAGTGGGCTCAGAAATACATGAAGACTAATTTTCAAACCGTGTTGTTTACTGATGAGTGCTGTGCAACCCTGGATGGTCCAGATAGATGGAGTAGTGGATGGTTGGTGAATGACCACCATATCTCAACAAGGCTGCGACGTCAGCAAGGAGGTGGTGGAGTCATGTTTTGGGCTGGAATCATGCGGAGAGAGCTGGTAGGCCCCTTTAGGGTCCCTGACGGTGTGAAATGACCTCTGCAAAGTATGTAGAGTTTATGACTGACCGCTTTCTTCTGGTACAAAAAAAAGAACCGTGCCTTCCGTAGCAAAATTATCTTCATGCATGACAATGCACCATCTCATGCTGCAAAGAATACCTCTGTGTCATTGGCTATGGGCATAAAAGGAGAAACTCATGGTGTGGCCCCCATGTTCCCCTGACCTCAACCCTATTGCGAACCTTTGGAGCATCCTCAAGCAAAATATCTATGAGGGTCGGAGGCAGTTCACATCAAAACAGAAGCTCTGGGAGGCTATTCTGACATCCTGCAAAGATATTCAAGCAGAAACTGTCCAAATACTCACAAATTCAATGGATGCAAGAATTGTGCAGGTGATATCAAAGAAGGGGTCCTATGTTAACATGTAACTTGGCCTGTTAAGTTTTTTTTGATTGAAAGAGCTTTTGATTTCTGTAAATATGACTTCCTGATGCTGCAAATTCAACAAATTACCATTTTAGTTCTCTTTACAACCTTTAAAATGTTTTGATCTCTGTTGTGCATAATAATTTGAAACAGTGCATTTTCGAGTTTTTTACTTCTAAAAGAAAATCTGTTATCTTTAGGAGATTTGTTCAATAAAATTCGCATTATACTCCAACGGTTGATGGCTTGAAGATTATACTGACTGTCATTCGCATCGACTATTTAGGAAAATCAGCGAAAAATAACATTTGCATAATAATTTGGAATGCGGTGTATTCATTGCTTTTGAAATACATAAATAAAGATATACTTAAATTAAACACAATCAAACAAATGCTTTATTATAACAAAAATAACGATTAAAAATAAACACAGAACAAATGGTGCTCAATTAGTGTGAACGGACGGAAAATCACCACTACCAGAAATATGACACGTTCAGGCTAATCATTGTTCTGCATGTGGACATCTGCTTGTTTGTTCAGAATCTTTCATATATATTCTCCTCATTGAATTTTGTCCCATTACACAAGCTTTTTTATAACAATTTTAAATTTTTTTGTGACTGTTGTTGCTGTTCTGTACATTTTAAAAAAAAAGTATGTGGCGCAAACACCCTGACAGTATGCCAAAAAGACACTCTTTTGGCATACATTGGGTAAATGGGCCCTTTTGGATGCGTTCAGGAGATGCACTGAACATAAAGTAAAAACGCTTTTTGAACATTATTATGCTTCTCTGTTTAGGCCTATGAGTGCATGATGCTATGTATGGGCTGTGGGTCTGGTTGGGTCATTTACATCTTGAATTCTTGATTAACACATGGAAACCCAATGCAGGTATTTATATATCTTCTACATTACAAAGAGCGAAGTGAAGAATGAGAAAAGCAAGCAGGCAATTAAGATATATTCATAAAGATGATAGATTTTATATTTGTTCGCTTAAGGCCTTATTTACACGAGTGTATTTCACATCCGTGATACGCACGTGAAAATCACGCACGTCGCACGGACCTATGCAAGTCAATGGGGCCATCCAGACATTCCGTGTTTTTCACACAGCGTGTCCGCTGCATGAAACTCACTGCATGTCCTATCCTTGAGCATTTTTAGCGCATCACGCACCCATTGAAGTCAATGGGTGCGTGAAAATCACGGACAGCACACGGACGCACATCCGTGTGCTGTGCGTTATTCGCCTAAACAGTTGCTCAAGAAATTATGGGAAAAAGAAAACCACCTCCTTCATTTCATTTTGTAAACGTCAAAACCGCGTGACATAAGGATGGCATACACGCGAAAGTAACGCAGACGCGCACCAAACACTGATGACACACAGAACTGCAACGCGCGCAAAACGCTGCATTTTTTACGCGTGCAAAACGCACACGTTCGTGTAAATAAGGCCTTATAGTAGGGTTTTAAAACTGAAGAAGCTATGTAATATCGCTTCCTAGTCAGTGGGGGTCTGACTGCTGGGACTCCCACCGATCCTCAGAATGAAGGAGCTGCAGCTAGTTAGACCCAGCAACTTCTTCAGTTTTTACCCGCTCAGCGATGCTTTTGTCCACCTTCACTCTAAGGGTATGTTCACACGGCTTATTGTCGGCTGTTTTTTGGGCCGTAAACAGCTGAAAAATCAAAAGCAGAATGCCTCCAAACATCTGCCCATTGATATCAATGGGAAAAATCGTGTTGTGTTCCGACGGGCCATTTTTTTACGCGGCTATTTTTAAAAACAGCCACGTAAAAAAACGCCAGCGAAAAAGAAGTGCATGTTACTTCTTGTGCCGTTTTTCATTGACTGTATAGAAAAACAGCTCCAAAAATGGACGTAAAAAACGCCGCAAAAAACGCGAGTTGCTAAAAAAAAATGCTGAAGATCAGGAGCTGTTTTCCCTTGAAAACAGCTCTGTGTTTTCAGACGTTTTTTTAGTAAGCGTGTGAACATACCCTAAGACTTTTGAAGGGAAAACAGCTCCTGATTTTCAGCCTTTTATTTAGCAACTCTCGTTGTTCGCAGCGTTTTTTACGGCCGTTTTTGGAGCTGTTTTTCTATGTAGTCAATGAAAAACAGCTCCAAAAATGGCTCAAGAAGTGAAATGCACCTCTACTTCGCGGCCGATTTTTTTAAAAATGGCCACGTAAAAAAACGACCTGTCGGAACAGAATGCCGTTTTCCCCAATGGGCAGATGTTTGGAGACGTACTGCTTCCGATTTTGCAGCCGTTTTTCGGCCATATACGGCCTGAAAAATGGACGAAAATAAGCTGTGTGAACATACCCTGGGGCTGTGTTGCCGTTCCCAGCTCAGCCATTGAAAGAAACCCAAGATATGCAGAGAAAGCTTCTGCCCCTTCATTTTCCTAAGGTCGGATTCACACGAGCGTGTGCGTTTTGCGCGCGCAAAAAACGCACCGTTTTGCGCGCGCAAAAGGTACATAACAGCTTCGTGTGTCAGCAGCGTATAATGCGTGTCTGCAGGATTTTCGCACAGCCGCCATCATTAGGACACTCTGTATGTTTGTAGCACGTGGTGCTTTTCTGTTTTCATTCATAGATCTTACTGTTGTTGCGCGAATCACGTGCGTCACACGGAAGTGCTTCTGTGTGCTGCGTGTGATTTTCACGCACCCATTGACTTCAATGGGTGCGTGATGCGCGAGAAATGCACAAATATAGGACATGTCGTGAGTTTTACGCAGCGGACACACGCTGCGTAAAAATCACTGACTGTCTGAACGGCCCCATTGACTAACATAGGTCCGTGCGAGGCGCGTGAAAATCACACACGTTGCACGGACGTATATCACGTTCATCTGAATAAGCCCTAAATGAAATGGGTCCCAGAGGTCGGACCCTCAGAGATTTTGAAGTCTTGGCAAACTCTAGAAAAATGTTATCACTTCTTAAAATGGGTATACCCCTTTCAGTGGCGGATTAAGTAGACCATGGGCCCTGGGCTGTTACCCAAACTTCGGCCCCCCTTCCTCACCGCCGCCCTGCCGCACCGTAACTATTTTTAACACTACTTTTTTGGGCAAGCATTAACAGTGTTACGATTTCCCTTGTCACAGGGCTGTGTCCCTACATACTGACAGTATCACACTGTGCTAGGACACATCCTCCTGACAAGGGGAATTGTCTATCAGTCCTGGACTGCAGAAAGACTTTTTGTGAAATACAAGGATTTCCTATAATAAACATGTCAGGAGAGGTAACAGATTGTCTATAAATCTAGTGACTCACAGGTGACGACGTAGTTTTTTTCCACTTCTCCATCCAGTCCAGACTTCATGACTACTTTTCCCGGCCATGACCCATTTCTGCAGAATTTGCCACTCAGATGTCTTTGGCTCCTCACTTTTCCAACATTTCCACACCTATAAACAAAGATAATATTATCATGGTGCCACACACTGTGCCCCTAAATATAATAGCACCAAACACTGCGCCCCTGAATAAAATAGTACAAACACTGTGCCCCTAAATATTATAGCACCATAGACTGCGCCCCTGAATATAATTGTGTCAAACACTGTAGATAGCACCACACACAGCCCCCTGTAAATAGCGCTATACAGTCCTCCCCCTCTGTAAATAGCGTCACATAGCCCTCCCCCTCTTGTATATAGTGCTACACAGCAATCCCCCTTAGATATAGTGATACACAGCGCTCCCTTCTATATAGTGCTATACAACAATCCCTCCTTGTATATTGTGCTACACAGCGTCTCCCCCCTTGGACCTGCAGCTCTTGTAATTGCTCAGTATAATGTCCCCCGTAGCTGCCCCCACAGTATATTGCCACCCATAGCTGCCCCCACAGTATAATTCCCTTCATAGCTGCCTCTACACAGTATAATGCCCCATAGATGTGACACAGTATAATGCCCCCATAGCTGCTACACAGTATAATGCCCTTCATAGCTGCCTCTACACAGTATAATGCCCCCATAGCTGCAACACAGTATAATGCCTCCATAGCTGCGACACAGTATAATGCCTCCATAGCTGCGACACAGTATAATGCCTCCTTAGCTGCGACACAGTATAATGCCTCCATAGCTGCGACACAGTATAATGCCCCTATAGCTGCGACACAGTATAATGCCTCCATAGCTGCGACACAGTATAATGCCTCCATAGATGTGACACCGTATAATGCCCCATAGCTGTGACACAGTATAATGCCTCCATAGCTGTGACACAGTATAATGCCTCCATAGCTGCGACACCGTATAATGCCTCCATAGATGTGACACCGTATAATGGCTCCATAGCTGCGACACAGTATAATGCCTCCATAGATGTGACACCGTATAATGCCTCCATAGATGTGACACAGTAAAATGCCCCATAGAGGTGATACAGTAAAATGCCCCATAGAGGTGATACAGTATAATGCCCCATAGCTGACACAGTATAATGCCCCCATAGCTGACACAGCATAATGCCCCATAGCTGACACAGCATAATGCCCCATAGCTGACACAGTATAATGCCCCATAGCTGACACAGCATAATGCCCCATAGCTGACACAGCATAATGCCCCATAGCTGACACAGCATAATGCCCCATAGCTGACACAGTATAATGCCTCCATAGAGGTGACACAGTATAATGCCCCATAGCTGACACAGTATAATGCCCCATAGCTGACACAGCATAATGCCCCATAGCTGACACAGCATAATGCCCCATAGCTGACACAGCATAATGCCCCATAGCTGACACAGTATAATGCCCCATAGCTGACACAGCATAATGCCCCATAGCTCACACAGTATAATGCCCCATAGAGGTGACACAGTATAATGCCCCATAGCTGACACAGCATAATGCCCCATAGCTGACACAGCATAATGACCCATAGCTGACACAGCATAATGCCCCATAGCTGACACAGCATAATGCCCCATATGTACGTACCTAATAAAAAAATAAAACATAATTACTTACCTATCCCGGTTCCCACGACGGTGGGGGATGCGATGCTTCTCCTCCTCTGCACTGTGCTGTGAGTGACTCCGTGCAGACAGGCGCGATGACGTCACTACATCGCGCCTGCCTGCACCGAGCCGCTCACGGCAGAGTGAATGCTGGAGCGAGGCTCCAGCATTCAACCCAACTGAATCTGCGTCCTGCGGATGCAGATTCAGTTGGAAGCGGGCAGCGCGGCAGCGCTGCATAGTTTTTAAATTTTGTGTGCGGTTCGGGCCGCGATGGGCCCCCTGGCAGCCTCGGGCCCCGATGGGCCCCCTGGCAGCCTCGGGCCCCGGGCGACCGCCCGAAACGCCCATATTATAATCCGCCATTGACCCCTTTTAAGGATCAATCACACCCTAACGGCTATGGATGCTTTTGTACAGAATTTTTTTTTTTTTGCATATTTGCTTCCTAACACAGCAAATCAGAGTGTTGAGTGGGGGAAACAACCAAATCTTTAGGGAGGGCAGATCATTCAGGCTGAACTGTATCAGCGTGTAGATAGGAAGAAAACCACACACAAGGCATTTTTCAGGTAGGAGGTTATGAACCCAACAAGCTGTGTATGAGGCCGGATTCACACGAGCGTGTGCGTTTTGCGCACGCAAAAAAACGCGCCGTTTTGCTTGCGCAAACGGCACTTAACAGCTCCGTGTGTCAGCCCCATATGACGCGCGGCTGCGTGATGTTCGCGCAGCCGACATCATTATGACACTCCGTCTGGATGTTTTTAAACAGGAAAGCACGTTTTCGTGCTTTTCTGTTTTCATTCATAGTTTGACAGCTGTTGCGCGAATCACGCTCGTCCCACGGAAGTGCTTCAGTGTGGCATGCGTGATTTTCACGCACCCATTTACTTCAATGGGTGCGTGATGCGCGAACAATGCACAAATATAGGACACGTCGTGAGTTTTTCGCAACGGACTCACGTTGCGCAAAAATCACGGACTGTCTGCACTGCCACATAGACTAACATAGGTCTGTACGACACGCGTATTAAACGTTCTTCTAAACAAGTCCTAAGTGTAAAGAGAAAAGAGCACCCCTGGCAACTGTACAGAGGTAGGGATTGAACCCTCCTCGGCATCAGTGTCTTTCAGCATTAGAAAGTGTAATGCCTGATGTCGCTGAATGTCGGCATTCCCCACTTACCGGAAGTCGCGACCACAGGCCTCTCAGTACTTGCTGCCGTCTCCTCCTGCAGAGAGCCGTCACACACTGCCAGGGCCGCCATCAGGAATTTCAGGGCCCCCTACAGCTAAATTTCCTGGGCCCCCCTACCGTGGCACCGCCTGTTAACGGTACTCCGTCCAGCACTATATCATGGTACCCAGGGCCGCCATCAGGGGGGTATTAGGGGTACTGATGTGAAAGGCCCGGCCAAACCTAATTGAAAGGGGGGCCCGGCAAACTGCCGCGACTTGCCTTTGTTAGAAAAAAAACAGGCCCCTGCAATGGGGCCTGTTATTTTCACCAAAAGAATGTCATGAGCTGTGGGCCCCCCTTTTAATTAGGTTTGGTCGGGCCTCTCACATCAGTACCCCTAATACCCCCCCTGATGGCGGCCCTGGGTAGCATGGGGGTCGTCATGAGGGCCGTCAAACACTGCCGCCCGTGCGACCGATCGCACGCACCCAAAAACTCCTGCGCATGCGCACCGGCGACCGAATTTTGAGGCAGATTTTGACCTGCCCACACTATCTTGCCGCGTTTTTTTGCTGCGTTTTTTGCCCGCGGCGATTGAGGACAGCAGACAAAAAAACGCAGCGATAAATGCATTTTCTGCCTCCCATTGATTTAGATGGGAGGTCAGAGGCAGAACCGTGGCAAGAAAGGACGTGCTGCTTTTTCTTTTTTCCGCGACTGGCTCCCATTGATTTCAGATTAAATCAATGGGAGGCGGTTTTGGAAGTTGTTTGGTGCTGATTCTGACGCAGTGTCCGAGTCAATATCAAGGCCCAAAAACTCTGTGAACTGGGCCTTATTGTTAGGGCTTATTCAGACGAACGTGTAATACATCCGTGCAACGCGCGTGATTTTCACGCGCCTCGCACGGACCTATGTTACTCTATGGGGCCGTGCAGACTGTCCGTGATTTTCACGCAGCGTGAGTCCGCTGCGTAAAACTCACGACATGTCCGATATTTGTGCATTGTTCGCGCATCACGCACCCATTGAAGTCAATGGGTGCGTGAAAATCACGCCCAGCACTTCCGCAGCAGTATAAGCTATAAATGAAAACAGAAAAGCACCACGTGCTACAAACATACAAACAGAGTGTCATAATGATGGCGGCTGCGCGAAAATCACGCAGCCACGCATCATACGCTGCTGACACACGGAGCTGTTATGGACCTTTTGCATGCGCAAAACGCCACGTTTTTGCGTGCGCAAAAAGCACACGCTCGTGTAAATCCGGCCTTCGGGTAGGAACACACTAGGCATGAACACTGCGGATTTTATGCAACACATTTTATTGTGGAGAATCCGCAGCGTATCACAGTCGCAGCAGAGTGGGTGAGGTTTGAACAAATCTCATCCACACGCTGCAAAAAAAATGGACCTGCAGTGTGACTTTTTAAGCCGCAGCATGTCAATTTATTCTGCAGAATCGCTGCTCCTCTTTTGCGGAAATGCTGCGGTTCTGCCGCAAAAATCACACGAGAAAAAAAAAAAGGCACTTTTTTAAATTTATAAAAAAGTTTAGACTTGCCCCGGCCGTAGTCCTGGTGACGCGATCCTCTATTCTCAGCGCAGCTCGGCCTCCTGTCATGACGTTTCATCCCATGTGACTGCTGCAGCGGTCACATGGTCTACAGCGTCATCCCAGGAGGCGGGGCTACGTTCAGAAGAGAGAGATGCGTCACCTAAACTACGGCCGGGGCAAGTTTAAACTTTTTTTTCCCTGCAGGATTCCCACAGCGGACATGCCTCACGAAACCTGCGCCACTATTTGGTGCGATTTTGCTGGCAGAATTCCCTGCGGCTACCGGGGCGGATAAGCTGTGTAGTTTTACTCAGCATATCCGCCTAGTGTGTCCCTTATGATGTCGCTCCAGAAGCTGCTGCCTGTCTCTAAATAGGCAGTTGGTCCAGTAGAATTTGGAATTATTTTTTTTTGTGAACCAGCTTAAAAAAATACAAAACTTTTGTGTTAGGGCCTGATCACATCACCGTTCGCTTCCGCTCCGGGGTTCCGTCTGGTGAACCCCGCAACGGAAAGTGAAAGTGACAGCACAGCTTCCGTTTCCGTCACCATTAGCGCAGTCGACTGCGCTATTGATTCCGTCAGAAAACCAGCCGGAATGGTGACAAACGGAAACCATTAGCGATGTTTCCGTCACCATTGAGATCAATGGTGACTGAAACGGAAGCTGTGCTGTCACTTTCACTTTCCGTTGCGGGGTTCACCCGACAGAAACCTCAGACGGAACCCCGGAGCGGAGGCGAACGGTGATGTGAACAGGCCCTAACACAAAAGTTTTGTATTTTTTTAAGCTGGTTCACAAAAAAAAATAATTCCAAATTCTACTGGACCAACTGCCTATTTAGAGGCTTCGTTCGCGGGTGCGCGCTTCCGTGCTTTCGCGGGTGCGCGGGCGGTCTTGAGTGCGGGCTTTCGTGGGTGCGTGCTCGCGGACGCTCGTGAGTGCGCACGCGCGGGAGGTTCCTTGTGCGCGCGCGGGAGGTTCCTTGTGCGCGCGGGCGGTTCTACGGCCCCCATGACGAGAGGGGGGCCCGCAGCTCACGACATTCTGTGGTGAAAAAAACGGGCCCCATTGCAGGGGCCTGTTTTTTTCTACCAATGGCAAGTCGCGGCAGTTGCCGGGCCCCCCTTTCAATTAGGTTTGGCCGGGCCCCTCACACCAGTACCCCTAATACCCCCCTGATGGCGGCCCTGCACACTGCTCTCTCCTCCTGCTGTTGCTCTTAGGGTATGTTCACGCGGCAGCGTCCGTAACGGCCGAAATTACGGGGCTGTTTCCAAGAGAAAACAGCCCCGTCATTTCAGCCGTAACGGCATGTGCAGGCGCTTGAACGCTGCGTCCATTATGGACGTAACTGGAGCTGGTTTTCCATGGAGTCCATGGAAAACGGCTCCATTTACGTCTGAAGAAGTGACATGACACTTCTTTGGCGCGGGCGTCTATTTACGCGCCGTCTTTTGACAGCGACGTGTAAATATACGCCTCGTGTGAACAGACAAACATCAGCCCATTGCTTTCAATGGGCAGATGTTTGTCAACGCTTTCAAGCCGTATTTTCGGACGTAATTCCAGGTGTAAAACACCCAAATTACGTCCGTAAATAAGGCGTGTGAACATACCCTTAGGGTATGTTCACATGACCTCTTTTCAGACGTAATGGAGGCATTTTACGCCTCGAATTACGCCTGAAAAGACGGCTCCCAAACGTTGGCAAACATCTGCCCATTGCTTGCAATGGGTCTTACGATGTTCTGTGCAGACGAGCTGTCATTTTACGCGTCGCTGTCAAAATACGGCACGTAAAATGACGGCTCGTCAAAAGAAGTGCAGGACACTTCTTGGGACGTTTTTGGAGCCGTTTTCTCATAGACTATTGAAAACAGCTCCAAAAACGGCAGAAAAAACGCAGCAAAAACGCAGCGAAAAACGAGAGTTGCTCAAAAAAAACGTCTGAAAATCAGGAGCTGTTTTCCCTTGAAAACAGCTCCGTATTTTCAGATGTATTTTGTTAATCGTGTGAACATACCCTTAGGTTGCGTGTGCATGCTCATCCCCGTTTATAAAGGGCCAGCAAGCACACGAGCAACTTAGTCCCTGTCCAATCCCAGCATACCTGGGACTTTAAGAAGGACTCTGCCTACTTCCACCTTGCCTGAACAATGTTGTGTCTTCCCTACGTTTGTCTTGCAAAAGGTTCCTTAGCTGTATCCTGTTTCCCATGTCCATACTTACATAGTTCGTACGGTTGAAAAAAGACACATGTCCATCAAGTTCAACCAAGGGATGGAAAAGGGAAGGTAAAAATTTCTACACATATGGCCTGATTCACACGAGCGCTGCGCATCTCGGACATGAAAAACTGCAGTTTTTCACGTCCGAGGTGCATCCGTGCTCAGCGCTGCGGGACGCGATGTCACGCATCCCCTATAGTTGAGAGTCTATGGAGGGATGCGTGATGCGCGGAAAGAACGGACATGTCCTATTTTCGCACGGACCCTTCACACGGTCCGTTGAACGGCTGTGTGAACGGCCACATTGAATTACATAGGTCCGTGGGACGGCCGCTGTTTCTACGGCTGTCCCACGGACGTTAAACACGTTCGTGTAAATAAGGCCTAAGAGCTTATATTTTTTTGTTCTAGGAAATTATCTAAGCCTTTTTTAAAGCCATCTACTGTCCCTGCTGTGACCAGCTCCTGCGGTGACTATTCCATAGATTCACAGTTCTCACAGTAAAGAAGGCTTGTCGCCTCTGCAGGTTGAACCTTTTTTTTCCAGACGGAGGGAGTGCCCCCTTGTTTTTTGAGGGGGTTTTACATGGAACAGGATTTCACCATATTTTTTGTATGTGCTATTTATATATATTGACATTGCATGCTGTTATTTAGTTTATGATTTACAAGTACACCCAGATCCTTCTCAACAAGTGACTCCCCCAGTGTAGCTCCCCCTAGGACATATGATGCTTGCAGGTTGTTGGTACCCAGATGCATAACTTTACATTTATCTACATTAAACCTCATTTGCCAAGTGGACGCCCAAACACTTAATTTGTTTAAATCTGCTTGCAATTCACGACCATCTTCCATAGACTGAACATTATATTACATAGCATGGTGTCATCTGCAAAAATAGAAATAGTGCTATTAATACCATCCTCTATATCATTAATACCATCCTCTATATCATCACTTAATAAATAAGTTGAATAGTAGTGGTCCCAGCACTGAACCCTGGGGTACACCACTTATAACCGGGGACCATTCAGAGTAGGAATCATTGACTCTGGATACGGTCCTTGAGCCAATTCTCAATCCAATTACAAACTATACTGTCTAAACCTATAGTCCTTAATTTACCCATTAGACGGCTATGAGGGACAGTGTCAAATGCCTTTGCAAAGTCCAAAAACACTATATCCACAGCGGCCCTCTGTCTAGGCTTCTGCTCACCTCTTCATAAAAACAGATCAGGTTGGTTTGACAACATCTGTCCTTAGTAAAACCGTGCTGGCTGTTACCTCTAGTACTATTTTTTGTCACATAATCCTGTATATAGTCCCTCAATAGCCCCTCAAACATTTTCCCCACAATGGATGTTAAGCTTACTGGTCTATAATTACCCGGGGAAGACCTAGACCCCTTTTTGAAAATAGGCACCACATTTGCTCTGCAGCAGTCCCTTGGCACTATACCAGTCACTAGAGAATCTCTAAATATTATGAAGATGGGGACTGAAATAACTGAACTAAGCTCTTTAAGAACTCTAGGGTGTAACCCATCTGGTCCTGGGGCCTTGTGTACATTTAATTAATTTAACTTAGCTTTGACCATATCTACATTCAGCCAATTCAGTATATCAACTGATATATTAACAGCACTAGCACCGGCTACATCAGCTGCTCTTTCTTCTGTTGTATATACAGAGCTAAAGAACCCATTTAGTAACTCTGCCTTCTCTTGATCCCCTGTGACCAACTCCCCATTACCACTATCTAGGGTTCCTACATGTTCAGACCTTGGCTTTTTTGCATTTGTATACTTGAAGAATTTTTGGGATTTGTTTTACTATCCTTGGCCACCTGCCTTTCATTTTGTATTTTTGCTGATTTTATTACTTTTTTACAAATTTTATTTAGCTCTTTATAATTTAAAAAGGCTGCAGATGTACCCTCAGATTTGTATTTTTCAAATGCCCTTTTATTGTCATGTATTGCCATTTTTACAGAAGGTGTAAGCCATGTGGGGTTTAATTTTAGTCGTTTATAGTTGTTACCTATAGGAATAAATTTTGCACTATAATTACCCAAAGTAGATTTGAAAATCTCCCATTTATCATTTGTACCATTATTTGACATTAGTTCTTCCCAGTCTATATCCTGAATTGCAGCCCTCATCCTGGGGAAATTGGCCTTCTTAAAATTAAATGCTTTTGCCCTCCCAGGCTGTGTTCGTTTTTTACAGTATAGGTAAAATATAACTATATTATGATCACTGTTACCGAGGTTTTCACGAACATTGACATTCCCAACAAGCTCTGCATTATTAGAAATGACCAGATCCAACAGAGCTTCCAGTATCTGTGTTCTGTTCTAGTGCCTAAGTCGAGTGTCCAAGACGACTTCACCATCTGTGTCCGGTGCCTGTGCCAAGCCAAGTGTCCAAGACAACTTCACCATCTGAGTCCGGTGTCCTAGCCAAACTTTATTATCCTGAACAGGCCTGCTTCCCCCTGACTGTCTGGCATATACCCACTTCTGACCTTCCAGGTACTTTATTATTATTGACTCTCACAGGCTCTGTTGATCAGCAGCTGCTCCGTTATGACAGAGTGGTCCAGTGGGTTCACATGCCTGTAAGTTGTTACAGAAGGAGATATCCTCTGTAGAACTAGGAAGCAGAATGAAGCTGCTTTGGTACATGAGACATAGACATAGAGTCCCCAAACTTACATGCAGCATGTATTTGGGTTCCATCAAGCTGGTATTTTGTCGATATACCTTCTTTTTAGGTTTGGATTAGCATAGTAGAATTTTTAAAGTCAAGCCGTGCCTCTATCCCCACCAATTCCTGTCCTTGCACGCCTATTTCTGCCCAGTCTAGTGTCTCTCTGCAGGAATTCAGCATTAAAACAGCACAGCAGCCTCTTCATTTTTAGGATTGAAGGCATAAGTAAGAAAAAAATTGTGCATGTTCTATCAGACGGCGTATGTACAGAGATATTCTTAGTATTGCGCTAGTACACGAAACTTGTACGGCTCTGTCCTAAGAAGCCCTAGCTCGATCTAATATTTAAATTAGTCACCATGATCATCATATAATAATATACATTATTATATGATTTTTATTACATGAGGTTCACAGTAACTAATATAAATCTTAATATATAAATAAATATATAATGAACATAAATCTGCACTCTATATACAGAGACCATATAATACCTTCACACCAATAGCGTAAATTACAACCACAAAGACTAATACAACCAATAATATCACCATACAGTGACTATATACTGGTCACATACCAGTTCTACACTGGCGCACTGCAAAGTATAATCATGCTTTGAATACAGTGCAATGAATATGCAGGAACCCAGATTAAGGGGGGAAGGGACACAGACGAGTGAAAAATGTAAGGAGTAGTCACGGTGGCTAGTCCCATATCCCAAGGCTCCATGGGTTGAACAGTTGTAAATTATATATTTATAAACTATGGTCTCTCTCTGGAGAAAAAGGGATACTACTCGGTGTAAACGGTGAAACTTTACTACAGTCTTGGTTCAGACAAAATATATAGGCATATATATGAAAGGTTTACAGTCCAGTACAAACATGAGTAATCTGAGTATTATTAATAATACTAAAGACTTGGTCACAGTTCCTTTCCATGGCAGCTCAGTCCAATATAATTACTTCTGCTAAAGAGGGCCTTCTCAGCTTGGCTCACTGAGGTGAATATATATATCTTCACATGAGGGTTACTCACTATTTGATACGGCACAACTCTGGGGACCAAATGAACGCAAATGAACGTGACGTGAAACTCACAATGCACCCACTCCGGCAAAACCAATAAAAGAGTGCGGTGAAGCAGAAGGGTCCTTGCACAGCTCTCTCCCTTCTGTCTGAATATTGACTTTTCCTTTTGAAGCAGGATAACCTTTATGCCTTATTACCGTAGACCGGATAAAGGTATCGTTCCTGGATGTTGAAGAACATAGGAACTGGGCTTGAGGCCTATCTTAGTTATTCTCTGAGGAGATGCTCAGGTGGAACAGCCCTCCTCTGGCTATGCCAGGTTGGATCTCTCAAGTTCACCGCGAGGGGGTGGCAGTTTAAGCCAGGAGACTTCTCCCTCAGAAGGTTCCAGAAGCTTCAACTTGAAGCCCCTCTGAGAGAGTGTCATGTGACCATCGGAGCCAAAAACGGAGCCATTCACTTTCATTGAACACTGACACCTTTCCGTAGTACTACGGAAGGGTGTCAGTGCCGTGGAAATGTTCCGGGAATTATGGAACATGTCCGTTCTATCGCATTTTGCGGGCCGTGCTCCCATACTTTGTATGGGAGCACGGCCCGAAAATGCGTCTGTCAGTCAGCGGCCGGCCGTGCCCGCAATCGCGTGCCGTGATTGCGGGCACGGTCGTGTGCATGGGGCCTTATACATTACATAGACATAAAATCGACCAGTAGATGGCAGCAAAGGACAGCTATGAAACCCCTAGACCAGGGGTCTCAAACTCGGCTGGGTAAGTGGGCCGCATATAGAAAAAATGAGAAGTTGACGGGCCGCATTACTTTCAAATTTGATACAATACAAAATTATTATTAATCAATTAGTTATTTGAACTACAATAACACTATATTACTATAATAATAATAATAATAATAATAATAATAATAATACTATATTACTATAATAATACTACATTACTATAATAATACTACATTACTATAATAATACTACATTACTATAATACTACATTACTATAACAATACTACATTACTATAATACTACATTACTATATGTAATGGCAGGAAGGAGGTGAAGGGAAAGTGAGCCCTAATCTACCCACCGCCCTGTCCCTGCCTACTTGCAACGACCCGCCCTAGGCGACGAGGTACAACTGGGCGGCGGTCCCTACGCTGGCTAAGTGCACAGGAAGACAAACAGGGAACACGCAAGGGAAGGGGCAGTAGCCACGGAACGCCACGAGGAAACGGGGCGGCGAACGAACAGTCAGGACCAGGACGAAGTGAGTACACCCGAGCGGACACGGAGACAGAAGCAAGCCAAGCAGGTCAAGCAGAACTGCAGCAAGGCAGAAGCACGGCAGAAGCAGGCTGGAGCAAGCAGCAGTGGGGCCAGGAATCCAAAAGAATTACAAGCACTGAGGGAGAGCACAGGGCAGGTAATAAAGGGCAGGGGGCGGAGCTAACTCCGAGAGACCAGGCCGCGATAGGCTCTCCCACTCCTGAGCCTGCCACCCTGGTTGGTGGGAGAAGGTGTCAGTCGAACAGGTCTGGCCTCAGGTGTGGATTGATTAATCCCAGGAGTGTAGCTAGATGAAGTACCTGGCAGATCCCTAACAGTACTCCCCCTTTTATGAGGGGCCACCGGACCCTTACTAAGGGGACCCGGTTTAGTGGGGAAGAGGAGGTGGAACCTCCTGATCAATACCCCAGCGTGAACATCACGGGCAGGTACCCAAGTCCTCTCCTCCGGCCCGTATCCTCTCCAATGGACCAGGTACTGGAGGGAGCCCTGGACCATCCTACTGTCCATAATCTTGGCCACCTCGAATTCCACCCCCTCAGGGGTGAGAACGGGAACAGGAGGTATCCTCGAGGGGGACCAGGACGGGGAGCAGCGTTTAAGGAGGGAGGCATGGAAGACGTCATGTATGCGAAAGGATGGGGGGAGCTCCAGACGGAAGGATACAGGGTTGAGGACTTCAATGATCTTATAAGGTCCAATAAATCGGGGAGCAAACTTCCTGGACGGGACCTTAAGGCGCAAGTTCCTGGACGACAACCAGACCAAATCCCCGACGACAAACCGGGGGTTAGCAGAACGTCTACTATCCGCCTGAATCTTTTGTGCGCTCTGGGACGCCTCTAGGTTCTTCTGAACCTGGGCCCAGACAGTGCACAGTTCCCGATGAACCTCCTCTACCTCAGGATTATTGGAACAACCAGGGGAGACGGAGGAGAACCTAGGGTTAAACCCGAAATTACAGAAAAACGGGGAGACCCCTGACGAGTTACTGACCCGGTTATTCAGGGAAAATTCAGCAAGGGGAAGGAATGAGACCCAATCGAATTGACAGTCAGAGATGAAACACCTTAAATATTGTTCCAGGGATTGGTTGGTCCTTTCCGTTTGGCCATTGGTTTCGGGATGGAAGGCGGAGGAGAAGGACAGATCAATCTCCAACTTTTTACAAAAAGCTCTCCAAAATAAGGAAACAAATTGTACCCCTCTGTCAGAAACGATATTGACTGGGGCCCCATGGAGACGCAGGATGTGTTTCACAAACAAAGAAGCTAACGTCTTGGCGTTAGGTAGCTTCTTAAGGGGCACAAAGTGGCACATCTTGCTGAAGCGGTCGACTACCACCCACACCACCGACTTGCCCTGAGATGGAGGCAAATCGGTGATAAAATCCATGGAGATATGGGTCCAAGGTCTCTGGGGAATGGGCAAGGAACGTAGTAGGCCCGCAGGTCGGGACCTAGGGGTTTTGGACCTAGCGCAAACCTCACAAGCGGCGACGTAAGCCCTAACATCTTTAGGCAACCCAGGCCACCAATAGTTTCTGGTAATGAGGTGTTTGGTGCCCAGGATGCCAGGATGACCGGATAGAGCGGAGTCATGGTTTTCCCTGAGTACCCTCAGCCGGTATTGCAGGGGAACAAACAGTTTGTCCCCAGGGACGTTCCCGGGAGCTGCACCCTGATCAGCCGCGATATCAGAAGCTAAATCAGAATCCGTGGCAGAGACGATTATACCAGGGGGTAAAATACAAGCGGGATCCTTCTCGGAAGGAGGATTGGCCATGAAACTACGTGACAGAGCGTCAGCCTTAATATTCTTGGACCCAGCCCTATAGGTAACCAAGAAATTAAATCTGGTAAAGAATAGTGCCCACCGAGCTTGTCTAGGATTAAGCCTCCGGGCCGATTCTAGGAAAACCAGATTCTTGTGATCCGTAAGGACCGTTACCTGGTGTCTGGCCCCCTCCAGGAAGTGCCGCCACTCCTCAAAAGCCCATTTAATGGCTAGAAGTTTGCGGTTGCCAATATCATAGTTACTCTCCGTGGGCGAAAACTTCCTAGAGAAGTAAGCACAGGGGCGGAGATGGGTGAGGGAGCTGGTACCCTGGGACAGGACGGCCCCCACTCCCACCTCGGAAGCGTCAACCTCCACAATAAATGGCTCCTCTTGGTTGGGCTGAATCAGCACGGGGGCCGAGATAAAGCACTTCTTGAGAGTCTCAAAGGCCTGGACGGCCTCAGGGGGCCAATGGAGGACATCGGCACCCTTGCGGGTAAGGTCCGTAAGAGGCTTAGCGACGACCGAGAAGTTGGCAATAAATCTCCTGTAATAGTTGGCGAACCCTAAAAAACACTGTAACGCCTTAAGGGAGGCAGGTTGGACCCATTCCGCCACAGCTTGAACCTTGGCAGGGTCCATGCGGAATTCATGAGGAGTGAGGATTTGCCCTAAAAATGGTATCTCCTGTACCCCAAAGACACATTTTTCAGTCTTAGCAAACAGATTATTCTCCCGAAGGACCTGGAGCACCTTCCTGACATGCTCCACGTGGGAGGACCAGTCCTTGGAAAACACCAGTATGTCATCAAGGTACACAACAAGAAAATTACCCAGGTACTCTCTCAGGATTTCATTAATAAAATTCTGGAAGACAGCAGGGGCATTACACAACCCAAAGGGCATGACCAGGTATTCGAAATGACCCTCGGGTGTGTTGAACGCAGTTTTCCACTCATCCCCCTCTTTGATGCGGATAAGGTTATATGCCCCCCGTAGATCGAACTTAGAAAACCATTGGGCTCCCTGAACCTGATTAAAAAGATCCGGAATCAAAGGAAGTGGGTACTGGTTCCTTACGGTGACCTTATTCAGGTTACGATAATCAATGCACGGCCTAAGACCACCATCCTTCTTCCCCACGAAGAAGAAGCCAGCACCTACAGGAGAAGTCGAGGGGCGAATGAAACCCTTGGCTAGGCATTCTTGGATATACACCCTCATCGCTTCACGTTCAGGACATGAAAGATTAAATATCCTACCCTTAGGAAGCTTGGCACCATGCACCAAATCGATGGCGCAATCGTAATCTCTATGGGGTGGCAACACCTCGGAGGCCTCCTTAGAAAACACATCGGCGAAGTCCTGAACAAACTCAGGAAGTGTGTTTACCTCCTCCCGGGGAGAAATAGAGTTAACAGAAAGACATGACATCAGACATTCATTACCCCATTTGGTGAGATCCCCAGTATTCCAATCAAATGTGGGATTATGCAACTGCAACCAGGGAAGGCCTAAAACCAGATCAGACGATAATCCCTGCATCACCAGTACAGAGCACTGCTCCAAATGCATGGAGCCAACCAGGAGTTCAAAAACAGGAGTATGCTGAGTAAAATAACCATTAGCAAGGGGTGTTGAGTCGATTCCTACTACAGGGATAGGATAAGGTAAATCAATACAAGGCATCTTTAGAGACATAGCAAATTCCACAGACATGATATTAGCAGATGAGCCAGAATCCACGAAAGCACTGCCCGTGGCAGACCGGCCAGCAAACGAGACCTGAAAGGGAAGCAAAATTTTATTGCGTTTCACATTAACGGGAAATACCTGTGCGCCCAAGTGACCTCCCCGATGATCACTTAGGCGCGGAAGTTTTCCGGCTTCTTATTCTTGCGCCTTGGACAGGTGTTCAGTAGATGCTTGTCGTCCCCACAGTAGAAGCAGAGACCATTCATTCTGCGAAACTCCCTACGTTGTCGAGGGGACATGGAGGCCCCGAGTTGCATAGGTACCTCCGAGTCCTCCGTGGAGGGGCGAGGAGACGGGACCTCGGGGGGAATCGCAGAAAAGTCAGAGGGGAGCACACTGAAGCGTTCTAGCTGACGTTCCCTGAGACGTCGGTCAAGTCGTACTGCTAGGGCCATAACCTGGTCAAGGGAGTCAGGCGAGGGGTAGCTAACCAGCAGATCCTTCAGGGCGTCAGATAATCCTAACCTAAACTGGCACCTTAGGGCCGGATCGTTCCACTGAGAAGCTACGCACCACTTCCTAAAATCAGAACAGTATTCCTCAACCGGTCTTCTACCCTGACGTAAGGTCACCAGCTGACTCTCGGCTAAAGCAGTCCTGTCAGTCTCGTCGTAAATGAGTCCGAGGGCAGAGAAAAAACGATCAACAGAGGAAAGTTCAGGGGCGTCAGGAGCCAAGGAGAAGGCCCACTCTTGGGGCCCTTCCTGGAGTCGGGATATGATGATACCCACCCGCTGGTTCTCGGAACCTGAGGAGTGGGGCTTTAGGCGGAAATACAGTCTGCAACTCTCCCGGAAGGAGAGAAACGTCTTACGGTCCCCTGAAAACCGGTCAGGTAACTTGAGGTCGGGTTCTAGAGGTGAGGTGAGGGGTACTACTAAAGCAGCGTCACCCTGATTGACCCTTTGGGCCAGGGCCTGGACCTGTAGGGAGAGGCCCTGCATCTGCTGGGTCAGGGTCTCAAGGGGGTCCATGATAGCGTCAGCGTAGGAGAAATGGTAGACTAGGTAAGGGCTTGTAATTATGTAATGGCAGGAAGGAGGTGAAGGGAAAGTGAGCCCTAATCTACCCACCGCCCTGTCCCTGCCTACTTGCAACGACCCGCCCTAGGCGACGAGGTACAACTGGGCGGCGGTCCCTACGCTGGCTAAGTGCACAGGAAGACAAACAGGGAACACGCAAGGGAAGGGGCAGTAGCCACGGAACGCCACGAGGAAACGGGGCGGCGAACGAACAGTCAGGACCAGGACGAAGTGAGTACACCCGAGCGGACACGGAGACAGAAGCAAGCCAAGCAGGTCAAGCAGAACTGCAGCAAGGCAGAAGCACGGCAGAAGCAGGCTGGAGCAAGCAGCAGTGGGGCCAGGAATCCAAAAGAATTACAAGCACTGAGGGAGAGCACAGGGCAGGTAATAAAGGGCAGGGGGCGGAGCTAACTCCGAGAGACCAGGCCGCGATAGGCTCTCCCACTCCTGAGCCTGCCACCCTGGTTGGTGGGAGAAGGTGTCAGTCGAACAGGTCTGGCCTCAGGTGTGGATTGATTAATCCCAGGAGTGTAGCTAGATGAAGTACCTGGCAGATCCCTAACACTATAATAATACTACTACATTACTACAATACTACATTACTATAATAATAGCGCTAGGTTTAAAATTTGAGATATTTCTCCACGTGCTTATTTCAACAATCCAGTTTAAGTGTCGCTAAATGCAGTCCGGAGGCTCAGTTAGCAGCGTTTGGCAGACACACATGTCAAGATTGGGCAGCCCCTTTTTAGATAGTGCCGAAGTGCCCTCTATGGATGCTGCAGCAGTGCTCTCTGTGGATGCTACCGCTGTGCACTCTGTGGATGCTGCCACAGTGCCCTCTGTAGATGCTGCCACAGAGTCCTCTGTAGATGCTGCCACAGAGTCCTCTGTAGATGCTGCCACAGTGCCCTCTGTAGATGCTGCCACAGTGCCCTCTGTAGACGCTGCCACAGTGCCCTCTGTAGATAATGCAACACACCCCTAGATAAGGCCACAGTGCCCTTCACAGATGCTACCACAGTGATGTCAGGGTCTTGCCCAGAGCTGGAGTCCCGGAGCAGAGCCGCTTGTAGCACTCGAACTACAGTAGATTTGTGACTGCAGCTCTGGATTTGTTTGGGGTATCGGACCTGATGTTACAGTACAGTTGTGACTGCAGCACTGGATGTGACTGGAGTATAGGACATGATGTTACAGTAGAGTTATGACTGCAGCTCTGGATGTGGCTGGAGTATAAGACATGATGTTACAGTAGAGTTGTGACTGCAGCTCTATATGTGACTGGAGTATAGAACATTATATAATAGTAGAGTTGTGACTGGAGCTCTAGATTTGTTTGGAGTATAAGTCATTTTCACGCGTGTCATACGCACCTATATTAAGCTATGGGGCAGGGCAGACAGTGTGTGAATTTGTGCTCTGTTTGCGCATCACGCACCCATTGAAGTCAACGGGTGCGTGAAAACCACGCATGCCGCACGGAAGCACCTCCGTGCGAACTGCGTGATTCGCACAACAGCTGTCAAACTCTGAATCTAAACAGAAAAGCACCACGTGCTTTTCTGTTTACAAATATCCAAACGGAGTGTCAAAATGATGGCGGCTGCATGAAAATCACGCAGCCGCGCATCATACACTGATGACACACGCAGCTGTTAAGTGCCTTTTGTGCACGCAAAACGCCGCATTTTTTGCGTGCGCAAAACTCACACGCTAGTGTAAATTAGGCCTAAGACAAGGTGTTTGCATCTGCATCTACTGATCTTGCAGTAGAGTTGTGAGTGTAGCTGTGGATGTGACTGGAGTATAACATGTTACAGTAGAGTGGTGACTGCAGCTCTGGATGTGACTGGAGTAAAGTACATGATATAATAGTAGAGTTGTGAGTGCAGCCTGGGATTCCAGCTCTGCTCCTGACATCACTGTCCATATATGGACAGAGATGTCAGGGGCAACCCCAGAGCTGGAGTCCCGGGCAGAGCGCTAGTAGCCTCTTCCTGGGACTCCAGCTGTGCTCCTGACATCACTGGGACTCCTGCTCTGGGGAAGCCCCTGACATCATTGTCGATGTATGGACAGCGATATCAGAGGCTTCCCCACAGTAGAGCCTATACTAGCGCTCTTCCCGGGACTCCGCTCTGGGGAAGACCCTGACACACTGTCCATATATGGACAGCGATGTCAGGGAATTCCACAGAGTCCCGGAGAAGAGCCTATACTAGCGCTCTGCACAGGACTCCGGCTCTGGGGAAGCCCCAGACATCGTGTGTCCAAACATGGACATCTATGTCAGGGAATTCCACAGAGTCCCGGAGCAGAGCCTGTACTAGCGCTCTGCCCGGGACTCGGGGAAGACCCTGACACACTGTCCATATATGGGCAGCGATGTCAGGGAATTCCACAGAGTCCCGGAGCAGAGCCGATACTAGCGCTCTGCCCGGGACTCCGCTCTGGGGAAGACCCTGACACACTGTCCATATATGGGCAGCAATGTCAGGGAATTCCACAGAGTCCCGGAGCAGAGCCTGTACTAGCGCTCTGCCCGGGACTCCGCTCTGGGGAAGACCCTGACACACTGTCCATATATGGGCAGCGATGTCAGGGAGTTCCACAGAGTCGTGGAGCAGAGCCGATACTAGCGCTCTGCCCAGGACTCCGCTCTGGGGAAGACCCTGACACACTATCCATATATGGGCAGCGATGTCAGGGAATTCCACAGCGTCCCGGAGCAGAGCCTCTAGCGCTCTGCCCGGGACTCCGGCTCTGGGGAAGCCCCAGACATCGCTGTTCATATGTGGACAGCGATGTCAGGGAATTCCAGAGTCCCGGAGCAGAGACGATACTAGCACTCTGCCCGGGACTCCGCTCTGGGGAAGACCCTGACACACTGTCCATATATGGGCAGCGATGTCAGGGAATTCCACAGAGTCCCGGAGCAGAACCTGTACTAGCACTCTGCCCGGGACTCCGGCTCTGGGGAAGTCCCAGATATCGCTGTTCATATGTGGACAGCGATGTCAGGGAATTCCAGAGTCCCGGAGCAGAGACGATACTAGCGCACTGCCCGGGACTCCGCTCTTGGGAAGACCCTGACACACTGTCCATATATGGGCAGCAATGTCAGGGAATTCCACAGAGTCCCGGAGCAGAGCCTGTACTACTGCTCTGCCCGGGACTCCGGCTCTGGGGAAGCCCCAGACATCACTGTTCATATGAGGACAGCGATGTCAGGGAATTCCACAGAGTCCCGGAGCAGAACCTGTACTAGCGCTCTGCCCGGGACTCCGGCTCTGGGGAAGTCCCAGATATCGCTGTTCATATGTGGACAGCGGTGTCAGGGAATTCCAGAGTCCCGGAGCAGAGACGATACTAGCGCACTGCCCGGGACTCCGCTCTTGGGAAGACCCTGACACACTGTCCATATATGGGCAGCAATGTCAGGGAATTCCACAGAGTCCCGGAGCAGAGCCTGTACTAGTGCTCTGCCTGGGACTCCGGCTCTGGGGAAGCCCCAGACATCACTGTTCATAGGAGGACAGCGATGTCAGGGAATTCCAGAGTCTCGGAGCAGAGCCGATACTAGCGGCTCTGTGTCCCGCGGGCCGCAGATGACAGCCCCACGGGCCGCATGTGGCCCGCGGGCCGCATGCTTGAGACCCCTGCCCTAGACCCTCAATTACCTTCAGTATGCAAATTGGAGCAGTGTGAATTATAAAATACATGAAATTAACATAGATTCCACGGTAACCAACAGATAACCTGTTATACAATGACAACACATCCTCAGCCACCCGACAACCATTACCACAGCAGCTGGGACATGGTTCCAGGGCACTACAAACTCCCCTTTTTAAGATAAGCCGTCCTCGGCGATAATTTGGAGGGTAGCACCTGAATAGGTGAAAACCAAAATTTTCATACAGGGTAAACATACATCAGGGACAATTATCTTGTCACGGTTTGTGGGTATGTAGACCCACAAGGCCGCACCACCGTAGCAGCGAGGCAGCTGGCCAAACAACAGGGAACCCCAGCAATACAGAGTCCCGCACAAGGGTACCTGGATAGTACAGACAGTGGCCACAGCTCTGGCACGGATGGAGGTGAGTGCAGCAGGTAACGCCAGATGTGGCGGATGACAGCAGGTGCCGCAGGTGCCGCAGGTTGCACCAGACGTGGCGAATCCCTCTGGATGTGGCGGATGACACAGGACGTGGCGGATGACACATGACGTGGCGGATGACACAGGACGTGGCAAACAACAGCAGGTGCAGTAGACACGACTCCAACTAGTAGGCACAGGAACAAGAACACAGCATGGGATACAGGAACAGGTAACAGGGCACGGGTAACAACTGGAACGGGAAACACTAAGGGACCATTTGCAAGACAGACTTGGGTTATACTAACAACGCGTAGGCAAGGATCAGACGGGCTGGGTCCGTCTTATATTCCAGGAAATCATGTGTGTTGGTAGTAACCAGGAACGAAGAATTGAGGAGTGAACATGGATTCACTACGAGTAGCCAAATATTCTGTTGGTTCAGCCACAGGTATTGGTAGAGGTGAAGATGTAATCTGAGGTGGAAGTGTTGATGGCGCAGATAATTCCTCAGTGGTGCATAACTTTATGTGGTTGCGCTGAACGAAGCCATTCCTGTGGAGCCATTCCTGGTTTTTGAACATCATAGATGTCTGATTCAGGATATGGAATCGCTCTGATGGTATACGGTTCCGGTTCCCACAATGGATCCAATTTCCCACTTCGGTGAAAAGTTTTCAACCATACTTTATCTCCTATTTGCAATGGTTGTGCATGTGCTCTTTGGTTGTACTCTTCTTGTTGTCTGCGACGAGCTTCTTCCATGCGATAATCCACAATTTCTTCTGCTTCCAGCATTCTCTGCTGGTGTTCGGAAACCCAATCAGTTTTCGGCCAATGGTTCATGACATCCGGCAATTGGATTCCCAATGCACGATCTTTTGGTAGCTGGCCTTGTCTTGCAAACATGAGATAGAAGGGCGAGTAGCCTGTAGAACAGTGGGTGGTGTTGTTATAGATCTCCATTAACTCATCAAACAATTGAGGCCATTTAGCTTGTTCTATAACTAATGCTGTTCTCAACATGTTTATGAACGTTTGATTCACCTTTTTGCAAAGTCCATTTGGGGATGATATGCTGTCGTACGCAGCTTTTTACATTCATGAAACTGACACAGTTCCTGGAACAACTGAGATTCAAAGGCTGGTCAGCCTCTGGACATCCGTAATGTCTCACGTATTCATGGTAGAACATGATAGCAGGAGTACGTGCGGTGAGATCTTTGACAGGCATGACTGTAACCCACTTGGAATAGTGGTCCACACCATGGTAAGAGCATAAGTATAGCCCGTACGAGATGGTGCGAGTTTCACATGGTCCAGAGCTACAAGTTCATTTGGCTTCTGAGTACTGATAGGATGAAGTGGTGCTTTCGCAACTTGCTTTCCGGCTTTGGCCAGATTATATGCTGGACACTCATAACATCAATTTTCTATATCTCCTCACATTCCAACCCAATAGAAGCGGCGACAAATAGTAGTCTCTGTCTTGTGCATACCGAAATGACCGAATTGATCATGGTAGGCATCGAGGACGATCTTTGCATCACGCCTTGGGATAAGGTCCTGATGTAATCTCTCGCCAGAGAGAGGATCCAGGGTATTGTGAAGGATTAATCTCTTTTGGAGTAAGAGACGTTTGTGCTTTCTCCATAGGCGGTTGAGTTCTATATCAGGATGTTGCTTGCGAAGTCGCACTGGTATTCTTCCGGAAGTCAGGAAGTCACAAATTTCTCCTAAGACCTGACTCTCAATCTGGATGCTCTTCCACATGGAGGGGTCTTGGAGGGGTTCAGGCTTCTGTTGAGGAGCTTCCTCAGCCTCTGTGGTAGTATTGATGGTTCAACCTGCAGAGGCGACAAGCCTTCTTTACTGTGAGAACGGTGGATTTATGGAATAGTCTACCGCAGGAGCTGGTCACAGCAGGGACAGTAGATGGCTTTAAAAAAGGCTTAGATAATTTCCTAGAACAAAAAAATATTAGCTCCTATGTGTAGACATTTTTCCCTTCCCTTGTCCCGTCCCATGGTTGAACTTGATGGACATGTGTCTTTTTTCAGCCGTACTAACTATGTAACTATGTAACTATGGTATGCTGCTGTGCGAACTTCTGGTAAAAGGGAGGCATCTCAACGTCTTCCCAGATATCATCCTAGGGTGATTTTTCTCCAATGGGCAGACGAGACAATTTGTCGGCGTTAACAATGGTTTTCCCGCTTCGGTACTTGATTGTGAAGCTGTAAGTCGCCCGTCTGGAAGCTCTAAGGGTGTATCGCGTAACTGAGAGGAATCTTTGAATTTTTCAGTCACAGCCCACACAAGAGCCAGGAGCTCCAATTTGAATGAGCTATAGTTCCTGCCGTTCTTTTCGGCAGCTCGTAAGCTTCGGCTGGCATAGGCAATGACTCGTTCCTTGTTATCCTGGTCTTGCAACAGCATGGCACCTAGGCCTTGATAGCTGGCATCCGTATAGAGACAGAAGGGTTGACTGTAGTCAGGATATGCCAGGATTGGAGGTGAGGTCAGTAGAGCTTTCAATAGTTGGAACGCTGCTTCTTGTTTATCAGACCAATCAATGTGAAGTTTCCAATTATAATTTTCCTTGGGACATCCGCGTAGAAGTTCTGTGAGCGGTTCAGCTTCTTGTGAAAAGTGGGGTACAAAGCGACAATGATAGCCTGCAAAACCCAAGAAGCTTCGGACTTCCTTGACGGATCTTGAAGTCTGCCAGTTCCATACTGCAGCAATCTTTTCTGGGTCAGGCTGGATGCCTTTTGTATTGACGACATGGCCCACATAATTGACTCTTGGCTTCAGCAGGTGACATTTAGATGGTTTTATCTTCAGTAGATGCTGGGTGAGTACCTTAAACACCTCCGCCAGATGATGAAGATGATCTTGATAGATACATTATGACATCATCAAGGTACAATAGGACACTCTGGCCAAGACATCATTCCATGAGTCGCTGGAATGTAGCCAGGGCGTTGCACTATCTGAATGTCATACCATTGAATTCGAAGAGATGGTAAATGCGGTCTTCCCCCTATGATTAGGAGCCATAGGGACTTGCCAGTAAGCGCTGGTCAGGTCGATTTGAGAGAAGTAGGCAGCTGGGCTGAGAGCAGTGAGAGACTCTTTGATTCGTGGAAGAGGCTACGCATCTTTATGTGTAATGCTGTTCAGCTTTCGGTAATCGACACAAAACCTAATAGTACCATCCTCTTTCTGCACTAGAACTATGGGAGCAGCCCAGGGACTTTGACTTTCCTGGATTACATCAGCATCCTTCATTTCCTTATGTAACTTTTTCACGGGCTGGTACATCGTTGGACGTACTGGACGATGTCTTTCCTTGATAGGAGGATGATCATCTGTATTAATGTGATGCTGGATTAGAGTAGTCTTCCCAAAGTCTAGTGAGTGCTTGCTGAATGTTTGGTGGTGACGCTTGGCAACGTTGAGAACTCCGTTAATGCAATCAACAGGGGTATTAGCATCTCGCACATTGAGTTCAGTCCACCAAGGTGTAGGAGACGATTTGTCGGAAGCTTTGGCTGTGGTTCCAGCTGATTGTTGGTGAGCCAGGACTTCATCAGCCAAGACGTCTTCTGGTTCCATTTGATATAGCTGAGCAACTGCATGGAACTTGTGTAATTCTACCGGTGCGTCACTTTAATTCACCAGCCGTACTGGTACTTTTCAATTTGCGATAGTGACTATGCTTTTCGCTGCTTTCACCAGTGGTTGTCCATCTATTAGAATAAAGTAGAGGAATGCTTCATATTTCTCATTTACAATGCCTGGACCGGCACGTCACCAGACTAGAGTTTCACTTTTGGGTATCAGTCACTGGTCGTGTATCTCGGATACGAACACAGCAAATCTTGCCTTTGCAGTTTGCAAACTTCTGCTGAGCACAGAGCGTCTGGATGGTGCGCTGAACAGTTTTCCTGTAAGAGGGGGAAGCAGTGGGAAAAGAGGCATGCAAGTCGTCTAACAGTTCAGTAAAACAATGGTGCATTACATTCATGCCTAGCACAACCGCTGTAGTACCTCCTCCCTTGGCCTCAGTGACATCACACCTGACGTGACAATGTATGGTCACCCACTCTAATAGTAGGCTCCCCAGTTGTGAAATAGACTGACCATTGCTTGCTAGCAAGCGTAGTTTAACTTCAGCAACAGTACTTCAGAACCATACTACTCCTCCGCTACCCAGGGTAGTATTTACAACCTTTCCTTTTCCTGATTGGAGACCCGAGACCCGGACTAAATTTACTACCGGAAGTGCGCGGGGGCGACACTTCCGGCGGGTCGGACGGAGGCCAAGGGAAGACGGCAATCTGCTGCTCGTCTCAACTGGGAGTGCTACTTTGCTGGCCATCGCCACTTGGTACCTAGCAGTACCTGGCTGTACACTATAGAAGCGGAGGACGAGCCTGTAATAAAGAAACTAGTGGATATAAAGCAAGAGGTCAGACACCTAGGACCACGCGTGGAGCAACTGGAAACTACCCAGTCGCAACTAATCTACTTCACAGCAGCTACTAGTTCCTCACTCCGCTCATGCCAGTCTCATTTGAACACCCTGGCAGATCAGTTGGAAGACCAAGATAACCGCGGCAAACGCAATAATATAAGGACCAAAGACGTTCCTGATTCAGTCCTGCTGGAATCTATCTTACCCACTGTCAAACAAATATTTTTCTCAATGAGAGGCAATTATTCAAGGGGCATAGCGATAGAACGTGCTCACAGAGCACATCGAGCTAAAACTAAACCTCCAGACCCACCCAGGGACATTATCTGTAGGCTTTTCAGTTCAAAGGTCAGAGACGATATTCTACAGAAAGCAAGAGAGGGAGACCAAATCCTCTTTGAAGGAACGCTACTCATACTTTCCAAGACCTCTCCACAATTACACTATCTAAAAGGCGAGTGTTGAAACCACTGACAGATGCTCTGAAAGAGCGTAGAATCCTCTACAGGTGGCTCTTCCCATTTGGCATCTCCTTCCAAGTTAATAAGAGGTTCCAAATCTGCAAACAAGAAGATCTCACAGACGTCATGACAGCGCTGGATTTCCCACATCTCCACATTCCGGACTGGGCACAAGTTCAGGATCTGGCAACTTTGCCAGTGGTTCCTCATCCTACACCTTGGGAAAGAGTGGGCACTAGCAAAAGTTCAAAGTCTTGCAAGGCAGCTGGGAAGCTCACCCCAAAGATGATTGACATGGACTGCACCTGATCCAGTTCAGGACTTCTGTATCCTTTGCTAGGTCTTGAAATACCTTAACAACAATGTCTTGGACTGCGTTTAGGATAGTTATTGTTTAAATTTGTCAGTTTAATTGCTGATCTTATACTAATCACTTTTCCTCCCGCTCCTCCCCCTTTACGAGGGCCAACTTTTAGTTTTGTGATTAAGACATGTGCCTTCTCTCGTTATTCTGTTTCTTATTGCTTATATTAGCATTAGATTGACGTATTCACTGTAGTTAATTGAATGATGACCTATTGCATTTTTTGTATTCTCTCAAAGCAGGTATTACTGTTATATATATATACTTAACTGTTATTTAACTGTTATTTCAACACCCAATAGCGGCTTGGCTGCCCGCTCTCTCTCTCTCTCTTGTTTACCAAAATTACGAATCCAGTAATTTCCCCTCCCCCACTATTTATTACTTTCTCTTCCCAGAGAAGAGAGACACATACTTATGCGTTTTATGCTTGTTGCTATTCACAATGCCTCATTCCGAGTTGAGGTTGGTACCTCTTCCTCTGGTGATAAGTTCCAGAATGTTAGCTCTTTTTCAATCACAATCCCTACTCTTCCCCACCCCCTCCCTCCTTCCCCTTGGGACTCCTTGTATTAAACATACTACCCCACTCCCTTGCCTTAAAAAACACATATGGCATGTGACTCTGTTGGTTTGGCCTCTTACAATGTCAGAGGCTTAAATGAGTTTAGGAAGAGGAGCAAGATCCACTCATTATTCAAAAAATCACGCTCAGATATTGTTCTACTCCAGGAAACTCATTTCAAAACCTCCAAGATCCCATCTCTTTCATTTGGCTCGTACTCTCGGTGGTTTCATAGCACTCAGTCCACCTCCTCCAGGGGGGTCAGCATTGCTTTACACAAAAAATCTCCCATATTGTCACGTTAACAGATCCAGAAGGTAGGTTTCTCTTTATTAAGGGGACCCTTGTGGGCATGACCGTATCCATCACAAATCTGTATGCCCCTAATCATAACCAAATTTCCTGGCTTATTTCAATTTTAGAGAAATTTTAAGATTTTGCAGCAGGTGTGAAGTTTCTCGGGGGAGATTTTAATATCACCCTTAACCCCTTATTGGATGCCTCTATACATTCCTTTTCCTCCTTAAGCAGACTTAAGAAGTACCTATCAGCGATGGGTATGGTTGATGCCTGGAGGCTTCTCAATCCACAGGTAAAGGATTACTCCTTTTATTCTAAGCCACATAACTCCTATCATAGGCTGGATTATTTGTTTGTTTCTGGTTCCAATCTCCCTATGATCATCCAAACGACGATAGATCACATAACGTTGTCAGATCATGCACCTGTATTACTAAGGTTCTCATTGACGAATCTCCATTCCAGAGAATGGACATGGAGGCTGAATGAATCCTTGCTAGATAGAGACTCTGTGGTGTAGGGGATCAAAAAGGCATTACTGGAGTTTTATGAATTTAATGAGACCCCAGATTTTTCTAAGTCGTTAGTTTGGGAGACGCATAAAGCGTTTATCTGAGGTGAGTTCCTGGCCTTGGGCTCTAAACTTAAGAAACAAAGGCAAGCGGAACTAAATTCCTTACTTGCCCAAATAGCCACGCGGGAAGCCCTGAGTAAGAGGTCTCTAGCCATTAGTATGCAAACAGACCTAGAAGAATTAAGGAGGAAATTAAAGGATCTTCTTAATTCTCGCTCAGCAAAGTTATATCAGCACAGCCAGTACAAGATTTACGCCCATGGCAACAAGGGATTTAAAATAATGTTGGCTCTGTTATAGAAAAGATCTGAACAGTCCTTTGTCATCTCCATCACCACAGAGTCGGGCTCTCAAGTTTCAAATATTAATGACATCACTAGGAAGTTCTTATCCTTTTATAACTCGCTTTACAATATTCCCTCTAAACCAGGAATAGACTAATTATCTGCTAAATTCTCCTCCGTTAGATTACCAGAGTTATCTGAAGCAGACAAAGAATGTCTCCTCAGACCCTTCCAATTGAAAGTTGTCATCCGTTTTACACTCCATTCCTAATGGGAAGAGGCCGGGCCCAGATGGTTTCCCAATCTACTATTATAAAAAATTTGAAGACGCCCTACTCCCTAAGTTTTTAGAGGTCTGCAATGCCCTCCTACAGGGATCGACCCTCCCTCCACAAGCCTTTGAGGCTCACATAACACTAATCTCTAAAGAGGGTAAAGATGCAAAGAATTGCAGGAATTATCATCCTATTTCCCTTTTAAACACAGACAGCGGGCCAAATTACTTGCTAATAGGATAAAAGGACTCCTACCAACCCTTATTGGTCCTGAACAAACAGGTTTTGTCCAGGGAAGAGAGGGGAAACACAACACATCACGTTTAATTCACCTGATCTCCCATGTCAGGAAACAAACTCCCTCTAGTACACCTGGGAAATGACGCGGAGAAAGCCTTTGACCGGGTGAGCTGGTCGTTTATGAGGGCCACATTGAAGGTATTTGGCTTTCCGGAACCCTTTATAGAAGCAATCTTTTCCCTTTACTCAGTTCACAGGGCTAGGCTTAAATGGGACTCTATCTCCATAATTTGGTATTCTTAATGGCATCAGGCAGGGATTCCCTTTATCCCCTTCCCTGTTCATTCTAACTATGGAAACTTTAATCCAAAAAATAAGACAATCAGATGTAATTCAGGGTTTGACTTTAGGTAACTACACTCACTCTACGGCAGCATGTGCAGACGACCTACTGCTCATTATAACTAACCCCGGATTATACAATTATTCAAGGACCTTAGTGAGGCTTTGAACTTTAAAACACATTTTTCCAAGTCGGAAGTGCTGAACATTTCAGCCTCTGAGGTGGATTTACTCCCCCTGAAAGCAGGATCCCCCTTCAAGTGGCCAACCACTTATGTTAAATATTTAGGGATTCAATTGCCCAAAGATCCAGCCAAATTAATTAAATTGAACTACATGCCTTTGTTGACTCGCATAGACTTCCAACTGAATGATTTGAAAATTCAGTTTATTTCATGGATGGGTAGAAAAAATCTTCTTAAATCATACATCCTGCCAAAATTGCTCTATACCATTCAAACGTTTTTTAACAGTATTAGACGCTCCTTCTCAAAATGTATTTGCGCCAAGAAACATCCTAGACTACCTCATAGGCTCCTTTCATTGAGACGTGCATCGGGTGGTATGGGTTTACCAGACGTCTGTAAATATTACCTTGCAAATCACTTGAGTAGATGGGTGCTTCTACAAAAACACAAGGAGACTCCACCACATGTGGACATAGAGAGATTCATTTTAGGCTTAAAACTCTGAGCTCTGCTATGGGGATCATTTACCCACTCTATACCACTTGCCACATCAAATCCCATTTCGAGAGGGACAATACTGGCATTTCATAATTATTTGAAGAACCATGTCCCCAGCCTCCACTTCTCCTCATTAACGCCAGTGAATTTGCTCCCACTTACATTAGGTTATTCATCCACTGAAGGAAGTATCTGGAGCAATATGAATAATGTACCCCTATATAAGGCCTTCCAGGACTCGACACCTCCTTCTAGATCTTCCACTTGCTGAAAGAACTAATTTTCTTAATTCTGAGAATATAAAAACCATGAGTAAACAATTTCTGACTAAATACACGTATTTGCCACCTCCATCTTGGTTAGACACTCTACTTTCGTTCCCCTCCCCTCCGAAAAAAATTATTTCCAAAATATACAATGACCTGGTGGAAAGGGATGCATCTTCCAAACCCTCCTTCATCCTTGCATGGGAAAGAAAGTTATCATTAACCTGGTCTAAAGAGGAGACCTCTGTTATTCTTCAAAATTCTCATGGATTTTCACGATGTGTGAGAGTTCAGGAAAACTCTTTCAAACTGCTGACCAGGCGGTATCGTACGCCAGTTTTTCTACACAAAATATACCTGCTCCTAGATGATTGCTGCTGGAGATGCCTGAGTCATGAGGGTTCATACCTACACATATGGTGGGATTGCCCATTGATCAAACCTTATTGGCTAAATATACTAAACAGTATACACCAGATAACTGGATGGAATGCTCCCCAGCAGTGATATTACTTTGGGCACCATCTGACTCTTTTAGACCCTCAGGCAAAAATCTTCAAACCCATTTACTGACGGCAGCCAAAGTCTTGATCCCTTTCAAATGGAAATCTATTTCTCCTCCAACCTATGAAGAATGGGTAGACAAAGTAGATAACATATGCAGATTAGAGAAATTGGCTAGTTGGGCAGATAGACGACATGATACATTTGTTGCCACTTGGTCAGCATGGAGGAAACATAGAGGCTCTCTGGGTTAATAATGATAATTATCGTTACTACCTATTTTAATTTTATTACTGACTCCCAAGTGATTCCCATTTCCCACCCCCTCCCCCTTTTTTACCTTCCTGCCCTCACCCCCCCCCCCTTATCCTTTCCCCTATACTTGGAAATACAGTGAAGGAAATAAGTATTTCATCCCTTGCTGATTTTGTAAGTTTGCCCACTGTCAAAGACATGAACAGTCTAGAATTTTTAGGCTAGGTTAATTTTACCAGTGAGAGATAGATTATGTAAAAAAGAAAAGAAAATCACATAGTCAAAATTATATATATTTATTTGCATTGTGCACAGAGAAATAAGTATTTGATCCCCTACCAACCATTAAGAGTTCAGCCTCCTCCAGACCAGTTACACGCTCCAAATCAACTTGGTGCCTGCATTAACAGGTTCCCGACCGCTGGCCGTAAATATACGGCCAGCGGTCAGGGTCTCTGAAGTCCGGCGTATAGTATATATACGGCCGCACTTCAGAGACTGTGCACGCGGGATCGCGTGCACACAGCTCTGTGCCCTGGCTGTTGCTAACAGCCATGGGCACTGGGCAGAATGTCAGGGGTCAATCTTTTGGCCCCTGAACATGTGATCGCTGTGACAACCAATCACAGCGATCACATGCATTCCTGCTTATAAAACAGTGTGCACGCGATCGCGTGCACACAGCCCTGTGCCCACGCTGTTACCAACAGCTCTGGGCACTGGGCAGAGTATCAGGGACCAATCTGATGGTCCCTGAACATGTGGTCGCTGTGAAAACCTATCACAGCGACCACATTTGTTTTATTTTGACTTTTCTGGCAGTAAATCTCCTGCCTCTTTTCTTCTCCTCAAACATTGTTTCAGTTTGAGGAGAAGAAGAGACTCGGGAGAATTGCTGCCAGAAGAATACAGTTACAGTTACAAAAAAATACAGTTACACTCTAAAACATTCTCTGTATAGATAGATTTCTATCTATCTATACAATCTATCTATCCATCTATCTTTTTTTCTATCTATCTACCTTTCTTTCTTTTATTCTATTAGAATAGGCAGGTAGGGAGTATATAATTATATATATATCCACATATATATAATATATATATAGCAATAGCGGTTTATTTTTTTGTTAGCGGTAGTGTAGATATATATAGCAGTTAGTTTGTGTGTTTTATTAAAAAAAAAAAAAAAAAAAATTTGTTTAGTTAGTGTTAGTGTTAGTTACGTTATGGCGAGGAAGTTGTTTAGCGCCGAGGAGGCATACGCCATGCTGTGGTCTGAGTCGGAGACCGCATCAGAGATGGCGTCCGAGATGGAACCTGTTTTAAGTAGTTACGATGACAGCGTCACTTCAGGTTCATCTTCAGGGGACGTTGTCCCTGATGCAGTCGAAACTGCAGAACATGAAAGCGCAGGGCCAAGTAGCGCTGTAGCACGGGACAGCCTGGTCCCTCCAGTCCAGGCTCTTGTATGGGCACCTGCCCCATCTTTTGGGCCTAGAATCCACGGATTTACGGCCACTCCTGGCATAACCGTGGACAATACAAATTTTGTCCAAATGGATTACTTCCATTTATTTATAACGGACGACATCCTAAATCAGATTGTCCACGAAACAAATTTATATGCCACTCAATATATAAGGCAGAAACCTTCATCCACCCATGCCAGAGATTGGACGGCCACCAATTTGCAGGAATTAAAAAAAAATTTGGGGCTCACCCTAAATATGGGTATTGTCAAAAAGCCCTCCATTAGGTCTTACTGGTCAACAAGACCCGCCCAAGCCACCCCAGTATATTCTGCAGTAATGCCCAGGTCTCGTTATGAGACAATAATGAGGTTCCTCCACTTCAATGACAACGCACAGGCCCCCCCAAGTACCGATGCAAACCGGGATCGGTTGTTCAAAATAAGACCGCTAATAAATTCCCTGAATAATTTATTTCTGCAACTCTACACCCCTGAGCAGAATGTAAGTGTGGACGAATCCCTCCTCAACTTTCATGGCAGACTTAGCTTTCGCCAATATCTACCTTCAAAAAGGGCAAGATATGGCGTTAAGCTCTACAAATTGTGTGAAAGCGGGTCAGGATATACCACCGCCTTCAGGATTTATGAAGGGCGGGACCGCACAATAAATGTTCCTGGATGCCCCCCTGATCTTTCCACCAGCAGTAAGATCGTGTGGGAGATAATGCAGCCTCTGCTTCACAAGGGGTACCACCTGTACTGTGATAATTTTTATTCTAGTGTGCCCCTGTTTAGGGATTTGCATGCTGCAAGGACTGGGGCATGTGGTACCATGCGCAAAAACAGAATTGGTTTTCCACAGCAATTAGTGGGGAAGCGCATGGTAAAGGGGGACTCCTGTGCTTATGCATCTGAAGAATTGCTGGCGGTCAAGTTCAGGGATCGCAAAGATGTGTATGTGCTAAGCACGATTCATACCACAGGAACAGTGGCAGTGAGGGAAAGGGGGGCAACATCGGACAAGCACAAACCAGTGAGCGTGTCCGAATACAACAAGTACATGGGGGGGGGGATTTAAGCGACCAGGTTTTACAGCCCTATTTAGTAAAACGCAAAACTAAAACCTGGTACAAAAAGGTGGCCATTTATTTGTTACAGGTGGCCATCCACAATTCATTTGTGCTGTATAAAAAAAACAGAGGCAGAGACACATACCTGGATTTCCAGGAAAAAATTATTGAAGGCCTCATTTTTGATGTTCAGGACACCCGAGAATGCCCCCAGTCTGAGGATGTCACGCGACTGACTGAAAGACACTTCATCAGTCGGATTCCCCCAACAGCAACCAGAAGCAACCCCCAGAAAAAGTGCCGCATCTGCAGAAAAGACGGGCACCGCAAAGATTCCCAATATTTCTGTCCCTCATGTCCCTCGCAATCAGGCCTGTGCATTGAGCCATGTTTTAAAAAATACCACACTGTTCTGAATTATTAGATTTTAGTTAATTTGTTGAAAATATATTTGCCCTACATTACGTTTTTATTTTTCCCATGATTTTACTCCAAGGGTGAGGGAGGGAATGGGTGGGGGGTGGATGTCATGTTTGCATATTCTCTAAAGTTCATCTGCTGGAGAGCTCCATTTGCATTAACCTGCAATTTCTTATTTTAGAAAACCCCAAAAAATAAATTCCCATTATACCCCTAGATGAATATTTTGGGATTTCTGCTTCAAGAGCAGATATTTTGGAAGTGTTATAGAAACTCTGTTGAGTTTTGTAAAACCAGCTTTGAAAAAAAGCGATATGTGAAATAATCTTCTTCTATCCTCCGCCCTCCTACTTCTCTATGTGATAAATAAGGCCACATATTTGGTATCCCCGTGCACGGGAGAAGTGGCAGAATGTGAACGGAGATTAATTTTGACCGTGGTCTATGCCGTGTGTGAAAAATGCTGGTATAAACTGACGCATTTGCTAAAAAATTGCTAATTTTATTTTGATCCACCTTATTCAAGAAACTTTCAGAAGAAAACTGGACTGACTAAAAATATGATAAACCCCTTGAAGAAAACCTTGTGGGGTCTACTTGTGTGAATGAAGTCATTTATGGGGTGTTTCTTATCTTTCAGCAGCATTAGGCCCCCCAGAAAACAGTATGCGGCTATAAAATCAAGTGCAGAATTCCTGGACCGAAAAGGCCAAAAAGCCTCTTTTTATGCCAAGCCCTGGCACATGCCCATGAATAAAGCACACATATTTGGTATCCCCATGCACGGGAGAAGAGGAAGAATGTGAAATGCGATGAATTTTGTCCGTGGTCCATTTTGTGTGTGAAAAAGCTAGCATAAACTGACGCATTTGTTAAAAAAAAAAGCTAATTTTATTTTGTTCCATCTTATTCAAGAAACTTTCAGAAGAAAACTGGACTGTCTAAAAATATGATAAACCCCTTGAAGGAAACCTTGTGGGGTCTACTTGTGTGAATGAAGTCATTTATGGGGTGTTTCTAATGTTTCAGCAGCATTAGGCCCCCCAGAAAACAGTACGCTGCTATAAAATCAAATGCAGAATTCCTGGACCAAAAAGCCTCCTTTTATGCCAAGCCCTGGCACATGCCCGCACAGTGAATAAGGCACACATATTTGGTATCCCCATTCACGGGAGAAGTGGAAGAACGTGAAAGGAGATGAATTTTGGCCGTGGTCTATACCGTGTGTGAAAAATACTAGCCTAAACTGACGCATTTGCTAAAAAAGTGCTGATTTTATTTTGGTCCATCTTATTCAAGAAACTTTCAGAAGAAAACTGGACTTGCTAAAAATATGATAAACCCCTTGAAGGAAACCTTGTGGGGTCTACTTGTGTGAATGAAGTCATTTATGGGGTGTTTCTAATGTTTCAGCAGCATTAGGCCCCCCAGAAAACAGTATGCGGCTATAAAATCAAATGCAAAATTCCTGGACCGAAAAGGCCAAAAAGCCTCCTTTTATGCCAAGCTCTGGCACATGCCCGCACAGTGAATAAGGCTCACATATTTGGTATCCCCATGCACGGGAGAAGTGGAAGAATGTGAAAGGAGATTAATTTGGGCCGTGGTCCATACCGTGTGTGAAAAATGCTAGCATAAACTGGCGCAATTGCTAAATTCTTGCATTTTTTTCCAATTTTGCCCACTTTAGAGAAAAAAATAAAAATGATATATACTGACAAATGCCACTAAAACAAAGCCCTATCTGTCCTTTAAAAAGAGTGTAAAATTCAAAGATGAACTTTATTCACCTGCTGTGTTATAGTCATCTAAAGAAGCGCATAGCAAAATTGTGAAATTTGCTCTGGTCATTTAGCTGTAAAACAGCCTAGTCCTTAACCGGTTAAAGACAGCTGTCTTAAATGGTCACCTGTATAAAAGACTCCTGTCCACAGACTCAATTAATCAGTCTGACTCTAACGTCTACAACATGGGCAAGACCAAAGAGCTTTCTAAGGATGTCAGGGACAAGATCATAGACCTGCACAAGGCTGGAATGGGCTACAAAACCATAAGTAAGACGCTGGGTGAGAAGGAGACAACTGTTGGTGCAATAGTAAGAAAATGGAAGACATACAAAATGACTGTCAATCGACATCGATCTGGGGCTCCATGCAAAATCTCACCTCGTGGGGTATCCTTGATCCTGAGGAAGGTGAGAGCTCAGCCGAAAACTACACGGGGGGAACTTGTTAATGATCTCAAGGCAGCTGGGACCACAGTCACCAAGAAAACCATTGGTAACACATTACGCCGTAATGGATTAAAATCCTGCAGTGCCCGCAAGGTCCCCCTGCTCAAGAAGGCACATGTACAGGCCCGTCTGAAGTTTGCAAATGAACATCTGGATGATTCTGAGAGTGATTGGGAGAAGGTGCTGTGGTCAGATGAGACTAAAATTGAGCTCTTTGGCATTAAAGAGGCTCTGTCACCAGATTTTGCAACCCCTATCTGCTATTACAGCAGATAGGCGCTGCAATGTAGATTACAGTAACGTTTTTATTTTTAAAAAACGAGCATTTTTGGCCAAGTTATGACCATTTTTGTATTTATGCAAATGAGGCTTGCAAAAGTCCAAGTGGGCGTGTTTAAAGTAAAAGTCCAAGTGGGCGTGTATTATGTGCGTACATCGGGGCGTTTTTACTACTTTTACTAGCTGGGCGTTCTGACGAGAAGTATCATCCACTTCTCTTCAGAACGCCCAGCTTCTGGCAGTGCAGACACAGCGTGTTCTCGAGAGATCACGCTGTGACGTCACTCACAGGTCCTGCATAGTGTCGGACGAGCGAGGACACATCGGCACCAGAGGCTACAGTTGATTCTGCAGCAGCATCAGCGTTTGCAGGTAAGTCGATGTAGCTACTTACCTGCAAACGCTGATGCTGCTGCAGAATCAAATGTAGCCTCTGGTGCCGATGTGGCCGACACGATGCAGGACCTGGGGCAGGAAGTGAGTGACGTCACAGCGCGATCTCTCGAGAACACGGCTGTGTCTGCACTGCCAGAAGCTGGGCGTTCTGAAGAGAAGTGGATGATACTTCTCGTCAGAACGCCCAGCTAGTAAAAGTAGTAAAAACGCCCCGATGTACGCACATAATACACGCCCACTTGGACTTTTGCAAGCCTCATTTGCATAAATACAAAAATGGTCATAACTTGGCCAAAAATGCTCGGTTTTTAAAAATAAAAACGTTACTGTAATCTACATTGCAGCGCCTATCTGCTGCAATAGCAGATAGGGGTTGCAAAATCTGGTGACAGAGCCTCTTTAACTCAACTCGCCGTGTTTGGAGGAAGAGAAATGCTGCCTATGACCTAAAGAACACCGTCCCCACTGTCAAGCATGGAGGTAGAAACATTATGTTTTGGGGGTATTTCTCTACTAAGGGCACAGGACTACTTCACCGCATCAATGGCAGAATGGATGGAGCCATGTACCGTCAAATCCTGAGTGACAACCTCCTTCCCTCCACCAGGACATTAAAAATGGCTCGTGGCTGGGTCTTCCAATGACCCGAAACCTACAGCCAAGGCAACAAAGGAGTGGCTCAATAAGATGCATATTAAGGTCATGGCGTGGCCTAGCCAGTCTCCAGACCTTAATCCCATCGAAAACTTATGGAGGGAGCTGAAGATCCGAGTTGCCAAGCGACAGCCTCGAAATCGTAATGATTTACAGATGATCTGCAAAGAGGAGTGGACCAAAATTCCACCTAACATGTGTGCAAACCTCATCATCAACTACAAAAACCGTCTGACTGCTGTGCTTGCCAACAAAGGTTTTGCCACCAAGTATTAAGTCTTGTTTGCCAAAGGGATCAAATACTTATTTCTCTGTGCAAAATGCAAATAAATATATATAATATTGACAATGTTATTTTCTTTTTTTTTATATATATATAATCTATCTCTCACTGGTAAAATTAACCTAGCCTAAAAATTCTAGACTGTTCCTGTCTTTGACAGTGGGCAAACTTACAAAATCAGCAAGGGATCAAATACTTATTTCCTTCACTGTATATGATTCAATGATTTCTGGAACTTTGTATATAGTTCCTTGTTATAAGTTGTTTAGTCTACTTCTTGCTAACTTTCAGGTCAAGATATCATGTGCAATACTTGTGATCTTTAATGCATTCCATACTCATGTACTTTTCAAACTTGTATATACTATCTTACATAATGGCTTGTTTTATTGCGATAGTTAAAAATGTTTAATAAAGAGAGAATTTTAAAAAACAAAACAAAAAACCAAGTCTGACCTCAGTTGGCGACTGAAGTTCAAATTCTTTCTTCAGTCGGGTGAAGATTTGGTCTATCTATTCGGTGGATGGCCAAGAGCGCACTTCCTTAGCAGCTGGTCCTTCAAGCTGTCCAAGCAGAAACTGCACCTGCTGAGCAGGAGAAAGGCAAACAAGTTCCAGTGTCATTAACATTTTTTACCTAAATGCCGAGGGTATGGGGGTTCCCTCGGTAACTTGGCATGTTGGAGGTCCCAATAAACACTGGCATTCCTATAGGCATAACTGGAGATGGGACAGATCCGGCGCTGGAAGCCTGAGTACCGGGGGCTCCAGCCATTGACAATGATGAGTCACTGATGCCAGGCAGCTCATTAATGTTGGGGTTAAACATGTTAGCAAGAAATTGAGGTACTGTCGCTTTAAGAAGATGGGGTGGCTGTCACTTTAAGAGATGCAAAGTGATGCAGCAATACAGTTACTATAGTAGTCTGCTCCCCTTCTTGTGATTGGCACTGCTGCAAACAAGCAATTTCACAGTAAAACTTTGGGTGGCTGACAAAGCGATGGCAGCAGCAGACGACTGAAGACAGTGGCAACCTCTGGAGGGTCTCTGCAGCTGATAGCTGGTACATCTCACTGTTATGTAGTTCCAATGAAACAATTTCAGATGGCCATTGGGGTTGCTATGGGTTTTCTATAGCAGGCTGCTGGCAATAATGTCACAGTAGGAGTGATCCCTTAATCCCTTCAGGACCAAGCTCATTTTGGCCTTCCGGACCAGCCCCATTTTTCAAATCTGACGTGTCACTTTATGTGGTAATAACTGTGGAATGCTTTCACCTATCCGAGCGATTCTGAGATTGTTTTCTTGTGACATATTGGACTTTATGCTAGTGGACTTTGGTCGATAAATTCAATATTTATTCGTGGAAAAACACCAAAATGTAGAGAAAATTTGCAAAAATTATAATTTTTCAAAATGTAAATGTATCTGCTTCTAAAACAGATAGGAATACCACACAAAATACTTACTATTTCAGATATCCTATATGTCTACTTTGTTTGCATCATTTTTGAACATTCTTTTATTTTTCTACGACGTTACAAGGCTTAGAACTTTCGCAGCAATTTCTCACATTTTCAAGAAAAATTCAAAAGGCTATTGTTTCAGGGACCACTTCAGTTCTTATATATTATAAAGTCCCCATAAATCACCCCATTTTGAAAACTGCAGCCCTCGAAGTATTCAAAACAGCATTTAGAAGAAAGTGGTTTTTTTGTAACACAGAAGGTTTTATCCAAGAAATGCAACTCCATATTTATTGCCCAGATTCTGCAGTTTTTAAAAATATTCCACGTGTGGCCCTAGTGTGCTAATGGACTGAAGCACAGACCTCAGAAGCAAAAGAGCACCTAGAGGATTTTAGGGCCTCCGTTTTTTAGAATATATTTTAGGCACTATGTCAGCTTTGAAGAGCTCTTGTGGTGCCAAAACAGTGGAAAACCCCCAAATGTGACCCCATTTTGGAAACTACACCCCTCAAGTATTTTTTCTAGGGGTATAGTGAGCATTTTGACCCCACAGGTTTTTTTGCTGAATTTATTGGAATTAGTCTGTGAAGATGAAAATCTACTTTTTTCTGAAAAAAACATAGAATTTTCTAATTTTCACAAGGAAGGAGAAAAAGCACCCCAACATTTGTAAATCAATTTCTCCCAATTACGGCAATACCCCAAATGTGGTAATAAACTGCTGTTTAGACCCACGCCAGAGCTATGAAGTGAAGGAACGCCATTTGGATTTTGGAGCGCAGATTTTGCTGGAATGGTTTTCGGTGCCATGTCGTGTTTGCAACGCACTGGAGGGACCAAAACAGTGGAAACCCCCCAAAAGTGACCCCATTTTGGAAACCACACCCCTCAAGGAGTTTTTCTAGTGGTGTGATCACTTTTTTAACCCAATAGTGTTTTTGCAGAATCTGGCATGAAGAATAACATTTTCATTTTTTTTCACATATGCGTCATTTCTAGGACAGATTTTTCCAACATAGTACATGAAACTGATGAAACACACCCCAACATTTATTACCTAGTTTCTACTTTGTCCAGAAATGCCCCCACTTAGGCCGTAATCTGCCGTATGCCCACACAGTGTGGCCTCAAGGCAAAGAAGCACCCTTTGGCTTTTCAGAACATAATTTTAGCTTGAATGACTTTATAGGTCTCAATCTATGCCTGTAAAGGATTTGAGCTGGCAGAACGATGTGACACCCCTAGAACTGACACCACATTGAAAACTGCACTCCTAAGGTATTCACCTAGTGGTTTAATGAGCGTTTGTACGGCTAGGTTTTCATACCCAGAATCATTGGATTTAGGTTGTAATATTTTTTACCAAATCTATTATTTTTAGGGCATGGTTGCCTTCCACAGCATATTAACCCGTAGAAGTGCATTTGCCAGTGTATGTAACTGTGTCGTGCCAACAAAGCAGATGACCAACAAATGTGTCAGTCCATAGCTTTTAAGAACAGTTAAAGCAGGGAGAATTAAAATTAGAACTGTATTGGACTAAAGGGCAATATATTTGAGAACTGGAGGAAAAAGTTTAGAACTTGAGCATGTTCACAGTATGAAAGAACAGGGCTTTATAATGTCACTTCTTTTTTTCAAAGGGACTGGTCATACAACGTCTCTTTAGTGATATCAATCTCTATATCAGAGACGAACGTGCCAAGGGACGTTGGCACACCATTACAGGTCCCTGCCCGGCCAAGTAGGAACCGTAATGTGCGCAAAACAACCAATCACCTACAGAATATATAAAAGGGCAGTGTCCAACACCATCTTTATGGACAGTAAAAGATCACTAGTCCCCTTAGGTATTGTCAGCTTTCCTGGAAGTATTTTTGGGTTTAACAGGTTGTGCAAAAACCTGAACAAAATAACAAAAAGCCCATAATGTATTGATCAGGAACAGCTCGTAAATTGAGTAACCTCAAAATATAAAGAACTATGCCCATATCACCAAACAGTTTATAAGAATTAATATAACTGCTTTATATGGCAGGACATAGTTATAATAATAGGCAAACTCAGTAAAATTATTTTAAAAAAATATGTATTGAAGGAATATTACATTTATATGAAATGATGCTGTCAAATAAAATGTTTTATTTTTTATCTCAAGTATGCTATTTCAGTGATTCCAACTGACCTTCTTTTGAAAACTCTACCCTTCAAGGTATTCATCTAGGGTTATAGTGAGAATTTTGTTAGGGGTTTTTCAAACATATTTTCATTTGGCATGACTAATTATAACGTGAAACCACTTTAGGTATTCATCTAGGGGTATAGTGAGAATTTTTACTTTTGTTTGGGCTTCTTTTAAATTTTAGTAAGTGGGCAAAAATATATGAAAATAAAATTACTCGGCTTCAAAAATCTATTTAGAATGGCCAATTTGTAAAATGAATGGGTGTATAAATAAAATAATCTAAAATTCAGTGAAGGTATGGTAAAGTTTAAAGCATTCATTGATGCATAGGCCTGGCTTTGTGGGGCATGTCTCACAGTGGTGGATAGTGTCTTTTCTAAAGCCTTTTTTGGAACACACCCAACATCTTTTCTGGGGTCTTGTTTTCTTCTCAATGGGGGGTATTACTGAGGGAAAGTGCTGGCCTGGGATTATATGGCAACTAATCTCCCGAAGAAGTGCCTCCCCTTCTGGGTTGTCAAATAAAATGGCCTTGATAATTGTCTCCTGAAATTGGAGAAACGTATTTCTATTGCCTGCGTATCTGGACACCACAAATGCATTTGTCACGTAGGGTTCGTGGACCTACTGGGCCGTACCGCCTTGGCGGTATGGCAGCTGGCAAACAGGGTGCAGGTCAGAGTCTATAGTTTATATAGGGTACCTGTGGCAGCTCGGACAGTAGCAAGGTAGGCTTGGCAAGAACTAGGCAGCAGGTAGACGTCAGGTGTGGTATACAGCATGGCACGGCTTTGGCTCAGCACAGTACTCGACCAGGTTAGTACGGAATGCAGGGAACAGGAACACACTAGGAGACCATTGCATAGACAAACTTAGGGAAGCATGACAGGCGTGGTATACAGCACAGCAAGGCTACAGCTAAGCATGGCACTAGATCAGGATACAGGTAACAGGATACAGGGAAAGGGAACACTGGGAGCAGGAAACACTGGGGGACCATTTGCAAGACAGACTTGGAATACAACAACAAAGTTCAGGCGTGGGAGGATGGGGCTGGGACCTTCTTATAGCCCAGGGTGCTCTGGAGCACTTCGCTCAATCACCAACATGCGTGCGCTCTGGCTTCTTAAAGGGAATGTGTTGCCAGAAAAACATGTTTTTTTTTAAAAAATTAAACATTTAGTGTGTGGGTGATTAAACATTGTTCAAATTTTTTTTATTTTTTTGCACGAGTCCAGGAAATATTATAAATTATTTCTAATTTATAATACTACCCATTTTTGGTCACTAGATGGAGCTGTTCCCAAAACATACATTGAAATCTCTTACCTGCTCCTGCCGCCGCGGCTCCCTCCGGCCCGTCCGCTCCGTTTGCTGCCGCTGGTGCAAGTGCACAAATCCGGAAGCCGCGACCGGAAGTAGTAATATTACTGTCCGGCCGCGACTTCCGGTCCACAGGAAAATGGCGCCGGACGGCGCCAATTTCAAATAGGACTGTGTGGGAGCGGCGCATGCGCAGTTCCCACACAGACGCCGTACACTGCAGTCAATGGGACGGGAGCCGTTCGCAGTCCCTATGGGACTGTGGCTGCCGTATTCCATGTCTGTATGTGTCGTTAATCGACACACACAGAAATGGAACAAAAAATGGCAGCCCCCATAGGGAAGAAAAAGTGTAAAAATAAGAAAAAGTAAAACACAAACACACAAATGAATATAAACGTTTTTAATAAAGCACTAACATCTTTAACATATAAAAAAATAATTTGTGATGACACTGTTCCTTTAAGTCTGGACTGAGTTCGTGAGCACACCCTGGTGGTCACTGTGGTGCAGGACGGCCATATGTGCAGACATCTCTTGAGAGAAGGGCGTCGACTGGATGGAAGGAGTTCGTGGTCAGCGACCACAGACGTTACAGCATTATACATTGCCATATGGGTGAGGTGGACTGCCAGCTTCTTGTACCAGGTCTTACTTTTCCAAATGGCACTATACGGCTTTATGACCTGATCAGATAGATCCACCCCACCCATAAAGCGGTTATAATCCAGTACGCAGGCAGGCTTGGCAGTTGTGGTGCTGGAGCCACGAACTGGAACGTTGATGCTGCTATCCTTATGGATGCTTGATAAAATGTGGACATCTTTCTTGTCCCTATATTTCACTAGCAGCATATTTTCGCTGCACATTGCTTTGCTTTCTCCTTTTGGCAATGTCTGGCCTAGGAGGCTTTTGGGGAGGTCCTTAAAAAAAAATTTTCATCTTGCCACAGACCACTATCGCTGGTATTTTATCCTCGCTAGCAGAGTCTGTATCCGAGCACAGTATAGTGTATGCCTCCTCTGGGGTATAAAATTTCTGTGCCATATTGCAGTAAAGTGCTCTACAATGTAACAGATTTAATTTTATCGTAACCCTGAAACGTAACTATACCTAAGAAAAATAAAATTTTTTTTACAATTTTTGAAAATATATTTTTTTATGAACTAGAAGAAAAACTGGCTCTCTCAAAAATGTAGGAGCGGGATGAAACTGACTGGATTACTGCGTAAAACTGTCACTGTATGTGTCACAGCAACAGTGAATGGTGGTGATCTGGGTGGATCGTACTGGACACTGACTCGGCTTAATGTTCTCTCACTGGGCAGTGAGGGGGCGATCTGGGGGTATGTAGGGTATCACCGAAAGTAATATGGCGCAGTAATTTCACTGGGATAATGGGTGGGCGATTTGGGGATTATTTTATATATATTAAGAGATCTTTATTCGCTGTTCTTTAACTTTTTCTTTCTGACAGGGATTCACACACCGACTCTCACAACTCTCTGACAGAAATGAGCTTGTCAGAGCCGATGATGATACTATAATACTACATTACTACAACAATACTACATTACTATAACAATACTACATTACTATAATACTACATTACTATAATAATATTACATTACTACAACAATACTACATTACTATAATTATGCTACATTACTATAATAATAGCGCTAGGTTTAAACTTAAAGGCATGGTGTTGCCCGAAAAACATGTTTTTTTTTTTAAATTTAAACATTTAGTGTGTGGGTGATTAAACACTGTTCAAATTTTTTTTATTTTTTTCGCGAGTCAGGAAATATTATAAATTTTTTCTAATTTATAATACTACCCATTTTTGGTCACTAGATGGAGCTAGTTCCCAAAATTGCAGCATTGCAACATTGGGTTAAAAGCTCTCGCTCTAGTGAGCTCTCAGCATCCCCCCCTCCTTTATCCTGGCTAGTGCCGGGATAAACGAGGGGTTTGAAAGGTTTAACCTCCTACACTGTGTGTCGCCATTTTTTGAGGTAACCCACAGTGTAGTAGGTTTACATACAGTAGTAAACACACACAAACACTAACATACATTGAAATCTCTTACCTGCTCCTGCCGCCGCGGCTCCCTCCGGCCCGTCCGCTCCCTTTGCTGCCGCTGTTCCATGTGCACAAGTCCGGAAGCCGCGACCGGAAGTAGTAATATTACTGTCCGGCCGCGACTTCCGGTCCACAGGAAAATGGCGCCGGACGGCGCCAATTTCGAATAGGACTGTGTGGGAGCGGCGCATGCGCAGTTCCCACACAGACGCCGTACACGGACGTGAATGGGACGGGAGCCGTTCACAGTCCCTATGGGACTGTGGCTGCCGTACTCCATGTCTGTGTGTGTCGTTAATCGACACACACAGAAATGGAACAAAAAATGGCAGCCCCCATAGGGAAGAAAAAGTGTAAAAATAAGAAACAGTAAAACACAAACACACAAATGAATATAAACGTTTTTATTAAAGCACTAACATCTTTAACATATAAAAAATTTATTTGTGATGACACTATTCCTTTAACGGAAATTTGCGAGTTTACTCCACGTGCTTATTTTAACATTTCAGTTTTCCAATTCACAATTCAGTTCTTTTAAGTGTCGCTAAATGCAGTCTGGCATTGGCAGACAAAAGAATATCAAGATTTGGCAGCCCCTGTTTAGATAATGCCACAGTGCCCTCTGTAGATACTGCCACACACCCACCCGTAGATAACGCCTGTGCCCTCTGTAGATAATGCCACACCCCCACTAGATAATGCCACACCCCCACTAGATAATGCCACAGTGCCCTCTGTAGATAATGCCACAGTACCCTCTGTAGATAATGCCACCCTCCCTAGATAATGCCACAGTGCCCTTTGTAGATAATGTCACAGTGCCCTCTGTAGATAATGTCACACCCCCCTAGATAATGCCACAGTGCCCTCTGTAGATAATGCCACAGTGCCCTCTGTGGATATGCCACAGTGCCCTCTGTAGATAATGCACAGTGCCCTCTGTAGATAATGCACAGTGCCCTCTGCCACACACACACACACACACAGACACAGACACAGACACACACACACACACACACCTTATAGATAGTGAGATACACACACACACCTCCCTGTAGATAGCTTTATTGGGGGTACCTCTAAGAGTGGAATCCCCAGCCACTGCCGACGCTTAGGTCGGGGAATCCTCTGCTGGAAGAAGCCCCTGACGTCACTGTCCATAGACAGTGATGTCAGGGGATCCTCCTGGAGCAGAATGTGATGTCAGGGGCAACCCCAGAGCAGAGAACTAATATAGTCTCTGCTCCGCAACTCTGGGGAAGCCCCTGACATCACTGTCCATATATGGACAGTGATGTCAGGGGCAAGCCCAGAGCCAGAGTCCCAGGGCAGAGCGCTACTAGCACTTTGCCTGGGACTCGAGCTCTGCTCCTGACATCATTGTCCATATATGGACAGTGATGTCAGGGGCAAACCCAGAGCCGGAGTCCCGCAGGCAGAGCGCTACTGGCGCTCTGCCTGGGACTCCAGAACTGCTCCTGACATCACTGTACATATATGGACAGTGATGTCAGGGGCAACCCCAGAGCCGGAGTCCTGGGCAGAGCGCTACATCACTGTCCATATATCTGCGGACATCCTGCAGGGATCCTCCTGTCGACGTTTCATCCCATGTGACTGCTGCTACAGCATTTGTTGCAAATCAAAGGCTGCAGCGGTTACGTGGACGACAGTGTCATTCCAGGAGGCCGGGCTGCTCTCAGAAAAAAGCGACGTGTCACCTAGAGTACGGCCGGGGTAAGTATAATTTTTTTTTTTTTCATTTAAAATAAAAAAAATACTGTTTTTTTTTCTAATTTGTGTTTTTTCCGCAAAAGTCACAACATATAGCACTTTGTTGCGGGTTTTACTTTTCCATTGAATTCAATGTGGAAAACCCGCAACAGATGAGAAACAATTCCGCAGCATGAATTGACATGATGCGGCTTAAAAAAAACACCGCAGGTCAATTTATGACGTTTTTTTTGGGCAGATTTTTTCTGCTGTGTGTTGATGACATTTGTTCAAATCTCATCCACACGACTGCTACTGTAATACGCTGCAGATTTTCCACAATGAAATTAGTTGCGTTAGATCTGCAGTGTTCACGACTAATATGTTGCTACTCTACTAATAAGGCCCAATTCACACAAGGTTTTTGGCACCGATTTTGACGCGGAAGCCGCATTGGAATCAGTGCCAAAAAAACGTCCGAAACCACCTCCCATTGATTTCAATGGGAGGCAGAGGCATTTTTTATCCGGGGTGGTTTTTATCAGCTCGCGCGGGGGGGGGGGGGGGAGCGGGATGTTCTTTCTTGCTGCGGTTCCGCCTTTGACCTCCCATTGAAATCAATGGGAGTCATAAAAAGCGTTGTTGACTGCGTTTTTTGCTCGAGGTCATCAATAGCCGCGGGCGAAAAACGCCGCAAAAAGCGTGGCAAAGTGCAGGCAGGTCAAAATCTGCCTCAAAATTCCTGAAGGAATTTTGAGGCAGATTTTTTCTGCCTGCACACTACTCTGTGTGAACAGGACCTAATAATAATTCAGCACTTTTAGACACTTTACCTGTGTCAGAAGAGCTGCTGGCTCCCACCCCATGTACTCCCATGGTCAGTCCTTGTCCTGGCTCCCACCTATAACTCCAGGTCTTTCAGCCAGGTCCAGTCCTCTAGGTCAAAGAAAATGGTGGAGATCAGAGAACGCCCGCCACCGCGTTATTTCTTGACTCCTCCTCCTCTCCTCACGCAGCTACGCTATTATATTGATGTGGAGGAGGAGGTCAGTAGAAGAGGGGGCGGACAAGGGGGCGGACCAGGGTGCGTGTGGGGCGTTCTGTAAGCTCTGAAATATACCAGCGGGGTGGAGCGAGGGGTGGAGCTGGCGGCCGGGCCCCCATGACAGCAGTATCTACATTGGGGTAAAAAGAACAGGTCCCATTGCAGGAGCCTGTTTTTTCTACCAAAGGCAAGCCGAGTGGGCGGAGAGGCTGTAATGAGCGGCGTCAGTATGCAGCGGCAGCTGCTTGTGGGCCCCCTTCCAGTTCGATTTGGTCCGGGCCCCTGAAAGCAGTACCCCTAGTACTGCCCTGATGGCGGCCCTGAATGCCCCCATAGAACCCCCACACAGTATAATGGCCCTACAGCTGGCCCCACACAGTATAATACACCAAAGTATCTCCCACACAGTATAGTGCCAAATAACAGCCCCCACACAGTATAATGCCCCCATACAGTATAATGCCCCCATAGATGCACCCATACAGTATAAAGCCAACACAGATGCCCCCATACAGTATAATGCCAAAACAGATGGACTAACTGACTGTCCCTACTGAGAATACTTGACACTATCAGCGGGATTCAGCGGGACAGTCCCGGATTTCAGGCGATGTCCCGCTGTCTCGGTAGGTCGGTGATATGTCCCAGTGACCACTGTAACTGAGGACACAGATACAGTTGTCACCGGGAAATACCACCGCCTGAAATCCGGGACTGTCCCGCTGAATCCGGGATGGTTGGGAGGTATAAGTGATAGTGTCAAGTTTTCTCAGTAGGGACAGTCAGTGGTCTCCTCGTATGTGTCCCCTTACGAGTGTGCCTCCTGGGTCTCTTCTCGCCTGGTGTCATCATTTTGGCGCAGTTCACCCTGTAATGCTTTGTTGGCTTTCTGTGCTGATGTAAAAGTGTGAATAATCCCTTTTCACTATATGTTTTCAAGGTGGCCGTAAATTGGAGCTAGAATTGTTTCTTCGCACAGTACAGTCCCGAGCAAACTTTTCTAAAAGCCTTCCATCCCATGGAGTAATCCTCAAACAATAATATCTTCATACCTTGCATTTACAGGGGGGGGGGGGGGTGTATGTTTCCATATTCTCCTAGTATATCTACCGTGTCATTGTAGTCTAGTAACTTCATTATCACTTGTCTGGGATGTAACGTGCGATCATGATGAGCTCTTTGACTGGATCTATGGTCGGGACATTCTTGGTGCCTTCTTTACACCCAGAGGTAAAAAGTGAGGCCTAAAGTGTCAGGTAGCTCCCTTTTGCATACACATTGCAGCTCTGATACTCGAATCAATTCTGTCGGTCCCACTAGCCACAGATTATTCCACCTTGATTGGTTTTCAAGGTCTTTTACTTTGTCCCCCAGATTTTTGGCTGCTCTCAGCTTTCCTGTAAGGCTCATATTCATCTCCCAGTAGCGCCACTCACTGTTCTAGCTCATTAATTCTGTATTTATTCTGAGCCAGGTCTGATTGTATGCAGTTAAAGAGGCTCTATCACCCGATTATAAGTGCCCTATCACCTACATAATCTGATTGGCGCTGTAATGTAGATTACAGCAGTGGTTTTTATTTTGAAAAATGATAATTTTTGACCAAGTTATGAGCAATTTTAGATTTATGCTAATTAGTTTCTTAATAGACAACTGGGCATGCTTTTACTTTTTACCAACTGGGTATTGTACAGAGGAGTGTATGACACTGACCAATCAGTGACCAATCAGCGTCATACACTTCTCATTGTTACAGTGTGATTGTGCAGTGAAAGAAGCTAAGCTGGAACAATGAGGAGTGTATGACGCTGATTGGTCAGCGTCATACACTTCTCTGTAAAACGCCCAGTTGGTAAAAAGTAAAAACACGCCCAGTTGTCTATTAAGAAACGAATTAGCATAAATCTAAAATTGCTCATAACTTGCTCAAAAATTATCGTTTTTCAAAATAAAAACCACTGCTGTTATCTACATTACAGCGCCAATCAGATTATGTAGGAGATAGGCCACTTATAATCTGGTGACAGAGTCTCCTTAAGGGTGGTCAGCTCCAGAGTCCTCTGAATGTCTGGCGCCATTCTGCAACTTTAATCGCAAGTTTCTTAGTCAATGGAGTAGAACGGTTAGGACAATCCTCCTCTAGAAGTTTAGTGTCTGAGGTTGTATTGAATCCCCTGAGTGGGAGCTCACCAATGCTTGCGCCATGCTGGATTTTTGCCCGCTATGGATCAAGTAGCAGTCCATGACCCTGTGAGATTCAGAGAGGGTGGCAATTTCTAATACACAGAAATATTACTAATGTTACCCTATTATCTTACTATTATACGTTTACTAGTTAAGAGGTCTTCTGCGAAAATAAACTGTGGGATCAAAATGCTCACTATACCACTAGATAAATTCCTTGAGGGGTGTAGTTTCCGAAATGCCGTCACGTTTTTGGTGTTTTCACTCTTTGGCCCCTTAGGGGCTTTGCAAATGCATCATGGAATCCGCAAACCATTCCAGCAAAATGTAAGCTCCAAAAGCCAAATGGTGCGTCTTCCATACCGAGACCCGCTGTGTGCCCAAACAGCATTTCATGATCACATATGGGGAGGTTCCTTGACTGGTAAGTTGCTTTTTCTACTTTATTCCTTGTGAAAATGTTAAAAATTTTAGCCAAAACTACATTTTATTGGAATAAATTTAGATTTTCATTTGTACGCCTTAATTCCAATAAATTATGCAAAAAACAAAGCAAAAAAAACCAACAACTGTGGGATCAAAATGCTCACTATAACTCTAGATAATTTCCTTGAGGTGTAGTTCCCAAGAGGCTTTGAAAATACAACATGGCATCCGTAAACATTTCCAGCAAAATTTGAGCTCCAAAAGGCAAATGGCGCTCTTTTCCTTTTGAGCCCTGTTGTGTGTCCAAACAAACAGCAGTTTATGACCATATATGAGGTATTTCCGTACTCGGGAGGACTTGCTTTACAAAGATTGGGGTGCTTTTTCTCCTTTATTCCTTGTGGAAATAGAAAAAACATCTACGTTTTATTAGAAAAAAAGATAATTTTTTATTTTCAGGTATCAATTGTAATAAATTTGAATGTAATAAACACCTGTGGGTTCAAAATTCTAACTCTAACCCTAAATTAATTACTTTTGGGGTTTAGTTGGTTAATTTTGGGGGCTTTTCTTGTGTTTTGGCACCTCAAGTCATTTGCACTATAGGTTTGCAATGCCTAGAAAACACCCTAATAAAAAGGAGGTCCCAAAATCCACAAGGTACTGCTTTATGTCCTTTAGTCCTGTATTTCAGTCAAGTAGCACATTAGGGTCACATATGGGATATTTCTAAAAACTGTAGAATCTGGGCAATAAATATTGACTTGTATTTTTCTGTTAATATCTACTGTGTTACAGAAAAAAAATGGATTCAAATGGAATTTCTGCAAAAGAAAGGAAATGTGAATTTCCCCTCCACCTTGCTTTAAATCTGTGAAACGCCTAAAGGGTTCCGAAACTTTCTAAATAGAGTTTTGAATACATTGAGGAGTGCCATTTTTTAAAGGGGGTGATTTATGGGGGTTTCTAATATATAGGCCACTCAAAGCTACTTCAGAACTGAACTGGTCCCTAAAAAAACTTGTTTTGGAAATTTCTTAAAAATGGGAGAAATTGCTTCTAAAGTTATAAGCCTTTCTTATGTCCTAAAAAACATTAAAGGACGTTTAAAAATGATGCCAACATAAAGTAGACTTATTGTAAATGTTAATTAGTAACTATTTTTGTGTGGTTTTACTATCCTCTGTCTTATTACAAGCAGATATATTCAAATTTGAAAAAAATGCTAACTTTTCAACATTTTCTCTAAATGCAGGTTTACACGGCGCTTAAAAAATACGTGTCAAATACGCTAGCATTTTTGTAAAGCACTTTTTAATATACAGGCGTTTTTTACACGTAATTAGAACTCCTATTGACTATGGGAACATTTGGCACGTTTTAACCGCATTTTATGTGTCAAAGAATTATACTGACTCTTTTTATTTTACGAGGAGCATTTTTTTAAGACGCTTGCGTAAAAAAAGTGTTTTATGTAGTAATGGGGTGCTTTTTTTACGTGTATTTCAGGGGAAAAAATGCGACAAAATACGCGTCAAATACATGCAGTGTGAACAGGGTCTAAATGAAAAAATTTTTTTTTACAAATAAACACTGAATGTATTAATCAAATTTTACCACTAACACCATTTGTCACTAGAAAACGATCTCAAGATTACTTGGATAAGTTATTACCACAAAAATATGGTTGTGTCCACCAGGCCAAAACTGTCTGTTCAGGTGCACGGCCCATATGCAGTGACTGGAGCCATCCTGTGGATAGGTCATCAGTATAAAAAAAAGAAGCCCCCAGTCTGGACATCCCCTTTAAATTCTATAGCTATGTGAAGTGAACCACTCTACTTGTACTTATTATATGGGGAACAGTTCTGGCACTGATTATATGGGTTACTCTGCTGGCACTGATTATATGGGTTACTCTGCTGGCACTGATTATATGGGTTACTCTGCTGGCACTGATTATATGGGTTACTCTGTTGGCACTGATTATATGGGGCACTGTTCTGGAAATGATTATATGGGTTAGGCATCATGTACACGATCATTTCCATTTTCAGACTGCAAAACACGGATTCTTATGGCTTATATGTGCTGTCTGTTTTTTGGCATACCCATACACGAGAATCGGTGAGACGGATTGCAAATATGGACAAGAATAGAACACGTTCTATAATTTTCAAAACAGACGCACGGATCTGCAAAAAAACAAAACAACAAATGTGTGTAAGGACCCATAGAAATTAATAGTTTAGTGTGCTAAACAACGGTCCTTTGCATGAGTCTTTATTTTTCTGGCACTGATTATATGGGGTACTGTACTGGCACTGTATATATAGCCGAATCTACTGCCATTGACTACGTAGGACAGTGTTAATATGGGCACGCTGCTGGCACTGATTATGTGGGTCACTCTGCTGGTATTGATTATGTGGGCCACTCTGGTGGCATTGATTATGTGGGCCACTGCTGGCACTGATTATGTGGGCCACTGTATCGGCACTGATTATGTGGATCAATCTACTGGCACTGATTATATGGGGCACTCTGCTGGCACTGATTATATGGGGCTCTCTGCTGGCACTGATTATATGGGGCACTCTGCTGGCACTGATTATATGGGGCACTCTGCTGGCACTGATTATATGGGGCTCTCTGCTGGCACTGATTATAAGGGGCACTCTGCTGGCACTGATTATATGGGGCTCTCTGCTGGCACTGATTATATGGGGCACTCTGCTGGCACTGATTATATGGGGCTCTCTGCTGGCACTGATTATATGGGGCACTCTGCTGGCACTGATTATATGGGGCACTCTGCTGGCACTGATTATATGGGGCACTCTGCTGGCACTGATTATATGGGGCACTCTGCTGGCACTGATTATATGGGGCACTCTGCTGGCACTGATTATATGGGGCACTCTGCTGGCACTGATTATATGGGGCACTCTGCTGGCACTGATTATATGGGGCACACTGCACACTGTTGCTTATTGTGGGGCTCTTGGTGAGTGGGGTTTACATTGAAAACGACTTCTTTGGTTTGCAAAACCTGCTACATCTTAGGGCTCTCTATAAATGAATTTGAACAGTAGCCAAGTATGTATTATATAAGGAAACTGGTTACTAAACAAATCCAGTAATATTTGCATCAAAGTAGAAACAAGTCTTTTTTTCTATAAAGATTTCTCAATACTATGTGAGGAACCAGCTGAAGCCCCGGTGTGATGGGTAAAGCGCTCAGGAAGGACCCGGAACGAAATGCACCTTATCTCTGTTGTGAGCAGGACTGGTATTTGCAGCGCACGCCTGTAGTTGCTAGGAAACCATTGGTCTTCCCTTTGTGGCCTGTGCTGGTTTTCGTGAGGCTGCTGGTATAATGCAGGGAGAAGAGGAGGAATTGTCTGTGAGCATTGCACATATAGTGCAGAAGCTGAAGGGCACCGCGCTGCACTGTCAGCTGGAGAAGGAAGCGCGGGTGAGTCCTGCTACAGAAAGAGCGTCACACAGCTCAGCTGTCACGTGTCATGTCAGGCATAGGCCACTAGAGGCGCAGTGAACACATCTATAGCTGTCTATGACTGAACCCTAAGCTGTCTTCTGCTCTCTGTTGTCTGACATGTCACAGACTGCATACGTCCTGCTGGAATATGTTGTTCCATACATGTCTCTAGACCTACGATGCTGAAGTCGGTTTCTTGTTCCTCTGGACTCGGCAGCATTTCATTCAGGGCATCCCTCGCTGTGTGCCAGTAGTGTGAGATCAGTGGCCCAAAGTCATTTAACCCTTTAAATCACACTATTTATTGCCCTCCTTTTTTGTACCAATTATTTCCGTTTCCAGGCAGCTTTTTAACTTTATAATCCTCAAGGCACCTCAGTAATTGTAAGTGATCGCTAAGGTAACTTATCCATAGTTACCGAACCAATAAAAAATACATTTCTTGAAAATAAGAAACTGGACGAATAAGAAACTAACTTCAGCATGATTCCGCGGCTCCTAATCGCCCCGGCTACGGCTGGAGAGCCCTGACATGCTGGGAGTATATCCCAGGACGACAGTATACGGCCTCTTTCACAGCTGCATTGGTGGCTCCATTAGGGACCTCGGTCACAGATCCCCCTCAAAAATGCTGCACAAAATAACATGCGGCACTGTTTTGTGCAGGTAAAACTGTGTTTTTGTTGCTCTGCTCCGTCACTGGATTACCAAACGCAGGTGTGAACGAGGCCTAATAAGGATCCTTCTTTTTTATATTAGGGCCAGGCAATATTCCTCTGCATTGGCTCCGGTGCTGTGTAATATAGAGCAGGTCTGAACCTATGATCGATCAAGATAATCTAGAACTAATACTATATATAATAATAGATATTTTTAGCTTTGATCATATGCCCTGTTAAAAATTCCCCTTCTCGCTGAAGTGAGTTCTATTCTTACAGGGAGCTGCTAGTTACACATTTATATTAACCAGTGATGGCAGTCCTAGGAGGAGATGTATCAATAGGGGAGCAAAGGAAAAGTAGAGCCGTTGTCTATGGGAACCAATCAGGTTGCTGCTTTCATTTTCCAAAGGACCTCTGAAAAATGAGAGGTGGAATCTTAGGGCCCATTCACACGAGTGTGAATAACGTCTGTGTGCATGGAAATCATGCGCAGCACACGGACCCATTCACACTTGCGCCAGTTTTCACTCAGCGGGAGTCCGCTCCGTGAAACTCACTGCATGTCCTATATCGGTGCGTTTTCATGCACATCCGTGTGCGGTGCGTGATTTGCGCATCAATTCATTTGGAAAAAAATAAAAATGATGTGCTTTGCGAGTGTGTGAAAAACGCATGCCACTCGCAACGCACACTGATGCATAACGCAACACGCATGGACCAGATTTACGGGCGTTTTTCATGCGCGTGTATCTGATACGCTTGTGTGAATGTAGCCTTACTGCTTGCTATGGGCGACTACTCCACTTTTCCTTAGTACCAGTTTTGATATATCTCGGAGCACATTTGGGGAGTATTATTAATACTGGTACATGGATGGTAGGTAAGTTGTCAATAGCAACCAACCATGCAAACTTTCATTTCCCACATCTGTTGGCCATTCCTTTACGTCTCCCTTTTTTTTGAACATCCATAGAGGTTGATATATAGACATGTATGTAAACAACCACAATATAGTGGCTGTCCTGGACATCCCGCCCGGGGGCCAATCAAAACCCCCTTAGGGTATTTTCACGCCTCAAACTAAAATACGGAGCTGTTTTCAGCCTCTGATTTTCAGCTGATTTTTAAACATCAAACTTTTTTTGATGCGTTTTTTTGGAGCTGTTTTTATATTGACACAATGAAAAACTGCTCAAGAAGTGACATGCACTTTTTACGGGGCATTTCGTTGGAACGAAACACTGATTTTCTCATTGAAATCAATGGACCGATTTTTGAAGGCGTTCATATTCAGTTTTTCGGGGCGTTTATGGCCAGAAAAACGTCTGAAAATAAGCAGTGTAAACCCACAAACGAAAGAAACTTTACTCCAGATTGTCGTAGTCTGGGTGAACTGCCTTGAGCTGGGAGGGAAATAACCAATGCTTCTTATTATTTTTTTTTAAGCTTCCTTGACATTACCTTGAAAGAAACCTCATTTCTTAACTTAATGACTTAGATCATGAAGTGTGAATTTTATAATTAAATATACAAAGTGTCTTTCCACCTAGGTCTAATTAGGCCGAACGACACTTAATGACTTTCTCATATACTAGCTTTCATTTTCTATCAATGTCACTTTTTAGCCTTTGAAGCCTTTGGACCTTAATGACCAGCCTATTTTAGGCCTTAATGACCAGCCTATTTTAGACCTTAATGACCAGGCTATTTTTTACGTTTTTCCATCGTCGCATTCCAAGAGCAATAACGTCTTTATTTTTGCGTCGACATAGCTGTATAAGGTCTTGTGTTTTGTGGGACGAGTTGTATTTTTTAATAGCACCATTTTGGGGGACATATTATTTATTGATTAACTTTTTTTGGGGGGGAATAGAAAAAAATCTGAAATTTCGCCACTCTTTTTTGCGTCCTAAATCTACGCCGTTTACCGTGTGGTATAAATAACACAATAACTTTATTTAGCGGGTTGTTACGATTGCAACGATACCAAATTTGTATAGTTTTTGTATGTTTTACTACTTTTACACAGTAAAAACGCTTTTTTTTCTAAATTATTTGTTTTTGTGTGTCCATATTTGAAGAGCCGTAACGTTTTTATTTTTTCGCCGATGCAGTTGTGTGAGGGCTTTTTTTTTTGCGGGACGACTTGTAGTTTTTATTGGTACCATTTTGGAGTAGGTGCGACTTTTTGATCACTTTTTATCCCATTTTTTTAAAGTCAGTATTCACAGAAAACAGCAATTTTTCCATAGTTTTTTATTAATTTTTTTACGGCGTTCACCGTGCCGGTTAAATAATGTAATAGATTTATAGTCGGGGTCATTACGGACGCAGCGATACCAAATATGTGTAACTTTTTAACTTTATTTTGTTTTTTTTAATAGTAAAGCACTTTGTAAGGGGAAAAGCTGGGTTTTTCATTTTTTTTCTAATTAACTTTATTAAACTTTTTTTTCACTTTTTTACTAGTCCCACTAGGGGACTATAATATGCGATTCTGCGATCGCATTTATAATACACTGCAATACTTTTGTATTGCAGTGTATTACTGCCTGTCCGTTTAACACGGACAGGCATCTTTAGGTCATGCCTCCGGCATGATCTAGCAGGCATTCACTCCAGGCAGCCTGGGGGCCTTTATTAGACCCCCGGCTGCCATTAGAGACACAGACACTCGGCGATCGTATCGCCGGGTGTCGGTGGGATGAGAGGGAGCTCCCTCCCTCTCTCCAAAACCACTCAGATGCGGTGCTCGCTATTGAGCACCGCATCTGAGGGGTTAAACGTGTGAGATCGATACTAATATCGATCTCACACGGCAGAGCAGGGACGCTCCCAGCCCTCACCTGCCTCTAGCAGCTGAGAGCAGGGAGGTTTGACATCTCCCTGCTCTGTAAACTTATTCCGATGCCGCGACGTAAAAAGTCTATGGCATCGGAATAAGGCCCGTTAGTGACCGACGTAGAAACACGATGGGCCGGTCACTAACGGGTTAAATGTTACAATGGTATTTTAAAGAAGACCTGAAACGTTTTCTGAGTTTTTGCGTGTTTTTTTTAAGGAGTCCCGCAATTTGCAGAATTGAAAAACACCAAGGATAAACCTTGGAGAATCAGAGCCCCACCGATGAAACATCTATTGATAAATAAATACAATGCAATGTAAACATTTGTTTTCAATTAATAAATATGCGTGCGCACTGAAGATCCGCAGCAATTTGCATTACAATGCATGTGGATTGGGTTTTCATTTTTCATATCCACAGTATGTAAATTCTTTCGCGGAATTTACCCTTAGTAATGCATACGGTGAAATCCGCAGCTAGTCCGAGACAAAGTCTGCTTCAATATCTGAATGTAACGTATGCAAACGATGTGCACAGAGCCTCATCTGCGTGTGGACTGTATAGTGTTAAACTGGTCATACACATAAGATGAAAGTCGTACGAAATGCCCATTTCTGCCGCTTTGGCCAATTGGTTTTAAAATTTTATGCCAATGACCAACCAATGTCTGGTAATTAAGTTATTTCTCATGATTTTTTCGTGAAGATTTTTTAATTCTCCTCCTGATGCCAGGTGATCAGATGTGCTTGGCGCCAAGATAATTTTGCCTGAGATCCTTGGGAAATAGATTATGACACTCTGTTTGTATGTTTGTAAACAGAAAAGCACGCAGTGCTTTTCTGTTTTCATTCATACTTTTTACTGCTGTTGCGCAGATCACGCGCGTCACACGGAAGTGCTTCCGTGTGCTGCGCGTGATTTTCACGCACCCATTGACTTCAATGGGTGCGTGATGCGCGAAAAATGCACAAATATAGGACATGTCGTGAGTTTTACGCAGCGGACATAGACTAACATAGGTCCGTGCGAGGCGCGTGAAAATCACGCGCGTTGCATGGACGTATATCACGTTCGTCTAAATAAGCCCTTAGGGTATTCAGGCGAAAACAGCAATATAAATCATGCGTTACTAAGGTCCTTAAAGAGGAACAGCCAGCTCTCCTAGACAATATGAGAGCCATCGTAAAAAGTTCAATCCACAATTCAAGGTCTGGAAGGCAAACCAGGTACCAGGAGTCCTCGAAAGAAACGTTCTTTCTCTAGAGTGATGTGTGCATCGGAGTCAGAAGAGAAATCATGCATTATATACGAGAGAGAAACTGAAGAAGGAGAAAATATTTAACCTGAGGACAAAAATAAGAAATATTATTTTGCATCAGAACATAAGTGTCTGCTTAACCCCTTAAGGACGCAGCCTTGTTTTGGCCTTAAAGAGGCTCTGTCACCAGATTTTGCAGCCCCTATCTGCTATTGCAGCAGATAGGCGCTGCAATGTAGATTACAGTAACGTTTTTATTTTTAAAAAACGAGCATTTTTGGCCAAGTTATGACCATTTTTGTAGTTATGCAAATGAGGCTTGCAAAAGTCCAAGTGGGTGTGTTTAAAAGTAAAAGTCCAAGTGGGCGTGTATTATGTGCGTACATCGGGGCGTTTTTAATACTTTTACTAGCTGGGCGCTCTGACGAGAAGTATCATCCACTTCTCTTCAGAACGCCCAGCTTCTGCCAGATCACGCTGTGACGTCACTCACAGGTCCTGCATCGTGTCAGACGAGCGAGGACACATCGGCACCAGAGGCTTCAGTTGATTCTGCAGCAGCATCGGCGTTAGCAGGTAAGTCGATGTAGCTACTTACCTGCAAACGCTGATGCTGCTGCAGAATCAACTGAAGCCTCTGGTGCCAATGTGGCCGACACGATGCAGGACCTGTGAGTGACGTCACAGATCTGCACTGCCAGAAGCTGGGCGTTCTGAAGAGAAGTGGATGATACTTCTCATCAGAACGCCCAGCTAGTAAAAGTAGTAAACACGCCCCGATGTACGCACATAATACACGCCCACTTGGACTTTTACTTTTAAACACACCCACTTGGACTTTTGCAAGCCTCATTTGCATAACTACAAAAATGGTCATAACTTGGCCAAAAATGCTTGTTTTTTAAAAATAAAAACGTTACTGTAATCTACATTGCAGCGCCTATCTGCTGCAATAGCAGATAGGGGTTGCAAAATCTGGTGACAGAGCCTCTTTAAGGCTAAGAGCCCATTTTCCAAATCTGACATATTTCACATTATATGGTAATAACTTGGGAATGCTTAAACCTATCCAAGTGATTCTGAGATTGTTTTCTCGTGACACATTGGGCTTTATGTTAGTGGTAAAATTTGGTCGATCTATTCCGTGTTTATTTGTGAAAAATTTCTAAATTTAGAAAAAATAGCATTTTTCAGAATTTAAATGCATCTGCTTGTAAAACAGACGGTTATACCACCCAAAATAGTTACTAGTTCACATTTCCAATATGTCTACTTTAGATTTGCATCGTTTTTTGAACATTCTCTTATTTTTCTTGAGCGTTACAAGGCTTAGAACATAAACAGCAATTTCTCATATTTTTACGAAAATTTCAAAAGCCTTTTTTTAAGGTACCTGTTCAGTTCTGAAGTGGCTTTGAGGGGCATATGAATTAGAAACCCCCATAAAACACCCCATTTTAAAAACTAGACCCCTGAAAGTATTCAAAACAGCATTTAGAAAGTTTTTTTTAAACCCTTTAGGCATTTCACAGGAATTAAAGCAAAGTAGAGGTGAAATTTGCAAATTTCATTTTTCTTGCTGAATTTCAATTTTATTAATTTTTTTTCTGTAACAGAAGGTTTTACCAGAGAAACACTACTAAATATGTATTGTCCAGATTCTGCAGTTTTTAGAAATGTCCCACATGTGGCTCTAGTGCGCTCGTGGACCAAAACACAAGCCTCAGAACCAAAGAAGCACCTAATGCATTTTGGGGCCTCTTTTTTTATTAGAATATATTATAGGCAGCATGCCAGGTTTGGAGAGGTGTTGAGGTGCTAAAACAGTAGGAATCCCCCAGAAATGACCCCATTTTGGAAACTTCATCCCTCAAGGAATTCATTTATGGTTGTTGTTACCATTTTGATCCCACAGTTTTTTTACAGCACGTATTTGAATTGGGCTGTGAAATTAAAAAAATGAAATTTTTTCCAATAAGATGTAATTTTTTTTAATCAAAATTTCTTATTTTCACAGGGAACAAAATACCCAATTTTGTTGCCCAATTTCTCCTGAGTGCGGCAATACCCCATTTGTGGTGATAAACTGCCGTTTGGGCCCATGGGAGGCCTCAGAAGGGAAGGAGCGCTTTGTATTCTTTGGAGTGCAGATTTTGCTGGATTGGTTTTCGGGTGCCATGTCGCATTTGCAGAGCCCTAGAGGTATCAAAGCAATGGAAACCCACCAGAAGTGACCCCATTTTGGAAACTACACCCCTCAACGAATTAATTTATGGGTGTTGTGACTAGAGATGAGCGAACTTATGAGAAGTTCGGTTCGGCTGGTTCGTCGAATTTCACGAAAAAGTTCGATTCGGACCGAACTAGTTCTGACTGAACCTGTAATTTCCGTGCGCCGAGCATGGTACTGTCCAGGGTGCTGAAAGAGTTAATGGGCTGCACTAATTCTTTCAGCAACCTTGACAGTACATGCTCGGCGCGCGGAAAATACAATTTTAATGTAATAAAAAAATAAAATAAATACGTTCATACTTACATTCCTCCTGTCCGGCCTCCAGCGATGACGTTTCATCCATGTCGCCGCTGCAGCCAATCACAGGCTGAAGTGGCGGTCACGCACGTCAGGATGACGTCAGAAGGCCGGCCTCCAGGGATGACACTTCATCCCACGTGACCGCCTCTGCAGCCAATCACAGGCTGCTGCGTCAGGAAAGAAGGTCGGACTGGAGGAAGAAGAGGGACTCGTCACCAAGACAACGACCGGGTACGTATGAAATGCTTTTTATTTTATTTTTAATCAGCAGCCTCTTTTCTCTATCAGTGATTGATAGAGACAAGTGGCTGCCGATTAGTATAATATTTTTGTAATGTTTTTTCTGCCCGCCCGGGTTCGGTCAAAACGTGTTCGGCCGAACCCGGTAAAGTTCGGATTCGCTGCGAACCGAACTTTTCGCGATGTTCGGACCGAAACCGGGTTCGGTTGTCCCGGTTCGCTCATCTCTAGTTGTGACCATTTAGACCCCACAGTTTTTTCACAGAATTTGATTGAATTGGGCTGGGAATTAAAAAAAATTAAATTTTTTCCAATAGTTTTAACTAAAAATTTCTTATTTTGACAAGGAATAAAATACCCCATTTTGTTGCCCAATTTGTCCTGAGTGCGGCAATACCCCATTTGTGGAGATAAACTGCTGTTTGGGCCCATGGGAGGGCTCAGAAGGAAAGGACCACCATTTGGCCTACTGGGGATTTTCTGGTGCGAAGTCATGTTTGCAGAAGCCCCTGAGGTACCAGTACAGTTGAAACCCCCAAGAAGTGACCCCGTTTTAAAAACCACCCATTAAGTCATTTATTTAGAGGTGTAGTGAGCATTTTGACCGGAGACATACACCCCATAAACTGTAATGTGGGTTCTCCTGGGTACGGCAATACCCTCAATGTGGCTGTTATCAGCTGCCTGGGCACACAGCAGGGTTCAGAGGGGAAAGACGAGGGGAGATAAGCTGTGCGGAGTGCATCAGGGTAAGTAAAACTGGGGAGATTGAAAATCAAGGGATGTATGATACATTTTAAAACACTTTCATACAGAGCTCTGGTTTTTCGGGACACGTGTCACATTGATATATTGTGTCCTTCCTTATCCCCCTCTTATAGCAGACTTTGCACCTCTTTTGACTTTTTCCCTTCTTGCCAGTTTGGGGAACTTCTCCTGGAAAGTGTTGCCTTGGTACGATGCGTGTGGCCTCGCTTCCAGAAGTACTGGGTGCCCCCCCTTCTTGGTCCCTATAGATTAGGTTCTTGATAATGATGTGCACGGCCAGCTTCTTATACCACACCGCATGGCGCTGTAGGGCTTCAGGACTTGATCTGACAAGTCCACCCCTCCCATGTACCTATTGTAGTCCAGGATGCAGTCTGGTTTGGGGGTCTCTGTACTGGTACCTCGTACAGGTACATGGGTACTGGTGTGGCCATGTATTGTTGTTAATACAAGGACATCTCTCTTGTCTTTTACTTGACACACAATACGTTGCTGCTAGATTGTGCCCTGCTCTTACCCCTTCTGAGTGTTTGCCCTGCAGAGTCCTAGGGAGGCCTCTCAGATTTCTTCTAGCAGTGCCGCATGCCGCAGGACTGGAAGCGAGGCACCTGAAGAGTGGGACGCTGGTATAAAATTTATCCAGGTAGAGGTGGTAACCCTGGTCCAGCAGTGGGTGCACCAAATCCCACACAATTTTTGCATTAACTCCCAGTAAGGGGGGGCATTCTGGGGGCTGAATACGGGTGTCCTTCCCTTCATATATCCTAAATGTGTAGGTACTGATGCACTCTCGCACAGCTCATACATCTGCACGCCATTCCTTGCCCCCTTACTCGGCAGGTACTGCCGGAATTGAAGCTTCCCTTTAAAATGTACCAGGGACTCATCAATAGAAATACACTTCTCAGCGGGTGTATGCTTGGGAAAACCGGGCACTGAAACGGTCTAATAGGGGTCTCCGTTTATACAAACATTCAAAACTGGGCTCATCTCGGGGTGGGCACGGCTCATTATCCGTATAATGCAAGAAGCGAAGAATTGCCTATTTTTTTTTAATTTTTTTTTTAGGTTCCAGTTCAGTTCTGAAATTGCTTTGAGGAGCCTATATATTAGAAACCCCCATGAAACACTCCATTTTTGAAACTAGACCCCTCAACGTATTCACAACAGCATTTAGTAAGTTTATTAACCCTTTAGGTGTTTCACAGGAATTTAGAGCAAAGTAGAGGTGAAATTTAATTAATTAAATTTATTAGGCACCATGTCCGGTTTGAAGAGGTCTTGTGGTGCCAAAACAGTGGAAATCCCCCAAAAGTGACCCTATTTTGCAAACTAGACCCCTTGAGGAATTCATTGTAGTTTTCATGGGGTGCATGCGACTTTTTGATCAGTTTTTATACTATTTTTAAGAGGCGTGGTGACTAAAACACAGCAATTCTACTATTGTTTTTCATTTATTTATTTATTACCGCGTTCACCGTGCGCTATAAATGACGTATTCACTTTATTCTGCGGGGCGATACGATTATGGCGATACCAGATGTTTATAGGTTTTTTTTTTAATGTCTTTTAGTGTTTGCACGATAAAATACTTTTTGTAAAAAATCATTGACTTTTTGTGTTGCCTTATTCTAAGAGCCATAACTTTTTTATTTTTCCATCAATAAAGCCGTGCGAGGACTTATTTTTTGCGTAACGAAGGTTAGTTTCGATCAGTACCATTTTTAGGTACATGCGACTTTTTGATCTCTTTTTATTTGGGAGGTGAAGGGACCAATCAATTGTGATTGTGGTACGGTTTATTATTTTCTTTTACGGCATTCACCGCACAGGATAAATAATGAAATAATTTTGTAGTTCAGGCCGTTACGATCGCGGCGATACCAATTATGTATAGTTTATTTGTTTATATTTATTAATAATAAAGGACTGATAAGGGAAAAGAGGTATTTTTACTTTTTATCACTTTTAAAACTTTTTTTCTTCTTATTTTTACTCAACTTTTTTTTACTTTTTTACACTTTATTACTTTGTCCCACTAGGGAACTTGAGGGCAGGAGGCCAAGATCGCTATTCTAATACACTGCACTACATACGTAGTGCAGTGTATTAGAGCTGTCAGCTACTCACTGACAGCAAGCATAGTGGGTCCTGACTTCGTCAGGACCCACTAGGCTTCCGTCGATGGCGTAGCCAGAGTCCATTGTTAGGATTCTGGTTGCCATAGTAGCCATCGCTGCCCGCTATCGTGGATCGGTCCTTCGATTGAGGCTTAACCCTTAAGAAGCTGCGATCGCTATTGAACGCGGCTTCTAAGGGGTTAATTGGCGGGGGACCTCCGCGATCGGTCCCTGCACATTGAGCTGTGATAGTCTGCTGTCTGAAACAGCAGCTATCACAGCTCATGAACGCGCCCCGCGCGAACGGCGTCGTGTTTACTCCATGACCTACTATTAGTTCACTGAGTGCGAACGCTCTAGTTAGCTTGACCTAATAGTAGGTCATGGAGCGTTAAGGGGTTTTTAAAGGGAGCCTGTCATCAGTTTTTAGCCTACCAAACTGTTAATGCCACTAGCTATCTATAGGGTAAAGCAGTGGAAAGATATCACCATTGAATATCTAAGTCCTTGCATCAGGATAAAAAAGGGGCTTTATTCTGCCGTGCGCCATTGAAAATTCGGTTTGCAGTGTGCACCGAGCCCAGACGTGTCCGGCATCTTGGACTTTAACCACTCTTCTTCGTGTGCCTTGATATTCTCCTCTAGAAACAATGCTTCTAAGAGAGAATACCTCTGTAATATAGCAAGCAAATTATTTAGCAAATTCCTTGTGCCTGGTACAGTATGGCGCCCATAAAGTTATATTGGCACCATATCACAGATCCGTAAGATGGCCATGTGCATGAGGTCTAAGGCTTCATCCGTGTGGTCTCATGAATGGCCGTAAAGTGAGTTTGTAACCTGTCTGTGGAAAACTGGGGAGCCTTTTCTTTGGCGAGTTTAAATTTTGAGGCTTTCATGTCCAAATTATTTTTTAAAGGGCTTCTATCCAGTGGATTTGGACTCAACCTACCGGCATTGGTTTTGATAAGTACAACACCATTTTGACTGTGTTTTGTTAATAATGGTTGGATGTCTGATCATGATGTTTTTGAGTTCTGGGTAAGGCCCTATGCAGTTGGTTCAATACTTCTACTGCAGAAGTTGGGTCCTCACTGGTGTCTGGTTTACTGTGTATACAATTTTGTTATCTGTGTATATTCTGTTGGATTTCAAGACATGCTTGATAAATCATTTGGATCAAGCAGGGAAATGGAAGGCTGTTTTATTTAGAACTGTATGTCCTTTTATGTTCATCGATTTTTGCCGGATTTACAAAATTACATGAAGTACATTTTATGAAATACGTATCATATCTGTACTCTACAAATAACAAAATCTCCTATGCTACCTCTGTATATGTAGATATTAAAATATTTATGCCTCAGAAGGAAACATTTAGATTAACATGTCTTTGTTTACTCCGTGCTTATCTAATATTAATGAAAATAATTCAATGTCTTAGGTAATGCCAATGAAGAATTATTTTGTATACTGTAACTTTATCTTAATCAGGTTTGCTATGTCTGTAATCTAAGCCCTAGACACTTATTCTTTGCTGAATTTAACACGTAATTTTTATATTCAAAACAACATAAAAAGACTCGCTGAGCAAAAGCTGCCGGCTCGGTTCAAACGTCGCAATAAAAAAATCGTTTTTTTGCTGCCAACCGTGGCAAAACTGCTCCACTTTGCAGCGATTTTTGCAAAAACAAGCTGGATTCATCTTGTGCGTTTTTGTTGCATTTCCACATCTGGAAAAACACGTGTTTTTTTTATAAAAACGCATACGTTTTTTATTTGTTTCAGCTATTATCTGTTTTGGAGTTTAATGGTCACAGGCTTACACCTGAAACGCGCGCGAATGTTTAGAAAAAATCTATGCGTTTTTCAGAAGCGTTTGAATACGCAACAAAAACAAACACATTGTACCCCACTTTACTGTTTTGTATCAATATTGAGCTGTTTCATGTTCTTTTTTTCATTTCTTGTCTATAGCTGCTTTACCTTGAACCCAGTTTATTTCCAATCTGCTATCAAACATTTGATAATTTAGCTCTAAATCCCGGACTAGACTATGATTTTTAATTGCATGATCCCAGGGCGGTTGCGTGACTCGAATAGCACAATGTCACTATTGAGCAGGAGAAGAATAATAGAGAAAAGTTGGGCAATGGTATTGATCTCCAGTTACATCTGTTGTAATGCAACCTTTCTACCATTGTTGCTGTTTATGTAACTCCCTAATATTTTGTGCCGAGCTCCTCTATTTATGAGCAAAGTCACACTGCATGATTTGATCATGACTATATTTGGCACAGTGGAAAAGGCTTTAAGGGCTTTATTTACACTCGGCCGGGTTTACAGAGTTTTTAGCAGCTTGCGTTAAAAAAAAAAAAAAAAGTGCGGCATGCTCTTTCTTCCCACGGTTCCGCCTCTGACCTCCCATTGAAATAAATGGGAGACAAAGAAAGCGTTTTTTGCCCACTGTGCATAATAGACGTGGGCGAAAAACGCAGCTTAAAGAGGCTCTGTCATCACATTATAAGTGCCCTATCTTGTACGTTATATGATCGGCGCTGTAATGTAGATTACAGCAGTGATTTTTATTTAGAAAAACGATCATTTTTGACGGAGTTATGACCTATATTAGCTTTATGCTAATGAGTTTCTTAATGGAGAACTGGGCGTGTTTTACTTTTTACTATACCTAAATGGAGGACACCAAACAGTTCCCTAGAAAGTTCATGGTAGGTGGCCCATCACAATGATGCGCGGGCACTGTCGGGAACCGAGCCTCAGGCCCAAAATAAGCATGGCGGTAACGGTGGACCCGCTAAATGTACAACAAAACCTATAACTAGGAGTCTGACACACGAGAAATGAGTTAAAAAATATGAAAGTTTATTGAATCAATTAAAATAAACACATATGTAAAATTTATAGAGTTGTAAACCACAAGAAACAATGGACAGCCAGAACACATGTCACACAGAACAACACTGTGCGAACAGGCTGAGCACACCTGTGTTAAGTAACAGTCATTATGGTGTTCAAACAGCCAACCATGGGTCACTAAGGGGTACTGGGAGACAAATGCATCAAAAGTATATACACATTGGTAATTAGTCTACACAGTATGTCTAGGACAGTAGTACATCACAGTTCCAAAGAGAACAAGTACAGCGAGTAACGGGAAATAGAAATATATCCTAATAAACTGTGCATAATGTGCACGTCTCTTACCCATGACAGAGTGCAAGTGACTGGCGTCCACCCCGACGCGCGTTTCGGCCCGGAAGCCTTCGTCTGGGGGTGGTGTCATAGCCCACTCTCCAGCCTTTTAAATGGTCCCCCACCAATCCACCAAGAGAATCAGCTTGAACAGAACAGGTGAGTTGAAAATAGAATCAGCTGTGTGCGCGGAATCGCGGGCCGGCACATCAACATCCGGGTCACGAGACCGGAAGCAGAAGGTGCAAGAAGCACATGTCCCGCATCCGAACCCGAACCAGGACACCGAGTGCCGAGCCGCGACCCCGCGTGGCCGCACAGCACAGAGGAAAGTACACACTCAAAACAACACCAACGCACACAATTGCCGGCCGGGGCGCAATGCGCCCAGATGGAAAAGGTTCAGAGCTGCTGCAAGAGGATGGATCCAATAACTGTCCCTAACCTTTCCCTACATAGTTAGTCCCAACAGAGGAAAAGCAATAAGAAATGCATGATGTTGTTGTTTAAAGCATATTGAGAGGGCAAAAAGATAACAGACAGCATAAATCAATAAATAAATAAATAAATAAATAAGTGTCACCTCAGGGAAGTTTATGATGAGGCACTATATACCTCTGATGCACATATCACCAGCACAGTAAAGCGGTCAAAATGTATTACTTGAACACAAACAATATTGAAAATAAAGAAATGTGCACATAGGATGCTAGTGTGTGTATATATGTTTACACAACGCTTGGTCCCTATATGACCGTGTATATGACCGTGTGAAAACACGACAACCAAACATGTACACAACAGTCTAAAACATGATTAATAGAAGTGATATATATTATATATACAAATGAATGAATACGTGTATGTATAAAAACAAATAAATAAATAAGGATGTATAAAAAATCTGTACAAAGATGTTATAAGTATACCAGTACATGATGTATATTATGTAAACACTGTGCAAATGTAAATACACGTATATACAGATGTCGAATCTATAAACTCTACACATGATTCAATCTGCCAATGAATGTGATCAGCATGACTAAATAACTATATAAGCAGAATGGCCCTAAAGAATATAAATACAATTGATAATACATATACACATATATCCACTTTACACAATGCAATACACATACACGTATGAATACATCGAACATAGATGACCTCTGTTAACCATGATACATGTTAAATTACAAAAAGGAGTAAATATCTACATGTGTTGTAAACTGAAAAACAAAAATATAATAGAATAAACAATAAAATATCCATGTGTTGTAATGATATGCTGGTGCCAGTGGAGAAAATTGAAAAACAACAAAAGAAGTGTAAAAAGGAAACTAAATTAAGGCAACCATAATGATCACAGGTACCGTGCAAGTGAAGCAAAAAGACCCATAAGCTGAGAGTGATAAAAGAATGAGTGTGAACATAAATATTGTCAATGAGTGTATGTAAACTAATTGGGTGAGAGTGAAGAGGGTGAATGATGTGCGTGAATCAAAAAATTATTAGAGATTGAATAATGGATACATAAAACCGTAAATAGTGAATCAATCTATAAATGAGTGTGAGTAATGAATGCATAAGAGCATAAATACTGGATCAATATGTTAATACGTGAATGCAGATGACTATTAAAAAGGTAACGTACACAATACATATCAAATGATTAGTAGGTGTATGTTTATGTGTTTCGTCGTCCGGTAATAAAGTGTTGTATTAGAAGCAACAACAGAACATATATAGGTCCATGCCAAACATACTGAATCACAATACAATATCGCACTGTTCAAGATGTATGGTACATTCAATATCCACTAGTGGACGTGTCATTGAGATGGTAAGGGAGAAGAAGTTGTCACAGGCTCTGGAGGTCAATCGAATGTTAGATTACAGCAAATACATCATGCAGAAATGGCAAGCTAGAAGAACTAAAAAACAAACGTGTTAAAAAATGTTAAAAAATGGCTATTGCTGTACACAAAACACATTGATTAAAAACAACACCATGAGAGATCCTAACACCCCTACAGGAACGCTGCATACCCCAGGGTTTCATTCAAGCCCATTGGTTGAATTGTTTTGAGTTTCCAAATCCACTTAGATTCTACTCGCAGTAATTTTTGCATAAGAGAGCCTCCTCTCAAATCAAGCTCTACGTGATCAATGCCTTTAATTTGAAGCTCTTTAGATGCACAATTGTGGGGAAGAAAAAAATGCTGTGGCAGGGTTTTCAGGAGATCAATGTTGTCAAGGGCCGTACCCCTCGCTGCCTCAATACTGTTAACATGTTCTCTTGTTCTTATTTTAAGTTCCCTAGTGGTGAGACCAATGTAAATTTTTGGGCAAGGGCAGCATGCATAATAGATTACCCCCTTCGTGTTACAATCAATGGGCCAGGTAATCTTATATGTTGTCTCGCCCTTTGAGTCTACAAAGTCATCACTGCTGACAATATTTGGACAGGCTATACATCGACCACATGGGCGGCAGCCCCATCGTGGTTTTGACGCACCAAAGATAGGTTTAGCCATTTGTGGTCAATGATAGCTTTGAACAAGTGTGTCCCGAAGATTCCTGGCTCTCCTTGATGCCAATGCCGGTTTGGTGGGCAGAATTTCGGCTAAAATGCCATCCGTTTGTAAAACGGACCAATGCTTTGACAGACACTTGCGCATTTCCCCCCATTTATTGTGATAGGTAGTGACATACCTTATTTTAAACTCATCTGGTTTCTTAATGGCAGGGTGGAGTAGTTGAGTTCGCGTAGACCTGCGTGCCCTCTCATATGCTCTATTGACACATCTCTTGGTGTAGCCTCTATCCAAGAAGCGTTGTTTGAGATCGCATGCCTGTTTCTCAAAGTCCTCTCTAGTTGAGCATAATCTTCTTATTCTTAGAAACTGACCAACTGGAATCGATTCAATCATGTGTCTGGGGTGTGAAGAGGAAGCATGTAGATACGAATTAACTGATGTATCTTTACAGTGTACGTCAGTCTGGACAAAACCCACGTCATCACGTTTGATTAGTATGTCCAAAAAGTCAATGGCCATGCGGTTGACTTTCCATGTCAATCGAATGTTAAAATCATTGACGTTCAGTTCACCCATGAAGAGTTCAAATTCATCTTGTGTGCCTTGCCAGATGATGAAGATATCGTCAATGAATCTGGTCCATAGGACCACTTGACTCACCGACGATATCCGGTCCGACAGGAAGAGGTCCCTCTCCCACAGCCCCAGGAACAGGTTGGCATATGAGGGTGCACAAGCCGCCCCCATCGCCGTGCCCTGGAGCTGTACGTAAAAGGAACTGTTAAAGGTGAAAAAATTGTGTGTAAGCACAAATTCCATAAGGGTGAGACTAAACTGGGCCATGATGGGCTCAGTGTCAGTCATCCCCAGAAAATATGACACCGCCTGTAAGCCATCCTGATGTCTGATGTTCGTGTACAACGATTCTACATCACAAGTGGCAAAAAACATGTTGGGTTCAAGTTGAATCCCCTCCAGTTTTTTAATCAGGTCCGCTGAATCTCTCAGATACGATGGCAATGTCTCCACTATTGGTTTCAGGGTTGCGTCAATATACTTACTGACATTGTCGCAGATGTTCTTTCTCCCAGAGATGATGGGGCGACTTGGTGGTAATTTGGGATTTTTATGTATCTTCGGCAGAAGATATAGATTTGCTGCCACCGGATCCTGTACCATAAGACATTCTGCAAGAGCAGTAGAGATGGTGCCAGCATTAACAGCCACACTCAAGATGTTGTAGAGTGAGGTACTGAATGAAGAGAGAGGGTTAAAAGTCAGTTTCTTGTAACAAGTGGTGTTCCTTAACTGCCGATACGCCTCCCTTTCATACATGTCTCTCGGCCATATGACAATGTTGCCCCCCTTGTCGGCTGGCTTGTACACAATATCTTTAATGGCTCTTAGTCTTTTCAGGCTGCTTCGTTCAACCCCAGTCAGATTGTCGTGACTAATGCCCGTGGAAATCTTCTCTAAATCTTTAGAGACCAGTTTGACAAATAAGTTAATTTGCCGGGCATATAGTAAATGGGGGAAATTTACTAGATCGTTTCCTAATAGCCTGCGGAATCATACCTGGAGTGGGGTTCTCTTGTTCGTTGAGTAGTTGTTGTAGAGCCTGCAATGCCTCTCTTTCCTCTGGTGTATTGAACATGTTGTCATCCTTCCTATGGAACCATCTCTTGAAAATCAGGCCCCTGGCAAAGAGGTGCAAATCCTTCACTGCTGTGAAAGCATCAAAATGAGATGAGGGCGCAAAAGTCAACCCCCTTGATAGTATTCCAATATCAACAGGCGACAAATAATGGCTAGATTGATTACCTTCATACGTTGGTTGTTGAAGGCCTGATTACGCCGAATGTCGCCTCTTTGTCTGGTCATAGGATCAAAGTCATAAGGTTGCATGCGTCGCTCATCTGTACGAAACCTCTGCCGTCCCCTTTTGTTGGACGTGTATTGTCTGCTATAATCCATGCCACTTCTTGTTCTACCTCTCAGCGTATCTTCCTCGGGTTCTGACATTGAACTCGCAGAGGAAACTGATGGGGATCTACTGGTAACACCCCGAGCCTGCTTGGCATATTGCCACTTATACATTCGATTTGTTGATTTATCATTTAGATCCCGCTGGAACTTGCGACTCTTAATTTCTGTTATGTTTTTCTCCCATTTGTCCATTTCTGAATCGAGATACTGGATAGTGGTCTTCCACTCATCATCACTCAATTTGGATTGTAATTGGGCCTGTACGCTTTCAATTTCACTGTCTAGGGATACTAGAGACTGTTTGTCTAGACCTATTAATAGTTCCATAAACAGGCATGCGATCTCAAACAACGCTTCTTGGATAGAGGCTACACCAAGAGATGTGTCAATAGAGCATATGAGAGGGCACGCAGGTCTACGCGAACTCAACTACTCCACCCTGCCATTAAGAAACCAGATGAGTTTAAAATAAGGTATGTCACTACCTATCACAATAAATGGGGGGAAATGCGCAAGTGTCTGTCAAAGCATTGGTCCGTTTTACAAACGAATGGCATTTTAGCCGAAATTCTGCCCACCAAACCGGCATTGGCATCAAGGAGAGCCAGGAATCTTCGGGACACACTTGTTCAAAGCTATCATCGACCACAAATGGCTAAACCTATCTTTGGTGCATCAAAACCACGATGGGGCTGCCGCCCATGTGGTCGATGTATAGCCTGTCCAAATATTGTCAGCAGTGATGACTTTGTAGACTCAAAGGGCGAGACAACATATAAGATTACCTGGCCCATTGATTGTAACACGAAGGGGGTAATCTATTATGCATGCTGCCCTTGCCCAAAAATTTACATTGGTCTCACCACTAGGGAACTTAAAATAAGAACAAGAGAACATGTTAACAGTATTGAGGCAGCGAGGGGTACGGCCCTTGACAACCTTGATCTCCTGAAAACCCTGCCACTGCATTTTTTTCTTCACCACAATTGTGCATCTAAAGAGCTTCAAATTAAAGGCATTGATCACGTAGAGCTTGATTTGAGAGGAGGCTCTCTTATGCAAAAATTACTGCGAGTAGAATCTAAGTGGATTTGGAAACTCAAAACAATTCAACCAATGGGCTTGAATGAAACCCTGGGGTATGCAGCGTTCCTGTAGGGGTGTTAGGATCTCTCATGGTGTTGTTGTTTTTAATCAATGTGTTTTGTGTACAGCAATAGCCATTTTTTAACATTTTTTAACACGTTTGTTTTTTAGTTCTTCTAGCTTGCCATTTCTGCATGATGTATTTGCTGTAATCTAACATTCGATTGACCTCCAGAGCCTGTGACAACTTCTTCCCCCTTACCATCTCAATGACACGTCCACTAGTGGATATTGAATGTACCATACATCTTGAACAGTGCGATATTGTATTGTGATTCAGTATGTTTGGCATGGACCTATATATGTTCTGTTGTTGCTTCTAATACAACACTTTATTACCTGATGACGAAACACATAAACATACACCTACTAATCATTTGATATGTATTGTGTACGTTACCTTTTTAATAGTCATCTGCATTCACGTATTAACATATTGATCCAGTATTTATGCTCTTATGCATTCATTACTCACACTCATTTATAGATTGATTCACTATTTACGGTTTTATGTATCCATTATTCAATCTCTAATAATTTTTTGATTCACGCACATCATTCACCCTCTTCACTCTCACCCAATTAGTTTACATACACTCATTGACAATATTTATGTTCACACTCATTCTTTTATCACTCTCAGCTTATGGGTCTTTTTGCTTCACTTGCACGGTACCTGTGATCATTATGGTTGCCTTAATTTAGTTTCCTTTTTACACTTCTTTTGTTGTTTTTCAATTTTCTCCACTGGCACCAGCATATCATTACAACACATGGATATTTTATTGTTCTATTATATTTTTGTTTTTCAGTTTACAACACATGTAGATATTTACTCCTTTTTGTAATTTAACATGTATCATGGTTAACAGAGGTCATCTATGTTCGATGTATTCATACGTGTATGTGTATTGCATTGTGTAAAGTGGATATATGTGTATATGTATTATCAATTGTATTTATATTCTTTAGGGCCATTCTGCTTATATAGTTATTTAGTCATGCTGATCACATTCATTGGCAGATTGAATCATGTGTAGAGTTTATAGATTCGACATCTGTATATACGTGTATTTACATTTGCACAGTGTTTACATAATATACATCATGTACTGGTATACTTATAACATCTTTGTACAGATTTTTTATACATCCTTATTTATTTATTTGTTTTTATACATACACGTATTCATTCATTTGTATATATAATATATATCACTTCTATTAATCATGTTTTAGACTGTTGTGTACATGTTTGGTTGTCGTGTTTTCACACGGTCATATAGGGACCAAGCGTTGTGTATACATATATACACACACTAGCATCCTATGTGCACATTTCTTTATTTTCAATATCGTTTGTGTTCAAGTAATACATTTTGACCGCTTTAATGTGCTGGTGATATGTGCATCAGAGGTATATAGTGCCTCATCATAAACTTCCCTGAGGTGACACTTATTTATTTATTTATTGATTTATGCTGTCTGTTATCTTTTTGCCCTCTCAATATGCTTTAAACAACAACATCATGCATTTCTTATTGCTTTTCCTCTGTTGGGACTAACTATGTAGGGAAAGGTTAGGGACAGTTATTGGATCCATCCTCTTGCAGCAGCTCTGCACCTTTTCCATCTGGGCGCATTGCGCCCCGGCCGGCAATTGTGTGCGTTGGTGTTGTTTTGAGTGTGTACTTTCCTCTGTGCTGTGCGGCCGCGCGGGGTCGCGGCTCGGCACTCGGTGTCCTGGTTCGGGTTCGGATGCGGGACATGTGCTTCTTGCACCTTCTGCTTCCGGTCTCGTGACCCGGATGTTGATGTGCCGGCCCGCGATTCCGCGCACACAGCTGATTCTATTTTCAACTCACCTGTTCTGTTCAAGCTGATTCTCTTGGTGGATTGGTGGGGGACCATTTAAAAGGCTGGAGAGTGGGCTATGACACCACCCCCAGACGAAGGCTTCCGGGCCGAAACGCGCGTCGGGGTGGATGCCAGTCACTTGCACTCTGTCATGGGTAAGAGACGTGCACATTATGCACAGTTTATTAGGATATATTTCTATTTCCCGTTACTCGCTGTACTTGTTCTCTTTGGAACTGTGATGTACTACTGTCCTAGACATACTGTGTAGACTAATTACCAATGTGTATATACTTTTGATGCATTTGTCTCCCAGTACCTCTTAGTGACCCTTGGTTGGCTGTTTGAACACCATAATGACTGTTACTTAACACAGGTGTGCTCAGCCTGTTCGCACAGTGTTGTTCTGTGTGACATGTGTTCTGGCTGTCCATTGTTTCTTGTGGTTTACATCTCTCTAAATTTTACATATGTGTTTATTTTAATTGATTCAATAAACTTTCATATTTTTTAACTCATTTCTCGTGTGTCAGACTCCTAGTTATAGGTTGTGTTTTACTTTTTGACCAAGTGGGCGTTGTGGAGAGAAGTGTATGACGCTGACCAATCAGTGACCAATCAGTGTCCTACACTTCACCCCATTCATTTACACAGCACATAGTAATTTTACTAGATCACTATGTGCAGCCACATACACACACACACACACACACACACACACACACACACACACTAACGTTACTGCAGTGTCCTGACAATGAACAGAGGCGTAGCTAGGTTCTCCAGCACCCGGGGCAAAGATTCAGTTTGGCGCCCCCCCCCCAACCTCTTTCCCGACATCTCCTTCCCCCTCGCCGTGTTTGTTTTCTCTACCAATCAATGACGTGTCATTTCTTTTCCACATTTCTTTTTATGTAACTCGAGCATAAAAACATTTGTACATTTTACAAGCAATCTAGTTCTATACACAACACTAGAACAAATCTCAGTACATATATACAGCACCAGAACCAAGCTCAGTACATAAATACAACACCAGCACAAATACAGCTCAATTTAGTGCAACCCCTGCCGTATAGGTGTGTACGGCGTAAAACTACAGCTCCCAGCATGGCCCGAACAATGTTGAGGATATGCTGGGAGATGCTGTTTCACAAAAAATAAATCATATATCATAATCATACCCCCCCATCATCTCGCTGCAGATCATACAGTGACTACAGTGCTGATTAGAAGCAGAATAAACATTTACATTAAGGGACTCACCGGTGACGTCTAAGATTCTAGTTCTTTTTCTCCATCCGGTCCAGACCTCTATGATGACTTCTTCCGGTCACAGCCCATTTCTGCAGTTTGCCGCTCAGATGTTTTCAGCTTCTCACTTTTCCAACATTTCTACACCTATAAATAAAGATAAAGTTCTCATTATACCACACACTACGCCCCTAAATATAATAGCTGGTGCTATTATACACTGCACCTCTAATTATAATAGCACCATACACCGTGTCCTACACACACACACTGTGCCCCCTATAGATAGTGCCCCCTATAGATAGTGCCCCCTGTAGATAGTGCCCCCATATAGCCCACCCCTGCATACAGTGTCCCACAAATAGCTCCCCTATAGTGCTCCACAGATAGCCCAACCCTGTATATAGCCTCCTGTAGATATAGCCCACCCCTGTATATAGCCCCCTGTAGATATAGCCCACCCCTGTTTATAGTGCCCCACATATAGTCTACCCCCGTATATAGTGCTCCACATACAGTCCACCCCTGTATATAGTGCTCCACAGATAGCCCCCCTGTAGCTATAGCCCACCCCTGTATATAGTGCTCATTAGATAACCCACCCCTGTATATAGCCCCCCTGTAGATATAGGCCATCCCTGTATATAGTGCTCCACAGATAGCCCACCCCTGTATATAGTTCTCCATGGATAACCCAACCCTGTATATAGCCCCCACTGTACATATAGCCCACCCCTGTATATGGTGCGCCATAGATAACCCAACCCTGTAAATAGAGCCCCCCCCTGTAGATCGAGCCCCCCCTGTAGATAGAGCCCCCCCTGTAGATAGAGCCCCCTTGTAGATAGAGCCCCCCTTGTAGATAATACCACACACTTTTTATTACAATAAAATAAACTATTTAAACTCCTCTTATTCCCGCTCCCACGCCGGCCGGCAGCAATGGAGACCTGCTCTCTTCTGCGCAGGTCTCCTGGGGGTTGAATGTCTATGAAAGGCGCTGATTGGCTGGGCAGAATGACTTTCCCTGACAGTCAGCGCCTTTCAGCGACAGAAGCGCAATGTCGCTTCACTGATACAAAAGAGCTGAATAGCCGGGCACGGAATGTACCCGGCCATTCATTGCTTCAAATTGTACCTGTGTCCTATAGACACAGGTACAATTATACTGGAGGTGGCGCTGGCGCCCCCCTCTAAGTTGCGCCCGGGGCACATGCCCCGCCTGCATTTTTCAAAACTTCATGGATTGCAGGTTTTTAGTCTTTGTGGCGTAGACCCGGAAGTTCGGAGCGGCTGTTTTTGCTGTGACACGTCAACTCAGTCTCCGGGGGAAAGAGCTCCCTGCTCCTCTCTTTGTGTCGAGGACGTGGTTGAAGAAGCTAGCTGCCGGGCTCAATTCATCAGCTTAGCCAGCCACTCCTCCGTCACGGCTGATTCAGAGACCGAGAAGGCGGTTGGCTTAGCTGATGTATTGAGCCCGGCAGCCAGCGCCTTCAACCATGTCATCGACACACAGAGAGAGTAGGGGAGCTCCTTCCCCCGGAGCCTGTGTTGACATGTCACAGCAAGAAGGCAGCTCTAAACTTCTGGGTCCACACCATGAAGACTGAAAACCTGCAATCCGTGCAGTTTTGAAAAATGAAGTATATTAGAAAGATTATTTTTTTCACAAAAAATAAATAGTTTTTCTTTTCATCGGACAACCCTTTTTTTAATTTCCATATATATTCATAAATGTTGCTGTCATAACCTTGTCCACACTGTGCAGGTTTTTTTTTTTTGCCAGAACCAGGAGTGAATAAAAAAAAAAAAGAGACGTAAAAGTCCTTCCTTTATACTTTTACTCTTTTGTAGGATGCACTTCTGGTTTTCGTTAAAAAAAGAGACTACACTGTGTGAACCTGGATGTTTGTGCTGTCCAAGGAGTATTTCTGCTCCATTATATCCTTTTTTCTATTATTTGTTTGTTATGACCAAATGGTACAAAAGAAGAACGGGTAATGTAAGTAACATTAATATACTGCTCTATAGTCTAGACAGTATTCACCTGGGACTATGTCACACAGATAGTATACTTGCAATCACTTTGATGCGAGTACTTTAAGCCTTCGTTCACATCTGCATCAGGGCTCCATTCTGGCGTTCCGTCTGAGCTTTCCGTCAGAACGGAACCCTGACTGAAACAAATGGAAACCGTAGGTTTCCATTCGCGTCACCATTGATTTCAATGGTGACAGATCCAATGCAAACTGTTTCCGTTTGTCTCCGTTGTGCGTTGTTCCATCGTTTTGACGGAATCAATAGCATAGTCGACTACTGTATTGATTCCGCCAAAACAACGGAAACCTTGCACAACTGGGACAAACGGAAACAGTTTGCACCGGATCCGTCACCATTGAGATCAATGGTGACGCAAACGAAACCTATTGTTTCCGTTTGTTTCAGTCAGGGTTCCGTTCTGGCGGAGAGCTCAGACAGAACGCCAGAATGGAGCCATGACCCGGATGTCAACGAAGCCTTAAAGGGGTTGTCTCATCAAAGAGAGATGGCAGTAATATTTGCTGGTGTGGTCCAGTAAGACCGTTCTTAATACCAATGATTCTCAGCCTGGCATCAACTAACAGTTATTTGGTTCTGACAATGGTGCCAAGTTTCATTAATGCTATGACATTCCTGGCAAAATAGCAACTGAAACTACCTACAGCTAAGGAGCCATATACAGCGAGGCCAAAAGCCCCGAATTGGGGAACAATAATCTATATGCAAATAATGGTATAAAAAAAACTGCATAACAAGGGACAGAAAATAAGACTGAGATTTAATGGATAACTCTAGAAACCGGAGTCTGAAACGCTCTAAATATAGGAATAATTTTGTCCTCCAAGCTTGAATGAGCAGTTGCATAATTTATTAGTAGAAATCCCCTGGAATGGTGAATGGGAGATTTTATAGAATGTCACATTGTTTAATTGGAAAGAGAAAACAGGGAAGAGGAGGAAAACGGCGGCGCTCTAAGGTAATATTGTATGGACTCAGAAGCAGTAAAAGGTGAGCTGGATCACTCACCTGACGCGTTGTGCAAATGTAGGCACAACACTACTGCTTTGCATGGAAAATGATGATGATCTTTATAGATGTCGTCTGCTATCCCACGGGTGAAAACTTCTATGCCCGGGGAGACGAATGCAGAAAGTGAAATAAAAAAGTTGCAGCTTTCGGGACACGGCACCTAACAGGTAAGTACTGAATACGATGTCTATATTTCAATCTTTTTATTGCAATAAACACTACGCGTTTCAGGACCGGACAGGTCCCTTCCTCAGGCACATATGGCAATACACAAAAGGAAGCATCCTTTTATACATCGGAAGACCGGGAAAAAAATGTGTTCTTTCTAGGAATAACAGTTACACCTCAATTTGAAAAAAAGAGAGGAGGAGTGACGATGCCGGGCACCACGCTAATAATCCGGGGCATGTGCTAGCGACGCCACTGCATTAGGGAGTTGTAAAATGGACACTAATTACGATCATGCTCCTGTTATTTATCATTCTGATTTTTAATATTTGTTTTAGTGGTTCCAGAGGGTAAATTGAGCTTTCTGTGTTTTTGTTTCCCCCTATGCGTATAATTCCATCCTAAAAATAATCGTTAATGACCTCTTCCTCATAATGTCGTTCATTTCTTACTCTAATCTGTCTTTTACCTTAGCAAATTTCCATTTCGTTACACTATTTGTTCAATGATTCAGCATTTCCTATGCCTTTTAGACGTAATGTAGGAAAGGTATTAAGTGCTTTGCTTTTATGAACTCAGGTAGGATTGTGAGCAAAAGTGACGCAAACATGTTGTTCTTTTAACCCCTTCCTGCACCCTGATGCAACTGCATGTCAAGGTGAACAGTAACTTTGCACACGTTGACGTGCAGTTACGTCTGTACTTTGACAGTTAACCGCCGCGCGGCGCTACACCACAGTGGCGGTTGACCGTGCAGGGTGTCTGCCCTGCATTCCCTGTTGCCGATCAGAGGCCCAACGCTACTGATTTCAGTTAAAAAAAAAAAAAAAAAATTCCCACTAGAGCATAGTAAAAAAAATAAACATATTTGGTATTGCCGCGTCCGTAAAAGTCTGAACTATTACAATATATCATTATTTAACCCGCACGGTGAACGCCTTAAAAAAAATAAAAATAGTAAATGCCATAATCTCTATTTTCTGGTTACCTCATCTCCTACAAAAAATGAAATAAGTGATCAAAATGGTATTATTAAAAACTACAGTTTATCCCGCAAAAAATAAGCCCTCATACCACTTATTCGACGAAAAAATAAAAAAGTTATGGCTCTCGGAATTTGGCGACACTTAGGTTTTTACTTGTAAAAGTAGTAAAATATAGAAAAAAACTATATATATTTGGTATCGCCATAATCGTATTGACCCACAGAATAAAGTTAACGTTGTTTTAATTGCACAGCGAATTCCGTAAAAACTACGCACAAAAAACAATGGAGGAATCGCTGTTTTTTTCATTTTCTACCCCACAAATATTTTTTCCCCCGTTTTTTTAGTACATTATATGGCACAATAAATGGTGCTACGAAAAACTACAACTCGTCTCGCAAAAATGTAGCCCTTATAGGACTATATCGACGGAAAAATAAAGAAGTTATGGCTTTTGGAATGTGGGGAGGAAAAAACGAAAATGAAAATCTGAAAGAGAGCTGCGGCGGGAAGGGGTTAAAATAAAGGTTCACGTTTTGTTTACTTAAAAGCAGGAAGGAATAGCCCTACCAATGAAAATGGACAAATATCTAGCTTCCCCCACAATGGCAGGAAAAAAACTTTATTTTTTACCGGCAAATCATCTTCTAGCATAAGACCTTTTAATTCACTTCTGAAGAAGTTGTTAATTGGATGGACACATTTTATTAATTTGATAAGTGAAACGTCAATGGTCGCAGACCGCAGACTCCTATCACCCTGCAAATGTCTTCCTCCCCAGAGATGCCAGCACATGAGGCCGTCCTGTCCTTCAATGACTACTAGGGTGCGCTCGAGCTCATTCCCGGCCTTAATGGGCCAGAGAACACACATGTTTTAGATTGACTGATTGCACCCATGTTCATCCTGGACTGTAAGAAGGGCCCTGCCCTTTCCTTCATTGCCTGAGCTTTGTTGTGTTTACCCATGTTGGTCTTTGCAAATGGTCTCTTAGTGGTTTCCAGTTCCCAGTGTTCCCGTGCCTGCTACCTGTATCCCGTGCTACCTTTGTTCCTGTGCCGTGGAGAGTTGAATTCGTGTTGTGTCGTATACTACGCCTGCTGTATTTCACCGCACCTGGTGTCTGCCTGCTGCCATGGTCCCATTTGAGCCTGCTATCGCTACTGTCTGTATTGCCACAGGTACCCTTATTCGAACTATTGAATTTGTGTTGGTAACCTATTTGGCCAGCTGCTATCCCGGTACGGCCCAGCGGGTCCACACACCCATCGTGACAATAAGTAAATAAAGGTGATGACAAACGATGGATCCTAGGAATAGAGTCGTGTGAAAATTAGTAGCAAGGAAACCGGGGGGGGCTTTAGTGTGGTCGCTACTCTGGATTTTTTTTGGTCTGTTTGTATAAAACTTTGTTCGTATGAAGATGGATACCAGAGAGGTAGTATAGCATATTAGAGGTGTGGGGGGAGTATCACTCGCAGTGTACACATTGTTTTCAAGGGGTGTGGGGGTTTTCATTCACAGGGAAATAAAATGCGATTTTGATGTGGATGGCAGATGTATTTTTTGGTACTGTAAATTACATAGGTTCACTAGTGTGCATTCTTGTATTCCTCCGCAGAGTTCAAAAGTCTGTGTACATTTTTTTTATAGACCAGGATGATTGCCTGGCTCTGGTTATAGGTGATTTGAACTGCTTCATGGATGAAAGTGAAGATAGATTTCCACCCGAATCGGTCACAAACGCACCCATAATTACACCATTCAAAATTTGTTCTGAGCTGGGTCTGATAGATATATGGAGGGTAAGGAACCCATTGAAACTAATTTATTTGTGTTTTAATAGTTCACATGGGACAAGGTCACGCATTGACCTTGCTTTACGGAATGAAGGATTTCTCAACTACATAGTCCGAGTTAAATATGAACCAACAAGCGTCTCAGACCACACTCTTGCTTGTGGTCTCTCTGTGGACTGGTAAACGATGGTTTACTCAAACATCAAATTTATTCCAGACTGGTTTTCGTTATTACAGAACAAAGCGGTAATAAGATGGACCTGACCCAGGTGTTTAAGCAAAACAGAGGTACGGCCTCTGACTTTGTGATTTGCGATATAGTAATCTAGATTAAAAAATTTTTTTTAGACTGACCAGAACCCTCTGACGGTCGACTTTTATTGACTGATCTAATTTCTTAATATAGATGCTATGTTGCGGTCTATGGTCCTTGCGAATAGGTTGGGCATATTTGCCCCAGGACTATTTTACTCAGACCAGAATGGGTTTATCCCGGCTATATATGCAAAATATGTAGCCTGCCCTCAGATGCTGTCAAAGCGTTCGACCGCATGGAGTGGGGGGTTCCTCTGGTCTGTGATGAAGAGATTCGGTATTAAAGAGAGACGGTTTTTGTTTTTTTTAGTTTGGTCCGTCTTTTGTACTCTGGACCAACTTTGAAGGTAAGTTTTAATGGGCTAAAGACCGACCTATTTCCACTTACTCAATGTACAAGACAGGGCTGTCCTCACTTCCCCTTGCTTTTCGCCTTCGTAATTGAGCCTTTGGCAATTTTGATAAGGGATTATCCTTGTATTTTGGGCTTCAGCGCAGGGGGGGAGTAGCCCTGTATGCAGACTATCTGCTGCGATTTATTGAGGAATTGGGTAACATAGTGAAGTATTTAATTGGGAAGGTACAGGAATTTGGCTCATCTTAGGCCTGACAGGGAATTGTTCAAAATAATCACTCCTAACCCCTATATAGTGCGATCCCAGACCCACAAAAAAATACAATTTAAGCTTTCTTCAAAAAGGAGACCACTTGAAATATCTTGGTATTATAGTATTGCATACAGTAGCCAATTCATGATAAGAATACAATTCCAGTTCTAAAAAAAATATTTAGAGAAATATATGGATATGGAACTCTCTTCCCAATTCAAGAGCTAACAGATTAACAGTTGTTAAATCTGGGATTGTCCCAAAGTTGCTATGTGTTTTTCCACATCACCAGTGTGGATAGCTGACCAGCAGTTTAAGAAAATCATGGCAATCATAAAAAAAAAAAATCTCATATGGGGACGCAAGAGGGTCAGGATAAAGCAGAAATATTTAAGCCTTCCAAATGTTAGCGGTGGTATCGTCTCTCCAGATGTGAGAATGCACTACATTCGTTCACAGTTACAATTCCATATGTGCTGGGAAAGGGTGACATTTTTTCAGTTCTTTGTTAAACATGGCAATATTTGAAGTATTGGAATCAGGACAGCAAAGGAGACTTGGGGGACCGTCCTACAGCAAATCAAGCCTGTTAGATAAGCATAACAGGTGTTTTAAAAAAAAAAAAAAACCCCATACAACTATTCATGTGGGTCCTTTATAATTTGTCAAACCTATATGGAGCCCTAATAAATAATAAAAGCTATCAAATTTAAAAAGCAGACAGGGTTGGGAAAATGAACTGGGGCGTTTATCCGACACACAGGAGAGTAGAATCTATGGGAATAAAAGAATTGGTTAATTTCAAGCATTTGTTTAAGACCATTTTTAATGTAATACACAGATTATATTATTCTCCTTTTAATCCTTTACAATGTTATACTCTGGAGGAATTCAATTTGCCTGGTGGTCAGACAGAAGCAAAATTCCTATATATTATCTGCAACTGTAATAAGATTTGTGAATATTGGAGAGCTTTATTTTTTTTTATAAAACTATAGAGATTAGGAAAAATCATAAAATTTTCACCTCTAATAGCAATACTAGGCGATGACTGGCATACAGGTGCTGTATAAAAAAAGGCGAAGCCTTAATAAATTGTTATTCTTGGCACAGCTACAGATTCTAAGAAACTGGCTTTCCACTCAATTTCCCAAATATGTGCTTGTGGATTTATTTGCTTAATAAAATAAAAACTTAGGAAGAAATTTTATAATCGTAATCAGAAGACTAATGAATAGAGAGAACGTTTAACACTTGGTAAAATAACAATTTTTTTTGTTCAGATCAGTGGTTTATGTGTATACGATGTTTGGAAATTGTTTCCTGTCTTTTTTTGTATTGACTTTTATAATAAAAAGAAATAATAATACAAAAAGAAAGTTGATAGAGGACGTTTCAAGAATTTTGATGCACTAGTATTTCAACACCTTTAGGGTATGTGCACACACACTAATTACGGACGTAATTCGGGCGTTTTTGCCCCGAATTACGTCCGAAAATAGCGCCTCAATAGCGCTGACAAACATCTGCCCATTGAAAGCAATGGGCAGACGTTTGTCTGTTCACAGGAGGCGTAATTTACGCGCCGCTGTCAAATGACGGTGCGTAAATAGACGCCCGCGTCAAAGAAGTGACCTGTCACTTCTTTGGCCGTAATTGGAGCCGTTATTCATTGACTCCAATGAATAGCAGCGCCAATTACGTCCGTAATGGACCCAGCGTTCAAGCGCCTGCACATGCCGTTACGGCTGAAATTACGGGGATGTTTCCAGGCGGAAACATCCCCGTAATTTCAGCCGTTACGGACGCCCTCGTGTGAACATACCCTTAGGCATTTTTCTTGTGGAGATCCAGCTGTAGGGAGTCTGTTTAATCCCTTTAGGACGCACTGTTTTGGCCTTGTGGACACAGATGATTTTTTCAAATCTGACGTGTCGCTTTATGTGGTAATAACTTGGAAATGCTTTTACCAAGTGATTCTGAGACTGTTTTTTCTCATGACATATTGTACTTTGTTAGTGAAATATTGGTCGAAAAATTCAATATTTATTTGTGAAAAACTTCAAACTTTAGAGAAAATTTGCAAAAATTAGCATTTTTCTAAATTTAAATGTATCTACTTGTAAGACAGCTAGTAATACCACACTAAATAGTAAATATTTCACATTTCCCATATGTCTACTTCATGTTTGCATCTTTTTTTTTTCACATCCTTTTATTTTTCTAGGACGTTACAAGGCTTAGAACTTTAGCAGCAATTTCTCACATTTTCAAGAAAATTTCAAAAGGCTATTTTTACAGGGACCAGTTCAGTTGTGAAGTGACTTTAAAGGCCTTATATATTAGAAAGTCCCCATAAATCACACAATTTTGAAAACTGGACCCCTCAAATTATTCAAAATCGCATTCAGAAAGTATTTTAACCCTTTAGGCATTTCACAGGAATTAAAACAATGTGGAAGTGAAATTTACAAATTACATTTTTTTTGCTGTTTTACCAGAGAAATGCAACTCAATATTTATTGCCCAGATTCTGCAGTTTTTACAAATATCCCACATGTGGCCCTAGTGTGATAATGGACTGAAGCCCCGGCCTCAGAAGCAGTTAAAACCCCTCCAAAAGTGACCCCATTTTGGAAACCACACCCCTCAAGGCGTTTTTCTAGGGGTATAGTTAGCATTTTGACCCCACAGGTTTTTTGTAGTCTTTAGTGGAATTAGCCTGTGAAAATTAATATCAACATTTTTGGCCAAAAATAAAATGTTGACTTTTTTTTAATTTTCACAAAGGATAAAAGAGAAAAAGCAACCCAACATTTGAAAAGCAATTTCTCCTGAGTACGGCAAAACCTCACATGGTCATAAATGTTAGTTTTTTTTAATTAGAAATTAATTAACCCTTTCAGGACTGATCCTCTTTTGCTTTTTCGTTTTTCTCCCTGCCTTCCTCGAGCCATGACTTTTACATTTTTCCGTCAATAGAGTAGAGTGAGGGCTTATTTTTGTCCGGGAGGAGTTGTAGTTCCTATTGACACCATTTAAAGTACCATATAATGTACTGGGAAACGGAAAAAATAATTCTTTGCGGGCTGAAATTGGAAAAAACTGTGATTCCTCCATGGTTTTTGGGGTTTTGTTTTTATGTCTTTCACCGTGTGGTAAAAACGACAACTTTAAATTTATTCTGCGTCTCAATACAATTACGGTGATACCAAATTTATAGTTTGTTTTTTTTAAAATACTTTTACAAAGAAAAGACTATTTGTTAAAAAAAAAATTAATTGTTTTGTATCACATTCTGAGAGCCATAATTTTTTTATTTTTTGGTCGATTAAGTGATGTGAGGGCTTATTTTTGGCGGGACAAGATGTTGCTTTTAGGGTATGTTCACACGCTGAGTTAAAAACGTCTGAAAATACAGAGCTGTTTTCAAGGGAAAACAGCTCCTGATTTTCAGACGTTTTTTAAGCCACTCGCGATTTTCGCTGCGTTTTTTTACGGCCGTTTTTGGAGCTGTTTTCTATAGAGTCTATGAAAAACGGCTACAAAAATGTCCCAAGAAGTGACCTGCACTTCTTTTTCGCGGCTGTGTTTTTTCAAACGGCCGCGTAGAAAAATGGCCTGTCTGAACAGAACGCCGTTTTTCACATTGCGGCCGGCGCTTCACTATAATAAGCGGCGGCGCAGGCACGGAGGACAGAACATGGGGGTGTTTTGCAGTGTGCCCGCCATGTTCTGTCTTCAGTGCCGGCAGTCATTAGTGCAGCGCCGGCCGCATCAAATCATCCTGACGGCGTGCACATGTCAGGACTCAGGAGCAGTGCAATGTCTGTATTACACAGCCGCAGCCCCGCTCTCATATACATTCATGTGTTACTATACTGAGCTGTGCGGTCGCACAGCTAAGTATCGAAATGCATGAAATAACTGTATCGAACCGTTTGGGGATGCAGAGTATCGAAACCGTATCGAACTTTCGATGCATCCTGCATCCCTACTTATGACAATACCATATGCACAATAAAATCAAGTTTTTATAAAATTATTTCTTTTTTTTTGTCACTGAGAAGCATAACTTTTTTTATTTTTCTGTCAAAAAAGCTGTGCAAGGTCTTGTTTTTTGCGAGACAGGTTGTAGTTTTTATTGGTACTCTTTTGCAACTTTTTGATCACTTTTTATTCTATGTCTTGGGAGGGATGGTGACCAAAAAATAGGGATGCTGGCATAGCTTTTCGTTTATTTGTTTTTTTGCTGTGTTCACTGTGCGTGAAAAATAACATTATAGTTTTATACTTTGGGTCGTTACGAACGCTGTGATATAAATATGTGTACTTATTTTTTTAACGTTTTCATTTTTTTTTCTATAATAAAATACTTATTATAGGGAAAAAAAGCAACTTTTATTTTGACACTTTTATAAAACATTTTTAGTAACTTTTTAAAAATTTTATTTTTTACACTCTTTTTTGACCTGTCAATGTGCTGCAAACACCTTAGTTGCGGCGAAATCAGCGGCGATGAGCCGTGAATGGCAACACTGGAGGGATAGCTGACCTCCCGGTTCTCGATTCCCCCGGTCGCCGACAGTGTGCATCGGGAACGACACAGTGACTTCCTGTCACTCTGACAGGAAGTCTATCAGGACCAGCCGATAGGCTTCGGTCCATGGCAGACACTGAGGCCATTGTTTGGCCTCTGGTTGCCATGCCAACCATCGGCAAACACAGCGATTTCAGAGCGGGGCCTGCCGATGTGCTAGAAACCCCTAAAATGCAGTGATCGCAAACCGCTCGCCGCATTTAAGGGGTTAATTGCCAAAATCAGCTGCAAAGTACCGCTGGCCAGCAAGAGTGGAGTGTCTGCTGTCGGAGACAGCTGACCTCCTGGTTCCCGGTGCACACTTTCGCCGACAGTGTGCATCGGGAATGACTCAGTAACTATACGTCCTTGTGCGGGATGTAACCTCCCGCAATGACGTATAGTTACTGAGTGGTGCGGGGTAGGAGTTAAAGGTTCGGACATTGACTTACAGGTTGTCACCTATAGGTGGCACTTGAATATTTGGATTTGGAAAAAAATACTTGGGTCATTTGAATCGATATATCAGGATTTCCTTTAGATAGGCAAAACTCCCAGAATAGGACTGGAATATTTGAAATATCTAAAGACAAAGGCGGGTTGGCTATACCGGATATCAGGGACCTGTTTTTTAGCTTCGCAAAGTCTTTGGATAAAGGATAAATCTTTGGATGGGCCCAGGAGAGGAATAATATCACCCATGAGAAGATCATCATCGCACATTTAAAAGGGATTGGGCTTATGGAATCCCTGGCAGGTGGGAAGATAAAAAATATCTTCTCCCTAACAGACCGCCTGTTATGTAAAGTATGGGTGGAACTAAAAAAAACATTTCAATATTAGTGACCCTAATACTTATATTTCATTGAAACAATTTAAATGTTTTATAGGGTTGAAATATTCGGGGGTCTAGACTTTTGGTTTTGTAAGGGGGTAACTAGGTTGATACAGGTAATCGACAACAAAGGTATGATACCTTTCCAAGTGTTTAACTAGGGAACATCAGTTGGAAGAAGGGCACGTGTTGTACTACTTTCAACTGGTATCTGGACTGAGAAAAGGAGGACTCAATAGGGAAACGAGATTTAACGATTTATCAAGTATTAGATATCTCCTAGCATACAATAAAGTTAACAAGGTGTTTGCAAAAGTCTATAAGCACCTAGTATCTTGTTCCCAGGTAAACATTGCCAGTAAAGTAAGGACAAAATGGGAAGCAGATGTGGGTCCCATATCAGGCGAGAGTTGGGATGAGATTTTAGCGAATATTCATGTGGTGTCTACATTCAAAGGATTTCAACACAACAAATCTCACAGGACAAATCAATGGCTAGATGGTACCAAAGTAATGAATTACCACCTACAAAATATCTCAGAAGAAATTATTACCAGAGTAGAAAACTTCATTATCATATCTATAAACACAGAGAAAAAAAGGGAGTCGAAACACTACTATTGAAAAAGTAGAAAATATCAATTTTATTATATTCAATTTAAAAATGAGGATATATATAAAATTACGGAAGAACCAAAAAACGGAACTGTACAACAGCCAATTATAGATTATTGTGAACACCACATAGGCTGATAATATGAGGATATACACTCTCACTTCATTGCATTTGTAATACAAACAACTGCTATAAAGTCAATCTCAGAACTATTGATGTTAAATACACATATCTATGTAAATTACTGACTGTTAGCAATGTGCATTCATGGACCCACTCAAAATACTGGTATATAAGAAGTAACGTCCCAGACTAGGGGGATGAAATCTGACAGACTAGCCAGGCATAGTAGCCAAATGGACACAGTGTGTCAGAAAATCCCCAGGGCAAGCAAAAAGTGGAAGGGTACTAATCTCCGAGCATGAAAAATGCCTTCCCTATAGATGTCATCATATGGCAATAGTGTGCACAACGCACCGAACGCGTGTTTCGTGAATGTCGCTTTTTCAAGAGGTACATAGCTCCTGTTCATGCTGAGTTTAAATGTCTAATGGGAGTGATCATCTGATGTGCTTACATCCAATCAAACCGCCGGTCAACGGCGCATGCACGCGATTTCAGTGGTCGCGCGGGAGTATCCACTGCCGCATCGTCAAAGCACTGCTGCTCATGTGCGGCCCCCAGGACGCGTCACTAGGGAGAACGCGCAGGTGCACAGGGCCAAACTGCCGATCGGCAAAGGAGCCCCATGCCCCTCATCGCTGCTCATGCGCAACCCTGGCTTAGATCAGGTAAGTGCATCCCAGGAAGATTCTTGGGGAGATCTCCTAATGGGATATATAGTAATGCTGGCAGGTTCATCTTTTAAAACCACCCCCCCCCCCAATTAGTGACGTGACAGTGTACTATAAAGAAAGCAAATGAAATGGCGCACAAAATGTGAACATAATAACCATTTCAATCGAAACAGTGTATGACTGTCCAAAGGGACAGAAACATAAGACACTAATGTGTGAAAATAATTAAATAAAATAATTGAGCAAAAAGACAATATGATTAATCAATTTAAAGAGGCTCTGTCACCACATTATAAGTGCCCTATATTGTACATGATGTGATCGGCGCTGTAATGTAGGTGACAGCAGTGTTTTTTATTTAGAAAAACAATCATTTTTCACAGAGTTATAACCTATAAGCTTTATGCTAATGAGTTTCTTAATGAACAACTGGGCGTGTTTTACTTTTTGGCCAAGTGGGCATTGTGGAGAGAAGTGTATGACGCTGACTATATCGCTATGTGCAGCCACATAAACACACTATAACATTACTCAAGTGTCCTGACAATGAATATACATTACCTCCAGCCAGGACGTGATGTCTATTTAGAATTCTGACACTTCGCTAACACAATCCCGACACTACAGCATAGGAAGCGTAATCTCGCGAGATTACGCTGTGAACTGTCATTTCAAACGAGATTACTCTTCCTGTGCTGTAGTGTCGGGATTGTGTTAGCGAAGTGTTAGAATTCTAAATAGACATCACGTCCTGGCTGGAGGTAATGTATATTCATTGTCAGGACACTGCAGTAATGTTATAGTGTGTTTATGTGGCTGCAGTGTAAATGTATGGAGAGAAGTGTATGACACTGATTGATCAGCGTCATACACTCCTCTGTACAACGCCCACTTGGTCATATAGTAAAACACGCCCAGTTGTCCATTGAAAAACGTATTAGCATAAATCTAAAATAGGTCATAACTCAGTCAAAAATGATCGTTTTTCTAAATAAAAAATACTGCTGTAATCTACATTACAGTGCCGATCACATCATTTACAATATAGGGCACTTATAATGTGGTGACAGAGCCTCTTTAAAGTGGAATATACCCACAGCCACAGAGACTTTAGTGGTACAAAGTGATTGTCGCAAATTACATTGCGAGAGCAAGTGAAAAGACTGGAAAAAATTTAATACAAATAAAATGTAAAGAACTTGTATATGGCATATAAAAAAATAAGTATAATACAACACATATTACTAGTGAAAAAACATAATAAAGGGGGATAAGTAGGGCAAAAACACATCGTCTGAAGCTGATCACAAGATTCAATTTGATAATCTGTGGAAGAAATGAAGATTTCACTCAGATTGAGTGTAGTCCAGATATCCAAGTGGATACACTCTTCACATATACCAGAAGATTCCGACATAACAGAATCTAAGGTCAAAAATCTGAACATGAACAAGAAGCAAAAATTAGTAATAATACTTTACAGATCACAAGCAAAAATAATTAAAAATATATCAATTTAAAAGGAAGGTAAGGATAAGATTAAAAATAAAGGAACAACCGGAGTGATTCATAGAAACACGGCAAAACTCAACTTCTCGTTTAAGCCTAGCGGGGTCATTGTGCCCAAGGTGGTAATCCACCTACATTCTTTCTGGGCCAAAATCGTCCTCGCATCTCCTCTGACACAGCAGTGTACCTTGTCTATCCCCCAAGCCTTAAACGTTTTAGGGTCACACCCATGACATAATTTAAAGTGTTTGGGAATAGTTTTTAGCATAGTAAGATCATTGATCTCCTTCGCAGCAACAATGTCCCGCACATGTTCCCGGATGCGGGTACGTAACTGCCTTGACGTCAGTCCCACATATACCTTGGGACATCCACAAGTTGCGTAATAAATTACATGGGTGGTGCTACAAGATATGTAGTGCAAAATTTTGAAGGACCGCCCGTCACTTAGTGAATTGAAAGTGGTCGCCCAGGTTATGTTGGCACACGCTACACAGTCACTGCATGGGTAACAGCCCTGAAGTGGGCGTCTTGATGAAAAAGGGTTTTGTTGTTTTGGTGCATAATGGCTCTTGACCAGGATGTCCTTCAAATTTTTGCTCCTCCTAGCTGTCATTTGGCAACTAGAACTAGAACTGGCAGTTGCCAAAGTGGGTTCCATTTGCAGAATGGGCCATTGTCTTTTTAAAATAGACCTCATCAAGTGCCATTGGATATTGAAAGTCGAGATGAATCTGATCGTATTATTGCTTGCATCTTTATTTTTAATCCCTATAGGGTGCAATAGACGCTCACGCTCTGTGGTTTTTGCTCACCTATATCCCTGTTTTATGCACCTACGGCTGTACCCTCTCTCGCGAACTCTTTCTTCTAAGTCTCTGTATTGTTTCTCGAATTTAATTTCAGATGGGCAGATCCGCCTCATCCTGGAATTCAAAGGATTTCACAATTATATATTGTCTATAGGGTCTATTATACCCCCAGTAGACTGAAAGCAGTGGGATTTAGTAACTCCAGTATTTGTTGGAGATGCGTTAGGAATAGCGATGATTTGGGAGTTTTTTTGTACTCCGGTACTTGACAGAATAAAACACTTCTCACAGGTGGATATAAGGACTGGTTTGCATATTGGAGAGTGATGTAGAACAGAGAATAGATAAACAGGTTAAATTGGCTATTGGAAGAAGCCTATATTTGGCTAGAAAGTGGATATTAATTAACTGGAGGAAGAAGGAGCTTCCAAAGATAGAGGCCTGGGTTAGTGCTCGCAGGAGTCTCAAAGATTAAAATGGGTAAAGAGATGGCGCCTGTGGGATACTAAACATAATCAATCGCTTTCTTCAAGTGTTTAGTGTGTTTTTTTTTTTTCCAGAGGGATGTGGTTGTAGGGGTTGTGTGATGTTTGTACAGGGGGAGCCATGGTTGGGTTTGCGCCTCCATGGATCCCAGGACAATTTTGTTTCTCCGAGGGTCGAACTGTCTAATTTATGGGATAATAGAGTATAAAGTTAGTAGGGATATTCTAATGGATAATTCGACGCATACGGAGATGGCGAGAGAGGTCCAGGCCCTTCTGGTTGGGTCTTTAGTTATATGGGGGGGAGGGGGTGGGTAGGGTCTAGGGGGAGTAAAGCCCTTTGATATGCACGTTCTATGTAAGGCTTCGTTCACATCTGCGCCAGGGTCCCGTTCCGTCTGAGCTTCCGACGGGACCCTGACTGATACAAACGGAAACCAAAGGTTTCCATTTCCATCACCATTGATTTCAATGGTGACGGATCCGGTGCTAATGGTTTCCGTTTGTCTTAGTTGTGCAAGGGATTCCGTCAAAACGATGGAACCCTTGCACAACTGAGACAAATTGAAACCATTAGCACCGGATCTGTCACCATTGAAATCAATGGTGACGGAAACCTATGGTTTCCGTTTGTGTCAGTCAGGGCTCCTTTCCGAAGGAAAGCTCCGACGTACCGTCACAATGGAGCCCTGGCGCTGATGTAAGCGAAGCCTAAGATGTATCATCATTTTTTATTATTGCACAAATTGTATAAAATAAAAAATAGGTGACGCTTTTCTTCTGGAGGAGAACTATTTTGCATACAATTTTTTCAAGTCTGTTTTGAGTACAGTGGTCTACGTCAAATGTAACAGTATATGTTCCCGTACAAGTTGGCTTGATTTTGTTATATTTGAACTTACATGAATTAACAAAAAAAAACAACAACATTATATTCTTGGAAGAATTGTTTTTCACAGAGAGATATTTGTAAAACCATTGCAATATTTAGTGAAATTCTACTTTAATTATGGAACTTTGTAGAAAGCATTTGTTATTTGTTATTACACTCTTAATACATGATCTATGTTCATCTTGCTGTTATAAAATGGCTATGCATGTTCTTCTTTTTGGGGCAGGTACACTTTACATGTTTGTTATCAGTCTGCCTGACATTTTGAGAGTGTAAAGACAATATGTCAGCACATCAGAAAGGCTGTTTACCCCATTAAGTTTTGTCACAATTTTTTGTATTTTACAGGGAAGTCTATTCAGTCCAGATATTAAACTTGAAACACTTAAGGAAGATATCAAAGATTTTTTTAAGGCCTCAGGTATGTCACTGTGCTTTTTCCACAATGCATATTTGCTTATTAACTTAATGTAAAAGAGCATCCACGTGAAGAACATTTATATATGATCGCAGCAAGCATCAATGCAGTATATGCTGGAGCAATGAGAAAATATAAAGCTTTTCAAATTGGAATTTTGATGCTTTGCGGCAAGCTGCAGAATAGAATGTGTCCTTTATTCATTTGCTCACAGTTGATCGCACTCAAAAATCAAGTGACCTACATAAGCTTTTTGTTCTGGTTTATGCCCCCCTATATATTTAGCCAAAAAAAAGTGGACTCCTGGCCTTCACACCTTGTATGAGCTTGTTGGACATCCAATACCAAAACCATGAGCCCCTTTTACAGCTATTACCTCTTCTTTTATGGGAAGGCTTTCCACAAGATTTTGGAATGTGTCTATGGGAATTTGTGACCATTCAGACAAAAGGGTGTTTGTGAGGTTAGGCATTCATGGATGAGAAGGTCTGGTTTGCAACCCCAAGGTGTACGATTGGGTTGAGGTCGGGTCATTCAAGCTCCTTCACACCAAACTTCTCAAACCATGTCTTTATGAACCTCGCTGTGTGCACAGGGACACAGTCATGCTTGAACAGAAAAGGGCCTTCACCAAACTGTTGCCACAAGCTTGGAAGCATACAATTGTCCAAAATGTCTTTGTATGCTGTAGCATTAACATTACGCTTCACTAGAAAGAAGAGGTTTTGCTCGAGCTCTAAAAAGAAATCGCCACAACCATTTTCCCTCCACCCGCAAATTTTACAGTAGGCAATATGCCTTCTGGTAGGTAGCATTCTCCTGGCATTAACCATACCCAGAGTCATTCATTAGACCACCAGATAGTAAGACGAGATTCATCCCTCCATAGAACACGTTTCCAATGCTCCAGAGTCTAGTGGTGCCATGCTTTACACTAGCCTAGCCATCGCTTGGCATTGGGCATGCTGATCTTAGGCTTGTGTGCAGCTGCTCAACCGCAGAAACCCATTTCGAGAAGCTTTCAAGGCACAGTACTTATGCTGATGGCACTTCTAGAGGCCTCTTGGAACATTGTAGTGAGTTATACAATGGAGGATAGGTGATTTTTATGTGTGATGTGCTTCAACACTTGACGGCCTGCTCTGTTTCTGACCTGTTATACAATTGGCCTCATTGTATGTGACAAATGGAGATAAGATTATCAGCAGCAGTGGAGACCGGGACTAGGAGGAGATGTTCTGTTGTGGAATATGTTTGTGCTTCACAAGCATTGACAAATGATTTTGATTTTATTTCTCATTGCAAAGACATTTTCCCTTTTTTTTGTTTTTTTGTTTTTTTTTTTCAGGTTGGGAGAAAAAACTTCAGAATGCTGTGTATCGTGAGCTTAGTGTGTATGTATCACCTTTTAAAAATCCTAAAATGACTGGATTACAGTGTTCCGTAATGCAGACATAAAGATATACACTTATTTATACACTCACATATACACATGCATGTATTCGTTACACGCTAAAACTCTGCTAATATGGGTAATGCAGCAATATCGAAGAGCAACAGCAAACCAACCATTGACTTCTGAGCCCTGAGAGTGAGTCCGATAAGTCAGGGAATATCATCCAATAGTATTATTGAGAGCCTCCTGAACCCGGGACAAAGTCCACCTTCTCATTGTGAATAATACAATTGAATGTGGGACTGCAAACAGGATGCCAACCTTTTGGAATACGCCTTCAGGTCTATATTTATAAGAGAAATTAGTCAGAAATTAACACATATGAGGAATCCTTGCCCAGTTTTGGCAACGTTGTAATTTGAGCAACGCGTGCCTGGCCAGGGAAGGGACACTAACAAAACACTATTAAAAGTCTCCAGCATGAAAGAACACTGAGCTTGTCGGAAGACCTAAAATATTATTTGAAATATAGGGAGAAAACGTATCTATATGTATCTGTCAGACAGTTGTCAGATTGCTATTAGTACATCTAATGCTTTGCATTATAATTTGATAACCGTGCCTGTAATACGGAGACCCTATAACTGTTTTATATGTGGTCTGGCTATGTGAAATTAAAGGGGTTGTCTGGTGTCAATAACCCATTTTTAAATAGGTTAAACCTTATTTGTTGGTAAAATCATAGAGAAGTTACAAGGAGCTTCTCTCACTCTGGAAGACCTTGCGTTTCTTTGCATTTTAAACGTCTCATTGTTTTCAGTGATTACTGTGTAATGCTCAGTTTCACCTGTGGTGGTGCTGCAGGAAAATGGAACACTTTCTGCCAGGTTCCCCCAGAGATTAAAGCTGCTTGCTGGGGGGTCCCAGCAATGAGACAACCTGTGATCAGCTTATAGTTGGGGAAACTTAACCTAATAAAAAGCAATTGTCCAAATCAGACAACCCCTTTAAAAGTGTGCTATCACCTTGAACATGCAGTTCTATCTTTAGGCAGCATGTTATAGGGCAGGAGACGCCGAGCAGAGTGATTTTATAGTTTTGTAAAAAAAAAATAAGTATAATTAAGTGGTTTTTTTTGTTTTAAAATCCCTCCTATTTCTATGCTTAGGAGTCCAGTCGGTGGTCCTACTCCTACAGGGAATTCTGACAATCATTGATTGAGACCTCCAGACCTCTCCTGCTCTATAACATTCTACTGGCAGATCAGACTTTGTGTTTAACGTGACAGGTTCCCTTTAAGGTCACGTCAACTGTCATGGGTAAAATGGATTTTACACTTGATTTTTGTTCTAGACTTCCAGCTCCTTGCCATCCAGCAGCACCTGTGGAACATATTAAAGAACCCCTGGCATATATGAGGCGAGCTCAGGTAGGTAGTATACAGATGAATGGTTCTGTCATTGATGCAAAAGTCTGTTCAGAGTTACTGTAAGGTCATGCAAGTAGTGTTATCGTGTTATGGTGTCCTTTAAAGGGGTATTCCCAAAATCATAAATGATCATGCATCCATAGGATACGTGATCATTTTCTGATCGCTGGGGACCCCACGATTGTGAGTACGGGGGTCCAGAACACCGATCCTCCTCCACTTCACCCCACGCAGTGAGAAGAAGCTTGAATGGAGAGGCAGTTCAGCATGTGCCTGACGCTCCATTCACTGTACTGTCTATGAGAATACAGAAACAACAGAGTCCTGTACTCGGCTGTTTCCATCATTCTCATAGACTTTGAATGGAGCGGCAGCGCCATGCTCCATTTAATCTCCTCACTGCGGTCGAGCAGGAAGGAGGATCGAGGGGAACGGGACCACCCTTCTCCCCATTGGTGGGGGTTCCTGCGATCCGAAAACTTATCACCTATTGTGTGGATAGGTGATTAATTTGAGATTTTTGGAAAACCCCTTTAATGTCCTTGTATCTTGGCCTAACAATATTTGAAGCATAAATTATGTACAAATGAAAGCCAATGAATCCAATAGATAACAGCCGATATTACTTTTCTCTCTCCGCTCCCGGCTCCTCTTTAGATCTGGGCAGCGCTGCACACAACATCCTGAAGCTGGTCATCATCAGTACAGTGTGTGCAGTGGCACCTGGAGCTGCTGAAGAGGAGCCCAGGAATGAGGGGAGGTGAGTAATTAGAGGGATCTGATCTAGGGTCTGAATTTTGTGGTCTGAGGTCTTAATTATGGGGCCCACCCCTGGGTTGTGTGAATTCTTCTTTAGCTCTTTCTTAAAGGACCTTGAAAGATGATCAAAATTAAGGTTATTTATTGTGGGGAAAAAGTTTTGTATGACATAAGCACTATGTTAAAATATATCAAAGGTTAATACAAAGGTCTGTAATGACCTTTTTACACCCACCTGCAAATTTAACAAGGAGGCATGTAGAGGAAGAAGAGCAGTGAGACGTAAGTATTTTTTTTCTCTAATGAAGAAAATAGGCAGACACTATTATGTGCATCGGGGCCACCCGACTGCCCCGACCTCATGCCTACTGTCAGAGAAGAGACTTATGATCCTTTTTACTCCTAGGATTTAAGTGTTGCCAGAGACGTCTGGCAACAGCTAATCTACCTCTCCCTCTATTGAAATAAACATGCATTCTCATGTTTTTGGGGGAGTTGGGTCTGAATGAACCTTCAGCCAACAATGTGTATAGCCAGCTTAAGTTTGTTAGCAAACGCTTGGCTGTAACATATTCATTGTATCCTAATACCATGTGTGCATCGTATAGTTTTCCTCTTGCAAATCTCCAGCATTGGTAGCATACATAATAAACCGGGTCTAGTTTAAGCTCAGTTGGGTGATTTCGACGGATTGCGCCACCTTACACGATGAGGCATGCCCCGGCCCTCCATGCGACTAAGAGCCGGTGGTTCCTGCACAGCTATACTGGCTCTCCCCAAGCAACCGCTGGTTGACCCTTCGTGGTTGACAGAGTTCGTCCCAAACGGGGACCAGCCATACAGCTTGTGTCCCCCCACAGACCTACAGGGTGGTTATCTCATAGCCATAGCTACCGGCTTCATGTGTCTAAAGTGCTGTAATCCCTCACCCAATTGCCCTTCTTTGCCCCAACCACTTACCAATACTTCAAATGTCTTCTAACATTCTTGTTTGCTGTTGTTAAACACACCATCCTCTCTGTACTGTCCCTTACAGCCCAAGTCCTTTTGCCGCATCAGACCACCAAGCCCATTTTTTCTCCCAGCCATGCAGGTCTGCACCCAGCTGTTCCCCACACCCCTCCTAGGAAGCTGTCAATCGCTCTGATCAACTTTTAGGACTACCTGACCATACCACAAATGTACTCCTTCTCTTCCATTACACACCTAGTCCAGTTCCTTAGTGCGTCCACAGGCCATGTAGCATATTTATGGCAATATCCTCTCCCCTTCCAATGCTCTCCACTGGAGCCCTGTACGCATAAAACATTCTATTAGTATCCATGGTCACCCATGCATGCGGTACATGCATTGTCTATTGCGTTGTTTACTGATGCTCCTTTTCGGTACAGCAGATATTTTATTCTATACACATAATTTCAGGCATTACCCCCAATGGTGATATTACCAACACTTCTACTGCCGCTCGATCAAAGAATGGGGAGGGGGCTACATTTATTCTCCCAAACTCATTACCATCTCCAATTTCTCCCTCGACAACCTCCGGGAATTTCTCTGCTTAACTCCACTTTATTTTGTAGTTTGCAGTCTCTCCCCATTTACCAAAAGCGCCAAGTCCTTCTGCCCATATCTCAACAGACTACTACCCACCATTCTGTTCATGAAAGCCAGATTATAATGACTTGAACCACTTCCCTCATAAAAAGACTGAGCATTGTTCAGAAAATGGTAGAGGTAAACCCAATATTTGCATATTTTCTCAGGTCTATATTGTTGTTATTTCTCAGCCTCCTTTTTGAATTAAGCGCACAAATTTGTCCCGGAAACCGTTCTGTTGTTTTATACTGTAATATAGGCAAAACAACATGAAGCTAGGCATCTTAATGTAATTTAGCAATTCATCCTGTGAGACCAAATACAGAGAAAATGGACAATACATCTGATTAAAGAAACAATTTGTAGCCTTTAATATTTTACTACCCTTTTCTGTACTTTGCCTAAATTCTAGTTCAAGCGGAGTTTGGAAACTTTTGATATTTGTACAATAAACTATCCTAACTGTAAGCAATGCAAGCAACAAAAGCGAAAAGACACTGCTTCAATATAAATGAATTCCAGTTTACTTCTGGAATAGTAAGCTTTTACCAAATGTATCTGTTTCTTCAGTTGGCGGCCTTATATAAAAACTTTTACAGTAAAAAGATGCTGTATATGAACCTTATTTAGTAATATATCATATGGATGGTGAATTACCAAAGTGCATAGTGTCTATTGTAAAATTTGGTGGGGGAAGGATAATAGCATTGGGCTTTTCCTCAGGTTTTGGGCTAGGATCCTTATTTCCAGTTACAGGTAATGTTAAAGAGGCTCTGTCACCAGATTATCAAATCCCTATCTCCTATTGCATGTGATCGGCGCTGCAATGTAGATAACAGGAACGTGTTTTGTTTTTTTTTGAAAAACTATCATTTTTGGCTAAGTTATGAGCAATTTTATATTTATGCAAATGAGCCTTTCTAATGGACAACTGGGCGTGTTTTCTCTTATTTCCAACTGGGCGTGTATTGTGTTTTTAGCAACTTGGCGTGTTTACTTCTTTCACTGCACAATCTCACTGTGCTGTGGATCATGCTGGGCTGGAACAATGAGAAGTGTAGGACACTGATTGGTCACTGATTGGTCAGCCTCATACACTCCTCTGTACAACACCCAGTTGGTAAAAAGTAAACACGCCCAGTTGTCCATTGAGAGTCATTAGCATAAATCTAAACGAGCTCATAACTTGCTCAAAAATGATCGTTTTTCAAAATAAAAACCACTGTTGTTATCAACATTACAGCGCCGATCACATTATGTAGGAGATAGGGCACTTATAATGTGGTGACAGAGCCTCTTTAATACTACAGAATACAAAGACATTTTACACACTTGTATTCTTTATGGCAACAGTTTAGGGAAGGCCCTTTCCTTTTCTAGCATGACTGTGCCCCTCTGCACAAAGCAAGGTCAACAAAAACATGGTTTGGTGTGGAGGAACTCCAGTAGCTGCCCAGAGCTCTGAGCTCAACCCCATCCAACACCTTTGAGAAGAATTGGAACACCGGTTGCGAGCCAGACCTTCCGGTTCAACATCGGTAACTGACTTTACAAATGCTCTATTGGATGATTGGGCATACATTCCCACAGACGCACTCCAAAATATTGTGGAAACCCTAGAGTGGAGGCTGTTATTGCTGCAAAAGGAGGCCCAACTCCATATTAACGCCCATGGGTTTGGACTTGGACGTCCAACAAGCTGTAATGTAATGTCAGGTTTCCACATACTTTTGGCCAGATAGTATACTTTTAGATTTATTCACCAAAGGCAAAGGTTAAAAAAGGCACAAACTAGTGTTAGAAATACACGGCTTCTCATAGCAGGCGTAAAAATACATTTATACAGTCAGACAATTCTAAATGCTCCAAAATTTATTAAGAGGCGTGCGCCTTTTAATAAATTAGGCAAATTTCTCGTCATCTTCGTTTTCCAATTTAATTGGTGCAAAATATGCCTTTATTAATGTGTGCCGTTATCTGTATTTTTATTTATTATTTAGGTAAGCTGGGAGAAGAGAGTCCTGAAGAGCTTGAACAGTATGTGTACAGAGCTCAATATTCCTCTTGCACGCAAGGTACTCTTTCAATCTGCGTTGGGCATTTACTGTGAGGCGTCACGTCATTTGTGCCACTCCGCGTTTTACAGAGACAAATAGTCGCTTGTGTCAGATTTAAAATGTCACACACGGTCTGTCACTCTTTATAACCAACTACTGTCCACTACGTATGTGAAATGTTTTATTATGCTTTTCTTTTATTACATTGATGTAAGTTATTACCCTGAAGCCACCGACAGCATTGTCATTTGTATTTTTCTGTGTATGTTAAAATCAGACACATGTTAAGACTGGGAAAACATTTTTTAAGCGAAGACAGGCAGAGATTTGTAATATCTATTATTTTAGTAATCAACCATTGTATTAATATAGAAGTTATAAATAAATGTCTCTTTAGTATTCATAAACATTTTTGTGCTTTCTTATTTTTTATTTTACTAGATGAATTCTTTGCGGAGTTATCAGTTCTTGTGGATACTGTTCTGCATCAACTCTACTCTTAGGTCAACGTGACAACCTCTCCTGTCTTTGCTCTGTTCTTGTTTAGCTGGGAATTACATGTGGATCCAAAATACCAGCCATATCAATGTTCACTTACTAGCTGGCTTGGATAGTGTCAGTTGTGTGTGTATGTGCACATTGATGTTGGTGGTGATTTGGATCTACACAATATACTTGTGACAAGTCAAGTCCAGCTCATAGGCAGAGATTGCCATGAGGATATAGGAGTACAGCTGCTGCAGGCTTCAGGCCACTCCGTTTGTCACAGTAATGATTTTTGTGTTTGTTTTTTTTTTCATGTACACTTAGGGGTATGTTATGAAATCACATGCGGTATTGGTGTGGATTTTCAGTGCAGATTCCACACTACAAATCTGCAGCAATTTACAGTGAAAACCCCATCTTTGTATAGCGTAATAAAATCTGTGAGCAATTGAGGGTATGCTGCAAACTTTCTAATTCGCAGTGTGACAATTCTTTTGCACATTTGACACCGATTATTACAGCAGATTTCACCCTTTGCAATGCATAGGGTGAAATCTGCACCAAAATTCACATCAAAATTTTGGCGCAGATTTCCTCTGCTACAGGTGGACTCCGCTTAAGGCCCTGTTCACATCACATTTTTTGGCCAACTTTTAGCGTGTACGCCGGGGAAAGCTCACCACCTATACGCTAAACGTAGGCTGTAAGGAATGCCCAACGTTGTCATCCGACACCCATAGACTATACGTATAACCTATACGTCCATAAACTTTCATGACTTTTTCATGACCTGTACATTTAGCGGATGACGCCACTGTTAGGCATCTGTCACCCATAGGCTATTATGGCATCGGCTTAACGTATACGTCATGAAAAGCTATTGAAATACCCAAGACATAAAATATATATATCTACTGTATAAGCCATACAGCAGAATACGTCACTCATAGGATCCCATATTTGAAAAATAAACGTATACCCCACAGTATACTTTTTTTTTAGGGATCCCATTGTATAGAGTAGCATAGTCTGCTGCACTATTCCATACCTAAAAAAGTGTATTGACGTATGCCAGCACGACAGAGGCAAAAAAGACACTCTTTTGGCTACCTGAGTCCTATAGACCTGTCTTACATGTACATTGGGAGCTCTCCTGGCGTACACACTAAACGTAGGGCAAAAACGTGATCTGAACAATGCCTAAAGAGACGTTTACACAACATTTCTGGTAGTTGTCCTAGTAGGGAAGATGAAATGTGGGTCATATTTTGTCTTCTATGTGAATGTTGAACTCCTGCTAAAAGTGGATAATATTAATTAGATGCCTCTGTAATATAATTTTCTCAGACCTTTTGGAAGGATTTACTAAGACAAAATGTCCAACAATTCTGGCACAAATTCCTCCAAAAAAAACTGGCGCATATGGCATGCTCCAAATGTATGTGTTTTTCAAAAAGTGTCTAGAGGGCCATGGCTAAGAGGAGACCTAAAATGTACCAGATTTATTAACGGCGTGTGCCATCTTTTGGGCGCAAGTTATTGATGTAATCAAATTTATTATACAGAATGTGCCAATGTACTACATTTGGAGCAGTTTCTGCCTGTCTGTCTACTTTTATCCTTTCTACATTTAGGACAGAATTAATGACTCCTCATCATTCACATTTTAGATGTTAACTATTAGTTTATTACTGTGCATATCATCTGCATACAATAAACAGGACTTGGTAATGTAGCTGGGACACATTTATTGGTTCAGAATATAAGATGCCTCTACAAAATTTTGCATAGCTTTCCTCTGATCCTTTGGTTTGACTTCAATATACTGGTAATTTTGCTTTACAGAGGCCGGCTGATGAGCAGAAAGAATGGCTCAACAAGTGGAATGAAATGGGAACCGATGAACCAGGTACCGCTTTTAGCAAAGATCAGTTGCCTGTTTTTTTTTCTTTGTTAGAAACCAAATACATAGCAGATGAACAGTATAACCCAGTTATATACCAACATCTGCTAAGTTACTGCTACATGCATAAATCTAAAGATTTGATGAGTAATTTAGGTGTGGATTCTGATGGGTTTTATAGAACTCCATTTACATTCTCCAGAGAAAATCCACGGGGAATAGTGATTCCAAAATCCACAGCATGTTCATTATTGCCGCAGATTCTACACAGAAAAGCAGCGGATCCGCAGTTGATTTTCTAAAAAATCAAAGGTGTATTTGCTTAAGGCAAATCTGACACATGTGAACATACCCTTGTAGCATAGATGATATTAAATCACTAATGTTTTCTGACAGTGGAAACCACAATCTGGTATATAGAGGCAACATTGACTATGTTAGATTATTGGAACCTAAAAAAATAAAAGAAAGCAAATGTTTTTAATATACACACAATGTTGTGTTAATATATCAAGGGTCCAGATCAACATTAGTTGATGTAATGTAAATAGTATATTATTCCTCCGCAGCAGTTTCTGTATTCCACAGACGCTGATTGAAGTGTCTGATTTTATAGTTAACCTAACGGTACGCTACGGTTCTGTTAACTATTCTGCTCTTTGTGTGTATTTATGCTTGTCGATTGTTACCAGGGTTATTTGATTTTTGCTATTTGTTTCCCCTCAGACTTGAGTCTTTTTAGACCTGTTTATGCACCTAAGGATTTTCTTGAGGTATGTATGTATGTATGTATGTATATACTGTTAAAGTTGGGCTGGACCAAGTTGAAAGAGCAATGTGTAATTGCTAGACGAACACATTTACCGATCATGCTTTAACATTTTCATTCTACTCAACTGGTTGTCCATGACATTCATCAACCTTATTTGTTCTGTTCTTGAACATTGATTTCATCACTATCATGTAGACTTGTGTAGGACTCTTCCTAATTATCCTCTTCAACATCACTTTGGAAATCGATAAGGTCTTTATTTTTTAGACTTTTTGTCTGTACTTTAGAACTGACAACCTCTGGCTTAAGGGTGTTGTCTCACGGCAGACATTTATGGCATATCCACAGGATAGCTAGCTGTGCTACGCTGTTTCCGTAATTTCCATTCACTTCTATGGGAGTTACAGAAACCGCTCAGTGAGCTCAGCTGTTTCTCGAACCTGACCACCTTCGTCGTCTGGATGCAGCACCCGCCTCACCAGGCAGGAATTGGATTGGGGGACCCCTTTTCTTGAGATAAGTGCGAGTGCTAAGAGATTGGATACGCATCTATCAGACATTTATGGCATATCCTGTGGATATGCCATAAATGTCTGACATAAGACAACTGCTTTAAGGTGCCCATACACTTCAGATAGCAGCTATTCTTTCCGACTACCATAAACATGCATGCTCAGCTCCACTGAGCTTGCTTAGTTTTTTTCAGTCGTGAGAGCAGAATAAGCCTCCGCCAGACCCACTGGAAAAAAGGATCGTTAATGTTGAAATTTGACAACTTCAGCACACATTTATCTAATCTATATGGCCACTTTTATACAATGTATAAACAATGTCTATATAATGTATTCGGAAAGTCTTCAGACCCTTTCAAATTTTTCACATTTTGTTATGTTGAGGCATTGTGATAAAATTCAAGTTTTTCCCCATCATTCTGCACTCAACACCCCATAATGACAAAGGGAAAACAAAACGTTAGAAATCTTAGCTATTTTATTGAAAAGGAAAATTGCATTGACACAAATATTCAGAGACCTTACTCAGCACTTAGTTGTATCACCATTGGCAGCGATAACACCCTCCAGTCTTGCCAGGTATGATGCCACACGGTTTGCACACCTGGATTTGGGGATTTTCTTCCATTCTTCTCTGCAGATCCTCCCAAACTCTGTCAGGTTGGATGGGGACCGTCAGTGGAGAGTCATTTTTAGGTCTCTCCAGAGATGTTCGATTGGGTTCAAGTCAGGGCTCTGGCTGGGCCACTCCAAGGACATTCACAGAGTTGTCCCTAATCCACTCCTGTGTTGTCTTGGCTGTGTGCTTAGGGTCATTTTCTTGTTGGAAGGTGACCTTTCGGCCCAGTCTGAGGCTCAGAGCACTCTGGATCAGGTTTTCATTCAGAATATCTCTGTACTTTTGCTCTATTCAGCTCTCCTGCTGAAAATCACCCACAAAGCATAATGCTGCCACCACTATGCGTCACTGTAGGGATGTTATTTGGCAGGTGATGAGCAGTGCCTGGTTTCCTCCAGACATGTCGCTTAGAATTGAGGCCAAAAAGTTAAATCTTGGTTTAATCGGATCACAGAATTTTGATAGTCCTTTAGGTGCTTTTTTGAGAACTCCAGGCAGGCTGTCATGTGTCTTTTATGGAGGAGAGGCTTCTTTCTGGCCATTCTGCCATAAAGCCCAGATTGGAGGAGTGCTGCAGTGATGGTTGACCTTCTGGAAGTTTCTCCCATCTGCACACAGGATCTTTGAAGCTCAGCCAGAGTGACCATTGGGTTCTTGGTCACCTCTCTTACCAAGGCCCTTCTCCCCCGACTACTTAGTTTTGTGGGGCGGGCAGCTCTAGGAAGAGTCCTGGTTGTTCCAAGCTTCTATTTCAGAATTATGGAGGCCTCTGTGTTATGGCAGGAAGGAGGTGAAGGGAACAAGTGAGCCCTAATCTACCCACCGCCCTGTCCCTGCCTACTTGCAACGACCCGCCCTAGGCGATGGGGTACAACTTGGCGGCGGTCCCTACGCTGACTAAGTGCAAGGGGATACAAACAGGGAACAAGCAAGGGAAGGGGCAGTAGCCCACGGAACACCGTGAGTGTCTGTGCCGAGTGCCGAGTGTCTGTGTCTCTAATGGCAGCCGGGGGCCTAATAAAGGCCCCCAGGTCTGCCTGGAGCAACTGCCTGCTAGATCATGCCGGAGGCATGACCTAGCAGATGCCTGGCCGTTTTAAACGGACAGGCAGTAATACACTGCAATACAAAAGTATGGCAGTGTATTATAATAGCGATCGGAGAATCGCATATTATAGTCCCCTAGTGGGACTAGTAAAAAAGTAAAAAAAAAGTTTAATAAAGTTAATGAAAAAAAAAATGTGAAAAAAAATGAAAAACCCAGCTTTTCCCCTTACACAATGCTTTACCATTGAAAAAACAAAATAAAGTAAAAAAGTTACACATATTTGGTATCGCCGCATCCGTAACGACCCCGACTATAAATCTCTAACATTATTTGACCCGCACGGTGAACGCCGTAAAAAATGTAATAAAAAACTATGGAAAAATTGCTGTTTTCTGTGAATCCTGACTTTAAAAAAAAGTTATAAAAAGTGATCAAAAAGTTGCATCTACTCAAAAATCGTACCAATAAAAACTACAAGTCTTCCTGCAAAAAAAAAGCCCTCATACAACCGCATCGGCGAAAAAATGAAAACGTTACGGCTCTTCAAATATGGAGACACAAAAACAAATAATTTTGAGAAAAATGCGTTTTTACTGTGTAAAAGTAGTAAAACATACAAAAACGATACAAATTTGGTATCGTTGCAATCGTAACAACCCGCTGAATAAAGTTATGGTGTTATTTATATCACACGGTAAATGCCGTTGATTTAAGACGCGAAAAAGTGTGGCGAAATTTCAGGTTTTTTTCTATTTCCCCCCCCCAAAAAAAAGTTAATAAAAGTTAATCAATAAATAATATGTCCCCCAAAATGGTGCTATTAAAAAGTACAACTTGTCCTGCAAAAAACAAGACCTTACACAGCTATGTCGACGCAAAAATAAAAGAGTTATAGCTCTTGGAATGCGACGATGGAAAAACATTAAAAATGGCTTGGTCATTAAGGTCTAAAATAGGCTGGTCATTAAGGGGTTAAAGGGCCAGCGAGCGCACATGAATATGATCACTAATTATCCTCAGAGCACCCTGACTATAAAAAGGGCTCTGGCCTTTCACTCCTTGCCTGAGCATTGTTGTGTATTCCCATGTTAGTCTTGGCAAGTGGTCCCTTAGTCGTATCCTGTTCCCAGTGTTCCCGTGCCCTGCTACCTGTATCCCGTGCTGTGTTTGTTCCGAGCCTCGTCTAGGGTTAGAGTCGTGTTTTGTTCCTCAGCAGGATGCAATACTGTCTGGGTGGTGGTGGACAGGTTCTCTAAGATGGCACATATTATTCCACTGACCGGTCTACCTTCTGCTCCTCGACTGGCAAATCTCTTCATTCTCCACATCTTCCGCCTGCATGGCCTGCCTTTTTATGTCATGTCTGACCGGGGGGTTCAGTTCACCTCAAAATTCTGGAGAGCCCTCTGCAAACTCCTCTGTGAAATTGGACTCTTCCTCGGCCTACCATCCTCAGTCTAAGGGTATGTCCACACAGAGTTTTTTGCAGGCAGAAAATTCTGTCTGGAAAAATCTGTTTTTTTGAAGTGGTTTTACACCACACGTGTTTTTTTTTTTTTGAGGAGTTTTTTTTTTTACCTATTTCTCCAACAGACAGAGGAAATAACCGCAAGCGGTTTTTGCCGGAAAAAGCGTCAAAACGCAAAAAAATTGTTTATTTCCGTCTCCCATTGATTTCAATGGGTATTTTGAGGCGGAAAATGCCTCAAGATAGGGCATGTCTCTTCTTTTTCCCGCGAGCGTTTTTTTTTTACTCGAGGGAAAAAAATGCCTCCACCTCTCATTTGAAATCAATAGTAGGCAATATCGGCCATTTTTTTCCGCTGTTACCACGGCAAAAAACTCTGTGAACGGGGCATGTAGACACGGCTTATTTTCAGGCGTTTTTTTTAGCGTAAAAGCCTCGTAAAATAGCTGGAAATACGGAAGCTGAACGCCTACAAACATCTGCCCATTGATTTCAATGGGAAAAACGGCATTTCGTTCTGACGGACATTTTTTTACGTGGCCGTTTAAATAACGCCCCGTAAAAAGAAGTGCATGTAACTTCTTGAGCGGTTTTTGGGGGAGTTTTAAATTGGGTCAAAAGAAAAACCGCTCCAAAAACGTCCGCAAAAAAACGCTTGATGCTTTAAAAACGTCTGAAAATTGCTGTTTTCCCTGGAAAACAGCTCCATATTTTACAGCCAGTTTTCGTTTTGCATGTGAACATACCCTAATGGTCAAGTCGAGAGGATTAACCAAGTCACTTCATCTCTGTGCAGCATGATGACTGGGTACAGCTTCTTCCAGCGGGTTCTTCTGATGTGTTTGAAGTAAAGGAGATCCTGGACTACAAGAGAGTAGGAGGAAGGACTATTTTTTTAGTGGACTGGAGAGGGTTTATTACTGAGGAGAGGTCCTGGGAGCCAGAAGAGAACCTTTAATGGCCTACTACCCTCATTAAGAAATTCCTCTCACACACTGGATCCAAGAGGAAGGGGCGTAAGGGGGGTATTGTAATAGCCGCTGCCTGTCGTCCTCACTCACCCGTCGACGACCGCAGACCTCCGAGTACTGACCAGCGTCTCCCTCCTAGGAGACGCTAGCACTTGCTTCCTCTCTGCTCTGCTGTATTCTTTAGGGTGCGTGCTCGTTCCTGGCCTTAAAGGGCCAGCGCGCACACGAATATAATCACTAATTATACTCAGATCACCCGGACTATAAAAAGGGCTATGCCTTTTCACTCCTTGCCTGAGCGTTGTTGTGTATTCCCATGTTAGTCTTAGAAAATGGTCCCTTAGTCGTATCCTGTTCCCAGTGTTCCGTTGCCCTGCTACCTTTATCCCGTGCTGTGTTTGTTCCTGAGCCTCTTCTAGTGTTGGAGTCGTGTTGTGCCATCTGTCACGCCTCCTGTCCTACACCAAGTCTAGTGTCATCTGCCACACCAGTTGTCATACACCACGTCTGGTGTCATCTGCCACGCCTGATATCATCCGCCGCGTGTGGCGTCCTCTATCGTCAAGTTCCATCTCTGCTTAAGCCTCTGCTACTCCTGGAGTATTACAGGTACTCTTGTGCTCCGACTTTGCATAGACTCTATAGACTTGTTTGGCCAGCTGCTACTCCGCTACGGCGGTGCGGCCTAGTGGGTCCACATACCCACGGATCGTGACGGTAGAAATATCACTTCTTATAAAAACATTGATTTATCAGGTTAATGATGTTGGACTGCTATCTTTTTGAACACTACTCTGTCCATGAGAAATTAGAGTTTTTTCCTTTTTTAATAAATTTGCAAACATTTTTAAAATTCTGTTTTCACTTTGTCATTATGGAATATTGAGTGCAGAAGAATGGGGAAAAAAGTAATTTTAGCACAAGGCCTCACAATTGTTAAATAGGGGAAAGGGTCTGAAGACTTTTCGAATGCAATGTACATGAATTTTTTATCTTGACATTACTTTATCAGTATCTGAAATGCTTTGCTGACTATTTGGTAAATCTGACACCGTGCACAGTGATAGAGAAATCATGCTTTTCTTAACACGTCCACAATACTGGAACACAACCCTTTTATTCTTTTGTCAGCCATCAGTTGCCTCCAAACAAAAGTTGTCACCAACGATCGTTACGTTTTTTCACTAAGATCACCGATTGGTTTAAAGGCTTTGGACTTTGTACTGCCCTTAAATGTAATTGTTCATTGATTGTCTGTCTTACTTGTTATAAAACTATTCGTGTCCTTGCCAATAAAGTTAAACTTTAAAAGGGACTTTACATATGTGTTGTCCCGGTGGAGGCCTTTCATCAATTTCTTCCGTTTATTTCTTTGTTTTTATCGTTGTCTTACTAATGTTGGTTGTTCACTTCTATGAAAAAGTATTATATAGGGAAAGAATGGTGGCTAAGACTCTGTTCACACTTGCATTCTTTTCTGTCAGACTTCAGTTGCCGTTAGACGGTCAGAATAGCATTGCAGTAATTCCTGTAAGAAACTTGAGGGTCCTCTTTATGTACATGGAATAAAAACGGAACCTGACAGATCCTAACAGATGCTAAATAACTGTTCTTAATGTATCAGTGTGAACAGAACCTAAATTTGGCATATACATTAGATCAAAGTTGGCTGAAGCTGCCAACTATGCAATGTGTATGGGAGCAGTCCGACAATCACCCGGTAGAAGATGTCAGTCAGGGGAATCGGGCATTGTAATAAACATGTCTGCTCAGCCTAGCCAAGATTTCATTGTTGTAGGGGCGTTAGAGAAGATATCTGTTAGGAAATATAAATGGTAGTAACACTGGGCTTTCTTTGTACCTCTATATTATAATGTTGTTACAACATTTTTTTTTTTTTTATCAGCACGGGTTGGGTTTTGTTATAGACATATTATCCACTCGTTTTGCTCACACCTAATTTTCAGAATATAATGGGTACATTGCTATTTACCTGCAGGTGCTAATTAACCTTCACAACCCTAATTATGATCGTGGGGAACAGCCGAGCTTTAGGACTCATCTCGGTTTAATTCAAGTTCCATTAAAAACGAGTGATATTCCAGAACTGGTGAGTAATAACAAGGATAATACTCAGTGGCTTATTCTCTATACGGCTTTGTTCACATCTGCGTCAGGGCTCCGTTCCGTCGGAATGGAGCCCTGACTGACACAAACTGAAACCAGAACGGAGCCCTGAAGCAGATGTGAACGAAGCCTAAGTATGTTTCTCTACTATTCGTATTGTAGTTTATTTTTAACCTAAGAATGTAAATCTGTAGTTACTTAAATGAAGCCGTGGTTTATAATATAAGCATTGGCTTCTCTAATTATCTGCTCTCTATAACACATATATTATTTATTCCAGTGTATTTGTCACTTCATCAGGGAGAGTCCTGCACCAATGCTTTGTCATTATACAATGACATTTCCTGAAGTATAAAAATACTTATTTGTGCCGGTCATAATGCAGTGCACTATACAGAATGGGAAAAAATGTTTTAATGAGTATATTCAGGATATCACATGCGTAAGAAGACATTGTAGGTAATTTTTAAGTGACGTTGCCCATGACCATCGTCTTTCAGATTCTGTTTTTTTTTTATGGCACAGTGAAAATTGAAGCCGGTTATTTCTTCCTTTTTCATAAATTAAACCAATTTTACTTCATGCAGTGATCTTCATAGGTCGCGGACTGCAATAATTACCCTTTCTTCTTTATCAAACACAATATTCTATACTATGTTTCACACCTCTTAAAAAAAAAACAAAAAAAACAACGATTTTCAGGTTTCAACATTATTATTGGGTTAAGAGAGTGAGGTGTTCTCTGTAGTCAGAAATGAAAGCATTAAATTGAAAACTCCCAACAAGGAGACAAAAAGTCATCCTGCAATTGCATGATCCACCTATTGTACTACCGCTATAAGGGGCCTCCAGCATTTGCCATTGGAAGCTTTTCTCAGCCGTTTTTTTTTCAAAACAGGTATGCCTGATACTCCAACTTTTTATCCCAAATCCCTCTCACCTATATCTGTAAGTTTATTTCTGTGTCTGATCATCTGTTTAGTTAACTTGCATTAATATAGTGATTATATTTCTGTACAAAACCTTTCTATCTGGTTCCAGCTCAGTACAGCTGTACCATGATGTCCTTTTATCAGGATGGTATAGTATCTGTGCTTCACATTTCATGCATCTAAGGAGACCCAAACCCACCTCTATTTATTTGTACCTAATACACTGGTTGTTCAGCATGGATCTTTAGATTGTTATAGACTGATGTAACTGCTGTAGACGGTTATGACTGTGGCAGTATCGCTTTTTTTACCTGTCTGCTTGTTGTTGTTTTTTTTGTTGTTTTGCTTTTACTACTGGGTTAACAAGCATGCATAATGACCTCTTTGTTAAATGGACACTAACTTTTCAGACAATTTATGATAATCTAATAGTGTACCTAATATAGAATAACATTGTAATTTGCTTACTGTTAAAATGTAGTTGTTTTATCCATGAAAATTCGGTGTGAAGTTACTGCCACTAGGTGTCTCCCTTTCTGCAATCTGCTGTCCAACGCCTGTTGTCAAGCAAAATCCGTCCCTAGTTACAGAGCAGAATTGATGGGCTGCCTATTCAAGTCTATGAAGAGGAGAGGGGAGCAGGGGGAGGGAGTAGAGAGAGTGAGTCAGCAACAGACACATTGCATACAAGTCTAGGGAGAGAGGAGGGAGCAGATAGAGAGTGAGCCAGCAACGATGGATTGGGGAGGAGTGAGCAGGAGGAGGAAGCAGGAGCAGAGTGAGAAAGACACGGGCTGCTGGTAAAATTTCTGTGTCACCCCAGTTCTGGATTCTCAGCTACACTGCTCATTTCTGCTGTATAATTTCCTTCATGCTGCTGCTTCTTGTGACAGATAGAAGAGAATCCTGCTTTCCTATCTCTGTGTGCAGTGTATAGAAGACATGATAGCAGTTTGGCTCCGCCCACTAGCTCAGAGAAAACTGAGAATTAGAGAGAGATCATGCAGAGGGGAAAACTGCAAAAAAATAAATAAATGCAGAATACAAGTCACATAATGACCAGAAATAGCATTATTCCTCGTGTACACACGTCTGACAGCTTATTCTGAAAAGTTAGGTACACTTTAATTCTCATAATGTGAACTCTGCTATGGTGTTACATGTTTCATTAAACATTGTGTATTTACTATGTGTGACATTATATCCATTACTTTTTGTGGATTGATGTTTAGTACAGTTCTTATAACTACATTGTTTCATTTTAAGAATACTAAATTACTTACTTGGTGATAAATTTGTTAATTTTGTTTTGCTTTGTTTCACAGAGGGAATTTTTTAGTGAACTGAACCTAAATACAGGGCAGCTTGGCGTGGATGACTCTACCCCAGTCCCTCCAGGTAGGCAAGCATCATTTACCAGTCATTTGTTTAAAGGGGTTGGTGGTTTTCAATAAATACCACTTGTTAATACTGTGTTTGCTTTAGTTTCTGCCTTTTTGTTTCCACAAATAACGCGACCCTTGTAAGTGGGCGGTGTCTGGTCTTGGAGCAATACCAATACCAGGCACAGCCCATGGACAAGAGTCGTTTTTTCTGGAAAAGAATTAAAATCCATTTTTATTTTTTTTATATCTCGGACAACTTGTATAATTCTGCTTAGTTTTTCTCATTTGCATACAACATTGTGGAGCAGGGTAAATAGTTGCTGATTTTGAAAATCATAATTTTTAGGCCCAAAATTTTATGCTCATGGCCGTCATAAACATCTTGGGCTCAAAGCTCTGTTTTTCTGTTTCAGCACCAAATTCTCTGCTTTATACAGCCATGGAAAATTCTGGTTGCCTAGAGGCGCTACTAGTGGGAGCTTACTGCATATGGATTTATACAACTATTGAACTTCGTAATAATTGCAGTGGAGGGGGAGCTCTTTTTACCAAAATGAAACCCCAACCCTTATAAGAATAGCACGTAATAAAGCTGGAAATATACATACGTGGCCAAATTGGTGGGATAATATCTTGAACCTGTGTGTCTTGCCGCTGTGATCAGAAGATGACCCCAGTAGTGCCTCCTGGAATTAAGCTCATGTCCACAGTTACTCAAATGTCTCATAGCAATACTTTTAGTATTGAGATGCTCACAATTTAGCAAGGGAGTAATTTTACATCCATTATTGAATTATGGATATTTTTTACTTTAGTAATTCTCTGTGGCAATGAATAACATAATCATGGTAGTAATAATAATGTCATTAATCTGTTGTTTAAATTTTTAACATCTCAAGAATTGTTCGAAAATGAACACTTCCAGCTTGGCAAGAAAGGTATGTAAAGTTTACTTTTCTGTTTTTATATATTTTTTTTTAAAACTCGTTTTATTGAAGAAGTTTGGCACAATATAGAGTATTACAACAAACATGCCAAACATCTCTGCACATGTGACAATCATAGCATATCGTACAGTGTAATTGCTTACAGTAATAAGAAGTTGCAATTCAGACCGAGCTTTCAAATATGCAGGGGAAAAAAAGTTACTGGCAAATCGCACCACGCACCCCAGGTTTTTGTGAATTTCTTGGAACAGCCTCTGTTTTTATACACCACCTTCTCGAAAGGTATTGCAGTATTGACAAATTTTTTCCATTGATGGACTGAAGGAGATTGATCTCCCATCCATCTAATTGCTATTGCTTTTCTGGCCGAAAACTGTGATTCTCGTAGGAAAATGCGCATATGGTGCAGCCATGATGATTCATCTAGGACTCCCAATAAGCATACCTGAGGAGTATGTGGTACTGGGATCATAAGGACACTGGACAATATAGAGATTACTTCATACCAGAAAGAGCGAATGTAGTAGCAATCCCACGCCTTGTGCCAGAAGTCTGCATGAGGTTTGTCACAAAGGTGACGCCTATCGTGGGAAAGTCGTCCCATTTTGTGTATACGGCCCGGGAATAAGTAACATTGGTGAACGAAATATAACTGTGTCATGCGATTATTTTCTGACGGTGAAACGTGTGTCGGGGATTCTAAGGCTTCTTTCCAGTCATCTCTAGATAGACCAGGTATTTGTGATTTCCATTTGTCTTCTACTGCCAGTTGTGTGGATTCGAGTTTAGTTCCTAGGAGGTGGGTATATAAGGCTGAAATAAGACCAGGTGGACCTTGAGAGGTAAAAATACCAATTAAAGGGTATTCTGAAATAGGGCAGGGAGTATTTGGAAATTTACTCTGGAGTACGTGGTGCATCTGTAGATATCTATAAAATGCTGTGTGGGGCAAATTAAAGGCTTCTTGCAACTGAGTAAAAGATCTAAGAGTGTTATTCACATATACATCACTCAACACCGTGACATCATGTGATATCCAAAAGGTAAAATCCTCCAGTTCGAGAAGGTGTGGAAACAATGAGTTATGCCACAACGGAACCACAGATGGCAATGCAGTATATTGCGTAATAACTTTAGCGTCATGACATACCTGAGTTGCCAGCTTGTGTAAAGGGAGCATACGGCGTGGAAAGAGGGTTGGCTTTTCTAATGCCTGTCAGAGCGTAATGGTATCTAGATGGAAGGCTAGATAGTATTCCACAGAGGATGGCATAAGGGTTTGTGTCCAGGATCGTAAGTAGCAAAATTGCCCTGCCAGAAAACATAGGTGAAAGTCTGGAAGGGCCATTCCCCCCTGGAGTTTAGGTCTCTGCAAAGTGGCTATGCAAACGTTGTGTCTAGAGTTTCCCCACATGAAAGGGGGTAAGATGATTGCAGCTTAGTGAAGAAAGATTTAGGGATAGGTCTAGCGGTATGTTCCAATAGGTTACAAGCCCTTAGGAAGCAAAATCATCTTAAGTTAGTTAATGAGTTAGGACCTGTTCACATCACCGTTCATTTCCGTTCCGGGGTTCCGTCAGAGGGTTCCGTCGGGTGAACCCCGCAACGGAAAGTGAAACTGACAACACAGCTTCCGTTTCAGTTACCATTGATCTCAATGGTGACGGAAACATCGCTAATGCTTTCCGTTCGTCACCATTCCAGCTGGTTTACGGTTTTCCGACTGAATCAATAGCGTAGTCGACTCCGCTATTGATTCCGACACAGTCCATATATAGATAGTGATGCCGGGGTCTTCTCCAAGAGCGGAATCCCTGGCCAGAGCGGGGTCTCTCTTCCGGGGATTCTGCTCCTACAGGAAGCTACAGTGGCGCTCTTTTGGGGGGGGGGGTCTATCTAAAGGCAGGGTGTGCGATCTACAGCGGCGGGGGCTATCTACATGGGGGGGTCAGAGGGAGCCCCTGACGCGACTGTCCGTATGTGGATAGTGACGTCAAGGGCTTTCCCAAGTCCCAAGACAGGAGACCCCGGGCAATCCATAGTTGAAAGCCCTGACTTCACGGTCCATATATGGACAGTGCTGTCAGGGGCTTCCCTGGGCTCAGCACTTTCTGATCGCAAGCATTTAACCCCTCAGATGCCCCTCTGAGGTGTTTTTACTGCCCCTTTTGCTTCGGGCCGGTCGCCAGCTCCTGCGCGGTGAGATCGCGGGAGCCGGTGTACTTCTATAGCAGCTGAGAGTCTTTTAAATTCTCCCAGCCCTGTTATAAGAAGATTGCTAATGAGACCTGCCTGTGGCAGGTCTGAATAGCAATGCACTGATTTTGCCATAGACTGCAATATTATGATATTGCAGTCTATGGCATAAGCGATCTAATGATCGCAGGTTCAAGCCCACTAAGGGGGCGAAATAATAGTAAAAAAAAATTGGAGGAAAAAAATATAAAACAATATAAAAATTCAAATCACCCCCTTTCCCTAGATCACATATAAAAATAAATAAACAATAATAAACATAAACACATTAGGTATCCCCACTTCTGAAAATTCCTGAACTATATAAATATAATTTTTTTTATCCAATAGAGCGAACGTCGTAGCGGGAAAAAAGGTAGAACTGGCCGAATCCCAGTTTTTTTTGCCACTTCAAACTACGTCTTTCCCCATACAATAAAAAAAACCTTGCACAGCTCTGTACACAGAAATATTAAAAAGTTACAGGAGTCACTATATGGCGATTAACATTTTTTTTAGTTTCTTTCAAACGTTTCATTTTTATAACGGTACTAAAACATAAAAAAAACTATAAATTTGGTATCGCCGTCATCTTACTGACCCGCAGAATAAAGGTAATGTGTCATTTTCATCGTACATTGAACACCGTAAAAATGAAACCCGGAAGAAAATGTCGGAACTGCTCTTTTTTTCCAATTCTATCCCATTCTGAATTTTTTCCCAGCTTCTCAGTCCATCACACATAATATTAAATAGTACCATTGGAAAGTACGACTTGTCCCATAAAAATTAAGCCCTTATATGGCCGTGTCCACAAAAAAATAAGATTTATGACTTTTTGAAGGCGGGGAGGAAAAAACAAAAGCATAAAAACGTAAATTAGTCTGCTCCTGAAAGGGTTAAAAGTTTCTGGAGCTGTATAACCATTCTTTCCCCTAGCACCGCTGCACCCTCCCCATTTAGGTGCAGCCCGTCCCTACCATAGAGCCTGTAGCCAACAGATGTCAGCCCAGTTCACCACAAACCTATACTCTTCCTTCCTGCACCAATTTCTAAGACACTCATTTAACATCCTAATCTCCCACTGTCCTTCTTGTGACGCTCGTGGCGCTGCTAGTATTTCTGAAAACACTACCTTGGAGATCCTGGACTTGAACTACTCTGTTTGGTTACTCCTTTTACTTGAAATAAAACCTGTCATTGGGTATTTTTTTAATAAAATTACCATCAGTTATATTTGTCAAACTGATGTACATGTGGTAATAATATCAATGTACAGTATCTCCACATATTATGCAGCCAGAATGCCTAATTTAGGGGGAAAAAAAAAATTTCAACCAGATTAATGTCCCTATTTAAAGAGATGGATAGAGGTTTGCAGGGTGTACTCATTAGTGTGCAAGGAGCAGGGTTTTTATTTGAGGCTCCTTCAAAAGTGCATTTTCAACTGGTTGAAATTATAAAAAAAAAAAAGTCATTAGTCCTGTTGTGTATGTGAGCTATCCTGTACAATGACTTGTACGTTTTCAGTCCTAGCAGAACATGACAGTGCAGCTGCTCAGCAGTATGTGCGGCAGGGATGTCCAACAGCTCTCCGGGCAGATTTATGGGCACTCATCCTGAACATCTCGGACCAGCCTGAGGTATGTGATATAATGTTTTGTTTCTGTATTATGGTTTTGTAAAGAGGCCCTATTTTCATCACCATTTTTTTTTTTGTTCTACTCACCCCTTTCCCGTTCTTGACCAATTGTCCCCATTTCTTTTGGCACCCGATATGTTAATTCACTGTAGTTAGCCAACGGGGGAATGAACTATAGTGAATCTCCTTGGGGGTAGCCATCTTTACTGCCTATAACGCTGTCCAATCAGTGTAAGGCAGCTTATGACAAATGTGCTTGATGAGAAGTCTTCTCTCATCCTGTAATCGTGAGATCATGCTGGGCAAGACTTGTCATAAGCTGCCTCATGCTGATTGGACAGAGTCAGAGGCAGTGAAGATGGCTCCACCTTGGGGTGACTTACTGTATTTCATGCCCCGTTGGCTAACTACAGTGAATTATTTTATCAGGCGCCAAAAGAATGGGGGACAATTTACTCAGGAACGGGGTGAGCATAGCAAAAAATGTAAACGGAGAGAGAGCGGGCTAAAGGTAATACATGTAAATTGAACGTTAGGACCTGGTGCCAGATCCTCTTTAAATATTAACAGATGGATTTATTTTGGAGTTGTAACTACAATATACCATGAAGGAAACAATAATCTTAATGTACTGGATAAAAGTAAAATATTTTTTTTTTTTTCCTATCATATTAGAGCGCAGCATTTTTTGGTGCAAAGGCACGTTTTTATGTTTCAATCGCTTTTTATTATGAAATCCATATTGACATAACATTCAAAACCTTTCAAAAGAGAACAGCAAGATCTGCAAAGTCAACATATCCCGTGAGGTGAAGTACATCAATAGGAGGCAACGGTCGCATTTAAACACTACTAAGGGGTCACAATAACATTTCCAAGATATGTATGCAGAAAACATTCTGCTTTTAGTTAAAAGAACATTAAATCTAGAACTAAATGTTAAGCGTAATCGGGAGATAAAATGCCCTAAATTTTTTGCCATTCTGTAGAATTTTTTGCACGTCCCTAATACAGACATCTAGAAATGTTGCAAAAAACACAGGTGTTCTTTTAATTTCATTTCCATCTCTTCAAATTTCGGCTGTCAGAGGGCTGAGGGGGCGGAGTTTAATGTACTTTGTCTGCTATCGCAGACAGCAGTGGAGGAGATGTTCTGCTGCCACCGTTTGCCTTAGGGCTTATTCACACGACCGTAGTCGACGGGCGCATGTATTTCAATGGGGCAGTTCACACGGCTGTTGTTTTAGCGGACCAATGAAGGGTCCATGGAAAAATAGGACATGTCCTATTTTCTTCTGTTTTCAATGATCCCTCAATAGACTGATGTCTACGAGGGATGCGAGAAAACGGGTCCCGCATGGGTGCAACTCGGACGTGAAAAACGGCTGTTTTTTACATCCGAGTTTGCACTTGGTCGTGTGAATTTAGCCTTATAGCCAGACGTGGGATTGTTGGAGTAGTGTAGAAATGGCTGATCTCCTGGGGGGATTATTTATGTATTTCAGTTTTTGTTTTGTGTTTTTTGCAACACGAGACAGAAAAGTGTCAAAACGGAACATGATGCCCCACTTCTTTGTCATTCCACTTTAGTGTAAGAGCGTAAGCTTAAGACAAGTTAAGGCAAGTATACTTAAAGAGGCTCTGTCACCAGATTTTGCAACCCCTATCTGCTATTGCAGCAGATCGGCGCTGCAATGTAGATTACAGTAACGTTTTTATTTTTTAAAAAACGAGCATTTTTGGCCAAGTTATGACCATTTTTGTATTTATGCAAATGAGGCTTGCAAAAGTCCAAGTGGGCATGTATTATGTGCGTACATCGGGGCGTTTTTACTACTTTTACTAGCTGGGCGTTCTGACGAGAAGTATCATCCACTTCTCTTCAGAACGCCCAGCTTCTGGCAGTGCAGACACAGCCGTGTTCTCGAGAGATCACGCTGTGTCGTCACTCAGGTCCTGCATCGTGTCGGACGAGGACACATCGGCACCAGAGGCTACAGTTGATTCTGCAGCAGCATCGGCGTTTGCAGGTAAGTCGATGTAGCTACTTACCTGCAAACGCTGATGCTGCTGCAGAATCAACTGTAGCCTCTGGTGCCGATGTGGCCGACACGATGCAGGACCTGGGGCAGGAAGTGAGTGACGTCACAGCGTGATCTCTCGAGAACACGGCTGTGTCTGCACTGCCAGAAGCTGGGCGTTCTGAAGAGAAGTGGATGATACTTCTCGTCAGAACGCCCAGCTAGTAAAAGTAGTAAAAACGCCCCGATGTACGCACATAATACACGCCCACTTGGACTTTTACTTTTAAACACACCCACTTGGACTTTTGCAAGCCTCATTTGCATAAATACAAAAATGGTCATAACTTGCCCAAAAATGCTCGTTTTTAAAAAATAAAAACGTTACTGTAATCTACATTGCAGCGCCGATCTACTGCAATAGCAGATAGGGGTTGCAAAATCTGGTGACAGAGCCTCTTTAAGTGGTAATTAAGCTTTTAAAAAAACTTTTGACATGTCATAGTGACATGTCAGAAGTTTTGATCGGCGGTGGTCCGATCGCTAAAACGAATTGGCAATAGCGTTTGGGTGAGCTCTGTGTCACTTAGTCTCTGACCGACTTTCCTTGGAAAGCCGAGCAAGAGGTGTACGGGCTCGTAGACTTTTTATGAGCCCGTACACCGCTCTGAGGAAAGCCGATCAGTAGCGAAGCGGCACAGCGCTCACACAAGCGTTTCTGCCGCTTCATTTTAGCGATCGGTAGGGGTGTCAATGCTCTGATTTGGCTTTCAGCTTGTAACTTATACATCAACAACTATGTAGCCAGCCAGTAATGCAAACGTTAAAGCTTATGAGGTTGCATTTTATTTTGCTTTATGACTGCAGAAAAAAATAATAAGATAATCAGAAGAAAATAATTTCCAGCTGTCTTTAAATCACCTGGCCGAGAAAGGGGCTATTGTGTTCTATGGTGACTTGGGTTGGTGGTAGACCGCATTCTCACAGAAGCCATGAGGGGCATGAATGAAAAGTCATGTTCTCCAGGCCATTTTCATTACAGATGCAGAATGGGAGTTTGTCCTGATTGATCAGGATGACTCATATGGGACTTTTATATAAATTTGGTAAAATAAATGGGAGCTTTTAATAAGCCTGATTATGTCCACTAAGACAGGACTCCAGAAGCAATGCCCACGATATGCACTAATTCCGCACATCCTTTGTTGCAAGCTGATCAAAATGCTTACTCTGTATTCTTCTTCAAGTTTTATTTTCTATCATACATTAATTCTTCTTTTGTAAAATCTAGACTGGCTTGTATTTTTCCATTAACACATGTTCCCACTTTCCCCTTTACATTTCAATTTTCAAATTGATATCTATGGGGCTGCTGCAAAAGAGGCGGAAAGACCTTCGACCCTAAACTGTATGAACATTTTTACTTTGTGTTTAGTTTTACACTCTGTAACCTAAAAACTAGTTCTGGGAATGAAAGAGCACATGACAGTTCTCCTATGGTTCATCACCTACTTCAGGAGTCTGTCTCGAAAGTTGGACATTCGTAGCTGGAGAGCCTCGACTTGTTAATTATTTAGACAGCAGACTTGTGCAGAATGCCCAGCAGCTCAGACTGCCAATATGTTCTCTTCAGAATATGTCTCTCAGGGCTAATTTAATAATCAGCTGGAACCGTTTCTTAACTCTGGCAACTTTTATTGTCAGGCTGTTTCTACGTTAATTGATCCTTGGAAGGATAACAAGGAGTAAGGCAAAGGAAAGAAAGATTAGAACACTATTATTCATTTTGGTCTGTCTCATCACTCAGCCGTGTAATATGCCTGCTATCTTCTGGACTGAAGGGTTGTGACCATGGGTCTTTCTAATTTGTTAATAATTGCATCCATTCTCCTTTCATACAATAATCCAAATTTCCTCAGTATGATTCTGTACAATAGTCATTCCGGAAGTAAGCAGATTTATCATTGAGGAGCTTTTCCTATGAGACTTGCAGCAGCAGTAATATTGCTTGTTAAAATACCCCAAAATCATGGCATTAATGGCGCAGTTCACATATAGCATACCGTACTGGAATAAGGATTATTTCCTTAATTCCCTTCATCTGGGACGTATAGTCCTGCCTATAGCTAGTCTTGTAAGTTATGTGTAACATGTAAACTCAGTGTTCAAACTTTTATACTGGAGAGGTATTCTGTCTATGGCTTCCAAAGTTTACCCTACCAGAAATATGAACAACATAGACAATGGTCCGCACAATATTTGAAAGTGGTTTAGAACAACTCCATGCATATATTTAAACCAACTCGAAAAAATTAAGTTATAAAATCCACAAATGCACAATGAGCAGAATATTATGAATTTAAAATATAAATTTTATTAAATAAATTTAAAATACAGAATGAGAAAATTGCCAACTTGGTTTTACCATTGCCTTTGTCAATCTGGTGTATCCCTACATACTCTGACATAGTTAGCACTGATTAGAAAGACAATTGCTTCTTCTGCACCCCTGGGGAGCAAACTGACTATGCTATTTCTTGCTCACGAACAACTGGACTAACCCACATGAAGTCCGTTTTAGTTTATGGATTTTCACACATGCATTATAAATATCTCAAACATTTCTTAGCTTGCCTTTCAAATATTTTCCCACTAAAGCATAAATTATTATTGTACAGAAGCTCTAAACCTTTTATATGCAGCATGCCCTTGTTTTACATTAGTCAAATACTGGGCTCACCCCTTGTAGAGCTGCTGATCTTTAGTATTCCTAACTTATCTCTTATTCAAGAAAACAGTAAGTCGATTTTCTGGCTATACTATATTATTGGTTTGTAGTTTTCCATTTTAAAATCATGAGCCCTCTTTACACATGTGAACCCCCACCCCGCAACGTCCTAGTAGGGCCAGACACTATTATATTGGCAGCTCAGAGGTTGTGGATCCCTCTACCCCTATGAGGACACCAGTACTATAAATGGCTTTGCATCAAGCCAAAAATTAAAGTTGCGCCTCTGTATATGTGTATATATTGTAAGGGTGTGACTGGCAAGGTGGTAGATTCTGTGTCTATTCCATCATCTACACACGGTGATGGGCTCCAAGCATTGCCTGCGCACAGTAAAAGAAAAACACTTTACTGTTTAAGTGTATGTTAACACGGGTCGCATGTGCTTCAGAAAAGTCTGCAGCTTCATCTGACCCAGAACCCACATCCCCAGTTTCCAGGCTGGTCCATATACAGCCGGCCTACTTTGATGACTTTTCATCACATGTGGCCTCTGCAGGCTGTAATTGGGTGCAGGTGTCACGTAATGAAACGTCATCACAGGAGGCCGCTTTTACACAGAGCAACTGGAAACGCAGGGACGCAGTGCTGTGAGATCACCAGGAGAGGTGAAGTACTTTTTTTTTTTTTTTTTTTTTAAACTTTGATAATTATTAATACTATTTATTTATTTTTTATTTTTTTTTAATCTGCAGAATTCACTGCGAATCATTTGGTTTGAAATTTGACTTCCCCCTTTGAACTCCATGGGAAAATTTGGCAACAAATGCGCAGTCATTCTGCAACAAAAAAAAAAGATGCTGTGTTTTTTTTATCTGGACTGCAAGTAAATTTATGCATTTATTCTGTAAGAATTTTATATATCTATATATATATATATATATATATATTTATGAATTGGGTTCTAACTAAATGATGACTATTAGGGCTTATTCAGACGAACGTGATATACGTTCGTGCAACGCGCGTGATTTTCACGCGCCTCGCACGGACCTATATTAGTCTATGGGGCCGTGCAGACAGTCCGTGATTTTTACGCAGCGTGTGTCCGCTGCGTAAAACTCACGACCTGTCTTATATTTCTGCGTTTTTCGCGTATCACGCACCTATTGAAGTCAATGGGTGCGTGAAAATCACGCGCACCAACACGGAAGCACTTCCGTGGGACGCGCGTGATTCGCGCAACAGCAGTGAAAAGTATGAATGAAAACAGAAAAGCACCACGTGCTTTTCTGTTTACAAACATACAAATAGAGAGTCATGATGGCGGCTGCGCAAAAAGCACGCAGCCGCGCACCATATGATCATGACACACAGAGCTGTTAAGTGCCTTTTGCGCATGCAAAACACCGCGTTTTTTGCGTGCGCAAAACGCACACGCTCGTGTGAATCCGGCCTTATAGTATGCAACTGGTTCACGTTACTGTTTGCTTACATTTTAAATAGATATACACAGAGGACTAGAAGTCATGCTCTCTATACATTTTCCCGGTTTCAGTGCCATAGAAAGACATCAGTCGGGTTGATTGTCTACCTCTTCTAGCAGGAAGTCCAAGCACAAAATGCTGCTTCATTCACAGTTTGGACACATTCAAGCCTACTGGAAAGACCACACTGTAGAGAATAAAAAGATTTTGTATGGGACTGTGAGCTGTTTCCATACAAACTATATGCATTGGGCTTTTTGGCAGTTTTTGAATTTGCCAGATTTTTTATTTCATTCTTTATAATCCCTTTTATGAGGCCTAATTCACTTTTGAGCATTGTGAGAAACTAGACGTGGACCACACATCCACAATATATACGTTGATCTGCTAGGCATAATTTATAAACATAAACGTGAGGTTCTTTGTTAACATTTTGATCAAATTGTATAAGCCCACTTGCCACTTCACGGCGACCTCTCAAAAAGTGGGTCCCTACTCTACTGGTTGCAGCACCGCATGGTGGCCACTGCCACCGCAGCACAACAACATGTGAACAGATAGAATAAGCTCAATGTTAACAAAGAACCTCGTTAATGTTTGTAAATTTTTGCCTAGCAGCTATAGCTCAATGTATTACAAGTTGATGTGCGGTCCATGTCTAGTCTCACATACTGATATTATACAGTGTATCCCCCTTACTTGGTACCAGCACTCCACATATCTAGCCCAGGTGATTTTAATTAGGGAATGACCTCATAAGTGTTTCTGCTCTTGCCTGTGCTCTCAGTTGGCCACTAGGAGCACATGGAAAGGCGAGCTTGTAAAAATCTGTTCTGGTACTGTGTGGTTGTGTCTGTCCCTGTGGTACTACACTTGTGGGGGGATGCGACTCAGAGCCAAGGAGGCTTGGCGTGGCCTGACCGCATGTGTGCTTTTGGGCCTCTGGGTTGCTGCCTCTGCATGAGCGGTGCTGCAACCAGTAGAGTAGGGACCCACTTTTTGAGAGGTCGCCGTGAAGTGGCAAGTGGGCTTATACAATTTGATCAAAATGTTAACAAAGAACCTCGTTCATGCTAGGCAAAAAATGTATAAACATTAATAGATCAATGTATTACAAGTAGATGTGCGGTCCATGTCTAGTCTCACATACCAATACTAATTCACTTTTGAGTCGCACATGAACTAAAACAGGATCACTGGTTCTGATAGTTTTGTAAAGTAATATTTGTAGTCTTTGTATAGGTACAAATTTGGAAACGGATTGTGCTTACACAGGTATATCTCTCTTCCCCCCCCCCCCCATTTTTTTCCCAGTGGCACAAGTAATCAGTTGAACAACACACCTACTATTTTTGTTCTTTGTTTCAAAGATATTTATTGAATGAAAGGCATAAAAATAGTAATACTGATTTCTGTGTATTGTAATTCAATACTAAACAACCAAGATATAGATGTGGCTGGAGCAACTAGGTAAGGCTCAAGGGCTTTGAGGTGGTTCTAATGTTCACAATGTGAACGCATCTTATCCAGTCGTATTCAGGGTCCGTGCCACACAGATCCTGAATATGGCGTCCATAGAAATCAATGGGTCTGTACTATCCCTTGGTGTGCCTCCAGTTTTACATGAAGGCACAATAAGATGGCAAAAGCAAAAAAACGGTTGCCGTATTACGGGGGCAGACATTGCCAAAAATGTTGATGGCAGCCAAAGAGATGGCGTACTCAGAAGAGCGCTTGTCCCATGTGTTGGGGGTCTCAGCAACCAGACCAACACCAATCCAAACTGTTCACGTGTCTACATGGAATGTCAGAAGTTTTCTAGAATGGAAGTTACCCTTTAAGTGACATTTGCAATTATATAAATTTTGCATTTGAAAATACCATATCCGCATGCAGCAGCTTCACCGTTCCGCAGTCCAGTACAAGTTGATCAATGAACATCAAGTGAAAAAAAGACCCCTGGAAAGAAGCAGTATGAGCTGCCGTCTTGTAAATTCATCCTGGATTTATCTTCATTGCCTTCATTGGCCCTAAAGTAACAGGCAGGGTCTCTGAACACGTTACACTTTAGGATTTGAGCGATATGAGACAATGAAGTCATGGAAATGTTCAGCTATATATAGTAGTAGAATTGGTAGTCCTCTATAGACAAATTGTCTTCGATATGTGATATTAATTAGAAAAGCCACTTGAAGAGCACAAAGTCAATTTCTTGAATGTTTTGACTGCCTTTAGATCTTATGAGTGCACAAATCCTGAGATGATTTGACCAAAGTAGTCGTGCCCATGGCTACTAACAGGAAGAAAACCTAAGGTTAATAGCCAAACGTGAACACCATTCTGTTTTATTTTAATTTAACATAGTTTCAAATAGCTTTTTTGTTTCATTATATAATATATCTTTATAGGTGTTTGAGCTCCATTTTTATGATACAGAGCTCCAAATCTTCTGCATAGCTAATGAGTTAAATGATAAAATTCTGTCCGTCTGCAGCCACAACTAGGGGGAACTTAGGCGCTAATTGCATACTGTTTTGACGTTGAACTTGATAATAAAATAGCATGTAGTAAATTACTAATCTCCCTCTAGTGGTGGCTGCGGCCTGCCAACATTCTCATAAATCATTTCACTCTATGGGGAGAACATTTCATATGCCAGTCTTAATATAAAGAAAGTTCGAGTAAGATGCTACACATTTATTAAGAGCCGAATGCTCTCACCCGTCTGTGTGCCTTCCATTGTGCCTTCCTTTTCCCCTCTTCACATTCGGCAGAAAAAAAAAAGCATAGTTACCTCACTGCTCCTCTTCTCCCCTCCAGGTCCAATCAGTCTACCTCAAAATTTGTCGCCTGATACAAGGTCCTGACGCCGAGCAGTGTCAAGGCCTTATATGCGACGCAGCACTCCACGGAGTCAGTGCTGCATCACATACAATGTCCTGACGCTGCCCAGCGGCAGCACGTTATATGAGCCACTGCATGCTAAGGGGCGTAAATTATAATAAATTTCTCTGCCTAATATGGCAGTTTTGAGAAACCACACTCTTTTTTTTTTTTTATTATTTATTTATTTTCAAATTGTTAAAGGGCAGCAAAAAAGGGCAAAAGTCTGGGTAATTTTGCTTCTTTGCTACGCCAGAAAACTGGCGTAGAATGGTTGATAAATTCCACCCCTTTGTTTATGCAGGAGATTTGAAGCACTTTACAATGTAAATAGGAATCTAGATGTAAAACTTGGTAAATACTTGGCTTTATTGTATTTGCACCAATTTTAAGTTATTTTATGTTGTTTTCTACCTTTATATCCATAACTGCTTGCAAAGCTAGTTCAAACTTCTGCTGGTTTCTTTTGGTCCAGACAATAGTTTATCAGAGTAGTAACTATCATCTGATCTGCCGCAATTTTTAGCTAGGATTTAATTATAATAGAGGCTGCTATGGGGCCCTTGGAGGGGGAAGTCTATTCCAGGTTGGTCCCCTCCCCAATATAATGCAATGTTGGCATACAAGGAAGTGGAAAATGTACTAGAGTAATAAAAATAAATGAAAATCTACGGTTTTTCTAATAAAATGTAGTTTTAGCTTAGATTTTTCCATTTTTACAATAGATAAAGGAGAAAAGAGCACGCCAACATTTGTAACGTGAACTCTTCTGAGCACGGCAATACCCCATATGTGGTAATAAACTGTTGTTTGGACACATGGCAGGACTCAGGTGGGAAGAAGCACCATTTGGCTTTCAGTGCTGGAATGGTTTTCGTTTGCCATGTCGCATTTGTAAAGCCCTTGGGCCAAAACTCTGGAAAACCCCCAAAAGTGACCTAATTTGGGAACTAAAGCCCTCAAGGAATTTATTGAGGGGTATAGTGAGCATTTAGACCGCACAGGTATTTTGTGGAATTAGGCCGTGAAAATTAATATCAAATTTTTTTCCACTAAAATGTTGATATTTGTTATTTCTACAAGGGTTAAAGGAGAAAAAGCACCCCGACATTTGTAAGCCAATCTCTCCCGAGTACGGCAATATCCCAAATGCGGTCATAAACTGCTGTTTGGATACACGTCAGTGCTCAGAAAGGCAGGAGCGCTACTTGGCATGCAGATTTTGCTGGAATGTTTTTTGGGTGTCATGTCGCATTTGCAAAACCCCTGCCGGACCAAATCACCAAAAGTTACCCCATTTGGGAATCTATACCCCTGAAGGAATTTATCAAGGGGTATAGTGAGCATTTTGACCCTACAGGCTTCTTGCTGAATTTAGTGAAATTCTACTATGAAATTTAGAATTAAATATTTTCTGACCATACGTGGAAATTTTAAATTTTTACTATTAATAAAGGAGAAAAAGCACCACAACATTTGAAAATTAATTTCTCCCAATTACGGCAATACCCCATATGGGGTCATAAACTGCTGTTTAGACACTCGGCAGCGCTCAGAAAGCAGGAGCGCTATTTGGCATGCAGATTTTGCTGGCTTGGATTTTGGGCGCCGTGTTGAATTTGCAAAACCCTGAGGTACCGGAGAACAGTGGAAGCCCCCAAGAAGTGACCCCATTTTAGAAACTACACCCACAAGGAATTATTTGCCTGGACATATGACAGGGCTCAGAAGTGAAGAGCACCATGCGCATTTGAGGTCTATTTTAGTGATTTTCACAGCATTGGCCCACAATTGCAGGGCTCTGAGGTCAAATAGTAAAACAAACCCCCAAGTAGTGACCCCTATTTTGGAAACTACAGCCCTTAACCTCTTAATGACCAGCCTATTTTAAACCTTAATGACCAAGGTATTTTTTACGGTTTTCCATCGTCGCATTCCAAGAGCTATAACTTTTTTATTTTTGCGTCGACATAGCTGTATAAGGTCTTGTTTTTTGCGGGACAAGTTGTATTTTTTAATAGCACCATTTTGAGGTACATATTATTTATTGATTAACTTTTATTAACTTTAGTTTGGGGGGGAATAGAAAAAAAACTTAAATTTGGCCATACTTTTTCGCGTCCTAAATCTATGCCGTTTACCGTGTAGTATAAATAACATAATAACTTTATTCAGCGGGTTGTTATGATTGCAACGATACCAAATTTGTATCAATTTTGTATGTGTTACTACTTTTACACAGTGTAAACCCTTTTTGTTTTTTCAAAATTATTTGTTTTTGTGTCTCCATAATTGAAGAGCCATAACTTTTTTTATTGTTCCGCCGATGCAGTTGTATGAGGCCTTTGTTTTTGCGGGAAGACTTGTAGTTTTTATTGGTACCATTTTGGAGTAGATTCGACTTTTTTGATTACTTTTTATCACATTTTTTATCAAGTCAGGATTCACATAAAACAGCAATTTTTCCATAGTTCTTTAATTTTTTACGGCGTTCACCGTGTGAGTTAAATAATGTAATAGATTTATAGTCGGGATCGTTACGGACGCGGCGATACCAAATATGCGTGACGTTTTTACTTTATTTTGTTTTTTTAATTATTCATTTTTTTTTCCCATTTTTTTTTAAATTAACTTTTGTATTGCAGTGTATTACTGCCTGTCCGTTTAAAACGGACAGGCATCTGCTAGGACATGCCTCTGGCATGACCTAGCAGGCATTCCCTACAGACAGACCTGGTGGCCTTTATTAGGCCCCCGGCTACCATATCAAACACAGACACTCGGCGATCTTATTGCTAGGTGTTGGTGGGAGAGAGAGGGAGCTCCCTCCCTCTCTCCAAAACCACTCAGATGCGGTGCACGCTATTGAGCGCCGCATCTGAGGGGTTAAACGGATGAGATCGATACTTATATCGATCTTGCACGTTCGAGCAGGGACGCCCCCAGCCCTCAGCTACATCTGGCAGCTGAGAGCAGGGAGATTTGACAGTTCCCTGCTCTGTTTATTTATTCATTCAGATGCAGCGCCGTAAAGGCTTATGCATCAGAATAAAGCACATTAGTGGCCGCCGTGAAAAGGCGTATTGGCGGTCACTAACGGGTTAAGGCATTTTAAGGGGTGTAGCGAGCATTTTGACTACACAGGTGTTTTTTTTTTTCATTCAAAATTAATACGCAGCGGATAGTGAAAATTAAAATTTTCCACTGATCTGCCATTTTAGTGCACAATATGTTGTGCCCAGTTTGTGCCACCGAAGACAAATACCTCATAAAATGTTAAGTGGGTTCTCCAGAGTATGGCGATGCCATATATGTGGATGTAAACTGCTATTTGTGCACGCTGTAGGGTTCAGAAGGGAGGGAGCGCCATTTGGCTTTTGGAGCGTAGATTTTGGTAGTAGTTCTGTTTGGGGTTTTGCTGGTATTTCAGTTTATAATGTGGGGGCATATGTAAGCTGGGCAGAGTACATCAGGGCACAATAAGAGGGTATAATAATGCAGTAAATAAATAATAATTGATAGATATTTGGCCAGTGTCGCACTGATAAATGGTGCCCAATCTTATCCGCTTTTGGAACGATCTGCACAGCTTGATAAGCTGTGTGAGGGCTTATTTGTTGCGGGACAATCTGTAGTTTTCATTGGTACCATTTTGGGGTACATGCAATTTTTTTGATTACTTTTTCTTCCATTTTTGGCAAGCAAGGTGACCAAAAACCAGCAATTCGAACAATTTTTTTATTCTTTTTGTTTTTTTACGGCAGGCTATAAATTAAAATTTTGATTTATTCTGCGGGTCAATACGGTTACGGCAATACCATATTTATATAGTTTTTTTTAATGTTTGCACAATAAAATCACTTTCTTTTAAATTTACTTATTTTTTGTGTCATCATATTTTTTTTTGCGGGACCGGTTGTAGTTTTTATTGGTACTATTTTGAGGCACATTTTTTTCTGATCTCTAATGCATTGCACTACCCATGTAGTGCAATGCATTAGGGCTGTCAGTGATTCACTGACAGCAAGCCTATTAGGTCCTGTCTCTGGACAGAGCCAAATAGGCTAGCGTACGTGGCAGACCAGGAGGCCATTGTTAGGCCTCCAGTTGCCATAGTAATGATTGACATCCTCGCGATCACATTGTGTCGATGCCGATCGCTACAAACCACTAAGATGCCGCGATCGCTTTTGATCGCAGCATCTAAGGGTTTACATAGTACAGTTGAAAAAAAAGACACGTCCATCAAGTTCAACCAAGGGATGGGAAAAGGGAAGGGAAACATTTCTACACATAGGAGCTAATATTTTTTTGTTCTTGGAAATTGTCTAAGCCTTTTTTGAAGCCATCTACTGTCCCTGCTGTGACCAGCTCCTGTGGTAGGTTATTCCACAGATTCACAGTTCTCACAGTAAAGAAGGCTTGTCGCCTCTGCAGGTTGGACCTTTTTTTCTCCAGATGGAGGGAGTGCCCCCTTGTTTTTTGAGGGGGTTTTACATGGAACAGGATTTCACCATATTTTTTGTATGTGCCATTCATATATTTGTGTAAGTTAATCATCGTCTTTTTTCAAGGCTAAATAGGTTTCATTATTTTAATCTTTCCTCATAACTTCGATTCTCCATGCCCCTTATTAGCTTGGTTGCTCTTCTTTGTATTTTTTCCAACTCCAGGGCATCCTTTCTATGAACTGGAGCCCAGAACTGAACTGCATATTCTAGATGAGGCTTCACTAATGCTTTGTAAAGTGGTAATATTATATCCCTGTCCCGCGAGTCCATGCCTCTTTTAATGCACGACAATATCTTGCTGGCCTTGGAAGCAGCTGATTGACATTGCATTCTGTTGTTATTTAGTTTATGCTCTACAAGTACACCCAGATCCTTCTCAACAAGTGACTCCCCCAGTGTAGCTCCCCCTAGGACATATGATGCATGCAGGTTGTTGGTACCCATATGCATAACTTTACATTTATCTACATTAAACTTAATTTGCCAAGTGGACGCCCAAACACTTAGTTTGTTTAAATCCGCTTGCAATTTACTTTAATCTTCCATAGACTGAACATTACTAGATAGCTTGGTGTCATCTGCAAAAATAGAAATAGTGCTATTAATCCCATTCTCTATATCATTAATAAATAAGTTGAATAATAGTGGTCCCAGCACGGAACCCTGGGGTACACCACTTATAACTGGGGACCATTCAGAATAGGAATCATTGACCACAACTCTCTGGATACGGTCCTTGAGCCAATTCTCAATCCAATTGCAAACTATACTTTCTAAACCTATAGTCCTTAATTTACCGATTAGACGTCTATGAGGGACAGTGTCAATTGCAATGTCCAAAAACACTATATTCACAGCGGCCCCTCTGTCTAGGCTTCTGCTCACTTCTTCATAAAAACGAATCAGGTTGGTTTGACAACTTCTGTCCTTAGTAAAACCGTGCTGGCTGTCACTTTGAATACTATTTTTTTGTCACATAATCCTGTATATAGTCCCTCAATAGCCCCTCAAACATTTTCCCCACGATGGATGTTAAGCTTACTGATCTATAATTACCCGGGGAAGACCGAGAGCCCATTTTGAAAATAGGCACCACATTTGCCCTGCACCAGTCCCTTGGCACTATACCAGTCACTAGAGAATCTCTAAATATTATGAAGAGGGGGACAGAAATAACTGAACTAAGCTCTTTAATAACTCTAGGGTGTAACCCATCTGGTCCTGGGGCCTTGTGTACATTTATTTAATTTAACTTCGCTTTGACCATATCTACAGTCATCCAATTCAGTATATCAAATGATATATTAACAGCACTGGCAGCGGCTACATCAGCTGCTCTTTCTTCTGTTGTATATACAGAGCTAAAGAACCCATTTAATAACTCTGCCGTCTCTTGATCCCCTGTGACCAACTCCCCATTACCACTATCTAGGGGTCCTACTTGTTCAGACCTTGGCTTTTTTTCATTTATATACTTGAAGAATGTTTTGGGTTTTGTTTTAGTATCCTTGGTCACCTGCCTTAAATTTTTTATTTTTTTTGCTTATTTTATAACTTTTTTACAGATTTTATTAAGCTCTTTATATTTTACAAAGGCTACAGCTGTACCCTCAGATTTGTATTTTTCAAATGCCCTTTTTTTGTCATGTATTCCACTTTTACAGAAGGTGTAAGCCATGTGGGATTTAATTTGAGTCGTTTATACTTGTTACCTATAGGAATAAATCTTGCACTATAATTACCCAAAGTAGATTTGAAAATCTCCCATTTATCATTTGTTAATGGCAGGAATCTCTGCCGTTACAGCACGGGGTCAGCTGTAACATACAGCCAACACCGGTGGCTGATGTTGCATGCTCAGCTTCTGAGCCTGCGCCATATTCGTTTTGCGGCTGGAAGCCTTTTTAGGCTTCGGTATTTGGTAGACAGGAGGCCATTGTTAGGCGTCCAGTCTGCCAGAACAGCCATCGGAACCCTGTGATTTGCGGGGTTCCGATCTACTAGGAAACATCATAGATGCAGCGGTCGCTTTTGAGCGCTGCATCTAAGGGGTTAATCTGCCATTTCGTAGGCTAGCACCTGTCCTGGCCATGCAGCAGGGTGTCAGCTGTATTATACACCTGACACCCGCTGGCTATGGTGCGGGATCAGCTTCTGAGTCCGCATCAGCAACACAGCGTATCAGTACATTGGATGTCGTTAAGGGGTCAAATTACTTTTGTACTATTTCTTCTCTATGTTTAACTTGATACTGATAATGCTACTTTTATTATAGTAAAGACAATTATTCGCATTAACCCCAGTGGTGTTGTGAAAAATTTACATTTGACTAAACTACAAATGCAAGTATGTAACACAATCATGTTGGTGAAGGGAAGTCAAATCCAGTCTGAGCCCAGTTCCATCGCACAGGGTAGTGAGGTGGGGGTTGTGATCTTGGGCCTCATTTATACTGCCACCTTGTGGTTAAGATTGTGTGGCATTAAGTTTGGAAGGACCGTATAAATAGGTGTATGAAGCAACATTTCATGGTAAAACAATAAGATATATATATATATATATACATATATATATATATATATATATATATATAAATGTCTTACTGTTTTACCATGCTGTGTCTACACAAGTACATGATTTTTTTTTGGTTTCTACCAATATTTATTTTTCCGAAATCTCTTTTGTGCCTTAATTTTTTTTAGGACATCTTGTACTATGAGCAGCTTAAATCGAATGTAATTCAGCATGACCTTTTATCCGACAGCCTGATTTACAAGGTTAGTAATCTGGATTTATTGCTTTCTGTCACAAGTCAAGAAACATTTGTATTCCATCAAATTCTTGTGACTCGATATGTTTATAGGTGCTGTCATGAAGCACGTTCAGGAAAACCAGGTGCTCTGATGAATTTATTTCCAAGAAACAGGATGTGACTGCATTGTTTTACAGCAATAACATCACATATCGTCGCCATATGGTGATAAATTCCAGTGTATTCTAATATTCCTTCTATAATAATTATTATTTATTTATAAAGCGCTAATTTTCCTTCACTATGATTATATTTGTTGCAAGACTGAATGCTCTCTATGTTTTCAAAGTATCAGATTTAAAGGGATTGTCCACAATCGGGGCTTTTTTTTTATACTGATAACCTATCCACAGGATAGGTCATCATCAGTATATGATCGGTGGGGGTCCGACACCCGGGCCCCGCACCAATCAGCTGGCAAGGCTGTATTCGGATGCCAGAAACTCTACAGGGGTCGGTGCAGAAAGTAGAAGGCTCCCACCACAGTATAGCGGCCGTGCTGCAGCTTTGCTCCTATTCACGTGAATAGGAGCGGAGCTGCAGTAACTCAGTACGGCCACTATACTGTGTTCAGAGCCGTCTGCTTCCCAGACTAAATGTCAATATTAATCCAGACCAGACCCCAAAATTAATTTATACCCAAAAATTAAGCCAGTCTTCACACCAGACCCCATAATTACCCGGAGGGTAAGAATTTTTCTAAATAAATTTTACCCTTTGACAACAATTAGTTAGTACTGCAAGATTCTTCAAGACAAGTTTTTGTATGCTACACAAAAGAAACGACCTTCATATGCCTGGAGCGCTTCATGTTGTTCTCTTTCAAGATGTCCCTAATGCATTTAAAGCATATGGTAATTGAACATGGTCCTCCATGGGCAATGAAGGTGCAAGAGATAAGCATAGTTTTAGAAATAAGTTTATTTCAATGTACAGGCTGCAGGCAATCTAGTATACGTAATCGTCATTGTTATTGGAAGTACCATTTATGTACTGGGCCAGTCATACTAATAGGGTTGAATAGTTATGCATTCCGTTATTTTGTTTTTAAATGTACCTACCTGGTAGGGCCAAAGTTCTTTGCTGACTAATATATAAATAAATAGATTATTAGATCATTTATATTTTCAACCCTCGTGGAGGAAATTAGAAAGTTTTTTTTTTTTTTTCTAAGAATTCTTTGAGAGAGTCCAGACATTTAGGGCACGCACCAGTGAACATATTGATTGTATAGTAGAAAATAGAAACGGGAGACATGATTTCTCTTGCATTCTGCACCTTTATTAGACTTTTACATCGTTTCTCTTGCTTACCTAACTGATCTCTTCTACCACTTCTCTTCCGGCTTTGTGTCTTTATAACTATATTTTTCCGCTTCTTCTTCTATGATGTTGTTTCAGATCTACAAAGCTGTTTTTTTTTTAAAGGGAAACTGTCCACTTGTTTTTGAACAACCAACCGCCACCAACCTGTTATATAGTTTTGTAATATCTTCATAATGATGCCTATATTTCTTCTGTCCATTCCTTCAAAAAGCGATAATTTAACTTCGAAATTGCTGTTTGCTGTATGTTAATGAGGTTTTTTTTTTTTATATATTATGGAGACACTCCTGAACTATGCTTCCTAGGTATCGTATTTATTGCAGTTAAAAGGGTTTTCCAGAGAGATAAATTTGATGGCCTATCCTCCGGATAAACCATCACTATCTGATCAATGGGGGTCTGACTCAGCCGATCGGTTGTTTTAAAGGGTCTGCGGCACTCATGCGAACGCTGCTTCCCCTTCATTGCTCACGCTGATCAATAATGTCAAATGTCGACACACTTGCACTGGTGGTTGACAGTATTACAGCCTTCTCCTATTCCAGACAGACCTTTTTGGCCTAACCTGTGTATAGCCCAGCAATTTTAGATCCCTGGAAAACGCCTTTAACCCCTTCCCGACATTGGACGTATCCATACGCCAAAGTCGGGTAGGGGAAGTATGGAGCAGGCTCACGGAGTGAACCCGCTCCATACTATGCCGGTGTCGGCTGTTTGTTACAGCCGACACTTCAGAGTAACGAGCGGCATCGCGCTCGAGCGCAATCCCGCTCGTTTGACTCGTTAAATGCTGCGGTCAATACCGACCGCAGCATTTAAAGCGTTAGAAAGAGGGGGGCGACCCCCGCTAACAGCTCATCGCGCCCCCTTTCAGAATCACGATATACTTCAATTAAAAAAATATTAAAAGTTCAAAAAAAAAACCTTTTCCCATTTTCCCCTTAGAGCATAGTAAAAAAATTAATAAATAAACATAATTGGTATCGCCGCGTCCGTAAAAGTCTGAACTATTACAATAGATCATTATTTAACCCACACGGTGAACGCCGTAAAAAAAAAATTGTAAACACCAGAATGTCTATTTTTTTGGTCACCTCATCTCCCATAAAAAATGAAATAAAAAGTGATCAAACCGTCACATGTACACGAAAATGGTATTATTAAAAATGACAGCTCATCCCACAAAAAATAAACCTCATACCAGTTAATCGACGGAAAAATAAAAAAGTTATGGCTCTCGGAATTTGGCGACACAAAATAAGTTTTCTTTTTTACACTCAAAAAAATATATATTTGGTATCGCCGTAATCGTATTGACCCACAGAATAAAGTTAACATGTTGTTTTAATTGCACAGTGAATTCTGTAAAAACGGCGCGCAAAAAAACATGGAGGAATCGCTGTTTTTTTTAATTTTCTACCCGACAAATAATTTTTTTCCCCGTTTCCTAGTACATTATACAATTGTTGGCATGCATATACTAGTACTGATGAAGGCAATTTATCTGACATGTAGTTTTTATGTTGCCTTTTTTATAGGATGTTAAGTTGACAGCTAGCAATGATGATTACTATTTTGTATTTGAAGATTATCTTTATCAGGTATGTCACATCAGATTATTATTGTATTTAATTTGTTTGAATGATGTGGGGTTAATTTTGTTTCTCAATCACTTCTAGTGCTCACATATCATGACAGGCTGCTCAGACGTCAGTAGGAAAACATTATAATGCAGTATTGTAACTGTTTTCTTATATTATACTGATTTTATGTTTATGTGTGTGTATGTGTATATATGTGTGGGTGTGTGTATATATATATGTATATATATATATATTTACACATACACATATATACATGTTTGTTCAATATTTATTATTTTATCACCTACTTATTCAGCACTGTTTTCTTTTGCATAGGGATTTTTACATGATCACTTATTGGTTTGCTTTAATAAATGTTCAGGGTTGGACAAGTTCCAATTATCCTGTTTTCATGTTGACAAAAAAAATAATCTCCCTAGTGATTAGGATATGTCCACCTCATTTACTTATTTACTCATTTATCACAGTAAAGATCCACTCGGATGGCATCCTGCCCTATGATGTATTGACAAAAAAACTTGATATTCTTATGCTGCAGAATTTGATGCTAGAGAACACTGACATTAACACCTTAATGACAGGCCAATTTTGCTTTTTTTTTTTTATTTATTTTTTTCATTTTTCCCTCCCCCACATACCAAAAGCCATAATTTTTATTTATTTTTTTTTTTTTCCCGTCGACCCAGCAGTGTGAGGGCTTGATTTTTGTGGGACTACTTGTTGTTTTTCATGGCACCATTTAATGTACCATATCATGTACTGGGAAACTGAAAATCATTTCTTTGTGGGGTGAAATGGTCAAAAAAGAGATTCTGCCAGTGCTTTTGGGTTTCATTTTTATGGCATTCCTCTTGTTGTAAAACGACATGTTCACTTTATTCTACAATTATTGTAATAACAAATGTATATTGTTTTTTTTTGTGTTTTACCACATGTACAAAAAAACTATTTGTTAAAAACAAATTGTTTTGTGACGCCATATTCTGAGAGCCATAACCCTTTTATATTGAGCGGTATGAGGGCTTATTTTTTGCAGCGTGAGAACGAGCGGGGCAAGCTGTAGTTTTTATTGGTACCATTTTGGAGTACATGCGACTTTTTGATCACTTTTTTTAAGACATTTTTAGTGAGCTAAGGTGACCAAAAACAGATATTCTGGTGTTTAAATTTATTATTTTTTTGACAGCGTTCATCTTACAGGTTAAATAACATTTTATTGTAATCGTTCAGACTTTTACGGATGGGGCAATACCAGTTATGTTACTTTTTATTTTTTTAAAACATTACTATAGAGATAAAATGGCAAAAGGCTGTTTTTTTTAACTTTTAACATTTTATTTTTTTTTTGCACAAAAAACTTTTTAAAACTTTGTTGGGGTACTTGAACCAGGGATCGCTTGCACTATATACTGCAATACTAATGTATTTTAGTATATCGTGATTTTGGCAGGCTCATATTAAGCCTATTAAGGGCTTTACAGGAGCACAAACATAGCAGCCCTGGGGGCCTTCATTAGGCCCCCAGGCTGCCATGACAACCATCGGCACCCCACGATCGCATCACAGGGGGGGGGGGTGATAGGCTGTTGGAGGGGGTCGAACCCTCTTTTTAAATCCTTAGATTGCTAATGACCGTGGCATCTAAGCGGTTAAACCGGCAGAATCCGTAATCTTTGATTCCGCCTGTTGCAGTGAGGTGTCGGCTGTAAAATACAGGCAACACCCGCTCAGTATGGAGCCCGCTCCTTACTTCCCCCTTAACGCTTGTAACATACATGTACGTGACATTGTATCAGGGGTTTAAAGTCATAATGTTAGAGAATACAATTGGACTGGGGTCCATAAAGCTTATTATACAGTGCATTCAGAAAGTCTTCAGACCCTTTCACTTTTTTCACATTTTGTTATGTTGAGGCCATCTGCTAAAATAAAAAATATCGAGTTTTTCCACATCATTCTGTACTCCATACCCCATAATGACAAAGTGAAACCAGAATTTTAGAAATCTAGAAATTTATTATAAATTAAAAACTCAAATTATTTACGTAAATTAATTTGATTGGACATGATTTAGAAAGAGCTGGCCACCCCACCAAACTAAGTAATCTGGGGGGGAAGGGCCTTTGTAAGAAAGGTGACCAAGAACCCAATGGTCACTCTTGCTGATCTCCAAAGATCCTGTGTGCAGATGGGAGAAACTTCCAGAAGGTCAACCATCACTGCAGCACTCCACCTATCTGGGCTTTATGGCAGAGTGGCCATGAAAGACTGCTTTGGGGTTTGCAAAGAAGCACCTAAAGGACTCGCAGACTGTGAGAAACCAGATTCTGTGGTCTGATGAAACCAAAGTGAACATTTTGGCCTCATTTCAAAGCGTCCGGTCAGGAGAAAACCAGCCACTGCTCATAACCTGCCCAATACCATCCCTACAGTGAAGCATGGTGGTGGCAGCATCATGTCGTGGGGGTGTTTTTCAGCAGCTGGGACAGGGAGACTGGTCAGGGTTAAGGGAAAGATGAATGGAGTAAAGTACAGAGATATTCTTAATGAAAACCTGATCCAGAGTGCTGTGGACCTCAGACTGGGCCGAAGGTTCACCTTCCAACAAGACCATGACCCTAAGCACACAGCCAAGACAACACAGGAGTGGCTCAGGGACAACTCTATGAATGTCCTTGAGTGGCCCAGCCAGAGCCCTGACTTGAACCCAATCAAACATCTCTGGAGAGACCTGAACATGGCTGTCCACCGACGGTCCCCATCCAACCTGACCGGGCTTGAGCGGATCTGCAGAGAAGAATGACAGAAAATCTACATATCCAGGTGCAAACCTTGTGGCATCATACCCAAGAAGACTGGAGACTTATCGATGCCAAAGGTGCTTCAACGAAATACTGAGAAAAGGGTCTGAATACTTATGTCAATGCAATATTTTAGTTTTTCCTCTTTAATAAATTAGCAAAGATTACTAATATTCTGTTTTCACTTTGTCGTTATGGGGTATTGAGTGCAGAATGATGGGAATTTTTTTTTCACTTTGGCACAAGGAATGTGAAAAATTGAAAGGATCTGCAGACTTTCCGAATGCATTGGAAGGATCAGTTCACACTGAGTTTTGAGGCAGAATTTTCTACCTGCAAAAAAACTCCTAAGGCCCCATGCCCACTTCAGTTTTTTTTCTTCAGGGTGCTATCCGTTTTTTTTTTTTTAACTGATAGCACCCTGACGCGTTCATTTCAATGGGGCCATGCACACTTTCGTTGTTTTAATGGAACTGTGTGGCCGTTCTGACAAAAATAGGACAGGTCCTACTCCTGTCCGTTTTTGAGGCAACGGTCTCGGCCTTTTCATTCATTTGGTTCATGAAACAACGGACTGCACGCGGAAGCCATCCTTGTGTGGTCTGTGTTTCACGAATCCGTCATTAGCGGCCGTACAATGGCCAACTGAAGTGTGCATGAGGCCTAAGTAGTTTGGGAAAGACCAAGGACAAAAAAAATAGACCTTTTGATGTAAATATTTCATAATGGTTCAGGAATCTGCTGCAGATCCATTTAAAATATTTATGCAGTTTGTTACATAGTTTTGTTGAAAAATACATATGTCCATCACGTTCAACCAGCAGAGGAGACATGGCTGATAAGACAGGGGGAGGGGTACACCTTAGAACTTTTGTTTTCCCCTATTGAGCCAGAGAAGCATGAGCCAGCCTGCCTTAAAAGGGAAAAAAACTCCTTTCCGACTCTCTGGCGATCAGACAGATAAAAATACAATACAGACCATAGCTACCAGTTTGCTAAAGATCCTTTTTCACAGGCCAATGATCGGGTAAATGAGGGTTCATATGAAAACTCGTTCCCAATCACTGCCCTTTATAAGCAGGGCAACGATCAGCCGATGAACAAGAAAACGTTCAGCGGCTGATCTGCTCATTTATGCAGCCAATAAAATGGTCACTAGTCAGCAGCACATCTCCCTTTATAAACAGGGAGACGTGCTGCCGCTATGATGGAAATGTAGGGGGACGAAAGATCAAATTAACGATTGCTTGTCCTCCTACATAACTGATCATCCCTCCTTGATCGGCAATGATGATCTCATTGATCGGCGCTCAATTTCACGGCCCATATTGGGTCGTATATGAAAGAACCTTAAGTGACAAGCTGAGTGCGTTCCCAGAAGATGAGGCACACAGATGACAACACAAAGTTCATGTGAGATCCGACATTTAACTATCATTGAGTACAAGCAGTGGAGGCGCATATGCAGCATTAGTACTTCTGGTCCTTACCGCTAAGTAAAGTAGGATGGCGGCAGGTAACCAGTGCTGTATCGGTAACTACATTTTGAGTATTTTTTTTATTATTCCTAATGTAGTATTGGACTGATGATGATATTCTCTATATAGTGCTGCGTAATATATCGGGATTATATCTGCAACAGAAATAAAAATTGCAGGGCCGAAGATGCTGGGGCTATATGTAAATATATGTAAATGTCATAATAACGTGAAACAGCTTTTGTGATTGGTCGTATGAATTCATTATGCACCCAAATATTCTACAATGGGGAACATTTCATACAGGGCTAATACTCTTTCATAGCATTGTATACTTTTTAAGGATGATTTGTAGAACACGTTATAAACATGTAATTGTTATTTTGTCTTGTCTATAATTATTCCGACCTGAACTCTGGTCCCTCGTGCTTTCTGTTTGCAGACCGTGTATTTTCCATTATAAAACTGCTGCGTTAATCACTGACAATGTCTCTTAATGTATTTACGTTTTTAAAGTCAGACAATGAATCATTATGCAGCATTGTGCCATCAGCAAGAAAATGCAATATTAGGAAAAAGATGTTGTACGTTTTGCGGCTCTTCGATTTTTTTTATTCCACATATTCTACTTTATTTGCTGTAATGGGATGAGTGCCATACAGGGGTCATATGTTTCTATACAGATGAGAACTACCATTCCGGGGGCAGTTCAAAGACCCAGTGTGTAGTAAGTAATACGTCCTTCTCTGCTTATAATACTAATACTATAATAATACTACTTTATGTATCAAAGTGAGATGGGTGCTAAATTAATTCATATCCATACAGTCACAAGGAAATCCTGTGGTGACCCTAAAAGGGTTAACATTCTAAAATGATATATTTGACCACTTGGTCATCTTGTCATCACAGGAGTTTCCCCTCTGAGTGTTCCCCTTCTGTAATGTCCTCTAAATTATTTAAAGGGGTTTTTCAAGTACATCCAAAAAATGAGCAAAGAGCAGGAAAAGTTTTGAAATAATAATATAATAACCAATACTCACCTGACCTGATAAATCCCCCACCGCTCCAGTTCCACCACCCTCTAGTGTTCCCCGCTGGTCTTTGTTTTGGCTTGACACAGGACTTCTGCAGCCAATCACTAGCCTCACTGGTGTATGTGAAAGACCGCTGAGCCTTGTTATTACGTGCAACAGTCGTGTGTATATGGGCATCTCATCGCTGCAGCCAAGTAAACATAGACAGGCAGAAAGTGACAGAGCGGCGAGTGATATATTAGGTGAGTATTGGTTATTTTATTGTAATACTATTCCTGTTCCTTGTGCATTTTTTGCTGAACTCAGAAACCCCTTAGGCCTTATTCATATGAGCGTATATCACGTCCGTGTAATGTCCGTTTAAATAATTTGCAGTACGCTGACCAATGCATTTCAATGGGGCTATTCACACATTCGTGTTTCACGGAGCGTGTGTCTGTTGCGTGAAACTGACCGCATGTCCTGTTGTGGTCCGTTTTTGCGGATCAGACTCGCCCATTGAATTCTATGGGTGCATGAAAAACGGCCTGTTTTTTGCAGACGCAAATCGGACACCCTAGTGCAGGGGTCTCAAACTCGGCCGGGTAAGTGGGCCACATATAGAAAAAATGGGAAGTTGACGGGCCGCATTACTTTCAAATTTGATACCCAACAAAATTATTGTTAATCAATTAGTTATTTGAACTACTATAACACTACATTACTATAATAATAATAATACTACATTACTATAATAATACTGCTAGGTCTAAAATTTGAGAGAATTGTCCACGTGCTTATTTAAACATCACAGTTTTCCAGTTTAAGTGTCGCTACATGCAGACCAGCAGCTCAGTTGGCAGTGTTTGGCAGACACACATGTCAAGATTGGGCAGCTCCTTTTTAGATAGTGCCACAGAGTCCTCTGTAGATAAGGCCACAGTGCCCTCTGTAGATATTTCTACAGTGCCTTCTGTAGATAACGCCACAGTGCCCTCTGTAGATAACGCCGCAGTGCCCTCTGTAGATAACGCCGCAGTGCCCTCTGTAGATAACGCCGCAGTGCCCTCTGTAGATAACGCCGCAGTGCCCTCTGTAGATAACGCCACAGTGCCCTCTGTAGATAACGCCGCAGTGCCCTCTGTAGATCTCGCCGCAGTGCCCTCTGTAGATACTCGCCGCAGTGCCCTCTGTAGATACTCGCCGCAGTGCCCTCTGTAGATAACGCCGCAGTGCCCTCTGTAGATAACGCCGCAGTGCCCTCTGTAGATAACGCCGCAGTGCCCTCTGTATTTAACGCCACAGTGCCCTCTGTATTTAACGCCACAGTGCCCTCTGTATTTAACGCCACAGTGCCCTCTGTATTTAACGCCACAGTGCCCTCTGTATTTAACGCCACAGTGCCCTCTGTATTTAACGCCACAGTGCCCTCTGTATTTAACGCCACAGTGCCCTCTGTATTTAACGCCACAGTGCCCTCTGTATTTAACGCCACAGTGCCGTCTGTAGATACTGCCGCAGTGCCCTCTGTAGATAACGCCGCAGTGCCCTCTGTAGATAACGCCGCAGTGCCCTCTGTAGATAACGCCGCAGTGCCCTGTGTAGATAACGCCGCAGTGCCCTCTGTATTTAACGCCACAGTGCCCTCTGTATTTAACGCCACAGTGCCGTCTGTAGATACTGCCACAGTGCCGTCTGTAGATACTGCCACAGTGCCGTCTGTAGATACTGCCACAGTGCCGTCTGTAGATACTGCCACAGTGCCGTCTGTAGATACTGCCACAGTGCCGTCTGTAGATACTGCCACAGTGCCCTCTGTAGATGCTGCCACAGTGCCGTCTGTAGATACTGCCACAGTGCCGTCTGTAGATACTGCCACAGTGCCATCTGTAGATACTGCCACAGTGCCGTCTGTAGATACTGCCACAGTTCCGTCTGTAGATACTGCCACACACCCCTAGATAATGCCACAGTGTCATTTGTAAATACTGCCACACACCCACATGTAGATAATGCCACAGTGCCCTCCGCAGACGCTGCCACAGTGCCCTCCGCAGACGCTGCCACAGTGCCCTCCGCAGACGCTGCCACAGTGCCCTCCGCAGACGCTGCCACAGTGCCCTCCGCAGACGCTGCCACAGTGCCCTCCGCAGACGCTGCCACAGGGCCCTCCGCAGACGCTGCCACAGGGCCCTCCGCAGACGCTGCCACAGGGCCCTCCGCAGACGCTGCCACAGGGCCCTCCGCAGACGCTGCCACAGGGCCCTCCGCAGACGCTGCCACAGGGCCCTCCGCAGACGCTGCCACAGGGCCCTCCGCAGACGCTGCCACAGGGCCCTCCGCAGACGCTGCCACAGGGCCCTCCGCAGACGCTGCCACAGGGCCCGCCGCAGACGCTGCCACAGGGCCCTCCGCAGACGCTGCCACAGGGCCCTCCGCAGACGCTGCCACACACACCCCAAGTAGATAGCTCTATTGGGGCTCACTCTAGGAGTGGAATCCTTTGGCTGGGGATTCCTCTGCTGTTGGAGCCCCTGACGTCACTGTCCATACACAGTGACGTCAGGGTATCCTCCTGGACCGGAATGTGATATCAAGGGCAACCCCAGAGCCGGAGTCCCGGAGCAGAGCACTAGTATAGGCTCTGCGCTGGAACTCTGGGGAAGCCACTGACATCAGTGTCCATATATGGATAGTGATGTCAGGGGCTTGCCCAGAGCTGGAGTCCCGGAGCAGAGCCAAATCTACCACTCTACCTGGGATTCTAGCTCTGCTCCTGACATCACTGTCCATATATGGACAGAGATGTCAGTGGCAACCCCAGAGCTGGAGTCCCGGGCAGAGCGCTAGTAGACTCTTCCTGGGACTCCAACTGTGCTCCTGACATCACTGGAACTCCTGCTCTGGGGAAGCCTCTGACATCACAGTCGATGTATGGACAGCGATGTCAGAGGCTTCCCCAGAGTCCTGGAGCAGAGCCTATACTAGCGCTCTGCCCGGGACTCCAGCTCTGGGGAAGCCCCAGACATCGCTGTCCATATGTGGACAGCAATGTCAGGGGATTCCACAGAGTCTCGGAGCAGAGCCTATACTAGCACTCTGCCCGGGACTCAGCTCTGGGGAAGATCCTGACACACTGTCGATATATGGACAGCGATGTCAGGGAATTCCACAGAGTTCCGGAGCAGAGCCGATTATAGCGCTCTGCCCGGGACTCCGCTCTGGGGAAGCCCCAGACATCGCTGTCCATAAGTGGACAGCAATGTCAGGGAAATCCAGAGAGTCCCAGAGCACAGCCTGCACTAGCGGCTCTGTGTCCCGCGGGCCGCAGATGACATCCCCAATGGCCGCGTGCTTGAGACCCCTGCGCTAGTGTAAATAAGGCCTTTATATTGAAGGACCAGTTTTCGACCTCCTTCCTTTACTATTATACACCCTCTAGTCTCTGATAAGTCTCCTCGTAGGAAATTTCCAAAATGAGAAGTGTTATCTTTTTTTATGTGGATAATTTCACCACACAATGTAAAGAAAAAATTTCTCATTAAAAGTTGATGGACACCGTATATTATTTTCTACCACTTCCCTTGGCATCTATTATTCAATTTTTCAATGCATTAGGAAAACGTAATAAAAAAAACTAGATTCCGTTTTTACCGTACAGAATAATGCCATATGGTACCTTCATACAGGACAGTGTTACAAAGATATCCTCCATAGAGGAAATACCATAATACAGCATCTGGTGGAATATGCCATGATTTTGTTTTTAATATGCCATGATTTCTTATAAAGAGGTACAATAGGATTACACAGACTTCTTTTACTGCTCCTTACAACTAGGAGCTTGTGTGAAGCAATAATACGGCCATGTTGCAATGAGACCTTAGACAGCAGGACAGCAGGCTATATTTTTTATTCCATTATAAAAATAAAAACACTCAAATGCAATCTAACATCAAAATAGCTATTTTGTCATCCGTTTAAATCTCATAAATGAATGCTCTACAATGGATCAATTCTTTTCTTTTGTTTTTTATGTAAAAAATTCAAGAAACTTTTTAAAAAAATAATTAAAAAAAAATTTGCAGGTCTAGCCTTAGACTGTCTTATTAAATATCCTATTTTAATTTATGGCAATATTTTATATTACTAGTATTTTTTCTGTCATAAGACCTGTATTTGTTCTGAGATTTGACCAGTCGGAGAGAATTAATATAAAAGGATTTTGTACTGGGATGTGATGACTCCAGAATGAATGAAACAACCACCTTGTGCAATTAATTCTTAATTTTTTTAGATTGATAACTTTTTTTATGAGCATTTTGATAAATTCCCAGGGCTATTATGAAAGTCTGAATGTAATAACGGAGTCTGATGAAAGCATTGGGGAGGTGGCTGCCATTTTCACCTTACGTAATACAACATCTTTGGATGCTTTAACTGTCTGCAGAGAAGGAAAGTAATTTAAGTGAAATTACATGACTTCCTTGAAATTTCTCCTACGGGAAGTCAATTGCATTTTTGAGTGTCTTAATGATTAATTTGATTGCGATGTCAATATAAATGTCACGCAAGGAAATGACAGTGTCTCCTTCCCCTTCTGCTTGATTAAGTGTAAATTAGTCACACTTGTTGGGATCTGTTACACCAAAGAGAGGGCAAGGCCTCCACGCACTAGCATTATAAAGTATTATGTGTAATGGAGACCTCCTGTGTCCTTTCGAGATTAGAATACAAGGTCAACAATAATGTTCCATATGAAATAAACCACAACAAACTTCTGGAGGCTGAATCATTTTCTGAACTTAACTGCGTTTTTGGTATTCAGAACTGTAGGGATTTAATTCGTTTTCAATTTCGATGGCAATACTTCTTCTTAACCTTTTTTGAGGTCTGTGTAATAATTCCTTTTTGTAGTGTCCTCTTTTTGTTGTTGTTTTAATTGCATAGTAAATTATTCTTATGATGAGTAAGATAATGCGCCATAAACGGGTACAAAGCCTGGACACGTAGACTACTCGTCATCCTGGTTTAAAAGTAGAAATTGTACCACCTGCGTTACTATAAAGCAGTTGGTTTTCAATTGAAGCCGATCCAGCAATCGTTCATCTGTTCCTCTGATGGAACAGATGAACACAAAAGCCAAACAGGAAGCATCGCTGCCGGTTGCGTCACCATTGATTTTCAATTGTATCTTTTTTGTTTCAGTTGGTTTCAGTTTGCCTCCGTTCCACTAGGTTTTCATTTTTTTTCACTGACAAAACAGCGTAGTCGGCAGCACTATTGCTGCCATGAAAGAACGGAAACCCAGTGGAATGGAGGCAAATGGAAGCCAACAAACAAAAAAATACAGTTTATATCAATGGTGATGCAAACGGAAGCGGTGCTTTCTGTTTGGCTTTACGTTCATCTGATGGAACAGATGAACAGAAATCCTAAACAGAAGCCAGAGCTGATGTGAACAGGCCCTTACTGTGCAGCGATCTGATCTTCCACAATATATTGCTCTGTGATAGTCGGACAACAGCAAGATTTATAGTTGCTGCGTGGATGTCAGTAGAGAATACAACAAAATAATAATAATAAAAAATTATCTAGAGTAATGAATTTCTTGTTTTATTTTTTTATAAATTCTTTATTTTTTTTTATTTTTTTGAAGAACATGTACATAGAACAAAAAAACACCTGAGTGTTAAAGTAACCCGTCACTAGATTTGGAGTCCCTAAACCATCAGCATGTAGTTATGCAGATGGGGTTTAGCGGTCCAGACATGCCTATGTGAAAACTGGGCATTTCAGCAATAGTTAGTGAAAGAACTTACAAGTTACCGAGATGAGTCCGGCAGCATTGCTCAGATGAAGCCGAGGACCGTACACCTCGCTTCACTGCGCATGTGCAGTGTACTGTCCTCCGCTTCATATGTACAATGCACATGCGACCGATGCGCCTGGACTGGATGCGGTGTGGCATTTCTGGAAGATAGCAGACATGTTTTTCTTATCCTGTACAACTCCTTTATAATATCTGTGACTATTGTGTTGGCTTTTATCATCAAAGCAATAAAAAGGTAGCACGAAACAAATGCTTAGCACTGGAGATCTTGATATAAACTATTATTTCTTAGAACAATGTGTTCAGATCCGTGTTTTGTAACTTTCTGCTGGCAAATTTGATCTTGCAGGAAATTGGAGTGGTTAAGGTACACAGCTGTTGACCTGCTGCATTTCTGAAACCTTTCAGTGTAAGTGACGATGCTGAAATTTAAAGTGAATGTCCATGTCAAGTAGGGTTTGTGGACATACTGGGCCGTACCGCCTTGGCGATATGGCAGCTGGCCAACAGGGCGCAGGTCAAAGTCTATAGTTCGTATAGGGTACCTGTGGCAGCTCGGACAGTAGCAAGGCAGGCTCGGCTGGGACTAGGCAGCAGGTAAACGTCAGGTGTGGTATACAGCATGGCACGGCTTTGGCTCAGCACAGTACTCGACCAGGTTAGTACGGAATGCAGGGAACAGGAACACACTAGGAGACCATTGCATAGACAAACTTAGGGAACAACGGTCAGGCATAAATGCAAGGGCCTGAACCCCTCTTATAGTTCAGGGACTCATGGGTTCAAAGTTCATCAAAGTCCAGTGCGCGCGCTGCCTCTTTAAGAGCAGGCACGAGCGTGCGCGGGCACCCTACGGGATCCGGCTGAGGTGAGTAGAAGCGAGCGCTGGTGTCTCCTGAAGAGGAGGCTGGGGCCAGCGCTCGCTGACTCGTGGCTGCGGCTGTCAGGGGGAGATTGGAGCTGACGGCCCGCAGCCATGGACAGCGTGGGCCACCAGAAATGACGAGCAATCAGATCTCGGGTCTTACGGACCCCCGCGTGACCTGCCAGTCTAGAGGAGTGTCCCCAGCGGAGGATTCTTCCACGATTAGCCAGGCGCACAAAAGTCCTCCCTGGGGGAATGTCCCCAACTTGCAGGGGATTGACAGAGACAATGCAAGATGGATCAATAATGTTCTGTGGAATCTCCATGGTGTCTTCTGTCTCGAAAGACCTGGACAAGGCATCGGCCCTCACATTCTTGTCAACCGGGCGATAATGGAGCTCAAACTGGAACCTGGTAAAGAACAGTGACCACCTGGCCTGACGAGGGTTCAGTCGTTGGGCCGTCTGGAGGTAGGTCAGATTCTTCTGGTCCGTAAAAATTAGGATCGGATGAGCTGCACCCTCTAGTAGATGTCTCCACTCTTCCAGAGCCAATTTGATGGCCAGTAACTCCCGATCCCCAATCGAGTAGTTGCGTTCTGCGGAAGAGAAGAGCTTAGAGAAATATCCACATACCATTGACTTGCCCTTGGGACCTCTCTGGAACAGGAGTGCACCAGCACCGACAGAGGATGCGTCCACCTCCAAGGAGAACTGCAGTGAGACATCCGGATGATGGAGGATAGAGGCTGACGTGAAGGCACTCTTCAGGCTATTGAATGCGGACTCTGCCTCAGGAGTCTACACCTTGGTGTTCATGCCCTTCTTAGTGAGGTTAGAGATAGGAGAAGGCAATGAGGAGAAGTTTGGAATAAGCTGTCTGTAAAAATTGGCGAATCCCAGAAAGCGCTGTATGGTCCTCAAGCCTTGAGGGCGTGGCCATTCCAGGACAGACTTTACCTTTTAAGTCTATAGTTCGTATAGGGTACCTGTGGCAGCTCGGAAAGTAGCAAGGCAGGCTCGGCTGGGATTAGGCTGCAGGTAGATGTCAGGCGTGGTATACAGCACGGCGCGACTTTGGCTCAGCGCAGTACTCGACCAGTATGGTACGGAATGCAGGGAACAGGAACACACTAGGAGACTATTGCATAGACGAACTTAGGGAACAACAACAACGCTCAGGCATAGAAGCAAGGGCCTGAACCCCTCTTATAGTTCAGGGACTCATGGGTTCAACGTTCATCAAAGTCCGGTGCACGCGCTGCCCCTTTAGGAGTGGGCATGAGCATGCGTGCGCACCCTAAGGGATACGGCTGAGGTGAGTGGAAGCGAGTGCTGGCGTCTCCTGAGGAGGAGGCTGGGGCCAGAGCTCACCGACTCGTGGCTGTCGGGGGGAGATTGGAGCTGACGGGCCCGCAGCCACGGACATGACAGTCCATTTTTTAACACCATGTCAATTTTGGGCACAACATCCTGTGATGAATTATTTCTTAATATATCTATATAGCGGTCGGAGTTACGTTTTTCTGATACAGAGCTCCAAATCTTCTGCATTGACAGATCTAAAAGGTGTCACTAGTCTCACTAATCTAAAATATATATATATATATATATATATATATATATATATATATATATATATATATATATATATAAAATAACTTTTTTTCTTATTAACCCCTTAATGACCGCCGATTAGCCTTTTCACGGCGGTCATTAATGGGCTTTATTCTACAGCGCCGCTATTCCACGGCGCTGCATTAGAATAAAGTAAACAGAGCAGGGAGCCGTGAAATCTCCCTGCTCTCAGCTGCCAGAGGCAGCTGAGGGCTGGGGGCGTCCCTGCTCTGCCGGGTGAGATCGATATTCGTATCGATCTCACCCGTTTAACCCCTCAGATGCGGTGCACAATAGCGTGCACCGCATCTGAGTGGTTTTAGAGAGAGGGAGGGAGCTCCCTCTCATCCAACCGGCGATAAGATCGCCGAGTGTCTGTGTCTCTAATGGCAGCCGGGGGCCTAATAAAGGCCCCCCAGGTCTGCCAGTAATGAATGCCTGCTAGGCTATGCCAGAGGCATGACCTAGCAGATGCCTGTCCGTTTTAAATGGACAGGCAGTAATACACTGCAATACAAAAGTATTGCAGTGTATTATAAATGCGATCGGATGATCGCATATGAAAGTCCCCTAGTAGGACAAGTAAAAAAAAAAAAGTTGAATAAAGTTAATAAAAAAAAAAGTGAAAAACCCACTTTTTCCCCTTACAAACTGCTTTATTATTAAAAAAACACAATAAAGCAAAAAGGTTACGCAAATTTGGTATTGCCGCGTCCGTAACGACCCCGACTATAAAGCTGTTACATTATTTAACCCGCACGGTGAACGCTGTCAAAAATAAAATAAAAAACAATGGAAAAATTGCTGTTTTCTGTTAATCCTGACTTAAAAAAAATGTGATAAAAAGTGATCAAAAAGTCGCATCTACTCTCAAATGCTACCAATAAAAACTACAAGTCGTCCCGCAAAAAACAAGCCCTCATACAACTGCATCGGCGGAAAAATAAAATAGTTATAGCTCTTCGAATGTGACGATGGAAAAACGTAAAAAATTTCTTGGTCATTAGGGCCCAGAATGCAAGCAGGGGGAAGGGGTTAAGACCAGATAGTGAAACATTCTTTTATTTTTTATTGTCTATTTTTATTTTATGTTTAAGTAGGTGTTTTTTTAATGCTTTTTTTCTGTACAGGATTGTGGGGGCAGCCATCTTGCCTGAGCAGCTGCTCTTTTCTTTTAATAGTGGTCAGATATTTCCTTAACAGCACATGGACTATAGGAAACAAAAGTCTGGAGATGACCCATTGACTTCTATATGAAATTGTTGTGTGTATGCTCTGTGACCTGTGCAGAGGTCACTGTGCAGGGATGAGGAGCTGTGGCCATCACATATGGTTAATGCTGTGATCATGTGTTATCTGCCCCCAGCTTTATAATAGAGGAGTTACTTTTCATTGTAATCCTGTCTGTGATGATCATGTGATGACTGCTGAGAAGTGATCTTTACAGGACAGGAAGTGTCAGTCTGTTATGAGGCTTAGTGGCCAGTGTAAAAACTGCAAGATTTCAAAATTATTTTTTAATGTAGATAATGACATGGAAAAATAACAAATTTTTAAAAACAATCACCAAAACTTCTTAAGAATATGTTTAACATAAAAACTTGATTTCAACTAAATGACACGTTCCCTTTAAATAATAACATTCTTGGTGCTTGCAGCCACCATTAGGAGCAGTCTACTTCACACTGTTTTATTGAGTTCAATGTATAAATTGAATAAATTCTTAAATAGTTTGTCTTATATAAAGGATAAATAAATTAAAGGTGTCCCGTTGCCTAGGTGAAACCACAGCTCCCTCCTCTGAACTGTGCACAAATCAGCTGCAGGATCTAGGTCCAGCCACAGTGGCATGACCTCATCCGTTGGAGACCTGGACGGTGAACTGCTCCTGGAATCCCTTTCTTGATTCTCAGCCCTGGTGAAGAGTTTCCTGGCGTTTTATCAGTTGTTTCCTGTGATGTTCTGCATTTGATTGGGCTTTGTTTTGACTCCCCTTGATCTGATAATCTGTGTACCGACCTCTGGCCTGACCCTGACTGTGTCTACTGATACTGATTTTATGGACCTGTTGTTGCCTGCCAGTTACCAACCTGGATCCATTTGACCATGATACTGACTAAACGCTCTGTCTGCAACTTGACCATCTATTGTGGACTACACTAGGGACCGTGACTTGGGAATTTTACTGGTAAGTCCATACCTCATTTTGGGGGTTAAAGGTGAAGAACGGGGGATTCCTTCGACTCCATCACTCCCGGTTAGCCTGCGCCAACTCAATAACTGTCTCTGTCATTTATCTTCCTTGCCTACTGCTAAACTTTTTCTGCACTAGAACACAACTCCATGACCAACAGGTTTGCATAGTGTCACTGAAGCCTGCTCCTGTTACACTGTGCTAATCTGCATCATCACTCTCTTAAGCAGCCACCCAAGTTCAGCGATTGACTTCCATGTATGCACTTGGGCCTACGGAACACTACATAGCTTCAGATCAGCTGTGTTTGTTAGGGTAGGATGCGGCCTGCCGTACAGTGTTTTGAAAAAATGTTTGCCCCTTTCCCAATTTCTTATTTTTTTCATATTTTTCACACATGAATGTTTCAGATCATCCAATTACTAAGTAAATACAAAATACTATTTTTAACCCCTTTAGGATGCAGCCTGTTTTGGCCTTGTGGCACAGCCGATTTTTTTCAAATCTGACATGTCACTTTACATGGTAATAACTCCGTAATGCTTTTACCTATCCAAGCGATTCTGAGGTTGTTTTCTCGTGACATATTGTACTTTATGATAGTGGAAAAATTTGGTTGATAAATTCAATATCTTTTCGTGAAAAACACCAAAATTCCAAGAAAACTTTGCAAAAATGTGCATTTTTCTAAATTTAAATGTATTTGCTTGTAAAACAGATAGTAATACCACACAAAATAGTCACTAGTTTACATTTCCCTTATGTCTACTTTATATTTGCTTTGTTTTTTTAACATCCTTTTATTTTTCTAGGACGTTACAAGGTTTAGAACTTTAGCATCAATTTCTCACATTTTCAAGAAAATGTCAAAAAGCTATTTTTAAAAGGACCGGTTTAGTTCTGAAGTGGTTTTGAGGGTCTTATATATTAGAATCCCCCAATAAATCACCCCATTTTAAAAACTGCACCCCTCAAAGTATTCAAAACAGCATTCAGAAAGTTTCCTAACCCTTTAGGCGTTTCACAGGAAATAAAGCAAAGTAGAGGGGAAATGTACAAATTTTTTTTTTTTTTGCCGAAATGAATTTGTAATAAAAAAAAAATCTGTAACACAGAAGGTTTTACCAGAAAAACACAACTCAATATTTATTGCCCAGGTCCTTCAGTTTTTAGAAATATCGCACATGTGGCCCTAGTGTCCTAATGGACCAAAACACCGGCCTCAAAAGAAAAATAGCACCTAACAGGATTTTGGGGCCTGCTTATTTTTAGATTATGTTTTAGGCACCATGTCGGGTTTGAAAAGATCTTGTGGTGCCAAAACAGTGGAAACTCCCCAAAAGTGACCCCATTTTGGAAACTAGACCCCTCAAGGAATTTATCTAGGGGTATAGTTAGCACTTTGACCCCACAGGTATTTTGCTATATTTATTGGAGTTAGTCTGTGAAAATGAAAAAACATAGAAATTTGTAATATTTACAAGGAATAAAGAAGAAAATGCACCCCAACATTTGTAAAGCATCTTCTTCCAATTGTCTACTTTAGATTGACATCGGTTTTTTTTAACATTCTTTTATTTTTCTTGGACGTTACAAGGCTTAGAACATAAACAGCAATTTCTCATATTTTTAAGAAAATTTCGAAAGCCTTTTTTTTAAGGTACCTCTTCAGTTCTGAAGTGGCTTTGAGGGGCCTATGTATTAGAAAGCCTGATAAAACACCCCATTTTAAAAACTAGACCCCTCATAGTATTCAAAACAGCATTTAGAACGTTTTTTAACCCTTCAGGCATTTCACAAGAAATAAAGCAAAGTGGAGGTGAAATTTGCAAATGTCATTTTTCTTGCTGAATTTCAATTTTATAAAAAAAAAATTCTTTAACACAGAAGGATTTACCAGAGAAATACTACTAAATATGTATTGTCCAGATTCTGCACTTTTTAGAAATGTCCCACATGTGTCTCTAGTGCGCTCGTGGACTAAAATACAAGCCCCAGAAGCAAAGAAGCACCTAGTGCATTTTGAGGCCTCTTTTTTATTAGAATATATTTTAGGCAGCATGCCAGGTTTGAAGAGGTGTTGAGGTGCCAAAACAGTAGGAATCCCCGAATAGTGACCCCATTTTGGAAACTGCACCCCTCAAGGAATTAATTTATGGTTGTTGTTACCATTTTGACCGCACAATTTTTTTACAGCACCTATTTGAATTGGGCTGTGAAATTTAAAAAATTTAATTTTTTTCCAATAAGATGTCATTTGTGATCAAAATTTCTTATTTTCACAGGGAACAAAATACCCCATTTTGTTGCCCAATTTGTCCTTAGTGCGGCAATACCCCATTTGTGGTGATAACCTGCCGTTTGGGCACATGGGAGGGCTCAGAATGAAAGGAGCGCTGTGTGTTCTTTGGAGTGCAGATTTTGCTGGTTTGGTTTTCGGGTGCCATGTCGCATTTGCAGAGCCCCAGAGATATTGAAGCAATGGAAACCCACCAGAAGTGACCCCATTTTGGAAACTACACCCCTCAAGGAATTCATTTATGGGTGTTGTGACCATTTAGACACCATAGTTTCTTCACAGAACTTATTTGAATTGGGCTGGGAATTAAAAAAAAAATTTTTCCAATAATATGTCGTTTTAGCTCAAAAATTCTTATTTTCACAAAAAATAAAATACTACATTTTGTTGCCGAATTTGTCCTGAGTGCGACAATACCCCATTTGTGGTGATAAACTGCTGTTTGGGCCCATGGGAGGGCTCAGAAGGAAAGGAGCGCGATTTGTTCTTTGGAGTCCAGATTTTGCTGGATTGATTTTCAGGTGCCATGTCGCATTTGCAAAGCACCAGAGGTATCAAAGCAATGGAAACCCACCAGAAGAGACCCCATTTTGGAGACTACACCCCTCAAGGAATTCATTTATGGGTGTTGTGACCATTTTGACCCCATAGTTTTTTCACAGAACTTATTTGAATTGGGCTGGGAATGAAAACAAAATTAATTTTTTCAATAATATGTAGTTTTGGCTGAAAATTTCTTATTTTCACAAGAAATAAAATACCCCATTCTGTTGCACAATTTGTCCTGAGTGCAGCAATACCCCATTTGTGGTGATAAACTGCCGTTTGGGCCCATGGTAGGGCTCAGAAGGAAAGGACCACCATTTTGGCCTACTGGGGATTTTCTGGTGCGAAGTCATGTATCCAGAAGCCCCTGAGGTACCAGTACAGTTGAAACCCTCAAGAAGTGACCCCGTTTTAAAAACTACACCCTTAAGGCATTCATCTAGAGGTGTAGTGAGCATTTTGACTGGAGACATACAACCCATAAACTGTAATGTGGTTTCTTACGGATATGGCAATACCCTCAATGTAGCTGTTAACAGCTGCCCGGGCACACAGCAGGGCTCAGAAGGGAAAGATAAGGGGGGATAAGCTGTGCGGAGGGCATCGGGGTAAGTAAAATTGGGGTAAATTCTAAACCAAGGGATGTATGATAAATTTTAAAACACTCTTTCATACAGAGCTCTGGTTTTTCGGGACACACCTTACATTGATATATTGTGTCCTCCCTTAGCCCACTCTTATAGCAGACTTTGCACCTCTTTTGACTTTTTTTCCCTTTTTGCCAGTTGGGGAACTTATCCTGGAAAGTGTTGCCCTGGTACGATGCGTGTGGCCTCGCTTCCAGAAGTACTGGGTGCCCCCCCTTCCTGGTCCCTAAAGATTAGGTTCTTGATAACCACCTCGTGAAATTCCAGGAAAGTTCCCCTCTGGCCTGTACATCGACGTGGCACGTACACATTGTACAATGCCATCTGTATGATGTGCATGGCCAGTTTCTTATACCACACCACATAGCGCTGTAGGGCTTCAGGACTTGATCTGACAAGTCCACCCCTCCCATCTACTTATTGTAGCCCAGGATGCAGTCTGGTTTGGGGGTCTCTGTACTGGTACCCCGTACAGGTACATGGGTACTGGTGTGACATCTCTCTTGTCTTGTACTTGACACACAATATGTTGCTGCTAGAATGTGCCCTGCGCTCACCCCTTCTTGTTTGCCCTGGCCTTTCAGGTTTCTTCTAGCAGTGCCGCATGCCACAGGACTGGAAGCAGTTGAAGAGTGGGACGCTGGTATAAAAATTATCCTGGTGGAGTTGGTAACCCTGGTCCAGCAGTGGGTGCACCAAATACCACAAAATGTTTGCATTATCTCCCAGTAAGGGGTGGGGGGGGGGGGAATTATGGGGGTTGAATACTGGTGTCCTTCCCTTTTATATATCCTAAATTTGTAGGTATACCCTGATGCACTCTCGCACAGCTTATACATCTTCACGCCATACCTTGCCCTCTTACCCGGAAGGTACTGGCGGAATTGAACCCTCCCTTTAAAATCTACCAAGGACTCCTCAATAGAAATACACTTCTCGGGGGTGTATGCTTGGGAAAACCGGGCACTGAACCGGTCTAATAGGGGTCTCCATTTATACAAACGGTCAAAACTGGGGTCATCTCGGGGTGGGCGCTGCTCATTATCAGTATAATGTAAGAAGTGAAGTATTGCCTAATTTATTTAGTTTTTTAGGTTCTAGTTCAGTTCTGAAGTTGCTTTGAGGGACATATATATTAGAAACCCCTATGAAACACCCCATTTTAGAAACTAGACCCCTCAAAGTATTCACAACAGCATTTAGAAAGTTTATGAACCCTTTAGGTGTTTCACAGGAATTTAGAGCAAAGTAGAGGAGCACCTAGTCTATTTTAAGGCCTCCTTTTTATAAGGCAACATGTCCGGTTTGAAGAGGTCTTGTGGGGCCAAAACAGTGGAAAACCACCAAAAGTGACCCCATTTTGGAAACTAGACCCCTTGAGGAATTCATTGCAGTTTTCATGGGGTGCATGTGACTTTTTGATCAGTTTTTTATTCTATTTTTAAGTGGTGTGGTGACTAAAAAACAGCAATTCTACTATTGTTTTTTTATTCTATTTTTTTTACAGCGTTCACCGTGCGCTATAAATGACATATTCACTTTATTCTGCGGGGCGATACAATTACGGCGATACCATATGTTTATAGTTTTTTTTATGTCTTATGGCGTTGGCACAATAAAATACTTTTTGTAAAAAATCATTAACTTTTTGTGTTACCTTATTCTAAGAGCCATAACGGTTTTATTTTTCCATCAATAAAGCCGTGCGAGGACTTATTTTTTGCGTATCGAACTGTAGTTTCAATCAGGACCATTTTTAGGTACATGCGACTTTTTGATCTCTTTTTATTCCATTTTTTGGGAGGTTAAGTGACCAAACAATTGTGATTCTGGTACGGTTTATTATTTTCTTTTACGGCGTTCACCGCCGGGATAAATAACGAAATAATTTTGTAGTTCAGGCCGTTACGGACGCGGCGATACCAATTATGTATAGTTTATTTGTTTATATATTTTTATTAATAATAAAGGACTGATAAGGGAAAAGGGGGGATTTTTACTTTTATTGCTTTAAAAATAAAAACTTTTATTTTCTTATTTTTACACATCTTTTTTTTACTTTATTACTTTGTCCCACTGGGGAACTTGAGGGCAGGAGGCCCTGATCGCTATTCTAATACACTGCACTACATGCGTAGTGCAGTGTATTAGAGCTGTCCGCTAATCACTGACAGCAAGCATAGTGGGTCCTGACTTCGTCAGGACCCACTAGGCTTCTGTCGATGGCAGAGCCGGACGCCATTGTTTGGTGTCCGGTTGCCATAGTCACCATCGCCAGCCGCTATCGCGTAGCAGGCTGGCGATTGTAGCTTAACCCCTAAAAAGCTGTGATCTCTATTGAACACGGCTTTTCAGGGGTTAATCAGCGGGGACACAGCGATCTGTCCCCACTGTAGGAGCTGCGGCAGCTGTTGTACGAGACAGCAGCTGTCACAGCTCCTGTATGTGTCGGGAGGACGGCCGAAATGGCCGTTACTCCCGCGACGTACTATTCTGACGGAATAGTACGTCGCTCAGCGCGAAGGGGTTAATATTTTCATTCTAATTTGTATAAACAGGTCACCAGACACGGCAACCGGCTTATACAGCTGATAGGATTATTATAGTGGATCGGTCCAAGCATTCCTTAGTGAGCTAAAAACCTCAACAACATAAATGTCTAACATTTTGGACTCCTGTCGCATAGCTAACAAAACATTGTAACTAGGTCAGGTGGGGGGTTTTCATCCCACGAATTTAAACAATGTTTCCATTTACCGACCACAAGCAGAGGTTTTGAAATAGTGCCAAATTGGAACTCTGTATATTATAGAGTTGCATACATTTTTATTATACCCTTTATGCTTAATTTACATATGATTGGACAACCCTTTTAAAATGGTTAGGACGGGAAACCCCATTGTAGGGATAACACTTGATTCTTTTTGTGCCACTATTTTCTTGACCTCCAATATTGAACCTTAAGACTGCATTTTGTCAAAGTATTGGGATTCTTAGGGGGAATTTACCAACCTTTCTATGCTACTTTTCTGGCGTAGAAACGTTGCAAATAGGACAATAGTTGCAAAAATTAAAACTTTTGGGTCGTTTCCTCTGTTTCCGCTGCCCGACTATAATTTACACCAGAAACCAGCATAAAGTAGGGCAGAAATCGACACCACTCCTGCACGGACAGTTGATGATGCAACAAATTTATTAAGAGGCGAGTGCCTCTTAACCCTTTCCCGAAATCCGCCGTATAGATGGCGAAGTTCGGGTGGGAGAGTATGGAGCGGGCTCACGAGAATCCTGCTATTTTAACTCCTTAGTCAACAGCGACTGCTGCATCTAATATGTTTGGGACGGCCTCCTCTGACATGCCATCTTGTTAATAGTCGTCATGGCAGGTCTTGCATCTTTGTACTCCTGTTAAAGAGGCTCTGTCACCAGATTTTGCAACCCCTATCTGCTATTGCAGCAGATAGGCTTCAATGTAGATTACAGTAACGTTTTTATTTTTTAAAAACGAGCATTTTTGGCCAAGTTATGACCATTTTTGTAGTTATGCAAATGAGGCTTGCAAAAGTACAACTGGGCGTGTTGAAAAGTAAAAGTACAACTGGGCGTGTATTATGTGCGTACATCGGGGCGTTTTTACTTCTTTTACTAGCTGGGCGTTCTGATGAGAAGTATCATCCACTTCTGTTTGTTAACACCCAGCTTCTGGCAGTGCAGACACACAGCGTGTTCTCGAGAGATCACGCTGTGACGTCACTCACTTCCTGCCCCAGGTCCTGCATCGTGTCGGCCACATCGGCACCAGAGGCTACAGTTGATTCTGCAGCAGCAACAGCGTTTGCAGGTAAGTAGCTACATCGACTTACCTGCAAACGCCGATACTGCTGCAGAATCAACTGTAGCCTCTGGTGCCGATGTGTCCTCGCTCGTCCGACACGATGCAGGACCTGGGGCAGGAAGTGAGTGACGTCACAGCGTGATCTCTCGAGAACACGCTGTGTCTGCACTGCCAGAAGCTGGGCGTTGTGGAGAGAAGTGGATGATACTTCTCATCAGAACGCCCAGCTAGTAAAAGTAGTAAAAACGCCCCGATGTACGCACATAATACACGCCCAGTTGTACTTTTACTTTAAACACGCCCAGTTGGACTTTAGCAAACCTCATTTACATAAATACAAAAATGGTCATAACTTGGCCAAAAATGCTCGTTTTTTAAAAATAAAAACGTTACTGTAATCTACATTGCAGCGCCGATCTGCTGCAATAGCAGATAGGGGTTGCAAAATCTGGTGACAGAGCCTCTTTAAGCCCTGCTGGAGGCAAAGCTTAATAGGTGTCTGCCAGCATCACAATATACTGCAATACATTAGTATTGCAGTATATCGTGTAAGTTGGCCATTGGTCGCTGGTTCAAGTCTAGGGGGACTAGTAATAAAAGTTAAAAACCATTAACTTATGTTTGGTGTAATACATATAAAAAAAAAATTAAGATTTCAAATAAAAAAAACTTTTCCCCCAAAAGCAATGTAAAAATACATAAGAATTAACATAACTAGTATTGCCGCATCCATAAAAGTCTGAACTATCACAATATAACATTATTTGATCCGCACGGTGAACGCCATAGAAAAAATTTAACTGCCAGACTCACTGTTGTTTGGTCACCTCATATCCCACATAAAAAGGAATAAATAGTGATCAAACGTTTCATGTGCCACAAAATGGTACCAATAGAAAGTATAGCTCTCCCCGCAAAAAACAAGCCCTCATACCGCTCAATCGATGACAAAATAAAAAGTTATGGCTCAAAATATGGCGACACAAAACAAATTTTATTTTTAACCATTACATTTTCCTTGTAAAAGTAGTAAAACATAAAAAAATATGTAAATTTGGTATACCCATAATCGTATTGAGCCATAGAACAATGTTAACATGTTGTTCTCCAGTTCCCCCGTACATTATATGATACAATAAATAGTGCCGTAAAAACTTCAACTTGTCCCACAAAATCCAAGCTCTCATGCTGTGTTATCGATGTAAAAATACAAACAGTTTGAAATTATGGAGTAACAAGCGAAAATGAAAAGCCAAAAAATGGGCTGTGGAGGGATTAAAACATTATGCGAGCTCCTAATGTCCACCTAGTGGAGGGCTACATGTAGCCAGAATTGTACCATTTAAAGGGAACCTGTCACCAGCATTTCACCTATTAAACCAGCAATACCTGGTAGTAGTGGGTGAAAAATCATTTCTATATAACCTATAATTGTCTTCTTAGTCGGCTCTGTAGCTTTAGTATTCAGCTTTTTAGTGTTCCCACCCCGTATGCTAATGAGCATAAAAGAGTCAGATCTTCTCTTGAAAAGAGTCAAATCTTCGTTTGAAAAAAGTCATATTTTCATTCCTCAAGTCTTTCCGAGTTGACCCCGCCTCCTTACTTTTGATTGACAGCTCCTCGCCTTCCCCCAGCACACAAAATCCTGCGCTTGTGCATTGATGTCCTCTTCTGGTGTGTGCGCACAAAGGGATGCCGGATTATTACGATAAAAAGCGCAAAATATTTGCAGACCGTTATTTACAGTCGGAGGAGGAGTTTAGGAGAGGGGATAACGGCAATGAACTTTTGATAGCAGCGGCCAGTGAGGGATAAGTAAAATTCAATAGGTGAAATGCTGGTGACAGGTTCCCTTTAACGAAGCTGTGATCGATAGAAAGATGTATTTAGAAATTAATCTGCACAAAATGTTGGACCCAAAAGCGACATAATGATCAAATGTGGACATGCATTTTAAATAGGCTTCTTACTTGAGCTCCCGAAGTCTTATTTAAAAAAAAACAAAACAGTTTTACTAATGAAACTACTATTAGTGCAGAAATAATTGCTGCCTAGCCGTTTTTATGTTGTCTTTTCATTGACCTGATCACGACACAACACGATTTAGCCATAAAAATGACCATTTTAAAAGGCTCGCACGTAAATGAATTTAAAATAATAAAGAGCGAAGAGCTAGAGGTCAAAAAGGGCACTCCTAATGTGACTCGAGGCGGATTTATCATATAACATCCGTGAGCTGGGAACGTGTTCCTCAATTACCTCACAATGGTGTTTTCCCGTCATTTATATTGATCGCGGGTCTTATAAGGTTTGCTCTTTAACGTCTTGAAGGTCTCAGTGTATTTCTTTTCATATAGCCGCATGCAAATCAAGCTTTTACTTTTAAATGTTCTTATTGAATTATTTCTAGTTCCCTTTTATTTCCTCAGGTCCTGCTCTGCTTCTCCAGGGACACCTCTGTACTAGAACACTTTGCGTACAACAGCGCATCTCCACCAAAGTCTTACATTCGAGGTAAATTGCCACTTTTTTTTGCATATTTTTTATTTAAATTTAAGCAGAAAGGAATGTAAAGAAAAATACAATTTGTAGTTTAGGCAATATTGTATCGATCAGTTTCATACGGTGTAAATATGCCACGCAAAATGCTAAGAAATAATATTGGGGAGTGTCATAATTATTCAATGGCGTAACTATAAAGGTCGCAGTGGTCGCAATTGCGACCGGGCCCTGAAGCCAGGGGCACCCGAGGCCCCCCGCACCACATCAAAGAAAAGTTACTATAGTAACTGGGGCCTATGTAATAAACTACACGGGCCCCTGTTACTCTAGTAACTGACCGTACTTACCTTCCTCATTCCGGAGAGCAGCGGAGGTCCTTACGTCACAGTGCTGTGCTGTGCGCAGCGCATGACGTCACAGTGCTGTGCTGTGCGCAGCGCATGACGTCACAACGCTATGCGCTGCGCACAATATCCTGACCCTGGATGGAGTCCGGACCTGCACTGCGGCTGAAGAGGAGGGTAAGTGTAATGCCACTGTCTGCTGGAGCTGATAGGTCGGGGTTCGACTCCCGGTACCCGCACCAATCAGCTGTTTTGAAGGGGGTGCAGCCGCTCGTACGAGCGCTACTTCCCTTTCATTCCAGTCACTTTCTCACGCTGTGAATCGCCGACACGGACGTGCCAGCGATTCACAGTGTGAGCAAGTAAGGGAAATAAAGGCGAAGCAGCGCTCGTACGAGTTGCTGCACCACCTTCAAAACAGCTGATTGGTGCGGGTACCGGGAGTCGAACCCCGACCTATCAGCTATTGATGGCCCATCCTGAGGATAGGCCATCAATGTTTAGGGACTGGACAACCCCTTTAAGCCTACCATGTGGTAGGCTTCGATACAGGGCCCCAGCAGACCGTAATCTTATATTGTATAAGATTACTGTCTGCTGTACCCTGTATCTAAGCCTACTTTGTGGTAGGCTTAGATACAGGGTCCAACAAACCGTATCACACATGCACATGAGCCCTATATCTAAGCCTACCATACATGTTAGGCTGTATTCACATCACCTTTGCCCTTCCTTTGAGGGGTTTCATCGGAGGTGTCCGTCAGGTAACCCCTAAACAGAAAGGCAAACTGAAACCTCCGCTTTCGTTTTCCTCACCGGTGCCTTTTTTTTTGTCTTTGTATTTTTTTACAGGTTCGGTCGTTGGACTTCGACAGATTCGAGGACTCCTTCGATAACGCCTTTTTTTTTATTATCAATAAAATTGTTAACAAGGGTTGTATTTTTTTTGTTTTTTTATTTCAATAAACCTATTTTTTCTATGTTTTTGCATTTTTTTAAACTGTATTACTACCGCCTTAGTAATGGCAGCTGACTGATTGACAGCTTTCATTACTAAGACGGGGCTTAGTGTTAGCCGGTTAAAATGCTAATGCTAACCCCCACTATTACCTCGGTACCCACCTCCACCAGGGGTACTGGGAAGAGTTGGGTACGATTCAGTACCTGACCATCTGTAGCGATGGTCGAGCACTTGGGTGGCCTCAGGCTGTTGTTACTAGGCTGGGAAAGGCCAAACACAGTGGCCCTTCCCACCCTTGTAATTTTAGGCTGCTGTGTTGTATCTGGCTGGTTATAAAATATGGGGACCCCACGTCATTTTTAAGAAAATAGTAAAATAATTGGAGAGAACGATGGGTTCCCCCATTTTCATAACCAGCCAAATACAACATAGCAGCACGAGGCTAGCATTACCAGGGTGGGAAAGGCCACTGTTTTTGGGCTTTCCCAGTTTAATAATAACAGCCTGCGGCCGCATCACTGCCCCTCCATCACTACCGATGGTCGGGTACTGGATAGTACCCGGCTCTTCCCGGTATCCCTGGTGGTGGTGGTGGGTACCGGGGTAATAATGGGGATTAGTGCTAGGCCTCATGCATACGACCGTAGCCATGTGCACGGCCGTGATTTTTGGGTCGGCCGGCCGGCAGCGGACTGTCAGCGAGCCGCCCGCAAATCGTGGGCCATGCACATGGCCGCGGCCATTATTTTCAATGAGCCTGGACCCGGGCCATACACGGACCATGAAAACCACGGTCATGTGCATGGCCCCATAGGAATGAATGGGGCCGCAATTCTCCCGTGGATTTTCGGGGAAATTGTGGCCGCAAAAGCATGTTCGTGTGCATGGGGCCTTAGCCTTTTCATGTCTAATATTAAGCCCTGCCTTAGTAATGGACATTGTCAATCAGCCAGCGGCCATTAGTAAGGTGGTAGTAATAAAGTTTAGAAAAATACAAAGACACAGAAAAAATATTTTATTGAAATAAAAATCCCACACAGAACCCTCGTTATCCATTTTATTGAGAATAAAAAAACGCCGTTATCGAATATATGTATTGGGGCTATTTCCCCTGACGTTTCAAGACCTTAGTGACGCCCCTGGCTGCTAGTGCTGCTTCGTTGGATCACTTAGGAGACCCAGCGATGCAGCTGAAAGCTGCGGGCCGTCGGCCATGAAAAGTTTGGGTGGGGGGCCCAAGATGAACCTTTATTTATTTCAGTTACTTATATAGCGCCAACATATTACTGTCCCCATTGGGGCTCACAATCTAAATTCCCTATTGGTATGTTTTTTTTTTGGAGTGTGGGAGGAAACCGGAGTACCCGTAGGAAACCCACGCAAACACGGGGAGAACATACAAACTCGATGCAGATGTTGTCCTTGGTTGGATTTGAACCTAGGACCCCACAACCTTTGCATCGGAGCCCATGAGCACGTAACCCCTGTAATCGTTTATTATGTTTGTTAAACATACAAAAATTTGCAAAATATTCCATGAGATACAGAAGTATAACATACAACATATGCTAGGAACAGAGTATTGTATACATAATAGATACTGAGAATAACAGCACATTTAAAGCAAACCTCACAAAGTTATACATATCTAGGCCACATTCACACAACAGTAAAAATCGTTACACGGCCGTTTTCAGAACAATGGAGTTCTATGGGTGTATTCACATGGCCGTTTTTCTAACGGCCCTTAAAAACTGGCTGTCAAAAAATAGGACACGTCCTATTTTTGGCCGTTTTTATGGCCCCACGTCTCCTATAGAAGTCAATGGATCAGCTTTTACCGGACGTTTTGTAGGAATCAATCCTTGTAACGGCCGGTAAAAACTGATCCTGGCTGAGGATTCCCCGCATACAGCGCTACTTTGAGCGCTGGGCCCGGGAAAGCCCTTGCCATTACTGTCCATATATGGACAGTGATGTCAGGCTTTCAACAATGGAATCACCGGCCAGAACATCGCAGGATCTCTGGCTGGGGACTCCAGTTTTGTAGATAGCACCCCTCCATGTAGATAGCACCCCCGTGCCTGAAGATGGCATCCCCCCCATACCCCGTAAATACCGTAGATAGCGCCACTGAAGCTCCCTGTAGGAGCGGAATCCCCGGGGCTAGACCCCGCTCTGGCAGGGGATTCTGCTCCTGGTGGACCCCCCCGGCGCCACTATCTATATATGGACTAGACGTCAAAGCGTTACTTCTTGAGCGGAATCCCCGGCTTGCTCTGGCAGGGGAATCTGCTCGTGGAGAAGCCCCCCCGGCGTCACTATCCATATATGGACAGTGACGTCAAGGGGTTACTCCTGGAGCGGAATCCCAGCCCACTCTGGCAGGGGATTCCGCTCTTCTGACATCTCTGTCCATATATGGACAGAGACGTCAGGGGCTCCGTCTATCTTATATAACTATATTAGCACCATACACTGTGTCCCTGATTATAATAGTACTACACACCATTCCCCCTGTAGATAGTGCCCCCATAGCCCCCCTGTAGATAGTATATAGTGCCCTGTATAGAAGCCCCTGTAGATAGTGCCCCACATGGACTCCAGAGCTGCAAGGCAATAGTGCTAACCACTGAGCCACTGTGCTGCCCTACATATAGCTTCCCCTATAGATAGTGCTCCACATATAACCCACCTCTGTAGATAGTGCCTCACATATAGCCCACCCATGTAGACAGTGCCCTACATATAGCCCCCCTGGAGATAGTGCCCCACAGGTAACCCACCCCTGTATATAGTGTCCCACATATAGCCCACCCCTGTAGATAGTGGTCTACAAATAGCTCCCCCTATAGATAGTGCTCCACATATAGCCCACCCCTGTAGATAGTGCCTCACACATAGCTCCCACTGTATATAGTGTCCCACATATAGCCCAGCCCTGTAGACCGTGCCCTACATTAAGCCCCCCTGTAGATGGTGCCCCACAGGTAACCCACCCCTGTATATAGTGTCCCACATATAGCCCACCCCTATAGATAGTGCCCTACAAATAGCTCCCCCTATAGATAGGGCTCCACATATAGAAGCCCCTGTAGATGGAGCCCCCACTGTAGATAATGCCACTCAAAAAAAACCTTTACATGCTCACCGTGTTTGTGTGTGCATGTGTGTGTGCGTGTGTGTGTGTGTGTGTGTGTGTGTGTGTGTGTGTGTATGTGTGTGTATATATATATATATATATGTGTATGTATTTGTATATATATATGAAAGGTATACATACTGTCCAAATATGTATATACACACACACACACACACACACACACACACACACACTCCTTAACATTGAAATTGCAACACCTAGCTCCAATCTGTGGCATGTGGAAGGTGTATAAAAGCCAGATTGCAAGAAAAGTTTTTTTCTAGTCCGATGAAACCTCAGCGGTGTGGGATGATTGTGCGATGTCTCCTGTTCGTCAACGTGACCGTTATCGCCACTTGTCTCAAAATGAGAGGGACAGAATTCTTGAACTGTGAGACCTTGGTTTATCACTCCGGCAGATCGCTACGCGCCTTGGCTGAGATGTTCGCACTTTTCAAAGTTGTCTGTCCCAGAGGTTTGGAGAACAAAAATTCATGGTATTGAAGGCAAGAGGTGCGCGGAGGCAAACTGCTGCACCGACTGTCTGATTGGAAGAATGGCACGTAGTGATCCATTCTGTACTGTGAGTGAAATTGGACGTCACATCCCAAGCTTAGGGCTGCAACCAGTGTCCACACAAACCATCAGAAGGCGTTTGCATGACATTGGGCTACGAGCCAGACGTCCAGCTACAGGTGTTCCATTGACCACACGCCACCGCTCTTAAAGGCTATCATGGTGCACAGCAAGACGGCAATGGAGGCTGGAATGGAGGTCTATCCTCTTCAGCAATGAGTCCCACATATATACATATATGTGTATATGTACAGCGATCACCTTTTTAGGGGTTAGGGAAGACATTCACATGTTTAGGAGTGCGTGAAATGCTACTGAGAGAGATAGATACATAACTACCTCATATCTATCTATACATTATATATATAATATACACACACACACACACACACACACACACACACACACACACACACACACACACACACACACACACACACACACACACACTGTGTGTGTGTGTGTATGTATATATATATAGTGTGTGTGTGTGTGTGTGTGTGTGTGTGTGTGTGTGTGTGTGTGTGTGTGTGTGTGTATGTATATATAATGTATGTGTATATATATATATATATAATGTGTGTGTGTATGTATGTATAGAGAGATAGCGATCACAGTTTTGGGAGGTATGGTATAATAAATCTGTATTCAGAGATGGGAATGGGGGACTTGTACCATTTTTATTATTCTGTTGGGAATTACAGTAAGGCACACTCTATTACAAAGCAGCACAGTAGTAGCTAAGAGGCTGTGCAGTCGCTGACTGAGGCGTTTTGCTCACAAAATGACAGGCACAGAAGGATGTGCTGTGCTGGGAATGATGCATGCTGGGATTTTTTACTTTCATTTTTGACATGTCCCGCCCACACAAACCTGCAGAGGGAGCGCTGCTACTGGAGCATTTTTAAGGTGGGGAGGCTACATAAATCATATATTATTTATTTTATTTGCCCTCATAACAATTCATTAGGGCTTTCTTTATTGTCTAGGGCACTTTTGAAATTTTATTCTGATGGTGGCCAACCCAATTAAGGCCCAAAATGGGCTGGACAGTAAAGGGTTAAGGTTTTTTTTTTGTTTCTGGCATATACTATTATGAATTATTTTATTTCTTAAGGTTTTTATAATTTGTACACATCATGACTTTTTTCCACTGCACTTTGAGCATCTGAAGATTGACTCTCCACTTCTTTCATTTATAGGAAAGCTTGGCCTGGAAGAGTTTGCTGTCATCTACCCACCAAACGGTATGTTGTGCTTTGTCTCCCTCTAGTGGTGAACAGGGAAATTGCATGAATAATATAAACTTATAGGACCAGTAAAACACAAATAAAATCACTATAGTATATTTCTATTCTGCACTACAAGTGACCTTCAGGCAGATATTTTACATGTTCGTAATTTTTATTAGGCACTGTTTTTTCTTAGCTTGATGGATGTTCCAAATAATGTATTGTAGTAATGGAGTCCATTAGTTTTCAATTGCCTCTGTAGAAAACCTCTACCATCATGACTATGAAGTGAAAAAATGACTGGAATATTAAACTAAAGCTGTTTGGAGTGATACCAATATACAGCCGCCGCTCTAAATGATCTAATTGTATTATTTTTATCCGTGTACAACGTAGAAATGCGGCAGAATAACGAAGATCTAGATCTAGTAGCAGCGCCTCCTTAAATGAACAATGTTTTTATTGTTACTCTTACAGAATTTGAAGTACTATAAATTCTGTCCATTACAATAAAATAGCCATTTAGGTTTGCGATGGAAAAAAACATAGTCGAGGATTTGCCTATAGCCGTTTTTAATTGTATTCTGTTTTACCATAAGACATCAGTAGATCAGTGACTCTTCCTCCATTCATTCTGTATATGATGAAATAATTATTTATAATGTCTTGGGGTTATGCTGCTTTCTTCTGGTGCAGTCAGGGGCGTACACAGAAATCACAAGCTTCATAACAACACTTAGAATACAATGTCTATTTTTCTGTAGTGGTAAAATGGTAGAATTTAAGTAATCCCTGGACCATATCATTGTCAATAGTGACCTGGAAACGGGCCAGTTTGTCACCAGGGACGTGTTGCTTGGTCACTTCATCACTATAGAGTGGACTCTTTGCCTTTTGGTTACCATGAATGGATTCTCAGCCACTGGGTCATAAGAAAGTGGGCGCAGAAAATGCCACTGGGTCACCAGATAAGGGCCTTGTGTGTGTCACTGGGTCACCAGATAAGGGCCTTGTGTGTGTCACTGGGTCACCAGGTAAGGGCCTTGTGTGTGTCACTGAGTCACCAGGTAAGGGCCTTGTGTGTGTCACTGAGTCACCAGGTAAGGGCCTTGTGTGTGTCACTGAGTCACCAGGTAAGGGCCTTGTGTGTGTCACTGAGTCACCAGGTAAGGGCCTTGTGTGTGTCACTGAGTCACCAGGTAAGGGCCTTGTGTGTGTCACTGAGTCACCAGATAAGGGCCTTGTGTGTGTCACTGGGTCACCAGGTAAGGGCCTTGTGTGTGTCACTGAGTCACCAGGTAAGGGCCTTGTGTGTGTCACTGAGTCACCAGGTAAGGGCCTTGTGTGTGTCACTGAGTCACCAGGTAAGGGCCTTGTGTGTGTCACTGAGTCACCAGGGATATTTGGCACATTGTATATCACTGTACCAGAGAAATGTATGGGGTTACTATTTACTATGTATAACAGCCGATAAAATAATACAACTATATAACATGTAGAATATTAGGCGATTACTGAGTGCATCTTGTGCTAGGCAGGGAGCAGTCTTTGACAGCACAGAGACTTGGTATCTTGACTATAAACCTTTTCTGTACTATATCTGGATTGTTTTCTATTGTTTTTTTTATTAGGTGTGATCCCTTTTCATGGATTTTCCATGTATGGTAAGTGTATTACTGATCTAACAATATAATATTACAACCTACGCTGATCATCCTGTCATTTAACAACTGACTCCATTATGATGGACCTTTTTCTTGGTAATTAACTATGCATTGTAATGTTGTGTTAAAGGGTTATTCCCATACTGGGATCCCCACTGAACTTGAAAGCAAATGGGCCACATCACTGGTTTAGCGCTGTATCCCCTTCACAGCAGCGCTCCCAGCCACCTGGATGTGCACGGCCTCATTTACTCGATTAGAGCTTGCCTGCACTAAACCAGCGCTGCGGCCCCTTCGTTCTCAAGATTGCTGGGGTCCCAGCAGTCAGACCCCCACCGATCAAAAAGTGGTGGCATATCCTAGCAACATGCCATCTCTTTCTGTGATGGGAATAACCCTTTAAAGGAAGCAGCTTTCAATATTTCCAACAGGCAGGATAAAAAGAGTATATACAAATTTATATACAGTATTGTGTTAAGATTATGATATTTGCAGACCTTGCGCAAAATGTTTGTATCTTTTATATTGTATCTATCCTACCATTGTATGTGTCACAAAAACATTCACAATGGAACAATAGTGGCATCAATCTTGACAAACAGATTTTGACTTTAACGTGATTCACATCCATATTAGTTGTTCGAGCTTCTTCGAGTTTATATTTTGCCAAAACAAAGAGCAGATATTTGCAGAAGAAAGAACGCAAACCTGTACTTTGGAAAATGTTTCCTTTTCTACCTTGACTTGGATCCACTCCCTTTTTGCCAAAATATATGTAGGAACTTGTATGGTCATTTAAACCAGCACTGTGTGTGTGCCAACCTCTGTTGCTGCCCTAGCTGGGCACGTTGTGCAGCCCCATGATGACATCAAAGCCTACTTTTGAGACCACCATACTGTGGCAGGTTGACCACCACGGTCACATTTGACATATCAGCATTGTTCTCCAGGCAGTTAATTTTGTTTGGAAAACAACAGTTTTTACTGTTCGACTTTTTTGATAATTCAGGCACAATACTTTTTTTATTTAACTACTGGTACACATTTTTAATCACCGTGCACAAAATAAAGGCTGAAATTATAAAAAGAAACATAAAATGTATTCTAAATGCATAGTAGTAATGACCAAATAAAAAATGTAACTAGTGTTGGAAAAAAATGGTGTCCAATCGATCATATGATGTTTTTATGCGAGGATTGGTGTGGAATTTTAATTGAGGACCTTTCCTGTGCCGGACACATGTAAAGCCTTGGCACCAGAAGTGTTTATGTAGAGCGAACACTCTTCCTGTGCAGCTCCTGCATTTGAAGGTGTCGTAACTACGAACACAGTGGAGATTAATGGCTTACAGCTTAAATGCTTATGTGCAGATCTGTAGACTTTCCTGTCTTTGTATCACATAAGCTGGGAATTTCTAGAGAATTTGCAAGAGATAAAACAATACAAAAGCAAGATCTCTCTAAATCAATGTAAATGTAATATAGTTATGTTTCAACTACATAGCCCGAACCTAATAAAGTACAGACATTCGGTACACAATAAATAAACATTAGTCTGAATTTTGTGCGTGGGTGGAGTCGTTTTGGGAAAGACGCTAAAGGAAGAATCATGAAAATGTTTCTTATATAAAAAATACAAACACATGTGTATTGAGGCCTTCTCAATCCTGTCTAGAATCTAGCAGTATACCAGTCACCTGAATCAAGTAAAGAAGCAGCATCTCTCGCTATGATGGAACCCAGTCAGTCCATTTTTTACACAGACCGCCATTCTTTTGCGAGGCTGCATGTAATACTACATTTTTCCTGTAGTGGCCACTGCAGGGAAGATCTGTAGTCGGTGGCGGTTTCCTCTGGAAAATCATCTGTTTGCTGGAGGTCTCTGGAGCTGGACCCGCAGAAATCAGCTGTCAAAAAACTGTGAAGAGACTGTCTCTTTATTGCACAGTTGAGGTAGAAAGAATAATATCCGGCACTCGATCCATAATATAAAATCAATATCTTTTATTTCATCCAATATCTGATGATGGTACACACTTTTTGTTAGAACAGTTTTTCTGCAGGAAACCCATTCGGAGTATGAAATTTATTTTATTTTATTAGGGACCAAAATATACATAGATTAAAAACAAAAAGAGTGATCAAAGAAACAGTGATACAATGACAACCCATGTAGTAAATCCCAAAATAAACAAGTTCAAAAGAAAAGATGGTAGGTAACAGGCATTCTGATTCAGAGACCCGGGTGCACCTGCTATCTCTGCACCCCTGATCATCATGTAAGTGGATGTCATCTGACTTTTCCTATTAAATTGCACTACAGTCATACGTGCCTTCGAAAATGGGATGTGTAATAGGGTCTTTAGTTGATTTAAGTTTTCAAAAAGAATCGGTCACTAGTAAACCACCACATTGTCATTATAGGGAATCGTTTTCTTAACGTCTACCTGTCAAGTGTCCGTTTTAGCATTATACATATAAAAACGTATAATACAGCAGGTGCTGTATGTAAATGACCATGTGGTGGTCTTGGTCTCCTGAGGAGTCATGCAGTTCTGACTTTATAGACATTTCACAGGCCGGGATATGTCATAACTAGCCAACTATGGCAGCATCTGGTACATGATCAGGGCGCAGATAAAGCCGAGGCCAGTACACGTTACTTCACTGTTCTCAAATAGCCGAATACCGTGCTCGGCTATCTCGGTCAGTCCCATATAGAATGAATGAAGTGGTAGTGTCCATGCTTGACCACTTCTCCATTCAAACTGGGCACACGGGGACCCTCGTACCTGTGATCACTGGGGGTTCAGCGGTTGGTCATGCAGCAACTGTGGATAAGTGATAAATGATTTCCCATGGCAATTTCATGCCTATTGAGCAAACACTGGTCTTATGATATGTATGTTTATGTATTTTTAGTTGCACCCTTATGCTTCCTGTATAATGAGCCCGCCAAACTGTATCAAGTATTCCGTGAGATGTATGTACGTTACTTCTTCAGGCTCCACTCCATCTCCTCTCATATATCTGTAAGTCTCTTCTTTATGGGAAAATTATACTTTGGTATTGTTGTAATTTTATACTATACTTTAATAGATGTTAATATTTTCAAAAAGTTTTTTTACCTTATGCTTTTGAACCAGGCTGGGTTGAGAACATTGCATAAGTTTGTGCATTTTTTTTTTTTTGCATAAATGTTAAAAAACAAAACAAAAAAGTAATAATATACAACCCTCCTAACAGATTTATTACTATAATATATTGAATATAAATACATACTGCCATATGTAAAGGATTGACTTCAGAAGAAAACAGTCAGGCTAAGTAATATAAATGTAAATATCACCACTAACCTATGCTACCAATATCCGGTTCAGAGTTCATTCTTATGTATGCCAAGATGCAAACCTAATAATATGTCACTAAGCTAGCCATAACAATTATTGTTTAAAATGTTATCATAAATGATGATTATTAACATGGTCCTAACTAGAATTGGAAGGGCTCCAAAGCAGAGCCAGAAATGGTCCCACCATCTTCTTGACAGTAAACTAAACTGTAGAAATGGGGATAACAGAACAAGAGAAGAATCTGCATATTTTGGTTACAAGTAAGCAATGCAGCAGTACTCAATGTCAAGCAGCAGCTGCAAAAGTAAATAGGATTTTACGGTGTATAAAAAGAGATAAAAACCTGTGAGTCAAATGTAATATTACCCCTCCATAAATCTCTTGTAAGACCACATCTTTTCAGTTTTGTGCTCCAGTAAAGCTGAAGAGGGTTCAAAGGCAGACCGCAAGATTATTAACCCCTTAGTGCCGCAGTCATTTTTTAATTTTTGTTTTTTCCTCCTTGCCTTTCAAAGGCCATACGGTTTTTATTTTTCCATTGACATAGCTGTATGAGGGCTTGTTTTTTGAAGGACGAGTTGTCGTTTTTATTGGATTGATTTTGGGATACATGCAACTTTTTGATCACTTTTTATTAAATTTTATGGAGGAAGCAAGGTGACCAAAAAACAGCAATTCTGGCATTGCAGATTTTTTTCTTCCTACGGTGTTCATCCGGCAAGTTGAATAACGTGATATTTTAATAGTTTGGACTTTTATCGATGTGTTACTTTAGGGATGAAAATAGGAAAAGGGAGGGGTTTTGAACTTCAAATTTTTTTTTTTTGTACTATATTAACATTTTTATTTAACAGTGTTATTTTAGTCTACTGTTTGATCGGTGGCACAATACACTGCAATACCTATGTATTGCAGTGTAATTTGCTAATTACTGGCTCTTATTAAGCTCTGGTAAGGCTTAATAAGAGCAGAAAGATTGCAGACCAGGGGCGATTCATTAGGCCCCCAGACTGCCATGACAACCATCAGCACCCTGCAATTGTGTCACGGGGACAACTACAACAGTGGGCTGACCCCTCTTTCTAATGGCTTAGATGTTACTGTTGCTATTAACCACGGCATCTAAGTGGTTAAACAGGCAGGTTCGTAGTCTCCGACCCTTGGCTACTGGACGTTACCATTCCCTTTTGTTAATAGGGTTGTGTCCCTACACACCCTATTGACAAAGGAAAGGTGACACCCCGTTGTCAATTTATTCATACATTTCCAGGAGGAATAGCAGGAGAAGGACACAATGCAGAGTTCTGGGAAAAATGCTCCAGAATTTTTATTCTATGTGGGATGCAATTTTTACTAAAATAGACAAGTCAGGAGATGTGATGGGTCCTCTTAAGTCAATATTAGGTGCAGTAGTCTATCTGGTTTCACTGAAGCAGTGGGAACAAAAATGAGGTGATCTATTGCTTGGTCCTTTAGCAACTATGTGGGTTAAAAAAGCTGCAAGGATCCAGAGGGAAAAATACAGTATATATTTTGTTAGGTATTGTTGAAATGTTAGGCTTCATGCACACAACCGTGCCCGTAATTATGGGCACGGACGGCTGCGGACTGCCATCCGTTTTTACAGGCCATGCTCCCATTATAAAGTATAGGAGCACGGTCCATAAAATAAAAAAATAGGACATGTCCTATTTTTTCGGCAGGTTTCAACGGCACGGACACCCTCCCATGGACATACGGGAAGGTGTTTGTCGGCCATAGAAATGAATGGACCCGTAATTACGGTCCGTAATTACGGGCGATTTTACGGTCGTGTGCATGGTCTTACTTTTGCATGGTATTAAATATTCTGTTTTCTGTAATGTGATAAAGGACAGAATGTTCTGTAAGATTTTACATGTTGGAGCTTGCATGCATCTTTGGTATAATCTGAAAATTTCTCACCCAGGGAATAATGTCACTGTGTCTGCTGTTTGAGACTCTTCTACAGACTCACCTTCCACAACTCTTTTATCATTTGCGGGAGATTGGCGCACAACCGTATGTTGCTTCTTTATCCTTTTATTTTTTTAATTATTTCACATTCACTATGTACCATCTACTTCTGTGTCCCAAACACTCTGGAAAAGTAGGATTGGGATGTGTAACCAATACTGTTCCGTTGTTTGCAAGTAGTATTTAAGCAGAACTGTGTTTCTTTTTTAAGGAAACACCCTACCTACGCATGTGCTCATTGCCCTCTTGTACACTGCCGGCTTGCATTTATATGGATTCTTCAGTATTACTGTGGTGCCAAACTCTTCTCTATGCCGGTTCAGCAGTCTGGTCTGTGTAAGAATGCCCGTAGTATGGTCCGTGACAAAACCGCACATTGTTTAACCTTGAAATATCATGGTTTTTGGCTTTTTCACCTTCGACAGGAGAAAAATGTGTTTTCAATGTGTTTCACCTGTGAAAATCACACAGCAAAATAAATTCATAGAAAAATGGTGCATAATCAACGGTAAAACGGTGTGCGTTTTGCCACATGTTTTTTTACTGCACCCTTAAGGTAACATATTAACCTCTTCCCGCACTACGACGTACTGTTACATCCTGATGAGCAGGTTGTGATGGCGCTATGCACGCACCATCACTTGCCGGTGCATTATACAGCTGACACCCTCCCGTGGCATCCATGGCTGCGGCTCCTACGTTGTTTTACAGAGGGACGGGACTAAGCCCATCGGCACTCCCACAATGCCATTGCGCTGATAGGTTGCCATGGCTGTCAGGGGCCAGTGTAAGGCTCTCATTCATGGCAGAACCAATTAGACTGTCAGTTTAACACTGGCAGGCCTAATACATCGCAATACAGAAGTATTGCAATGTATTATAGAAGTGATCAGGAGATTGGATGTTCAAGTCCCATAGGATTTAAAATACCAGCGCAGTGAGGAGGAATTTGAATGGAGCGGCGGTCGAGCATGCGTGCTGCTGCTCCATTTAAGGTCTATGTGATTTACCGAAACAGCTGAGTACAGTACTCAGCTGTTTCTGTCAGTCCCATAGACACTTTGAAAGGAGCGTTAGGGCGCGTTCTCGAACGGCGTTCCATATAAGCTCCTCCTCACTGCGGGGTGTACAGTGAGGAGGAACGGGGGATTCGGGACCCGTTCTTGCGAGCAGTGATGGTCCCAGCGGAGTGGCCCCCAGTGATTTAGACAATTATCACCTATCCAGTGGATAGGTGATAATTGTGGATTTCTGGTAAACCCCTTAAGATTGAAACTGGCTGCATCCTGAAGGGGTATAAGTGGAATTCAATAATAACGATGGTTGGTTTTCCCTTTCCCAGGAGCTTCACTGTTCAAATTCAAGTGGGTTCAGGGGCTCTGGGACTGCAATGGCTCTAACTATAGTAGCTCTGCTACAGTTCCTGTGGCAGTCTGTTAAACTTAAAGAAATATCTGATGATGGATATCAGGACCTTCTTGAATTGGAACTGTTTTGGGTCCCGTGAAAAGGATCCTCACCAATCATCACTCATTTACCATAAATATACATAAACATGAATATTAATTTGTAATATGTAGATGAAATTCCCCTTTAGGCAAACATTTATTTGATGCATTGTATAAAAGAATAATTTAATTAAAGGCAAAGATAAGAATAATGTAATTTTTATAATTCATATGATTCAGGCTGCGCATATCATTTAAATGGATGGTTCGAGGCTTTTCTGGCTATTTGGCTACAGATCAGCTACTTCTATTGTGGGACAGAATCCTTGGCTACAACTCTTTGGAGATACTTGCTGGTAAGACTAATTGAGTTTATGCACTAGTTAAACAATATGGTATTTCTTACATGTCCTTTAATGCTCTCTAGTCTATATGATCCCTGTAGTTATCAGTACTATGCTCTCTCCTATACCTACTATGAGAGGTTGTCATAATTACTCTTATTTTACTTTTTAGATTTATTCAAATGAGCCATTATGTACTTGTTTTATCAGATAGTAGCATTTTTTTACGTTTTCATTCTACAGGTTAAAGGGACTTTTAGACCTGGCGATAATCGCCCGAATGATCGTTAGATCGAACGAACATTCCCAATCATTGTTCAGTGTAAACGTGTGCAGCGCGCCAACGATCAGCAATAATTCGCTCTTTTGTCGTGCTGACTTAAAAATTATCGTTTGTCGGCAGGACATCTACTCGCGTAAACAGACATCTGCTTGTCGTTTATAATGGTAACAGCATGCGGGGAGGAAAGACAAGCGATCACACGAAACCTTAGCACGTCGTGTGTTTTAGATGTAACTGCGAAGATCGGCGATCAACACTCATTTTAGTGATCTTTTCGTGTGAGAGAATCCGGTGTTCCAAGAGCCTGATTTTCAGTTAGGGTTCTTTTTATATGGAAAGATAGATTGCTAAAACGAGTGCTGATATTATCAAGTTGTTTACGTTCATAAGACTTTCATTTATGTTATAATAATCAGGTGTTTTATTTGTAACTGCGATTGTTTGTGCGGTCGCTTGTCTTTCCTTCTCTCATGATGTTTCCATTACAAACGATGAGAGTATTTACTGCTGACAAACGATCATTATTCAGCAAAAAAGATTTGATTAACGAAAAACAAGCGAATTATCGCTGATCTTCACTGGCTGCACACGTTTACACTGTACCATGAATGGGATCATTCGTTCCTACTAATGATCCTTCGGGCAATAATTGCACCGTGTAAAAGGCCCTATGGGCACAAGAAGCATGTGCCAATGGCAGCCGTGTGAGGAGGTCATCTACTGCTCTGGGTCAGGAGTGCACTGTATTGGAAATTGGCGCTGTATTTTCATTGCAATATTTATTTACTGCATATGTGATGTAGCTCTATTTATCTACTTAAATATTTAGTTACCAGGCCTAAATTTAAAGTTTTTGTATTCATTCTTTTACATAGTTATAACTTTTAAACTATTTTAGATAACTTAACCATTTTTATAGAGGTGTTTTTTTTTTAGCTAACTAAGGCTCTGTTCACATCTGCGTCGTAAGCTCAGTTCGGGGGCCTCTGCTGCAGATCCGTCAGGGTTTACTGGAGAAAATAGCGCAGCATGCTGTGCTGTTGTTTCCGGTAAAATCAGACACCCTAACGGAAAGCCGACGGAACCTATTTTTTTGTTTAACTGTGTTTTTATTAAAGTTTTGCAGAAATAAAATTAAAAAAACCACAGAACTACATTTACAATCAAAAAAAGGAAAATAACAAAACGTATACATAAGACATTGGGCCATAACCAGTGTGACTTCAGAAGGATGCCACAAGTGCTTCTGCAGTGAAAGGAAGAGTCAGGAGAAAATTAGATATAAAAGGAGAACAAAGTAACAAAACCATTCTATAACAACCTTCTCAAAAACAACATTTTGATCAGTGCAATTTTTGCAGTTCTGGTCAATGGTAACTTATTCCATGCTTTAACTGTCACCCTCAAAAATGCAAACAGAGGAATTATATTCAGTGTAATGTAGTTAGCAGGGTCCCTAGAATTTTTTACGCTTAAATATTCAAACACCTCAACAGAGTACAAGGAGGAAATCGGGGTTGACCTCAGCCGAGATATTTAACAAACTTGATTTCTGACAATTAATTTGAAGGCCAGCCCGCTAACCAAACTCTTGGTATAATTGAATTACATGGTCAACCTAAGATACATCCCCTATAAACAGAAGAACATAGTCTGCGTATAACGAGATTTTATCGACATCATCCATTTGAAAACCCACTATATTCTCAGAGGTTCTTATCTTCATTGCCAAAACCTCGATTACTAATGTAAATAAGATAGGGGATAAAGGACAAGCATGCCGCACTCCCCTTTCGAAGTTAAAGGGAACCTGTCACCAGCATTTCACCTATTGAACTTTAATTATCCCTCACTGGCCGCTGCTATCAAAAGTTCATTGCCGTTATCCCCTCTCCTAAACTCCTCCTCCAACTGTAAATAACGGTCTGCAAACATTTCACGCCTTTTATCGTAATAACCCGGTGTCCCTTTGTGCGCACACACCAGAATTGGACATCAATGCACAAACGTGGGATTTTGTGTGCTGGGGGAAGGCGAGGAGCTGTCAATCAAAAGGTAAACTCGGAAAGACTTGAGGAATGAAGATATGACTCTCTTATGCTCATTAGCATACGGTGTGGGAACACTAAAAAACTGAATACTAAAGCTACAGAGCCGACTAAGAAGACAATTATACATTATATAGAAATGATTTTTCACCCACTACTACCTGGTATTGCTGGTTTATTAGGTGAAATGCTGGTGACAGGTTCCCTTTAAAGTAAGATGATTTCTGACCATTCATGCCTACTCCGGCTGGTGGTTGCCTATGCAGTAATTTAATCCAATTTATCCCCGATACCAAAACAACCCAAAATCCTAAAAAGAAAACGCCATTCGACTGTATCGAAAGCTTTCGATTGAGAGGATAGCACCTTTCTTAGCGTAAACTCCCATATTGTAAATTAGCAAGGACTCGGCGGATATTCTTTACCATAACCTTGCCCGGAATAAACACTGTCTGGTCTAGGAGAATTATACTATTTATTACCTTAATCAGTCTGCCGGCCAGAACCTTGGCCAGCAGCTTGACGTCAGTATTCCACAGTGAAATAGGCCGGTACGATTCCGGCAAGAGAGGGTCCTTATCTTTCTTAGGGATCACAATAATTTCTGTGGCCTCTATAGATTCGGGAAGCCTACCTCTAACATAGGAACAATTAGCTGTTTCCACTAGAATAGGGATTAATTTATCCTTGTATAACTTTTATACCCCCACAGCTTTGTTACTTGGCGTTTCCAGCAAGGATGCTCTCAATTCCTCCGATGTTATCGGGTGATCTAACATTGATCTTTGTTCGTTATCAATATTAGGGAATTCCATTCCATCCATATAACTATCTATGGTATCCTCAGAGTCTTTTAACCTTGAGCAGTTCAAGTCTTGATAGAATCCTCTGAATTCTTCTACTACTTCCCTAGCATCATGAACAAGTTGCCCCCATGTGTTCTTAATAGAGGAAACCGAATTAGAAGGCTGTTGGTTATTTACAATATGGGCCAAAAATTTACTTTTCTTGCTAACTTCAAAATAGTATTTGCAACTCAAAAAAAAATCTGATTTGTGCTTCCACCTGTATCAAGTTTTCATATTTCATTTGGGAGACTTCCATTGAGATTCAGTAGCTTCTGAAGGATTATCTACATATTGCCTTTCCGCCTCTAGTTGTTTTTTAATAATATCTCTTTGAATGTACTGTGTTTTCATAATAGAGTTTTTTAAAACAGATCCCCTAATGAATGCTTTTAGGGTATCCCATAATATCGCTGAATCCGGGTACCCCGAGTTGGCTTCCAGAAATACTGACCATTCATTATCTATCTTGTGGAATGGAATTTTCACCAAGACTGATGGAAAAATCTTATATAACTTACTAACCCGTCTAGGGCTCAGATCAAGCTCGACTATAAGAGGAGCGTGGTCTGAGACCCCACGCAGTTCATCAGAGTCTTTATATACTTCAACATTAGGTAATTAATGAATGGTAACGTCAATTCTTGACATCACCTCCCTAGAACTTGTAAAGCATGAACATTTCTTAGCATGGGGGTTCCTCATCAGCCATATATCAAGCCAGCCGAATTCCGATGTTAAACCTATTAACTTAGTTGCTGACCTATGTGATATTATTGGATTTTTCCTGAATCGATCTAACTCGGCATCCATGACTTCATTTAAATCTATAATTATTAAGAAGGGACATTTTGGTTTCGATACCAAATATTACAAGACCACCTTGATCACACATGACAAAAAAGGGTGGGGGATGTATACCGTTGCAAGAACACAGGTTACTCCATCAAAACATCCATAAAGAGTGATATACCTTCCTTCTGTATCGATAAGGGTGTCAGTGGGTTCCGTCGGCAACTGGTGGAGTCCCCGTTGGTTCCATTATTCCCTTGTTCTGCTCCACTGATGGAGCAGAACAACGGATTAACACAACACAGGTGTGAACATAACCTTACCTACTATTCCTGCCTGCACACTTTTTTTCTTTTGCCTTCTCTCCGAAGTGAAGGAGGCTGAGAGGAGATGACAATCGGGAGGTTTGTTTACAAACAAACTTTTCAGAGATCACCCTGATTCGTTAATCATGGTGATCACATGCTCAGAAGCCTGACCAATTGTTTCGGCTGTCAGAGAGCAGGTTTCTGGGAAGCCGGGGACACTCACGCTGCTGGTGTCAGAGCGCTCACCTCAGCGGTACACCAGCAGAAGCAGAGGACTGTAGATTCGCTTCCTGGCTGCACGGGGCATAGGACGTGAATCTACATATTGGCGGCATAAAGGGGTTAATAGGAGGGAGTTAAAGACGCAGGGCAAAATGTGCCTACAGGCTCCAGAGATGTAAATCTATAAATCACACAGCTCCAAAACCCTTGATATATGATCTTTGGAATATACAAATGTTATTTGTCATGGCATATATTAATTAAAAATGATGTGCTATCTTAAATACATGAACAGCCTTATTACGCCTCACAGCTGAGAGTTTGCTGCAATGTATCCAGTCCTGGTGATTCTCTGTGAGCGAAATAATCTAAGCAATTTTTAGCGGCTCAAATCTCTCTCCTGTTCTGATTTGTTACAGTGTATCAGTATAGAGAACTCATGGCTGTTTTGCTTACAGAGGACTGCCTAAGGCTTCTTTCACACTAGCGTTAGCATACGATTACCTCTCTTCCGTCAGAAGATACAACAACTTAATAGGCACTAGTGTCACAAGATTATTTGTATGGTACATTTTACAGCACACTTATGGAGTTCTCTGGAACATTTAAAAATAAGTGGGTGAAACAAGAGTCTTGGGCTACATTCAGACAATCATGTCCGATTTGCGCGCATAAAAAGCACAGTGTATTTCCTAGATTTCATTTCCGTGTGCGTGGCGTATTGGCATCAGTGTGTTTTGCGTGTGGCATGTGTTTTTCACGTCCGTGCAAGCACTTTTTTTCCTATTTCTCTGCTTTTCTTTGTAACTGATGTGTGAAACATGGACAGTTGTCCGTGTGCTGTCCATGGATTTCACGCACCCATAGACATCAATGAGCGACTAGGTGCGCAAAAACGCACGTATATAGGAAACTAAGTGAGTTTCACGCAACGGACACTCTTTGCGTGAAAAGTCACGCATGTCTGAATAGCTCCATTGAAATTAATGTGTCCGTGTGCTGTGAGTTATTTCATCGCACAGCACACGGACGAGAATCACGCTTGTCTGAATGAGTCCTTAGTCTTTGTTACTGCATTTTATAACTTTCCCTGCAATATATAAACTATCTTGAGATGTAACTTTTTTTTTTTTTGTGTCTGAGCTTGTCACCTAAGGCCCCATGCACACGACCGTAGATTTCGTCTGTAATTACGGACCAATTTATTTCTATGGCCTACTGACACCTTCCCGTATATTTGCGGGAAGGTGTGCGTGCCGTAGAAAGGCTCCGCAAATGATAGGACATGTGTATATTAAATGGATTTCCTTAGCTTTGGATAAGCCATCTCGTGATAAATTGGTGGACCCCCATCAATCAGCAGATTATGGGTGTCACTTCGCTCCAATGGGCCCCTTTATTGTTTATCCAGGCACAGCGGCTGTACGTATGGCTGTGCCTTGCACTTCAGCTTAGCTCCATTAAAGTGATTGATTGTTCTGCTAAATGGTGGGAGACCTTGGGATAGGACCCCACACCAATCACACATGGATGGCCTCTCCCAAGGAAAGGCCATAAATCAATACTTTCGGAATATCCCCTTAATAGCAATAATAGACAAAAGAAAGAACACTTTGTCTACTCAATACATGCAAATGACTGAAGAAAAGATGTTTGGTACAGTCCTATTATTTGAATGTGTGATTCTGAAGAGGTTAAAAGGAGGAGATTGTCGGGTGGTCAATACTTTGGCTCTCCTGCAGGGGCGTAGCTAAAGGCTCATGGGCCCTGCTGCAAGAATTCAGCTTGGGCCCCCCTACCCCTCCCCAACAACACAAGACCCCTGCCGCGCCTATGACCAGCCGCCTTGCTCAACAGCCCCCCTAGTATAATTCCCCCCCATAGCCGCATTACAGTATAATGCCCCCCGTAGCTGCCCCTACAGTATAATGCCCCCCGTAGCTGCCCCCATACAGTATAATGGTCCCCGTAGCTGCCCCCCACACAGTATAATGCACCCATAGCTACCCACCCACACAGTATAATGCCTCCCATAGCAGAACCCATACAGTATAATGCTCCTCATAAATTCTCCCATACAGTATAATGCCCCCATACAGTATAAAGCCCCTCATAGCTGCCCCCACACAGTATAATGCCCCCCATAAAGTATAATGCCCCCATAGCAGCCCCATACAGTATAATGCCTCCATAGCTGCCCCATACAGTATAATGCCCCCCATAAATGCCCCCATGCAGTATAATGCCCCCATAGCAGCCCCATACAGTATAATGCCCCTCATAGCCGCCCCCACACAGTATAATGCCCTCTTTATCTGCCCCTCACAGTATAATGCCCCCATAGCAGCCCCATACAGTATAATGCCCCCTTTAGCTGCCCCCACACAGTATAAAGTCCCCATAGCTGTCTCCCTACAGTGTAATGCCCCCATAGCTGCCACCATATCAGCCCCCCAGACAGTATAATGCCCCCATAGCAGCCCCATACAGTATAATGCCCCCTTTAGCTGCCCCCACACAGTATAAAGTCCCCATAGCTGTCTCCCTACAGTGTAATGCCCCCATAGCTGCCACCATATCAGCCCCCCAGACAGTATAATGCCCCCATAGCAGCCCCATACGGTATAATGCCCCCTTTAGCTGCCCCCACACAGTATAAAGTCCCCATAGCTGTCTCCCTACAGTGTAATGCCCCCATAGCTGCCACCATATCAGCCCCCCAGACAGTATAATGCCCCCATAGCAGCCCCATACGGTATAATGCCCCCTTTAGCTGCCCCCACACAGTATAAAGTCCCCATAGCTGTCTCCCTACAGTGTAATGCCCCCATAGCTGCCACCATATCAGCCCCCCAGACAGTATAATGCCCCCATAGCAGACCCCATACGGTATAATGTCCCTCATAGCTGCCCAACACAGTATAATGCCCCATAGCAGCCCCATACAGTATAATGCCCCTCATAGCTGCCACAATATTAGCCCCCCAGACAGTATAATGCCCCTCATAGCAGCCACCATATCAGCCCCCCTCCTTATACAGTATAATTTCTCCATATGTGCATAATAGAAAAATAATAAAGTTACTTACCTATCCCCTTTCCCATGACGGGTGGAGGAGGAGATCCTTCTCCTTTGCCCTGTGTTATGAATGACTCGGCGCAGACCGGCGCGATGACGTCACTAAATCGCGCCTGTCTGCGCCGAGCCACTAATAGCTCACGGCACAGTGAATGCTGGAGGAAGGAGCCGTCAGCTCCTTGCTCCAGGATCAAATTCAACTGGATCTGCATCCTGAGGAAGCAAATACAGTTGGAAGCAGGACCTCGGTGAGTGGTTTCGCGACCCCCCGGAGGTCTTCACACGACCCCCCCAGGGGGGAGTGCGAACCACAGGTTGTAATGTATCGTGTCGTGCAGTTTGTATTTGCGGTGGAGGGGGGGCCTGTAATTTAAAGCCTCCTCTCCTCTCTCCACCGCAAACACAGACAGTACAATACAACACACATACATTACGGGCCCCCTCTGCAGCTCACCTGCAGTCTTCCATGCTCTTCCACATCGGCTCTTTCACAGTGGTGGCAACGAGCCCTCACGTGACGCCACGGTCACAAGGTACATGGAGTGTACCATGTGACTGTGACGTCTAAACAAACCATGCCCGTAACCAGGAAGTGCCGGCATCACGGCACAAACAAAATTTGTATTCGCGCGCTGCGTGGCAAAGGGCCCGGTCGCAACTGCGACCCCTATAGCTACGCCACTGCTCTCCAGCTCTTGCAAACCGACAACTCTTAACATGTCCTGCGTAGTCTGGGAGTTATTGGTTTCCAACAGCTGGAGGGCCACACACTGGAGATCACTGCTGTACATTGTACTTTATTGCCATTTCTCATACTATTTTAGCCACAAGGGGCATAGTTTCTGTTTTTCTTTAACTAGAAGGCAATTCCTAAAAGTAAACACCTTTCTCAATAGTAATATTTTGTGTCCAGTTCACTTAGGGTCAGTTCACACAGAGTTTTTTTGACACGGAAACCGCATCGGAAAACGCGCCAAAAAACAGCCGAAAATGCCTCCCATTGATTTCAATGGGAGGCAGAGGCGTTTTTTTTTCCCGTGATCGGAAAAAACGGCTCACGGGGGAAAAAGAAGGGATATGCCCTATCTTCGGGCGCTTACGTCTCTGGCCTCCCTTGACATCAATGGGAGGGAGAGAAAGCGTATTTCGCAGCGGGCGAAAATCGGCATGCAGGCAGAGCAAAATCTGTTTGGAATTTTGAGGCAGATTTTCTGCCTGCAAAAAACTCTGTGTGAACCCAGCCTTATACTGTCAGGTTTTCAGTGTTCCAAAAATGTCCTTTCCATATGTCATTGATATGTAACTTGGCAGCCTGACGCATGCATGTGTTGTCAGCTGGAAGTGGTGTATGAATGGTCTCTCCAGATGGCGGTGGCTGCCTTCTGAATAGTATTCACTGTGGGCTTCATGAGACACTTTCTCTGTTGCACTTATTGAAGCCATTTGGCTGATATCTGACATATAGAAGACACTTTATTTATCTCATCGTAGTTATTCAGATTATTTTAAAAGCTTTGCGAGACCCTTGGATTAAATATTATTTGCTTCATTTACATCCACACTACATGAAAGTTTAGTTTTTTTTCTTGTAACTTTCAACAAAAAGTAATGCCTTATTTATATAGGCAAATCTGTTGCAAATGGAACTGTTTATACATTTTTTGTCCTGATTACTTTCAATGTGGCACTATTCACACCACACCTATATTTAATTTTTTTTTGTGTACGTATTTGGGCAGTATCAAAGTGATCCAAGGTGCAGCTTCTGAATTGCAGTATGGACCCCTCACCCCATCCAGTAGCACATCCATGGAGGATATAATTTTCCTTCGCTAACACTGGAGTGGATGAGGAAGATCTTTTAAAGGAATATTCCAGTTTCAGCAAATAAAATATTCATTGTATACTGAAAATTGAATATACTTTGTGTATTTTTCATGGTTTTGATTTTCTGTTTGCTGTAATTCAATGAGAAATCTGTCCTGTTTACGTGATGATCACACAGATCTCCGCTCGTTACAAGATCTCTGATAACTGTACTATAACTTTAAAACGCTGTGTATCTTGCGTCCCCATCACATGAGCAGGACAGATTCTTATCCTCTAGAAGTAAAGAATGAAGGATCCACTGAATGACAGCAGGCAGAGATATTGAGAGGTATTGAGGCATAACATATATTACCAAATTGTAATTTGTAATTGGAAAACCCCTTCATGATGCTAATATATGTAACATTAATTATAAAAGACGTTTCTCGGACTAGAAAGACATGGCTGTGTTTTTCCAAAAATAGCACCACTCCAGTTTGCAGATTGAATGTGGTATTGCACTGGTATTGCAGCTCAGCCCTACTTCAATGGAGCCGAGCTGCAATACCAGATGCAACCCATGGACTGGTGTAGCACTGTTTCTATAAGTAAGCAAATCTAGAGTAAAGGCCACTATAGTATAAGTTGAATAAATATAATCATGACAACATGTTCAAACGTGCCGACAAGCTACCAAAGTGGGATGGAAAATGTGAAGTCAGATTTTTTTCTATGAAACTCCCATATTTGTACAAGTGATGACTGAAAATATCCCCTTTATCGGATCATTTGTCGTCAGGAGGAAAAATTGCTAAAGAGATTTTAGCCATGTAATAACAGATCTGGCCGATATTGATTGTTTTAGAAGATTATTTAAATAAAAAAAATATATATACAGTGAAGGAAATAAGTATTTGACCCCTTGCTGATTTTGTAAGTTTGCCCACTGTCAAAGACATAAACAGTCTAGAATTTTTAGGCTAGGTTAATTTTACCAGTGAGAGATAGATTATATTTAAAAAAAAGAAAAGAAAATCACATAGTCAAAATTATATATATTTATTTGCATTGTGGACAGAGAAATAAGTATTTGATCCCTTTGGCAAACAAGACTTAATACTTGGTGGCAAAACCCTTGTTGGCAAGCACAGCAGTCAGACGTTTTTTGTAGTTGATGATGAGATTTGCACACATGTTAGATGGAATTTTGGCTCACTCCTCTTTGCAGATCATCTGTAAATCATTAAGATTTCGAGGCTATCGCTTGGCAACTCAGATCTTCAGCTCCCTCCATAAGTTTTCGATGGGATTAAGGTCTGGAGACTGGCTAGGCCATTCGATGACCTTAATGTGCTTCTTTTTGAGCCACTCCTTTGTTGCCTTGGCTGTATGTTTTGGGTCATTGTCGTGCTGGAAGACCCAGCCACGAGCCATTTTTAATGTCCTGGTGGAGGGAAGGAGGTTGTCACTCAGGATTTGACGGTACATGGCTCCATCCATTCTCCCTTTGATGCGGTGAAGTAGTCCTGTGCCCTTAGCAGAGAAACACCCCCAAAACATAATGTTTCCACCTCCATGCTTGACAGTGGGGACGGTGTTCTTTGGGTCATAGGCAGCATTTCTCTTCCTCCAAACACGGCGAGTTGAGTTAATGCCAAAGAGCTCAATTTTAGTCTCATCTGACCACAGCACCTTCTCCCAATCACTCTCAGAATCATCCAGATGTTCATTTGCAAACTTCAGACGGGCCTGTACATGTGCCTTCTTGAGCAGGGGGACCTTTCGGGCACTGCAGGATTTTAATCCATTACGGCGTAATGTGTTACCAATGGTTTTCTTGGTGACTGTGGTCCCAGCTGCCTTGAGATCATTAACAAGTTCCCCCCGTGTAGTTTTCGGCTGAGCTCTCACCTTCCTCAGGATCAAGGATACCCCACGAGGTGAGATTTTGCATGGAGCCCCAGATCGATGTCGATTGACAGTCATTTTGTATGTCTTCCATTTTCTTACTATTGCACCAACAGTTTTCTCCTTCTCACCCAGCGTCTTACTTATGGTTTTGTGACCCATTCCAGACTTGTGCAGGTCTATGATCTTGTCCCTGACATCCTTAGAAAGCTCTTTGGTCTTGCCCATGTTGTAGAGGTTAGAGTCAGACTGATTAATTGAGTCTGTGGACAGGAGTCTTTTATACAGGTGACCATGTAAGACAGCTGTCTTTAATGCAGGCACCAAGTTGATTTGGAGCGTGTAACTGGTCTGGAGGAGGCTGAACTCTTAATGGTTGGTAGGGGATCAAATACTTATTTCTCTGTGCACAATGCAAATAAATATGTATAATTTTGACAATGTGATTTTCTTTTTTTTTTTCTTTATATAATTTATCTCTCACTGGTAAAATTAACCTAGCCTAAAAATTCTAGACTGTTCAGGTCTTTGACAGTGGGCAAACTTACAAAATCAGCAAGGGATCAAATACTTATTTCCTTCACTGTGTATATATATATATATATATATATATATATATATATATATATATATAGTGGCCTTTACACTACTAAAGACAAAGAAGAAATAAAATGATGGAAAAGTAGAGGATAATAAGAGATAGGTGGGACTCCTCCTACAGTGCTGTTATTCCTAATATATTACTATATAGCCAAACATTACTATTTAGCCAAACTGCCCATTCCCTCCACTGCTTATGTATGTTTAGGAGTAATAATTCCCATTCTTATGTCAGAAGTTGTGATTGTTGGGGGCCCAGGTACTGAGTCCCCATGAGGGTATGTTCACACGCACTGTTTTCAGATGTAATTCGGGCATTTTACGCCTCGAATTACGCCTGAAAAAACACCCCTAATACGCCTACAAACATCTGCCCATTGCTTTCAATGGGTTTTACAATGTTCTGTTCCCACAAGGTGTAATTTTACGCGTCGCTGTCAAAAGACGGCGCGTAAAAAGATGCCCGCGTCCAAGAAATGCAGGACACTTCTTGGGACGTTTTTCATTGACTCCATTGAAAAACAGCTCTAATAACGTCCGTAAAATACTCCGCGAAAAACGCGAGTAGTTACAAAAATGTCTGAAAATCAGGAGCTGTTTTAGGCGAAAACAGCTCCGTAATTTCAGACGTATTTTGCTACTGCGTGTGAACATACCCTTATTCTCTACTTCAGCTCCCATCAGACTTTCCTCTACATCACTCAGTTGAGAGCAGAGAAAAATTGCAGAACTCTTTATCACGCAATGATTTTGTGTTAACCCATGTAATTATATCACTTCAACTGGAGGAAGGATGAAGAACAGTAAGTCGATGAAGAACTGTTTGCTAGTTATTTCTTACACAGTAGCGACTTTTCAGGTTTTCTTTATTCTCTCCTGTTGTCATCTATGGCTATCTTCTCTTAAATACAGGCATGGATGACATTTGTGAGAAGAAAACGTCGGAAATTGCTACACAAGGGGCCTAAATTAGTGTATGAAGAAATAGAAATGTATTTCAAGTCCTTAAGTAGATGTTCTGATACTTAAAGGGAATATGTCAGCAGTTTTGTGGGCTTAAAACTCTGCCAGAGCAATAAAGGGGAGGGGGAGGGCATTGTAAACATACCTTTTGTCTCGGTCATGCAAGTTGCATGAACAGGAAAACAATATCTATTCTGATCTCAGGTGCCACTAAGGCCAGACTTGATGTTCATGTTCTCTTGCACTGCACGCTGCAAGCCCCGCTCCCTCTTCTCTGAGTAACGGCTCTAGCAGTTTCCGGAATAGCCGCTAGAGCCATCACTCAGAGCAGAAAGTGGCACTGGCAAATGCCACGCCGGGCATGCAACCCGCATGACTGAATAAAAAGGTATGATTATAATGCCCTCCACTTCCCCTCCATCGCTCTGTCCGCAGCTTTGAGGCATCCAAAGTGCTGAGATATTCAAATTAAAGAAAAAATATGAATATAAACCATTTTTACATGGAAGTGAAATAAGTAAATTTTTTATTAGGAAATACCACCCTCTTTCAAATCGAAAGTACCCCGCAAAGTTAATGTGCCTATGACTTTAAGGAAGTGATTTGATTTTTTGTAGTGCTCTAGACTATTACAATGTCTCCTCGATTGAACTACAACTCTCACAATTCTCATGCCGTCTCCAGTCACACTGAAATTTGAGACATGTCGTCTTGGGACTTGACTGTGCAGTATTTACTGGACTGAATTATATTCTCTCTACCGGTGGTGTGTATGCGGTGGTGTACGAATACATGTGTGTCGCATGTGACACAGAAATTAGGAATTGTTCATCATGATAATTAGTAGGTCAGCAGTTGAAATATTCTACATTCTCTTCCAGTGCTGGCAGCTGCTGTGTTTGCTTTCCGAGCAGTGAACCTGATGGAGGTGACATCACTGGCTGCTGCTGAAGTAAGGATAAGTTACACTCCCATGAGATTGAAATAGTTTCTGACCCATTGCCAACCAAAGTAACTTAAGCTTCCCATGTTCCTCTAAAGAAATGCAAGCCCCTCTGCCTAAATTCTTACTCTGGCTACACATTGAAATGAAGCTGTAGTTGATGCGGCGGCCTATACCTGTTGACACGTGGTTTAGTTTGTATAGCTTTGCTGATTGTTAGCCCACCCCTCATTTCTTGAGTCTCTGTTCATATCTATAGTTTATTTTTTTTATTCTGTTTACCTAATAATTTTATATTTGCCTTTTGATTGAGATTGTAGGTCATTATATTACATACATTTTTGTTATTGCTTTCGTAAAATCTAATTATTTCTCCTTCAAATGTTAAGCTTTTTTTTAAAAAAAAAAAAAGCCCCCACAATTTTCGTTTTTTTATGGAGAGATATAGTTCAGCTAGGAACCAAGCGCATTGATGAGTCACATTGCTAGACTGGAGAAATAGCTGTTAAATGAATATTGCTTACGATGTAGGCAGAGGATTCATAATGTGCTTGTATTTTTAGCCCCAACTTGAAATTTTAGACCTGTTAAACACTCATGATACCATCTGTATTTGCAGCATGTCTAAAGGCCAAGATAAAATACAGGTCCTTAGCCGACAGTAGGTGGAATCATTTGCATTGACATACTTGGGGGTTTTTTTTTTACAGTCATTTATGAAGCTGCAAGATACAAGTTTGGAATATAAGAGATCCGTTTTTAGACCTCAAGATCAGTGAGACTTTTGCCAACTTACTTGGGTGGTCAAATAACATTGCTTGGATTTTTCAGGTGCCGCAACGGACAGCCATATCAGTAACTAAGGCTGGTGCACCTGATCCAGTCTGCATTTTAGAACATATAAAATGAAGATGTTAAAATTGTTAATGGTGGCGGCGGCGTCACCATTCAACAAAACATTCAATCATATCCTTTTAGAGAATGAACGTAGAAGAAAAAGGGGAAAAATGTATTGATTTAACTAAACTGGATAACCAACCAACCACCTCATCTACTGTTCGAAGGAACCTGACTTTAGGTTAAGGCACTGTTACATTTTTTTCCTATCAAAGCTGCACCCTTGAGCCCACGAAATGACTCAAAAATGACAATTGGAGAACCAAAACATCCTCTCGGCACTGCTAAATGGTTTAGATAGACCTCATACGGGGAGGGTCATTTATGGCAAGCATAATAAACCTACAAAGACCATAGTTCCACACAAGTGTAGACCCATTAAGGGTACAAGAATATGCACAACGTATATAATGTAACAATATTATGTTATCGGAAAAACATATCTTTATTTGATACATATACAAAATGAGGCCATCTTGACCATAAAATCAATTAAAATACACGTAAGACCTTTTTAGAAATGAATATTTGTGTGATGGTGACAACCCCTTAGTGTTTGGTAAGCAATATTCGATTCCATACAATGGTGAATTTGATCATGGTCGATTGGAACTATACGGATAATTGAAAACCTGAATAACTAGAACGCAGTGTAGTCCGAACATTATAACCGTCAGTGATAGTCCATCCTGTAATCCAAGTATTGTAATATTCATACATTTAGACCAATCACTGAGCCAGAATGTTTACAGTAAAGCAAGGTGCAGTCATAGCATTAGGTCCTCGGTGGTGTTCGCTCCAGTACCCTTTCATATATAAATCGACATATAACCATAAAATAAAGGAGCAATATACGAGAGATCGTATCATTAAATCTTACAAATAATAAATACTTTTTCCTCTTTCCTCAGGCTGTCCTCGCTGATATATCGACTCTGAAAGTTATGCCGCTTCTACAAATTTTTCTGTTTGCAGTTGTCACTTAATCTCTCCGGCCAGTCTCCAATACCACAGGAACCAGCCAAGAGCTAAGCAGTGTATACAACCAAAGCGAGACTCTGCTCATAAAGATCTGGTTTCACTGAATTTATGAATACGCATTTGCAGGTTTACAAGCACGTAACATGGATCGTCTGCAAGAAGTCTTGTGTAGAAACACCATTATTTTTCACGTATTTATTTTGCACGGATCAGAACTGTATATAATGCATGATAACATTCAGCTTCTTTCATTAAAGGAGTGTGAAGTGTTAAATCTCAGTTGCTGTATTTTGTGACACTGAAACTTCAGTTTAACCTTAAATGGGTTGTCTGCATTCAAGAACTTATTCTCAAATACGCTATTGGGGAATTCTGAGCTAATAAAGGAAGGTCCACTGTTACATAGATAGCCGATTTATTGTAATTGAAATGGTGTAATTCTTAATTTCCCCAGCAGTGGCACTGTAGGGACGCTACACACTTGCTGCCGGATTCCCCATAAAGATTACTTCTGCCTGCAGGGGTCTCGCTATTTGGCATTTGTCTTCAGAAATAAATCCTATTCATAGTAGTAGATGCAGTTCCTAATATTTCAGTATAGCTTCACTATAGGTTCATTTTTTTTTTTAGTTTGACTGTACTTAATGCCAATAATTGGGCTATCATTGACTGCTATGGTACCAGTCTAAAGGCAGGTTATAAGAAACCAAGGTACGTGTAAGTATAATCCAAGGTCATGTCTTATTTACTTAATCCAAGGTGAAGACGGTCAGCATTTCATCAGTGGTATCATGATATGAACAGTCTTTGAATTCCTTCCCCTTCTTTCTTGTGCTGCCTGTAGCCATAAACATGTGCTGCCTTTCTGTGCCCTCACTGATATTCTTAATCTATGCCAAAAAGATTTAAATTCTTTTTCAAAGCATTTCCTTATCTTAATATATCCGCATAGGTCATTCCTGAGGTTATTATAATCTAGCATTTCAAACGTTGGGTATTAGACAGGCATTTGTTAACTTTTAGTGAAGTGAACCTAATCCACTGGCCCAGCTACCGCACGAAAGAGATTAATGAGATTTCTAAAATTATTCATGTATCTTAAAGACGCAAACTCTCTAGAACAACAAAGCAAGCTTTAGCAATATGAGAATAAATAAATTCAGCTTGAATTAAACCTCACAATTTTTTTTTGCAAATTGAGATAAATGGGCAGTGAGAATGAAAGCAAAGCTTCAATTTAGATCCACTGTACGTATTCGGTTGGGTCCACATGGGCCTGTAGTATGCTGCAGCTGTTTTACCAGTAATAACCATATTGCAGCAATTCGCAGTTCAAAGACCGCGCAGCACACTACCAGTGCTTGTGAATTCTGCCTTATAGTAGGAAATTGCATTAGAGCAATTATCAAATATAATGTCATTATCAAGAGTTGCTTTTTTCACAATTTCTATAATAGGGCAGTTAGAGGGTAAACAAATGCCCTGTTGGTTCATTGGCATAAGCAGAATATTAGCACTATTTGTACTAGCCTGTACTCTGAATGACATCTCCCTTCACAGAGGGGAAGACCAGCATTAGAACAGCTCCTTAGACTACGCCAACATCTTTACTCCTCATCAGTGCTGCTATCAGTAGTATCTGGGCCCTACAATGACTTATGGTCAGGGCCCCTTGGGCTCCAGACCACCCACCCTCCATATTGGATTCTATTATTTACTTTTGCACATTAGGAGGATAACCTAGTCCTTTACAAGCATAAAAAATGATGTTCTCCTCTTTCCCCACACACACTGGCCCGTGCACCTCTTGGTGCCATGTCACATATTTGGTTAATCTCTGTAGAATGGGGAAGCAGAAGAATAATCGAGGCCTGTGCGTTTTCTTATACATTAAATAAATGGGTCCCATATTTGCACATAACAATAGGGCAACTTTGCAAGTCCCATAGAATGACTACTAGGTGGAACGTGAGAACGATTGTCTGTATCCTTTCTGAACTCATTTGCCTGGGCCTCTGACAGCAGTACCACCTATACAGCCCTAATGGCGGCCCTGTTCATCATGGTTAATGTGAAGAGGAACTCTAGCATCCTCCCTATCAAGACTTAATTACTTTTTGTGCATTTGTTGCTATTCCCTGATGATCTTTTTCTTTGTGGTGAAATCGGCTTCCCATGCACTGACTTCCTGTTGTGATGGGCTTGTGCTTGGACACAGCCGCCAATCTGAACAGACAGATCTGTACTTTACAACAAAGGAGCTGCAGCCTAAACCTCCGATGAGACCGGTGATTAATTTTAGGCTACCTCAGACCCCCATTAGCTAAGCTACATTAACTGATCATAACTGGGCTGTAGTAGAGAAAATAAAAATAAAAAACCTGACAAACTACATAGCAAGCATTACCAAAGTACTAATATGATAATGTGTAATAACCAGCAGGTCTGTGTACCCACTGTGCTACTCAAACAGTTTGACTTAGCCAACGCCCTTAGATGTGGTTCTAAGTAGCCTACGCAGTATTTACCCTTTAACCCCCAGGGGTCTGGACTTTGCTGTGGGGAGACTACCAGGTCGCCATCTCCTGAGGTGGTCCCGGTGTGAGTAGGAGCTAGACCAGGAGACAACAGTGAAGTACGCCATAGATACATGCACTGGCAAATTATACCATGTCAAGCAGGTAAGGGGTCTGAGGTCACAGTTCGTGGCAGGTAGTGGGTCTTCAGGCCCGCAGCAGGATACAGAATGGTAGCAGGTAGCCAGATTTGTATAGGGACCTTTGCAGGAACAAACTAAGTTGCACCAAAGTTACTCCGGTGTCAGGTGACCAGTGAGGCTGCTTTAAGTAGGCACTGGGCAACTGGGATTGGTTGGAGAAGATTGTGAATGCGCGTGCTGGCCTTTTAAGAAACCGCCAGGTTTATAGGTTCTTCTAAGGTTCTTTTAAGAAACCGCCAGGTAGAACTTGCGTGCCCTATGTGCAGAGAGGATAGGAGGAATGCAACCACGAGAAGCAGAGGCACCAGCTCGCCGTCGAGGAGGCGAGCAAACCCGCGATGGAGACCGCCATCAGGAGCGGCACCTTCTGCCGACGTTAAATTATGTATTCATAATAACATAGGATTGTGCATACACTCCTGCTTTAATAATAAAGAAAGCATGAACTTATTTCCTCTTCACTTTTTAGTTTTAAAGGTGGCCACATGTTATCATTTCGGAACTGCTATACCCAATAAGCAGCCCAAGTTCCAATAAGCATCTTGTTTAGGGAATATTTACCTTACATTAGAATACTTGCCTTAGCCGGGGCAGCGGGGTCAAGTCTCCGCATGAAGTGAACTTGGATCAATGGATCACGTCGCTGTTCACCTCATTCGGCATTCTTGGTGTAGAAATTAGGAATCATACTTCCTCCACCACATTACACTGGGAGACCAAGATGACAGCCACAAGGCTCTGAGGATTGAGATTAGTAAGGTTTAAGGCTATATTTTTTTTTAATGTATTATGTCAATTTGCTCCTGAGGTGCTTCCCCCACCCTGGACTTTTTATATAATGTGAGAGGGCAAGTCAATGAGGGAAAATATGAACCTGTCATACGTGGCACACACTCCAGGGAATTTTGGTCTGTAGTGGAAAGCTCAGACTTTCCAAAGTTGGCTTTTTGGAGTAGTCGGAAAAGGGCTTGTAGTTGGATTAGGGAAAAGTAGGGTGAGTTCCTCTAGTCCTAGTCCATCTCGGTTATTAGGACTAGGTTGCTAGTTCAGCAGCATGCGTGTAAAGTGGGGTGCATTCAGTGTTTGTGGGGGCTGTGCGTATCTGGGGCAGATCGCTTCTAACTCGTCTACAAAGAACCTGTGAGTGGCAAGTGACACTGCGGCGTCTCCAGTGACATTTGGAGTGTCCTTGTTATAGTTAGGACAGTTTGCTTGTTTGTCTTCAGTCAAGCAGGATTTATTTTCTGTTTGGCCTAAACTATAAAGTCTGTTTCTTTTCTGGATGCTAAAATAGATCCAGGCACGTCCTGTTTTTGGACTATATCCGTAGTGTCACTGTCTCTATCTGTTCTGAGCCCATTGTGCCTACCTCTCTTGATGCTAATCTCCCACAAGAAGTAACAATTCACATGTGTTTTCTGATCTCACGTCATTTGCACCTATTCTACACGTGTAATTACTTTCATTTTAACTTGCAGTTTAGAAACTACAAACATTTTTTATTCAACAGAAGTTCTTTAGAAATGAATATGCTACACGTGCTACCAGAATAGATGGGTGAGTGCCTAATAAAAAGGGTGTGGAGTGCAGACCGATAATAAGTGCTGCCAACATTAATCATTTGAGAGGTTATGAGACTTATTTGGCTTATTTTTTTAATTAATGGTTATTGCAAAATCTGTGTTGGATCTAAGACACGCGTTCTACTGGGACTGGGAATAATGGTTAATTCACACTGCACTTATATGCTGCTGCATGAGGGATACAATAAGGCTAAGTTCACATCTCGTTTTTACTGTACGTCTGACGTGCACGTTTTGACATGAAAAAAAACGTCACAACTCAGAAATGAAAAAAAGCTTATACTTACCCTTAGTCATGGCAACGCGTTTCTCTGAGGTCCTGCAGCCCGGCCTCCTGGGATAACATTTCATCCCATGTGACTGCTGCAGTCAATCCCAGGAGGCCGGGCTGCAGGACATCAGACGTTGCCATGAATAAGTAAAAATACTTTTTTTTTTTTTTTTTTTTTAAATCCTTCAGTGAACATTCAGCCCAAAAAACTGCACCACAATTTGGTACGGTTTTTCGTCCGGAATTCCCTACGGGGCCTAGGGTGGAGACTGTGTACTTTTACGTAGAATATCCGCCCTGTGTGAACATAGCCTTATAGACATATTCACATATCACTTCCCTCCACGGTAGAGCAGCTGTCTCTGCAGGTAGTACAGGTTAAGGCCTTGTTCACACGGCGCTCAAATAAAATGGCGTGTAAGGCCCTGTTCACACAGAGTTTTTTGCAGGCAGAAAAATCTGCCTCAAAATTCTTTCAGGAATTTTGAGGCAGATTTTGAGCTGCCTGCACTCTTGCCGCGTTTTTCGGCAAAAACGCAGCAAAAATCGCTTTCTCTGCCAACCATTGAAATCACTGTTTTTGGTCGCGGTTTACGACGCATTCCGCGGCAAAAAACTGTGTGAACAGGGCCTTAACGTGTCCAACGCTAGGGTTTTTATAAAGCGCTTTTTAAAATACAGGCATTTTTTTTACACGTTTTGTATGCGTTTTTTGGTGCGTAATTAGGACTCCCATTGACTATGGAAAAAAGGCGTGTTTTCGGCGCGTTTTACACGCCAAGAATTGACCTGATGCTGCTTTTTTTTTTACACAACGCATTTTTTAAATGCGCGCGTAAAAAACGCATCCTATGCGCTATAATGCGTTTTCCCATTGAAAAACATGTCAAATACATGCCGTGTGAACAAGGCCTAAGAATCACTGCAATACAAAAAAAATCCTATTGTTACTGTAAACCAATTTATTCCAATCCCTCATAGATCATGCAGCAGGTTTATCGTCGCTTCGGTGTAGATTATTAGTTGGCACATTGTATGACATTGTGTAGTTCTATGGGCTTATACTCCATTCTCCTGTTTGTCATGGAAGACCAATCAATATCGCCTTCCAATTGTGATTTATTCATCCATGTTACAGGAAGACATATCACTTCCATACAGTTGTTATGACCCGTGGCCCCCGGTGCTGTCACTGCCCTGATCTGCTGAGAGCCCATAGTGGATTTGGCCATGATAAATCTGTCTGAATTTGTGACCCCATTTGTGGGACAAAAACATTATTTTTCCATCTGAACAAACCTCTGATTTAACCATTCAAGACCCAAGGAATTTTCTATTTTTGTTAGTTACAATATTATTGTCTGTGGCAACATTTGTATGGAAATTCCCATTCTCTGGTTCTATTCTACAAATCGGTCTCTTCCTGCAGCCTGAGCACTCCATACAATATACCATATGCATGACGTGCGTTCATTAAAATATCGTATAATGCAGTGTTTTGATCCTAGTAAGGGCCTATCCATCACTGATGATGTAGCTATTTGTGTCACGGCTCAGGAACTACTCACATAATTCACGATGGGCCAGCCAAGAACAACACACACATCCCGTGTCACCTGTGTAATGAGAGAACGGCATGTGTAAAATGTTATCACAGCAAAGATTTCATGTGTCGGCCATACAGTACATAGAATAATGAGGCCGCTCATTATTACAGTAGCTTCCTCGGGCCACCCCATTATTTACTCTGTGAAGACAGGACAGACATGATGTTACTCAGGATATGGGAGTAGTTCCGCATCCTTGGAGGCCTCAGGCTGTTCTTATGGTGTCTATGATGATGCACTCTATTGTAGTAATGAGTGTGACTGTGCGAGCTTCAGGGACATGATGTAACTACACTGTTTTTTGTAAAATCCATTTCCATTTCATGTCACAACAGGAGCCAAAATGTGAAGCTTAAATCCTACTAACAGATTACTTCATACTTTTTGGTATGGAGTGAACACATCTGTGAAGGTTCGCTAGTATTTTCTCAAAATGACTCAGAAGTTAGAAACATTAAAACCTTTTCAGACAATACCAAGTACACAAAGTACAAGACACATGCTTGACAAATGTGTAATTTTTCAAAAAGTTTGGTCTGGAAATGTCAATTTTATACATGACGCCAAATGTTTTCAGAAGTGTGATGAGGAATGTTTGGTTTCTAGGTATGGAGGCATGCAGGGTTCTTCATTGTCCTATACCAATAGGTATATATAAATCTACATGTAGGCAGAAATTGTCTGATGTCTTAGACTCCACCCAAGATGGCCACACCTCAAGACATATATGGCTTTAGAATGTTACAAAGTAAAGCAGAACATTGTTGTTCCTTTCCCTTGTCCCGCCCTGGTGTCCTCCTCTCAGTCCCACAATTCTGCGATCATCCAATTAATATAAAAATATGTTACAGGGAGTATGTAGTTGTAGTCTGTTACCATGGATACAAATAGGTCCTTATAGGAGCTGCAGATACAAAACAGTAGGAGAATTTCAATCAGGGATGTTTACTTTTTAGTTTAGATACACTGTAGCACTAAAACAAAGATAGTGAAGGTGTATGTTTAAAACTTCATTCCCTTCTGCGTCGGGACTCCGTTCATGGGTTCCGCCGGAGCTTTCCATCAGGGGAACCCATGGTTTGCATCACCATTGATTTAAATGGTGAAGGATCTGGTGCAAATGGTTTCTGTTTGTCACGGTTGTGCAAAGGTTCCGTCATTGTGACAGAATGAATAGTGCAGTCGACTACGGTATCGATTACGTCAAAATGACGGAACTCTTGCGCAACGGTGACAAACGGAAAACATTTGCACCGGAGCCGTCACCATTGAAATCAATGGTGATGCAAACAGAAACCTATGGTTTCCGTTTGTTTCAGTTTGAATTCCGTTCATGGGTTCCCCTGATGGAAAGCTCCGACGGAGCTAATGGACAGAGTCCTGACGCAAATGTGAACGAAGCCTTACTGATGCCAATGCTGACATTGCCACCATTGTTTTTACAGAATAATGTAAAATATGCTGAGTCGTTGCTAAATTCTGAATCGATTTCACCTAAAATCCACGATTTATTTCATGTCATAGGGGAGAGTCATGTGACTAGGATCACATCACATATTAGCCCCTACACAGTGAATGGAGAAAAATCTGCAGTCACATTGAATGTTTCTTTGACAGCAGATGGATGTCGGTGAGAAATGAGAGGCCGGGACAGAGCTGGATTTATGAGAGGGAATCAATATTTCATACTTCTGAGAGAATTAATTTTCTTGCAAGATATAAAACTAGAACCTGTCTCCAACCTGTAAACGTGTCACTTCTGTTGCCCTGCAATGTATACTTAGTCCTTCTGTCCTGCAAGTGTAACCTAAGACTTCCGCAAGTAATTGTACCATTCACTCAAATCCTGAAAATAGACATTACAATAGGTCCTTTCATTTATCATGATGTAATAATAATGTCGTTATACATAGGTATCAACTTTCTGCTTCTAGGAAAACAGATCAAGCAATTAGCACGAAACGTCTATATATGTAGCGAGAAAGACATCTATATACTGTAGATAAACATCTATCTATCTATCTATCTATCTATCTATCTCAAATGTATCTCATATCTATCTATCTATCTATCTATCTATCTATCTATCTATCTATCTATCTATCTATCTATCTATCTATCTATCTATCTATCTATCTATCTCATATCTATCTATCTATCTATCTATCTCATATCTATCTATCTATCTATCTATCTATCTATCTATCTATCTATCTATCTATCTATCATCTATCTATCTCATATCTAGTTATCTATCTACCTATATTTCTATTTCTATCTATCTCTATCCCTCTCTTTCTCTCTCTCTCTCTTTCTATCTATATCTCTTTCTATCTCACTCTATCTGTCTTTCTATCTCTGTATCTCTCTCTATCTATTAGTTTGCAGGTGGAGGAAATTATACCAAAATATTACAAAAAAGATAGAAGATTATACTATAACCTAGATTTTTTTGATTTTTTAAAGACTACCTATGTCATCATTCACACACAGGTAAGGCCCCATGCACACGAACATATTTTTGCGGCCGCAATTCACCCGCAAAATCCACGGTCCGTGAATTGGCCAGAAACCAATGTGTGCATGGTCCGTGATTTGGTAGCGGACCACGGAGTGTCATTGGATGACACTCCGCGGCCGACCATGCCGCAATCACGGGCCGTGCACACAGCTTCACAATTCAGTCCACTTTCCGTAGCAGGAATTGACATGCTGCGGTCCGAAAAATACGCACCACAGGTCAATTTCTGCTCAGAATTTTACGCAACGCGTAGATAAGATTTGTTACGTCTCATCCACTTTGCTGCTACTGTATTCTGCTAAGTTTTTTCTGGCCGAAATTCCTGCCAGATATAAACGCGGCAATTCCACAGCGTGTGGACAAGCCCTTATAGGAATATGAGGGTTTATTATTCTTTTTTCTCTTCTTACATCTGTTTCTACATGTAAACATTTTTTTTCCTATTAAAGCCTCATGTGCATGGCTGTATTATAGATCTGCGTTGTATGGCTCTGCTTCTAGTCATTATAGGTAAGTACATACAGAGGCATACGGAATCCGTGAGGAAAAGAAGAATTCTGACATGTTCCGTTACATGCTGAGATTTGGGGCTATTCTCCCCAAGAACCATTATGCCTAGGGGGAGAATATAGTACCTGATGGAGGCAATATTTGACGGCTCAAAGAGTTAATACAGGTCCCCATAGTCCATGTGTAAAACTCAACCCCCACAAGTAAATCAAGCTGAGATTTTGGTCCGTGTATTTCATGGTTAGAACAAGAACATATTGGCAGCGGAGTTGCTATGGTGAATCAGTTTGGTAGAAACATCTTCCTTCCATTGCTCTAGTCTAGTGGTCTCTAACCTGTTGCTCTCCAGCTGTTGCGAAATTAACATTTCTAGGATACCCTGAAATTCTGGGAGTTCTAGTTCTCCAAAAGTTAGAGAGATGCAGATTGGGGAGCACTGCAATAGTGCGTCTAATCCATATCCACCCATCATATATCATGTGTAAATGACCCGCAGAATGTTACTGGGCATGTTCTATTGTGTAGGATACTGTGCAGGTTATACTGTGTGCACCTTCATATACATGACTTTTTATATATGAGCATTTAGTGTATTTGCATATTTCACAAATAATATGCTTGTGACCGGCGCGTACAATAATATAATACTCCGTTTTACATTGAAGCTTCCTGGGTACATTTTCCTGTGGTCAGCAGGTGCCAAAAATACAGTGGCTGCAGCAGAAACTTCTAGCTCGGGTCGATCACGGATTCTGCTAGATTTATAGGGCGAGCAGATGTTACTTCAATTTATGCACATAAATAGGATTGTGGCTGAGTAAATCTAGATTTTGATGCAAGGTTAGTAAACGTGCATCATTATTATGAAGATGTGTGATATACAACTGGGTCATAAATTTAAAGGTTATGTGGGTACGGGTGTAAAATGTCAGCACTGCTGTAACTTATTTATATTTATCCGAGGAGAATTTGTCAAATTTAATTGTAACTCACTTCATCATCCTTTTCCTTCGGAAACTACTGCGTGTCTGTTAATTGGCCGCACATTTGTATAGAGTCACCTAAATCTTATAGGGTCTAACATATATATCCAGAACTTTAAAGTTAGTATATGGAATACAGGGGAATATACACTAAGGCCTTACCTGCTACATAGTCAATTACTTGTCGTTTTATTAAAGGGGCTGTTCTCTTAAGACGATTTTTTTCTAAGGCCGGCTGAAGATCCGTTGATATTTCCAGGGGTATGACGGGCAGCCACAAATTTACTTCTGCTCCAGTGGTATAATATGGCACTTTATTCATATGAACGGGTGGTAGTGTAATACATGGTCATGCTAAATCCCTCCACAGTAGAGATGCTCTGCACTCTTGGGGAGGGGTCCAAGCAAGGAACCCCCTCTGTAACATCCATATGCCCTCTTAAGCGTTCTAGTGTCGATTCTGTTGTACTGAGACTACTTTTTAAAAAAAAAAATTTGGCCAGAAGTGTCAATTTAATAGAAATCAAATACTTTTCAAATTAATCTCTATTAAAAATAATACTGCGGCTCAGCCCGTACATGGCTCCTTCCCCCACCCTTCTCTGTACAGAGGCAACCAACATTTGACCGCCTCACATGGTAGGTAAAACTTAAAAAAAAATAAACGAATCCCAGCAAAGTCCGTTAAGCTTGCAATTATGTGCCACTTTAGGATTGGGGCACGCTAGTCAATGTAATACTTTGTTTGGTAAATTCCTGCTGCTCTTACAAACTTGCCCGTTCTGCTTCTGCATACGCATCTTTATTATTAAGGCCGGATTCACACGAGCGTGTTCAGTCCGTGATATACGGTCCGCAGGTCGGCCGCATTTCCCGGACTGAGCACACTGCAGGGAGCCGGGCTCCTAGCATCATCGTTATCTATGACACTAGAAGTCCCTGCCTCGTTGCGGGAAAATTGTCACGTACTGTAATCATGTTTTCAGTACGGGACAGTAGTTCCACGGAGAGGCAGGGACTCCTAGCATCGTATATAACTATGATGCTAGGAGCCCGGCTCCCTGCAGTGTGCACAGTTCAGGAAATGTGGCCAACCTGCGGACCGTATATCACGGACTGAACACGCTCGTGTGAATCCAGCCTAATAGTGGTAATGCTACACTAGATGTTAAAAAGTCAAATAATATAAAGGAGACAAATAATACAGTATGAAGGTCAGGAGAATTTTTGATCATTCTTTCCCATTTTTAAATAAAAAATGGGAAGAAGGGCTCAAGTAATGCGGTAGTATACATATCTAAGGCCCTGTTCACATCAGCGTTGTCTTTCCATTGAGGGGTTCAGTCTGAGGTTTTCGTCGAAAGGCAAACTGAAATCTCAGCTTCCGTTTCCCTCACCATTGATCTCAATGGTGACAGAAACGTTGCTAATGGTTTCCTTTTGTCACCATTGTGACAGGGTTCCGTTGTCCTTGACGGAATCAATAGCGTAGTCGAGTGCGCTATTGATTACGTCAAAACAACGGAACCCTGGCACAACCCTGTTCCCCCAGCTACATAAAGTGTTATAAAAAATTCATCCAGCTTTTAGGACTCTTCCATATTTATCTCCTATTGAGATATATTTTAACTGCATTTAAGCCTCCTTTGTATGTTAATAGTGGATGAATGTGGAAAAAGTCCCCCTGGCTAAGGGCCAATGGAAGTTTAGTACATAAAGTGGCTCCATGAGGTCACAAAATAGTTTTTGTCCAAAACAGCGCCTCTCTTATTTATGAGCTCTTTCTGGTATTGCGGTTCAGCCCCATTTCCTCGAATGGAGCTGAGCTGCAATACCAGACACAGCCCCTGGACAACAGTGGTGCTGTTACTTTAAAAAAACAAAGCAGAAGACCCTTTTTTTTCTACTCTCACAACTTCGATGTGATTGTTATTAGCTGGACCAGCTTTCACCGAAGCCGCCTGTCCAGCTGACCTGATGGAATCGGCGTTGACGGCAAGATACCATCTCTGTGTATGCAGGATACTTAGAAGCTGTATCTGAAAAAGTAAAATTTTATAAAAATCTAATTGTAAAGTTACTTTTAGAATCAAATAAAAACATTGATTTATTAAAAAAAGTATGTATATAATAATTTGGCTACAAAAGTGTATATAGCCTTTAATGAAGAAATATAAGTGGAGGTGCACTTTAAATTATAGGTGACATTTCATAATAGAAAAGGCCAGGAAAGTACTAGATAAACATTTAACGCTCATAAGGGGAAATGAAGAGGCTTAGAAATCCTATTGTACAATGATAGGTTACATTATAAAGCAGGAGGAAGAAGTGATTCGCATAGAACTAGGCTTCGGTGTTACAGAGTAACCAGATCAATTATTTATGGCAGATGAAAGGAGTTGTGATATTGGTTTCATCAAACAGATGCCTCGGACAACATTTTCAATTGTAGGTACAAGGACCGAGATATTGTGTTTCCTGGGAAAAGACAGGCGAGTGTATAAAGATGGAAGTCCAGATAACATCTCCGGAAATACAGGGACCATCAATATTCTGTCTGTTACTGAGGTGCAACATTTACCATCTGCTTCTATGTGTGGCTATAAGTTTTGAAATTCTATAACGGATCCCAGCACTGACCTAGAACCAATTTCCATAATTCCTGACATTTTATATAAGACGTGTTACCTAAGATTGCAGGTAATGAGAACATCAACCCAACCTGCAGGCCTATAGTTGGGGCCCCGTATCTTGTAATAAACGTAGCCCCAGCCTGGCATACATTTTGATAAAAATATATTGTGGAATAGTGTAGAAAAATGTCCTAGCTATAAATGCTACTGGTCTAGCAGAGCTAATGTGTTCCTTTTGTGGATCGAGGTCAAGATCATAAAAGCTATAGAGGCAGGCCATGGGGTTGTTATGGGATTCTTGAAGGGAGCGATCTCAGCCCTGGTTAGTCCTAACCTCTTTGCTCATATGTAGGTGGCAAAAACCTGTGCAGGATTCCACTCCGAGAGGAAATAGATTGTTGGCAAACAAGTACGATGAGAATTGGCCAAAGGGTCATAAAAAGGCCCTTCTGCCCTTCTGGGTGGCAACATCTGGCACCGTAATGGGGAACCAATTTTGATCTTTGCTATTTTTGATTTTTGCCTCCCTTCCATTTGCCCAACTGATCGTGATCGCTTTTTGATTTTAGGGGAAATTCCAGTAAAAACCAAAGTTTCTGTTGTGGGGTCCTATATAATTACTTACTGGATCATGGAAATGACATTCCTCTTGTACTTTTACATTGTGAAACAGAACCCAGAATTTGTTAGTGATTGCAACAATAACCATCCAGAAATACACTTGGGGACAAAAGCTGATCTCCTTGTGTGTGGGGTCCTTTGTGTTGAACTATTGTCACCCGTTCTGTTTTGGCACCGCAGTGAAACAACATATGGTAACTGCAATATCCTGAATTAAGATGGAGACCCGATGCAAAAGTGGTATATGAGAATAAAAAGCTCAGTGCCTTGAGTAGGTATGTGAAAATGGAAGACATGAGTTGAGTGTTAGGCCAGGGAGCAGTAGAGTCAATGTCATATCCTCAGCATCAGAGTTTTTTTCTTTAAGATTAGTCAGTATTTTTAAATTCTTTGAAAAAGTACAGATAACACATTGTAACATGACATGATAAACTCGGCTCTGCTCCATCTGTACCTTTTAAAATTATACTTCTTATAATTGTGATGGATCTACAGCTGGAGCCACATTTGAAATGACCAGAAATAAGTGTTTACAAGTCTTCCTGTCATTTCCTTGATTCCCGGAGGTGTTGCGTGCTGTGGCCGGCCTCTCCGCGCCACATTGTCTCATTGTGAGACAGTGGAAGCATACACTTGCTGTTTGTCTGAGATTTGTCACACATTAGATGTAGTAGAGTTCTGTGACCAGGGCTGTGTATGAGGGAAATTGGGTGGCACCTTGGCAATGTGGTTAATGTTGCTGCTTGGTTTGGCTAGATCCATGGATTTGATTCTGACCAGGGCACGGTCTGCCTTTTGATGTATTTCCTGAGTTCATGTTAATTTCCTTCTGGAGCTTTGGGTTTTCCCCATAGTTCACAAGAATAGTGGCAGGTTACTTCACTTCCCATGAAATTCTTCAGGCATGTGAGCATTTCTGCATGTGACAGGGGAGTTATATTGAATACTTTATTCTATAAATGAAAGGTTAGTACCAGCTGAAATACATTTATACAAAGATATTTGTCACCATGTATGAATGCAACATTAAGGGATATGTTAAAAAAATTGCCTCTCGTGTTAGAATACAGCACAGTGTCTGTGACTATTTGTTCTGTGAATGTGAAAATAATTTGTATTTCTAATCTTAAAAGGGGATTAAAACTAGAGATGTTTATCACCTAAAAAAATAGATAGATGATAAATGTTAAATTTGTAGGGGTACCGCCATTGGGACACCCACTGGTCACTAGAAATGGAGGACCCTGGTCCCCGAAACCCTCCCAACTGCACTCTCCTGGTGAGGGTGAGTTTGTATGGCAGTCGCGTATGCCTGCTGCTGCTCTATACACTCAGCTGTTTCCTTAACTCCCTTAGGCTATGTTCACACAGAGTATTTTGGGGGAGGAATATCTGCCTCAAAATTCCGTTTGGAACTTTGAGGCAGATATTCCTCTCCCTGCACACCGATTTTCGTGGCGATTTTCGCGCCGTTTTTCGCCCGCGGCCATTGAACGCCGCGGGCATAAAACACCGCGAAATACGCTTTCTCTGCCTCCCATTGAAGTCAATGGGAGGTCAGAGGCGGAAGCGCCCGAAGATAGGGCATGTCGCTTCTTTTTCCCGCAAGGCAGTTTTACTGCCCGCGGGAAAAAGACGCCGACGCCTCCCATTGAAATCAATGGGAGGCGTTCTCGGGCCGTTTTTGCCGAGTTTTGCGACGCGGTTTCCGCGTCCAAAAACTCGGCAAAATACCCCGTGTGAACATAGCCTTAGAGTTCCAACCACTGCGCAATACAAAACTCCTCTTCGATACAGTCTCGCTGGTAAGGAAGAGCGGTGGACTCAGGACCCCAATACGAGTGATTAGTGGAGTTCCCTGTATATAAACAAGCAATATGGGGAAAAAAAGAAAACAGACACAGAGCGCTCCTCTGGGGTGATACGGTAGATGCAGAGTGGATAGTGATAACACGGGTGTATGTGTGAGAAATACACTCACCTTTTTGAGTTGTGCTAGGTGGTCGGCACAACTCCATCATCAAGCATATGGAGCCTTGGTGCTCCGTACTTAGGCAGTCTGCTGGCTCTTGGAGTGAACACCAGTGGCTGGGAAGTCAGCGGGAGCCAAAGTGGAGAATAGGTTCCAAATGGTTTGATATCTGGCTTAAATCTGATAAAGACCTTAGTCCTAGGTCGAAACGCGTAGCTTCCTGTACCACTATAGAGACATATGTTGTTTGTCACACATGTCTTTTTTATGCAATAAAGCTATTTAAATTTCCTACTCACCGAGAGACTCTTCCATAACTGGGGATTCGGCTAAATCTTCCACGCAAGTGCAGGAGAGCCTTCAACAAAGAGTGGTCGTTTTTTCAAACCATTTGGAACCTGTATATAAACAAGAATGTTCCCATTTATTGACCTCAAGCATAGATCTTGAAAAAGTGAGAAACAAAATCACAAATTATATTAAAGTTTAATTATTTAATGAGCTTTATTTGTATAAAACAATAAAACATTTTATAATGGGATGGTCTGAATAACCTATAACCCATCAGATATTTAGAACGGCCAATGCAGCAAAGGATGGGTATGTTGGTTTTGCATTGGGTAAGTGACCTTTCCATTTACTTGATTATGTTTGTGCAGACAGATCTGAAAATGACTAAAATAAAGCAAGAGAAGCAAGGTGTCCTAAGAATTAGTAACATTATTGTCTCAATCTAGCACATGATTTATAAAATGATTTAATGTATCCATCTCCTTATAAGTCCCATTTTTACGGTGTTTCCTATGGACTTTCTAAGAGCTTTGTAACCCTAATACTGGCCGGTTGTTTTACAACTAGGTTGTCACAGGTATACATGGAAGTTAATCTTTAAATTGAACATTCTCCACTACAGGACTTCTAGCGTTACTACAATAGTTGTCAGGGGGAGCGTTTTTTTGAGTGGTATTTTATATGTAATTTTTTTTTTTTTTAAATGTTAACCCTTTTTATTATTATTATTATTATTATTATTATTATTGCCTGTATCTGAAAGGTCCAAAAATTCCGTTGGGGGACTTTTATTATTTCATTTTATTTTTTTACACTATACTTTTCCACTGTAACTGCTCTGCACAACAGCCCAAGTAAGTGTATTTTCACACGGCTTATGTAAGGCAGAAAAATACGAGGCTGATTTTACGCTCCAAAATACACCTGAAAATAAGCCATGTGAACATACCCTTACAGCAGCAGTCAGCCCTGTTATAGTGACTATGTTCTCCCACTAGTGACATCCCGGCATTCATGCGACCAGTGACATTACCACCGGCAACAACAGAGGCAGTGGTACTGGCCCTGCCTCTATTCTATACACCGCTCATTGAGTGCTGTGCACATGAGAACAAAAATTACAAAAGTGGTGAAAACACTTCTGTCTTCTCTCCAAAGTCCCTGGCAGTCTCTGACTGCCGGGTATCCCATATTCAGCTGCCCGATCGCTTGTGCTGTGTACAGTGGCGGATTAAGTGTACCATGGGCCCTGTGTTGTTGACACAACATGGGCCCCCTCTTTCTCCCTTAAACGCAATGGAACCCCCAACCCCCTTTTCCCTTGCGAGATGCCTAAACAACGCTTTTCTTCTTTGAACTTTTATTAAAACTCTAAAACAAACAATCTTATTAATCATTTTTTTCAAATATAAAACCGTAGTATATGAACTTAGATGTGATCAATAACAGCTTGACCCTGTGTGTCAGAGATACGCAGGACCCGCTGTCACTGAACCCGTCAGTCTCGCGGGCCTGACGGATACAGGTTTTAGTGCTAGATACAGCTGCTCTATATACAGAGTACAAAGCATCTCTATCTCAAAAAGTAGTTTTTAAAAGGTATACCAGCATTGCGAGAAACTGGACATGCACCGCAAATCCACAATATATACGTTGATCTGAGCCGCTAGGCATAATTTATAATCATGAAGTTCTTTGTTAACATTTTGATCAAACTGTATAAGCCCACTTGCCACTTCACGATGACCTCTTGGCGTGGCCTGACAGCATGGGTGCCTCTGGGTTGCTGCCTCTGCATGAGTGGTGCTGCAGTGGCAGTGACCGCCATGCAGTGCTGCAACCAGTAGAGTAGGGACCCACTTTTTGAGAGGTCGCCGTGAAGTGGCAAGTGGGCTTATACAATTTGATCAAAATGTTAACAAAGAACCTCGTTCATGTTTCTAAATATTTTCCTAGCAGCTATAGATCAATGTATTACAAGTGGATGTGCAGTCCATGTCTAGTCTCACATACTGATAATATTTAAAAGTGTACACAACCATAAACACATCAAATAAAAAAATGTTAACACCTCTCTTTAAAGTGTAACTAAACTTTAAAAAAAACTTTTGACACGTCATTGTGAAATGTCAGAAGTTTTGATCGGTAAAGGGCCAAGCGCTGTGGCCCCCACCGATCACTTAAACGAAGCGACAGAATGGCTCGGGAGAGCGCTGTGCAGCTTTGTTTCTGACCGGCATTCCTCCGAGCAGTGTATGGTCTCAATAGCAAGTCTATGAGTCCACTGCGCTATTGATTCCGCCAAAAAAAACCAGAAACCTTACGGAACGGAGACAAGCAGAAAGCATTTGCAATGGAAAACGGAACTGTGGAAGCTATGGTTTCGGTTTGCCTTTCCGTTGATGGGTTCCTCCGATGGAAAGGTCCGACGGAAGCCATCAAGGGAACCCCGATGCAGATGTGAATACACCCTTACTGTATCAATCAGTCAATTCAGAAGGTGGTGTGCAGAGAACTGAATCTCTGATTTCCAGCACGTCCAGGAGTGTTACAAGCCCTAAAGCATATGTCCCCCCTCTCACACAAAAAATTATCTATATACATATACAGTTATTATATCATACAACTATACCAGTTGCATTATTACCTGCATACTGTTACTGAACACAATTTACTATAAGACCAATATTACCAAATAATACTGCCACACAATAACCACAGTGACTGAATAATACCACCATACTGTTACTGAATAATACCGCCACACCATAACCACATAGTGACTGAATAATACCCCATACTGTTACTGAATAATACCGCCACACCATAACTACATAGTGACTGAATAATACCCCCATACTGTTAATGAATAATACCACCACTCCATAATCACATAGTGACCGAATAATACCCCCAAAATGTTACTGAATAATACTGCCACACCATAACCACATAGTGACCAAATAATACCACCATACTGTTACTGAATAATACCCTCATACCATAGCCACATAGTGAATGCATAATACTCCCATACTGTTACTGAATAATACTGCCACACCATAACCACATAGTGACTGAATAATACCCCCATACTGTTACTGAATAATACCCCCATACCATAGCCACACAGTGAATGAATAATACTCCCATACTGTTACTGAATAATACTGCCACACCATAACCACATAGTGACTGTATAATACCCCCATACTGTTACTGAATAATACCCCCATACCATAGCCACACAGTGAATGTATAATACTCCCATACTGTTACTAAATAATACCGCCACACCATAACCACATAGTGAGATAATAATACCCCCATACTGTTACTGAATAATACCCCCATTCCATTGCCACACAGTGAATGAATAATACTCCATACAGTTACTGAATAATACCGCCACACCATAACCACATAGTGACTGAAGAATACCACATACTGTTACTGAATAATACTACCACACCATAACTACATAGTGACTGAATAATACCGCCACACCATAACCACATAGTGACTGAATAATACCACTGTACTGTTACTGAATAATACAGCCACACCATAACCACACAGTGACTGAATAATACCCACACAGATGTGAAGTGGATTTTAGGGCTTTATATATTAGAAACCCTCGATAAGTCACCCCATTTTAAAAACTTCACCCCTCAAAGTATTCAAAACAGCATTTAGAAAGTTTCTTAACCCTTTAGATGTTTCACAGGAATTAAGGCAAACTAGATGTGAAATGTTCAAATTTCTTTTTTTTTTTGCAGAAATTCATTTTTCATCTATTTTTTTTGTAACACAGAAAGTTTTACCAGAGAAACGCAACTCAATATCTATTGCCCAGATTCTGCAGTTTTTAGAAATACCCCACATGTGGCCCTAGTGCGGTAATGGACTGAAGCACCGGCCTCAGAAACAAAGGAACACCTAGAGGATTTTGGGGCCTCCTTTTTATTAGAAAATATTTTAGGCTCCATGTCGGATCTGAAAGGCTCTTGCGGCACCAAAACAGTGGAAATCCTCCAAAAGTGACACCATTTTGGAAACTATACCCCTTGAGGAAATTATCTAGGGGTATAGTGAGCATTTTGACCCCGCAGGTTTTTTGTAGAAATTATTGGAAGTAGGCCGTGAAAATGAAAATCTACATTCTTTCAAAGAAAATGTAGGTTTAGCTAATTTTTTCTAATTTCCACAAGGACTAAAAGGAGAAAATGCACCACTACTTTTGTAAAGCAATTTCTCCTGAGTAAAACAATACCCCGCATGTGGTCATAAACGGCTTTTTGGACACACGGCGGAGCTTAGAAGGGAAAGAGCGCCATTTGGCTTTTGGAGCTCAAATTTAGCAGGAATGGTTTGCGGAGACCACGTCGCATTTGCAAAGCCCCTAAGGGACCAAAACAGTGAAAACACCAAAAAAGTGACTCCATTTAGGAAACTACACCCCTTGAAGAATTCATCTAGGGGTGTAGTGAGCATTTTGAACCCACAGGGGTTTCATAGATTTTATTAGAATTGGGCAGTGAAGATAAAAAAAATCCTTTTTTTCCAATAAGACGTAGCTTTAGCTCAACATTTTTCATTTTCTCAACAAATAAAGGAATAAAAGAACCCCAACATTTGTAAAGCAACTTCTCAGGAGTACGGCAATACCCCATTTGTGGTCATAAACTGCTGTTTGGGCACACGGCAAGGATCAGAAGAGAAGGAGTGCCATTTGGCTTTTGGAGCACAGATTTTGCTGTATTGGTTTCTTGACACCATGTCACTTTTGCAAAGCTCCTAAGGTGTCAGTACAGTGGAAACTCCCCAAAAGTGATTCCATTCACAAAACTACACCCCTTGAGGAGTTCATCTAGGGGTGTAGTGAGCATTTTGACCCCACAGGTGTTTCATAGATTTTATTAGAATTGGGCAGTGAAAATAAAAAAAATCCTTTTTCTTCAATAAGACGTAGTTTTAGCTGAAAATGTTTCATATTCTCAACAAATAAATGTAAAAGAGCACCACAACACTTGTAAAGCAACTTCTCCTGTGTATGACAATACCACATATGTGGTCATAAACTGCTGTTTAGGCACAGAGTAGGGCACAGAAGGGAAGGAGCGCCATTTGGCTTTTGGAGTACAGATTTTGCTGGATTGGTTTCTGGGCGCTATGTCACATTTGCAAAGTCCCTGTGGGACCAAAACAGTGGATCCCCCCCAGAAGTGACCCCATTTTGGAAACTACACCCCTCAAGGTATTCACCTAGGGGTGTAGTGAGCATATTAACCCCACAGGTGATTGGCAGAAATTGGTGTGCACGTGATGTTGCAGAGTGAAAATATTTTTTCAATAGATATGCCAATATCCAGCTTGTGCCACTGGAGACACACACCCCAAAAATTATTAAAAGGGTTCTCCCGGGTATGGCGATGCCATATATGTGGAAGTAAACTGCTGTTTGGGCACACTGTAGGGTTCAGAAGGGAGGTAGAGCCATTTGGCTTTTGGAGCGTGGATTTTGCTTGTAGTAGTTTTGTTTGGAGTCTTACTGGTGTTTCCGTTTATAATGTGGGGGTACATGTAAGGCGGGCGGAGTATATAAGGGGCATAGTCAGGTGGTATAGTGGGGTAAAAAAAAACAATAAAATAATCCATAGATGTGTGTTATGCTGTGACACAATCCTTTCTGCACAGGCCGGTGTCGCACTAATAAATGGTCTTTACTTATCCCCCTTTTGGTCCGCACTCGGCACCTTTGAAGTTTGGGGAATTTTGCTGGGAAGTGTTGTCCTGGTATAATACGGGCACCCTCGCTTCCAGCAGATATGTTTGGTCCCTCCCCTTCCTGGATCCCTAATTTTAGGGGCCTTGATAATTCGCCACTTGAAACAGAAGAAATGTTCCCCTCGGGCTGCACAACTGCATATTTTTATTTCCTGGCTTATTGGTGCCTTGACTAATTTTATTTTTTCATAGACGTAGTGGTATGAGGGCTGTTTTTTTTGCGGGACGAGCTGTAGTTTTTATTGGTACCATTTTGGGGTACACGCGACTTTTTGATCACTTGTTATCCTTTTTTTTTTGGGAGGCAAGGTGACCAAAAAACAGCAATTCTGGCATATTTTTTTAGTTCTTTTTATACAGCGTTCGCCACGTGTTATAAATTACATGTTACCTTTATTCTGCGGGTCAGTCCGATTCCGGTGATACCTAATTTATAGCACTTTTTATGTTTTACAACTTTTTGCACAATAAAATAACTTTTGTAAAGAGAATGGATTTTTTCTGTCGCCAAGTTGTGAGAGCCATAACGGTTTTAAATTTTTCGTCGGCGGAGCTGTATGAGGGCTTGTTTTTAGCGAGACGAGTTATAGTTTTTATAGGTACCATTTTTAGGTACATGCGACTTTTTGATCACTTTTTATTTCAATTTTTGGAAGACAAAGTGACCAAAAAATAGCAATTATGTCAGTATTTTTTTGTTATTTTTTTTACGGCGTTCACTGTGCGGAATAAATAACATAATATTTTTATAGTTCAGGTCGTTACGGTCGCAGCGATACCAAATATGTATGGCTTTATTATTTTTTTCAATAATAAATGACTTGATAAGGGAAAAAGGGCGATTGTGTTTTGTGTTATTATTTGAAACTTTTATTGTATTTTTTACAACTTTTATTTTTACTTTTTTGACACTTTTTTTGACACTTTTCTTTAGTCCCACTAGGGGACTTGAAGGTCCAACAGTTTGTTTGATGTTCTAATACATTGCACTACCTATGTAGTGCAATGTATTAGAACTGTCAGTTGTTCACTGACAGCAGGCCGATCAGGCTCCGCCTCTGGGCGGGGCCTAATCAGCTTACGTAATGGCAGACAGGAGTCCATTGTTAGGGCTCCTGTTGCCATGGTAGCAGTCGCCAGCCTTGCCATCGCGTGGCAAGGCTGCCGATTTGCTACAAACCTCTAGGATGCAGCGATCACAATGGATCGCTGCATCGAAGGGGTTAATGCCAGGAATCGGAGCTAGCTCCGGTTCCTGGCGATAGATCGGGGTGTCCGCTGTAACATACAGCGGACACCCACTGCTGATGACGCCGGCTCAGCTTCTGAGCCGGAAGCTGAGCCGGCGCCATCTTGCCGATGGTACCGGAAGCCTCCTGGGCCCCGCCGACGACGGGGCATAGGAGGATTCCGTTGCTGGCGGACCGGGAGGTAAGCATTAGCCCTCCGATCGCCTTTGCAGCCACCGGCAACCCAGCGATCATGTTGCTGGGGCGCCGGTGGCTATAAACTCCTCACATGCTGCGATCGCTATTCAACGCAGCATGTGAGGGGTTAATCGGTCGGATCGGAGGCTAGCTCCGGTCCTGGCCGATACCTCAGGGTGCCAGCTGTAACATACAGCTGTCACCCGGCGGTGATGTCGCTGGCTCGGCTCCTGAGCCAGCTTCATCTCCATGACGTACAGTTACGTCAAGATGCGGGAACAGTCCATCTCCCATGACGTAACTGTACGTGATTTTGCGGGAAGGGGTTAAAAGTAAAAATCCCCCTTTTTCCCTTATCAGTCCTTTATTATTAATAAAAATATATAAACAAACAAATAAACTATACATAATTGGTATCGCCGCGTCCGTAACGGCCTGAACTACAAAATTATTTCGTTATTTATCCCGCACGGTGAACGCCATAAAAGAAAATAATAATAAACCGAACCACAATCACAATTGTTTGGTCACTTCACCTCCCAAAAAATGGAATAAAAAGAGATCAAAAAGTTGCATGTACCGAAAAATGGTACTGATCGAAAATACAGTTCGTTACGCAAAAAATAAGTCCTCGCACGGCTTTATTGATTGAAAAATAAAAACGTTATGGCTCTTAGAATAAGGCAACACAAAAAGTGAATGATTGTTTACAAAACGTATTTTATTGTGCAAACGCCATAAGACATAAAAAAAACTATAAACATATGGTATCGCCGTAATCGTATCGCCCCGCAGAATAAAGTGAATATGTCATTTATAGCGCACGGTGAACGCTGTAAAAAAAATAGAATAAAAAAACAATAGTAGAATTGCTGTTTATTAGTCACCACGCCACCTAAAAATAGAATAAAAACTGATCAAAAAGCCGCATGCACCCCAAGAAAACTACAATGCATTCCTCAAGGGGTCTAGTTTCCAAATTGGGGTCACTTTTGGGGGGTTCCCAATGTTTTGGCACCACAAGACCTCTTCAAACCGGACATGGTGCCTAATAAAAAAGAGGCCTCAAAATCCACTAGGTGCTCCTTTGCTTCGGAGGCCGGTGCTTCAGTCCATTACCGTACTAGGGCCACATGTGGGATATTTCTCAAAACTGCAGAATCTGGGCAATACGTATTAAGTTGCGTTTCTGTGATAAATCCTTTTGTGTTATAAAAAAAATGGTATAAAGAGGATTTTCTGACAAAAAAAAAAAGTAAATTTCACATCTACTTTGTTCTAAATTTCTGTGAAACACCTAAAGGGTTCATAAACTTTCTAAATGCTGTTGTGAATACTTTGAGGGGTCTAGTTTCTAAAATGGCGTATTTGATAGGGGTTTCTAATATATGGGCCCCTCAAAGCAACTTCAGAACTGAACTGGAACCTAAAAAAATAAATAAATGAGGCAATACTTCGCTTCTTGCATTATACTGATAATGAGCCGTGCCCACCCCGAGATGACCCCAGTTTTGACCGTTTGTATAAACGGAGACCCCTATTAGACCGTTCCAGTGCCCGGTTTTCCCAAGCATTCACCCCCGAGAAGTGTATTTCTATTGATGAGTCCCTGGTACATTTTAAAGGGAGGGTTCAATTCCGGGAGTACCTGCCGGGTAAGAGGGCAAGGTATGGCGTGAAGATGTATAAGCTGCGAGAGTGCATCCGGGTATACCTACAGGTTTAGGCTATATGAAGGGAAGGCCACCCCCAAACCAGACTGCATCCTGCACTACAATAGGTACATGGGAGGTGTGGACTTGTCAGATCAAATCCTGAAGCGCTACAGCGCCATGCGGTGTGGTATAAGAAGCTGGCCGGGCACATCATACAGATGTACAATGCGTACGTGCTACGTCGATGTGCAGGCCAGATGGGAACTTTCCTGGAATTTCAAGAGGTAATTATCAAGAACCTAATCTTTAGGGACCAAGAAGGGGGGGCACCCAGTACTTCTGGAAGCGGGGCCACACGCATCGTACCAAGGCGGCAACACTTTCCAGGAGAAGTTCCCCAAACTGGCAAGAAGGGAAAAAGTCAAAAGAGGTGCAAAGTCTGCAATAAGAGGGCTATAAGGGATGACACAATATATCAATGTGACACGTGTCCCGAATAACCAGAGCTCTGTATGAAAGTCAGTTTTTAAATTTATCATACATCCCTTGGTTTATAATTTACCCCAATTTTACTTACCCTGATGCACTCCGCACAGCTTATCCCCCCTCGTCTTTCCCCTCTGAGCCCTGCTGTGTGTCCGGGCAGCTGATAACAGCCACATGTAGGGTATTGCCATACCCGGGAGAACCCACATTACAGTTTATGGGGTGTAGGTCTCTGGTCAAAATGCTCACTACACCTCTAGATGAATGCCTTAAGGGTGTAGTTATTAAAACGGGGTCACTTCTTGCGGGTTTCAACTGTACTGGTACCTCAGGTGCTTCTGCATACATGACTTCGCACTAGAAAATCCAGAGTAGGCCAAATGGTGGTCCTTTCCTTCTGAGCCCTCCCATGGGCCCAAACGGCAGTTTATCACAACAAATGGGGTATTGCGGCACTCAGAACAAATTGCGCAACAGAATGGGGTATTTTGTTTCTTGTGAAAATAAGAAATTTTCAGCCAAAACTACATATTATTTGAAAAAAATAATTTTGTTTTCATTCCCAGCCCAATTCAATTCAATTCCCAGGAGAAATTGGGCAACAAAATGGGGTATTTTGTTCCCTGTGAAAATAAGAAATTTTGATCGCAAATGACATTTTATTGGAAAAAATGAAATTTTTTTCATTTCACAGCCCAATTCAAATACGTGCTGTGAAAAAACTGTGCGGTCAAAATGGTAACAACAACCATAAATGAATTCCTTGAGGGGTGTAGTTTCCAAAATGGGGTCACTATTCGGGGATTCCTACTGTTTTGGCACCTCAACACCTCTTCAAACCTGGCATGCTGCCTAAAATATATTCTAATAAAAAAGAGGACTCAAAATGCACTAGGTGCTTCTTTGCTTCTAGAGCTTGTGTTTTAGTCCACGAGCGCAGTAGGGCCACATGTGGGACATTTCTAAAAACTAGAATCTGGACAATACATATTTAGTAGTGTTTCTCTGGTAAAACCTTCTGTGTTACAGAAAAAAAATGAATAAAATTGAAATTCAGCAAGAAAAATGAAATTTGCAAATTTCACCTCCACTTTGCTTTAATTCCTGTGAAATGCCTGAAGGGTTAAAAAACTTTCTAAATGCTGTTTTGAATACTTTGAGGGGTCTAGTTTTTAAAATGGGGTATTTTATCAGGGTTTCTAATACATAGGCCCCACAAAGCCACTTCAGAACTCAAGAGGTACCTTAAAAAAAAGGCTTTTGAAATTTTCTTAAAAATATGAGAAATTGCTGTTTATGTTCTAAGCCTTGTAACGTCCAAGAAAAATAAAATAATGTTCAAAAAACGATGCCAATCTAAAGTAGACATATGGGAAATGTAAACTAGTAACTATTTTGGGTGGTATAACCGTCTGTTTTACAAGCAGATGCATTTAAATTCTGAAAAATGCAATTTTTTTCAAAATTTTCTCTAAATTTTGCAATTTTTCACCAATAAACACTGAATATATCGACCAAATGTTACCACGAACATGAAGCCCAATGTGTCACGAGAAAACAATCTCAGAATCGCTTGGGTAGGTTTAAGCATTCCGACGTTATTACCACATAAAGTGAAATATGTCAGATTTGAAAAATGGGCTCTGAGCCTTAAGGCCAAAACTAGGCTGCGTCCTTAAGGGGTTAAGGGTGTGGGGCAGGAGGAGGCGGCAATTCAAATGAATTGACAGGTGGTCCTGTATTCACAGCAGGCAGGGCCTGGCAATTCATTTCAAATGACAGACAACTCCTGTGATGACTGCAGTGGCTGTCGCTCTTAGATAAAATGGTGCCCGTCTTCCCCCTAGAAGCGAGGGTTGCTGTGGGTCCCCGTGAACCGTACATGCCACAGAGCGTGCACAGTTCAAAGCTAGAACAGCTCCAACAGGAGATAGGAAGGTAAGGATGGGAGCCGACCCTATGCCCTGGGTGCGCCATATAGCAGAAACACATACACAGATGCTAATGCAGATGGCTGCCCCCATCTTTATAAGTAGAAATATATGATGAAATACAGTTACATTAGAGAACATATTAAAATAATTAGAAAAAATAGGCTCATAACTTAAAACACATAAAAAAAATAACTTTCCTTTAAAGTGTAAAAAAGTTGAGTAACTTTGCAAATACATTACATTATTTATCTTGTATTGATCATTAGTTACAGCTTGTATTATACTCCAGAGCTGCATTCACAATTCTGCAGACTATAGAATTTAAATCTCCCAACATTCCTCAATGTCAGAATAGAACTTGATCTGATGTTTTTTTCATTCTAGAAAGTGTAGTATTTTCAATAGACTGTAATGTAATCTGATGTAAGATAAACTGACTGTCCTACTGCTTTATAGTAGCTCAGCTGATATTGATGTGTCTGACCACAAGTTTCCGATGACAATAAGCAGAAATATTAATGCAACAATATACACGCTGTAATTCAGGATTCGTACAAGATAAATAATGCAATGTATTTACTCAAAATACATTGCATAAAATTACTCAACTTTGCTATTCACAGGTGGGCACAAGCTAACGTTCCTATATTTACTAGTCATTAAAGGGAGAAATCCTCTGAGAGATATTTATAAAATTGGACACATTTTCCAATGATATTACATAGGTGACATCACATCACAAAAATCAACTATAGTATATCACAGGCGGAATGAATTATTTATTCTCTGTCCCGTTCTGCAGATTCTATTGGTGCCCTACACAGGACGATATGAACTATTTAACATTGTTACACGTGATCTGTGAAATATTACTTTGACTTGTTTATTTTTTCTGATCATAGCATTAGATTCCTCCGATGGAGGCTGTCGTCTTCCACCAGTTTCCTTCCTATTTTTACTCTTTGTATAAATGTTTTATTTCAGGGCTGTCTGCGACAACATGTAAAGATCTCTTAATATTACAATACTGTAACATAAATAATTATGGATTATCTGGATTTCTTTCCTTGTCGTCATCCAGGATTTATCTAAGCTGTTTGATGAAATCTTGTTAGTTTTTATTTATACTGTAAATCAGAATGTTTCTATGGAAATCTATCAGAGTGTTTCATACAATTTCTTTGTGAAACGGCTTTGCTATTATATGAAAGCTGAAGTACAGGTACTTTCACACCGGCACATTTCGGCCAGTGCAACGAGCGCAGATCAACGAGACAGCTAGTTGATCGGCACTCGTTTGCTCCTTTGACAAGGAGCAATGTATGGGGACGAGCGGTCGTTACTCCGATCGCTCGTCCACAAACACTTTTATCATGTTGGTAGCGCGTCTCCTTGTTTACACTGGTAGATGTGCTGCCGACAAGGATAATATTTTGCACTTCTAAAATGATAAGAGCAGCCGATGAACGAGCTTATGCTCGTTCATCTGCTTATCCCTGCCCTGTTTACACAGGGCAATTATCAGGAACGAGCGTTCTATGAATGCTCTTTTTCCCGATAATTGGCCAGTGTATAGAAACAGATGGGGTCATATAAAGTGGAACTCCAGGCTCCCTTTCCTGTGGCCGAGGTGTGTGTGACCAAGCCGACATGCAGTTTAAAAGTCCTCTAAGCCTAAGTTCACATCTCGTTTTGTGCACACATTTGTGGTATTCGACGACGTATATGTTTTTAAAGTTACAGAAACGTATGCATTTGTAACATACGCTTAGGTTTTTTTTGTAGTATACTTCATATACGTTTTTATACGATTGTGTCTGTTCTTACTTCTTAAAACATATACATATTATTGTTCGCAAAATCAAACTTTGTAAAGTCAAGATTTTCCATATATGGTGACAAAAAGTATACATTTTACATATGCAAACGTAGGTGCATACGTCAACAATATCTCGCCATTGACTTCAATACAAAAAAAACCATATACGTGTGGTATATGTTTTGGAAAAGTACTGAAAAGTGTTATGTAAGCAAAAAAGTTTTCTGGTCAGCGAAACAAATACAGTACAGCACTCAAATTTCCATCCGTGAAAGGGTTAAATTACAACTTTGGGCTATGCAGCTTCCTCTCTCCCTTGTAGGGTTGTTCACGTTGTGTTACCTGGTAAAAATAAGAGGAAAATACACTACCATTCAAAAGTTTGGGGTCACCCAGACAATTTTGTGTTTTCCATGAAAACTCACACTTATATTTATCAAATGAGTTGCAAAATGACTAGAAAATATAGTCAAGACATTGACAAGGTTAGAAAGAAGATTTTTATTTCAAATAATAATAATTTTCTCCTTCAAACTTTGCTTTCGTCAAAGAATGCTCCATTTGCAGCAATTACAGCATTGTAGACCTTTGGCATTCTAGCTGTTAATTTTCTGAGGTAATCGGGAGAAATTTCACCCGATGCTTCCAGAAGCCCCTCCCACAAGTTGGATTGGCTTGATGGGCACTTCTTGCGTACCATACGGTCAAGCTGCTCCCACAACACCTCTATGGGGTTGAGATCTGGTGACTGCGCTGGCCACTCCATTACAGATTAGAATACCAGCTGCCGGCTTCTTCTCTAAATAGTTCTTGCATAAGGTGTGCCTTGGGTCATTGTCCTGTTGTAGGATGAAATTGGCTCCAATCAAGCGCTGTCCACAGGGTATGGCATGGCTTTGCAAAATGGAGTGATAGCCTTCCTTATTCAAAATCCCTTTTACCTTGTGCAAATCTCCCACTTTACCAGCACCAAAGCAACCCCAGACCATCACATTACCTCCACCATGCTTGACAGATGGCGTCAGGCATTCTTCCAGCATCTTTTCAGTTGTTCTGCGTCTCACAAATGTTCTTCTGTGTGATCCAAACACAACAAACTTCGTTTCGTCTGTCCATAATACTTTTTTCCAATCTTCCTCTGTCCAATGTCTGTGTGTTTTTGCCCATATTAATCTTTTCCTTTTATTAGCCAGTCTCAGATATGGATTTTTCTTTGCCACTCTGACCTGAAGGCCAGCATCCCGGAGTCGCCTCTTCACTGTAGACGTTGACACTGGCGTTTTGCGGGTACTATTTAATGAAGCTGCCAGTTGAGGACCTGTGAGGCGTCTATTTCTCAAACTAGAGACTCTAATGTACTTGTCTTGTTGCTCAGTTGTGCAGCGGGCCTCCCACTTCTCTTTCTACTCTGGTTAGAGCCTGTTTGTGCTGTCCTCTGAAGGGAGTAGTACACACCGTTGTAGGAAATCTTCAGTTTCTTGGCAATTTCTTGCATGGAATAGCCTTCATTTCTAAGAACAAGAATAGATTGTCATCCATTAGCCTTCTAACACAGTTAGCAAACACAATGTACCATTAGAACACTGGAGTGATGGTTGCTGGAAATGGGCCTCTATACACCTATGTAGATATTGCATTAAAAACCAGACGTTTGCAGCTAGAATAGTCATTTAGCACATTAACAATGTATAGAGTGTATTTCTGATTAATTTAATGTTATCTTCATTGAAAAAAACGGTGCTTTTCTTGCAAAAATAAGGAAATTTCTCAGTGACCCTAAACTTTTGAACGATAGTGTATATTAATGTAATTTTAAGAAAAAATTTGGTAACAGCCACGGGGATAGCGGCATGTGTGAACATTGAACTGGCAGAATTATTGGTTTCTAGTATACTAGATGGATAAAAAAGTTGAGGCATAAAAGGGCCGACTATGAATTTATCTCCCAAGGGCTCACATGAATTAAGGTCTGGTCCTAGGTGGATGCACATCTGCAAGCAGTCTACTAAACCACGTGTGTGTGTGTGTGTGTGTGTGTGTGTGTGTGTATCTGTTTTTGGGTAGTTTTGCGCTGTTGCTAGTCTGCAAACAGCCTGTTAAAGTAGGGCAGTGTGCGGTGGGTGCTGCTAGGGTAGTTTTAACAGTTATGTTGGTGAGCAAATTCTTCACCATATTCATGTTTTGCCAATATACAGAATTGGTGTAGCTTGACGTTCCTGGGCCCCAGTGTTCTACCTATTTCCCCACCTAACCAGTGATTCTACTATATGTAATGATATCATGTCATATAGGATCCATATACAGTATAAAAATAAAGCAGTCATATACTCTGGTGATTAAGTAGAACATTATTTACTGCAAAATTACCACACATATGGCCTGCATATAGACCTACTCTGTAACAATAGGAAAGTATGGCCCACTGGGTAAAGTCTGAACTATTTTGACATACTATTATATTTAAAAGGACTTATAAAGACGTATAGAGGATGGACCTGTTAGCTCTCCTGTGTGGGTGTAGTATAGAGGAGCTGTCAGCTCTCCTTTGTGGTGTAGCATAGAGGAGCTGTCAGATGTTCTGTGTGGTGTAGTATAGAGGATCTGTCAGTTCTCCTGTGTGGTGTAGTATAGAGGATCTGTCAGTTCTCCTGTGTGTTGTAGTATAGAGGACCTGTCAGCTTTCCTGTGTGGTATAGTATAGAGGATCTGTCCGCTCTCCTGTGTGGTGTAGTATTGAGGATCTGTCAGCTCTCCTGTGTGGTGTAGCATAGAGGAGCTGTCAGATCTTCTGTGTGTTGTAGTATAGAGGACCTGTCAACTCTCCTGTGTGGTGTAGTATAGAGGACCTGTCAGCTCTCCTGTGTGGTGTAGTATAGAGGAGCTGTCAGCTCTCCTGTGTGGTGCAGTATAAAGGACCTGTCAGCTCTCTTGTGTGGTGTAGTATAGAGGATCTGTCAGCTCTCCTGTGTGGTGTAGTATAGAGGAGCTGTCAGTTCTCCTGTGTTGTGTAGTATAGAGGATTTGTCAGCTCTCCGGTGTGGTGTAGTATAGAGGATCTGTCAGCTCTCCTGTGTGGTGTAGTATACAGGAGCTGTCAGCTCTCCTGTGTGGTGTAGTATAGAGGATCTGTCAGTTCTCCTGTGTGTTGTAGTATAGAGGATCTGTCAGTTCTCCTGCGTGGTGTATTATAGATGATCTGTTAGTTCTCCTGTGTGGTGTAGCATAGAGAAACTGTCAGCTCTCCTGTGTGGTGTAGTATAGAGTATCTGTCAGCTCTCCTGTGTGGTGTAGTATAGAGGATCTGTCAGTTCTCCTGTGTGGTGTAGTATAGAGGATCTGTCAGTTCTCCTGTGTGTTGTAGTATAGAGGAGCTGTCAGCTCTCCTGTGTGGTATAGTATAGAGGATCTGTCAGCTCTCCTGTGTGGTGTAGTATAGAGGATCTGTCAGTTCTCCTGTGTGGTGTAGTATTGAGGATCTGTCAGCTCTCCTGTGTGGTGTAGCATAGAGGAGCTGTCACATCTTCTGTGTGGTGTAGTATAGAGGATCTGTCAGTTCTCCTGTGTGTTGTAGTATAGAGGACCTGTCAACTCTCCTGTGTGGTGTAGCATAGAGGAGCTGTCAGTTCTCCTGTGTGGTGTAGTATAGAGAAACTGTCAGCTCTCCTGTGTGGTGTAGTATAGAGTATCTGTCAGTTCTCCTGTGTGGTGTAGTATAGAGGATCTGTGAGCTCTCCTGTGTGGTGTAGTATGGAGAATCTGTTAGTTCTCCTGTTTGGTGTAGTATAGAGATTCTATCTTCTCTCCCGTGTGGTGTAGTATAGAGGAACTGTAAGTTCTCCTGTGTGGTGTAGTATAGAAGAGCTGTCCGTTCTCCTGTGTGGTGTAATTTAGAGGACCTGTCCATTGTCCTGTGTGGTGTAGTATATAGGAGCTGTCAGTTCTCCTGTGTGGTGTAGTATAGAGAAGCTGTCAGCTCTCCTGTGTGGTGTAGTATAGCGGATCTGTCAGCTCTCTTGTGTGGTGTAGTATAGAGGATCTGTCAGCTTTCCTGTCTAGTGTAGTATAGAGGATCAGTCAGCTCTCCTTTGTGGTGTAGTATAGAGGATCAGTCAGCTCTCCTTTGTGGTGTAGTATAGAGGATCAGTCAGCTCCCCTGTGTGGAGTAGTGTAGAGGAGATGTCAGTTCTCCGGTGTGGTGTAGTATAGAGGATCAGTCAGCTCTCCTTTGTGGTGTAGTATAGAGGATCAGTCAGCTCTCCTGTGTGGTGTAGTATAGAGGATCAGTCCGTTCTCCAGTGTGATGTAGTATAGATGATGTGTCAGCTCTCCTGTGTGGTGTAGTATAGAGGAGCGGTCAGTTCTCTTGTGTGGTGTAATATAGCAGATCTGTCAGTTCTCCTGTGTGGTGTAGTATAGAGGATGTGTCAGATCTTCTGTGTGGTGTAGTATAGCGGATCTGTCAGTTCTCCTGTGTGTTGTAGTATAGAGGACCTGTCAGCTCTCCTGTGTGGTATAGTATAGAGGATCTGTCAGCTCTCCTGTGTGGTGTAGTATAGAGGATCTGTCAGTTCTCCTGTGTGGTGTAGTATTGAGGATCTGTCAGCTCTTCTGTGTGGTGTAGCATAGAGGAGCTGTCACATCTTCTGTGTGGTGTAGTATAGAGGATCTGTCAGTTCTCCTGTGTGTTGTAGTATAGAGGACCTGTCAACTCTCCTGTGTGGTGTAGTATAGAGGACCTGTCAGCTCTCCTGTGTGGTGTAGTATAGAGGAGCTGTCAGCTCTCCTGTGTGGTGCAGTATAAAGGACCTGTCAGCTCTCTTGTGTGGTGTAGTATAGAGGATCAGTCAGCTCTCCTGTGTGGTGTAGCATAGAGGAGCTGTCAGTTCTCCTGTGTTGTGTAGTATAGAGCATTTGTCAGCTCTCCTGTGTGGTGTAGTATAGAGGATCTGTCAGCTCTCCTGTTTGGTGTAGTATAGAGGATCTGTCAGCTCTCCTGTCTAGTGTAGTATAGAGGATCTGTCAGCTCTCCTGTGTGGTGTAGTATAGATGATCAGTCAGCTCTCCTGTGTGGTGTAGTATAGAGGATCAGTTAGCTCTCCTTTGTGGTGTAGTATAGAGGATCAGTCAGCTCTCCTGTGTGGAGTAGTGTAGAGGAGATGTCAGTTCTCCTGTGTGGTGTAGTATAGAGGATTTGTCAGCTCTCCTGTGTGGTGTAGTATAGTGGATCTGTCAGCTCTCCTGTGTGGTGTAGTATAGAGGATCAGTCAGCTCTCCTGTGTGGTGTAGTATAGAGGATCAGTCAGTTCTCCTGTGTGGTGTAGTATAGATGATGTGTCAGCTCTCCTGTGTGGTGTAGTATAGAGGAGCGTTCAGTTCTCCTGTGTGGTGTAATATAGCGGATCTGTCAGTTCTCCTGTGTGGTGTAGTATAGAGGATGTGTCAGATCTTCTGTGTGGTGTAGTATAGCGGATCTGTCACCTCTCCTGTCTGGTGTATTATAGAGGATCTGTCAGCTCTCATGTGTGGTGCAGTATAGAGGATGAGTCAGCTCTCCTGTGTGGTGTAGTATAGAGAATCAGTCATCTCTCCTGTGTGGTGTAGTATAGAGGATCAGTCAGCTCTCCTGTGTGGTGTAGTATAGTGGATCAGTCAGCTCTCCTGTGTGGTGTAGTATAGTGGATCAGTCAGCTCTCCTTTGTGGTGTAGTATAGAGGATCAGTCAGCTCTCCTGTGTGGAGTAGTGTAGAGGAGATGTCAGTTCTCCGGTGTGGTGTAGTATAGAGGATTTGTCAGCTCTCCTGTGTGGTGTAGTATAGAGGATCAGTCAGCTCTCCTGTGTGGTGTAGTATAGAGGATCAGTCAGCTCTCCTTTGTGGTGTAGTATAGAGGATCAGTCAGCTCTCCTGTGTGGTGTAGTATAGAGGATCAGTCCGTTCTCCTGTGTGGTGTAGTATAGATGATGTGTCAGCTCTCCTGTGTGGTGTAGTATAGAGGAGCGGTCAGTTCTCTTGTGTGGTGTAATATAGCGCATCTGTCAGTTCTCCTGTGTGGTGTAGTATAGAGGATGTGTCAGATCTTCTGTGTGGTGTAGTATAGCGGATATGTCAGTTCTCCTGTGTGTTGTAGTATAGAGGAGCTTTCAGCTCTCCTGTGTGGTGTAGTGTAGAGGATCTGTCAGTTCTCCTGTGTGGTGTAGTATAGAGGAACACTCAGCTCTCCTGTGTGGTGTAGTATAGAGGATCTGTCAGTTCTACTGTGTGGTGTAGTGTAGAGAATCTGTCAGTTCTCCTGTGTGGTGTAGTATAGAGGAACTGTCAGCTCTCCTGTGTGGTGTAGTATAGAGGATCTGTCAGTTCTACTGTGTGGTGTAGTATAGAGAATCTGTCAGCTCTCCTGTGGGGTGTAGTATAGAGGATCTGTCAGCTCTCCCGTGTGGTGTAGTATAGAGGATCTGTCTTCTCTCCCGTGTGGTGTAGTATAGAGGAGCTGTAAGTTCTTATGTGTGGTGTAGTATAGAGGAGCTGTCAGTTCTCATGTGTGGTGTAGTATAGGGGAGCTGTCAGTTCTCCTTTGTGGTGTAGTTTATAGGACCTGTCAGTTGTCCTCTGTGGAGTTGTATAGAGGAGCTGTCAGTTCTCCTGTGTGGTGTAGTATAGAGGAGCTGTCAGCTCTCCTGTGTGGTGTAGTATAGAGGATATGTCAGCTCTCCTGTCTGGTGTAGTATAGCGGATCAGTCAGCTCTCCTGTGTGGTGTAGTATAGAGAATCAGTCATCTCTCCTGTGTGGTGTAGTATAGAGGATCAGTCAGCTCTCCTGTGTGGTGTAGTATAGTGGATCAGTCAGCTCTCCTGTGTGGTGTAGTATAGTGGATCAGTCAGCTCTCCTTTGTGGTGTAGTATAGAGGATCAGTCAGCTCTCCTGTGTGGAGTAGTGTAGAGGAGATGTCAGTTCTCCGGTGTGGTGTAGTATAGAGGATTTGTCAGCTCTCCTGTGTGGTGTAGTATAGAGGATCAGTCAGCTCTCCTGTGTGGTGTAGTATAGAGGATCAGTCAGCTCTCCTTTGTGGTGTAGTATAGAGGATCAGTCAGCTCTCCTGTGTGGTGTAGTATAGAGGATCAGTCCGTTCTCCTGTGTGGTGTAGTATAGATGATGTGTCAGCTCTCCTGTGTGGTGTAGTATAGAGGAGCGGTCAGTTCTCTTGTGTGGTGTAATATAGCGGATCTGTCAGTTCTCCTGTGTGGTGTAGTATAGAGGATGTGTCAGATCTTCTGTGTGGTGTAGTATAGCGGATATGTCAGTTCTCCTGTGTGTTGTAGTATAGAGGAGCTTTCAGCTCTCCTGTGTGGTGTAGTGTAGAGGATCTGTCAGTTCTCCTGTGTGGTGTAGTATAGAGGAACACTCAGCTCTCCTGTGTGGTGTAGTATAGAGGATCTGTCAGTTCTACTGTGTGGTGTAGTGTAGAGAATCTGTCAGTTCTCCTGTGTGGTGTAGTATAGAGGAACTGTCAGCTCTCCTGTGTGGTGTAGTATAGAGGATCTGTCAGTTCTACTGTGTGGTGTAGTATAGAGAATCTGTCAGCTCTCCTGTGGGGTGTAGTATAGAGGATCTGTCAGCTCTCCCGTGTGGTGTAGTATAGAGGATCTGTCTTCTCTCCCGTGTGGTGTAGTATAGAGGAGCTGTAAGTTCTTATGTGTGGTGTAGTATAGAGGAGCTGTCAGTTCTCATGTGTGGTGTAGTATAGGGGAGCTGTCAGTTCTCCTTTGTGGTGTAGTTTATAGGACCTGTCAGTTGTCCTCTGTGGAGTTGTATAGAGGAGCTGTCAGTTCTCCTGTGTGGTGTAGTATAGAGGAGCTGTCAGCTCTCCTGTGTGGTGTAGTATAGAGGATATGTCAGCTCTCCTGTCTGGTGTAGTATAGCGGATCAGTCAGTTCTCCTGTGTGGTGTAGTATAGATGATGTGTCAGCTCTCCTGTGTGGTGTAGTATAGAGGAGCATTCAGTTCTCCTGTGTGGTGTAATATAGCGGATCTGTCAGTTCTCCTGTGTGGTGTAGTATAGAGGATGTGTCAGATCTTCTGTGTGGTGTAGTATAGCGGATCTGTCACCTCTCCTGTGTGGTGTAGTATAGAGGAGCTGTCAGCTCTCCTGTGTGGTGAAGTATAGCGGATCTGTCAGCTCTCCTGTGTGGTGTAGTATAGAGGATCTGTCAGCTGTCATGTCTGGTGTAGTATAGAGGATCTGTCAGCTCTCATGTGTGGTGCAGTATAGAGGATCAGTCAGCTCTCCTGTGTGGTGTAGTATAGAGAATCAGTCATCTCTCCTGTGTGGTGTAGTATAGAGGATCAGTCAGCTCTCCTGTGTGGTGTAGTATAGAGGATGAGTCAGCTCACCTGTGTGGTGTAGTATAGAGGAGCTGTCAGTTCTCCTGTGTGGTGTAGTATAGAGGATTTGTCAGCTCTCCTGTGTGATGTAGTATAGAGGATCTGTCAGCTCTCCTGTGTGGTGTAGTATACAGGAGCTGTCAGCTCTCCTGTGTGGTGTAGTATAGAGGATCTGTCAGTTCTCCTGTGTGGTGTAGTATAGAGGATCTGTCAGTTCTCCTGCGTGGTGTATTATAGATGATCTGTCAGTACTCCTGTGTGGTGTAGTATAGAGTATCTGTCAGTTCTCCTGTGTGGTGTAGTATAGAGCATCTATGAGCTCTCCTGTGTGGTGTAGTATGGAGAATCTGTTAGTTCTCCTGTTTGGTGTAGTATAGAGGTTCTGTCTTCTCTCCCGTGTGGTGTAGTATAGAGGAACTGTAAGTTCTCCTGTGTGGTGTAGTATAGAGGAGCTGTCCGTTCTCCTGTGTGGTGTAATTTAGAGGACATGTCCATTGTCCTGTGTGGTGTAGTATAAAGGAGCTGTCAGTTCTCCTGTGTGGTGTAGTATAGAGGATCTGTCAGCTCTCTTGTGTGGTGTAGTATAGAGGATCTGTCAGCTCTCCTGTCTAGTGTAGTTTAGAGGATCTGTCAGCTCTCCTGTGTGGTGCAGTATAGAGGATCAGTCAGCTCTCCTGTGTGGTGTAGTATAGAGAATCAGTCAGCTCTCCTGTGTGGTGTAGTATAGTGGATCAGTCAGCTCTCCTGTGTGGTGTAGTATAGTGGATCAGTCAGCTCTCCTTTGTGGTGTAGTATAGAGGATCAGTCAGCTCTCCTGTGTGGAGTAGTGTAGAGGAGATGTCAGTTCTCCGGTGTGGTGTAGTATAGAGGATTTGTCAGCTCTCCTGTGTGGTGTAGTATAGAGGATCAGTCAGCTCTCCTGTGTGGTGTAGTATAGAGGATCAGTCAGCTCTCCTTTGTGGTGTAGTAGAGAGGATCAGTCAGCTCTCCTGTGTGGTGTAGTATAGAGGATCAGTCCGTTCTCCTGTGTGGTGTAGTATAGATTATGTGTCAGCTCTCCTGTGTGGTGTAGTATAGAGGAGCGGTCAGTTCTCTTGTGTTGTGTAATATAGCGGATCTGTCAGTTCTCCTGTGTGGTGTAGTATAGAGGATGTGTCAGATCTTCTGTGTGGTGTAGTATAGCGGATATGTCAGTTCTCCTGTGTGTTGTAGTATAGAGGAGCTGTCAGCTCTCCTGTGTGGTGTAGTGTAGAGTATCTGTCAGTTCTCCTGTGTGGTGTAGTATAGAGGAACTCTCAGCTCTCCTGTGTGGTGTAGTATAGAGGATCTGTCAGTTCTACTGTGTGGTGTAGTATAGAGGATCTGTCAGTTCTACTGTGTGGTGTAGTATAGAGAATCTGTCAGCTCTCCTGTGGGGTGTAGTATAGAGGATCTGTCAGCTCTCCTGTGTGGTGTAGTATAGAGGATATGTCTTCTCTCCCGTGTGGTGTAGTATAGAGGAGCTGTAAGTTCTTATGTGTGGTGTAGTATAGAGGAGCTGTCAGTTCTCATGTGTGGTGTAGTATAGGGGAGCTGTCAGTTCTCCTTTGTGGTGTAGTTTATAGGACCTGTCAGTTGTCCTCTGTGGTGTAGTATAGAGGAGCTGTCAGTTCTCCTGTGTGGTGTAGTATAGAGGAGCTGTCAGCTCTCCTGTGTGGTGTAGTATAGAGGATCTGTCAGCTCTCCTGTCTGGTGTAGTATAGCGGATCTGTCAGCTCTCCTGTGTGGTTTAGTATAGAGGATCTGTCAGCTCTCCTGTCTGGTGTAGTATAGAGGATCTGTCAGCTCTCCTGTGTGGTGTAGTGTAGGGGATCCGTCAGCTCTCTTGTGTGGAGTAGTGTAGAGGAGATGTCTGCTCTCCTGTGTGGTGTAGTATAGAGGATCTGTCAGCTCTCCTGTGTGGTGTAGTATAGAGGATCAGTCAGCTCTCCTGTGTAGTGTAGTATAGCTGATCTGTCAGCTCTCCTGTGTGGTGTAGTATAGAGGATGTGTCATCTCTCCTGTGTGGTGTACCTGTGTCACATGCGGCATTTACATTTATAGCAGAAATAGTGTGTTTTTACTAGTGTTAAATGACAAAGGGATATACATAAAACCAAGAAGAATTCCTGTGCCGTACACCGCCCCCTCAGGCCTTGAAATAGGCATAACACAGTGTATCAGTTTTGCCTGGAGTGAGCCTTCAGTTTATTTACTCATTTTGTTAGGGTGGGTTCACATGGAGTTTTTTGCAGGCAGAAAATCTGCCTCAAAATTCCGTTTGGAATTCTGAGGCAGATTTTGCTTAGCCTGCAAGCCGTTTTTCGCTTGCGCCCATTGAGCGCTACAGGCAAAAAATACAGCGAAATATGCTTTCTCTGCCTCTCATTGATGTCAATGGGAGGTCAGAGGCGTAAACGCCCAAAGATAGGGCATGTCGCTTCTTTTTCCAGTGAGACGGTTTTTACGCTCGCGGGAGAAAAACGCCCCCGCCTCCCATTGAAATCAATGGGAGGAATTTTCGGTCGATTTTTGGCGCGTTTTCTGATACAGTTTCTGCGTCAATAAACATCCCTGCTTTTTCATACATTGTGCAACAATATAAGTACATTTCGATTACAAATAATAGTGGCCATGTACTAGGTAAAATGATTGGTCCCAAAAATGATTTACTATAGTTGGCCCAACATGGTAGGGGGAGAGCAGCAACCTGAGCCTCTGATGAGATTGTCCCAGGGACAATGCAGGCAAGCTTTAGTTAAGTGGATATGTGATTAGAATATGCTTCTGTTTTTAAGGGCAGCATATTATAATTATTTGTAAAGAAAATACAAGTGGATATCTGCTCACCAACCAGGTTTCTTCTAGTTAACAGGCAGGATGGAGCTCTGACCCTAGTAATAAATCTAAGTCAAAACTGCCGTTACCTCTTCTGCTGGATATTAAAACTTTTATATTTTTAGAACAATTTTTAATCTTTTTAAACTCATATGTTTTGCTGCAGGAACTGCGAGGAACTGGGTAGTAGAGGTACCTGGGCAATTGCTCCTTTTGTAGTCCCTGTAATCCCGCCCTGCCAAAATGACTGTCCCTACTGTGTGTTATATTCAAATACAAACTTTTATGACTGGCATATTTTATTAGACACTGTAATGGCAGGTAAGCGTGTGTGGGCACTATTGTAGTTGGCAGATGCCAAGTACTAGTATGGGTTTAATTACTTATGTAAATTAACTGTAACGTAAGCGGGCTCATCATTTAGGATTCTAACAATGAATGGATCATCTACTCTTTGTGTGGGAACTAGATCATGTATCCAACTTCTCTGATATAGAATGTCTGCTTGTTCTTTGAGCTGTGTCAATAACCGAGAGTATTTTAAAAATATTTTGTCTGTGCCAATCTAGTCCTCAACAATAGGTACAGCTTTCCTGACATGAAAGGAATTTTTTTGTGGTATAAACAGTGGCAGGAACAAGTATGTAATGACAACTGTCCATTATATTACTATAATATGTGTATTAAGAAATACAAGATAGACACAGATGTTGTCTCCCTTGCATCTCCGCATCACAATCAATCTTTTGGAAATATGCACCAGCGCTAGATTGGCATTTTGCCAAGGGCGGAGGTTGGGAAGTGTTTAGGGTAATGAATTTAAATGAAGTTACATTAATTTCCACACTATTCCACATCAAAGGAATGTGTGACCTCTGCAGACGTTATCAAGCTGTATTTTATAATGCAATAGTGTAAACCAACAGAAAATGTTTTGCATTACTAAAATATGTTACATACAGTATGATATAAGGAAATGATTACTACACATATTATGAGACAGTGCTGAAAGTTTGGCCCCTAATAGTTGTATCATTCATGTCTAGTAAGCGATAACACTATTATTTTATCGTGTACACTATGCCAAGTTTTTTTTTTTTGCAATGAGGAGAGAAGTGTTGGAATACATAAAGAGAATATCACACCACAAAAGAACATTATACTATTAAGTTCTGTATCTGTATTGTCCTACCCAAACGTCACTATGGGGGAATAATATATGAACACGCACAGTAAAGTCGGTAATAGATAAGGAAACTGGAGGTTATCAAGAAAATATAGGATGCTTGAGGAAAAATGAACCTATTTCAGGCCCAGTGATACAAACTGAGTATTTGAACAAGCATACATGGGGTTTACCCACTAAAACGAGTTATAACATATTGCTAGAATATGCTAAATCGTACTGAGTGGTCTGGCCTCTGGGACCCCTAGCGGTAATCACAAGAAAGCGGCTGCAGCACCAGTAAAGGCAGCACGGTGGCTCAGTGGTTAGCACTGTTTCCTTGAAGCGCTGGGGTCCTGGGTTCAAATCCAACCAAGGACAACATCTGCATGGGGTTTGTATGTTCCCCTTTGTTTGCGTAGTTTTCCTCTGGGTACTCCGGTTTCCTCCCACACCCCAAAAACATACCAATAGGGAGTTTAGATTGTGAGCCCCAATGGGGACAGTAAAAGAGGACCCTCTGTACAGCGCTGTGTAATATGTTGGCGCTATATAAGTAACTGAAATAAATAAAGCTCAGCGGCTTGTTCAGATTTTTTTCCCTGGCATTGTGCATCTCCCAACCCAATGCTGTGCAATTATTGCAGCTCATTGAACAGGACTTGGTTGGGAGCCTGGCCCCAATATTGTGTGATTATGGAGGTTCCAGAGGTCGGAACACCAATCAGCAAGTTATAGCAGCAAACGTTTTTGATAGGCCATATGTGTTCTCATCTACACTCACCTGACACTTTATTAGGAACATCTACCTAATAGGTTACTGTGACCTGATGCCTTGGTGGTGTTACAGTGGTGGGCAGTGGACCCCATATACTACAGTTAGATTGGAGGACTTGTCTTCAACCTTACTCCCCTCGCAGAGGTATGGTGTTTGCATCCAGCTTCTTCCCAGGTCATGGTAACCATGACAGTCTTCAACTGGTGGCAACTGCACTAAAGGAACCAGCAGGCCAAGGTAAGGTTTATTCAAAGCCATGTGTCAAGCTGAATGACAGATGGTAGGATCAGACATAAGAGAAGGTTACAGAAGTTGCCAAAAGTCAGCAGCGAGTATGTCGCCAGCAGGGGAGGGTACAGGAGCAGAACAAGGGGTCAGAGCCAGGATCATCCAGGAATATAGCAAATCAGGGCTAGAGGCAGGTACAAGGCACAAAGACACTCAGGCAGTGACTGGCAGGAAAAGTAGGGTTCAAATCTTTGACCTGAGTGACATCATCAGTGACCGCTGTTTACAGTGGCAGTGAAACATTGTCTGCTGATATCTACCGGGTGCCAATGCAGAGCAGCGCTGTATGTGAGCAATGAGAGTAATCATTTATGCCCAAAAATGTGTAAAATGCCAGCTTTGTGCTATTTCACTGTGCTCAGTATAGCTGACCACCCAGGTATATTCTAAATTTTCACAAAACATAATGAGTGTCTTGATTTCCACTGCCAACAGATTAATCTGATAATACTGAACTGTAAATGTCACTTCGAGGTTTAACTTTCCATCACTTTGGAAACATCGGCTTTATAATTAGAACTTTTTTTTTCCATCATACTGCTATGTTTAGTAACATCGGAGACTATTCATGAGAATGAAGGCAATGGTTTTATTACAGAAGGTGTATTGTGTGCTTCAAGATAATGGTTCTACCTCTGAAAATAATGCAAAATGTATCCAGTAACATAGGACCAGACCTGATTCCACAAGAGTGGGGTGATGTTCGCCTCTGTGCTGGTCTGTAGGGCTGTGCACCCATCTGCACCAATGGCTTAGGAACATTGAGAAATATTGTCCTAGCCGATATAAGTATGATGGTGACTGCTGCTTGAGATACAAAGTAGAATTAGGGATTTAGATATGTTATTAAAACTTGGAAGTGACTGACTAGCTGTTTCTAAAGCATATTGTTTGCAGCTCTACATTGTACAATAGAAATCCGGGGCACTAGAGACACCACTACCACCACCGGCCCAGCGGCCCACACCCGTGCCACCCAGTCAGCAGAGCCAGGGGCTGCTGGTCATCTTCCGTGAGACCCTCCCCCCCCCCGCCAGTGCACACAGGAGACCACCACACAGGCCTGTCCTCGGGCCCCCCGCTCTCCATGGAACGGACCCTGGCAGAACTCTGGGAGATGGTCAAGGTATTGCCCACTAAAATGGATTTAGACCTCCGCCTCGCACGACTAGAGGAGAAACACGACAGGGCCATCGGGGAGGTCACACAAGAAGTGCGTGCCCTAGCTGTGAGAGTGGACACCTTAGAGCGCCAGCACTCCGTCGACTCCCTGGACATATCGGTCCTCTCCCAGTCCTTGGCTACCCAGGCTACGCAACTCCGAGACCTCTCCCTACACTTAGATGATGTCGAGAACAGGGGGAGGCGTAATAATTTGAAACTGAGGGGTCTGTCCGAGTCTGTACCCCCCGATGGACTTTACGATGCTGTGACCAATATTTTCAACAAGCTCCTGGAACGTCCGCGAGATATGCCCACAGAGATGGACAGAGTTCACAGACTAGCGGGCCCCAGGAATGGAGACGGCAATCGACTCAGGGATGTTATCTGTAGAGTGCATTTCTACAAGCAAAAAGAGGAGATTGCCCGCAGAGCCTGGGAAAAAGGGGCTGTCCCATACAATGGCGCAGATATCACCGTCCTGCCAGATGTATCCAGATTGACGCTTTCCATGCGCAGAATTGTCCGCCCATTATTGGAAGCAACAAGGGCAGCAGGCGCAACATACAGGTGGGGACACCCTTTCCACATCATCCTTCGAAAGCAGGGAATGTCGTTCGCTGTCCGCTCTCCTGACGATCTGGAGGAAGCATTCCTGTTCTTGGAGACCTCTCCGGTGCGGCTACCAGACTGGACCGAACCACCGACACCATTCGCTCCCAGAGGAGGCCCGTATCCGGATTATGGGTCCCGTCAGCTAATCCGACCTGGAGCAGAGCCACCCGACCTCCGAACCGTGGATCGTCGACCTCCACGCAGAGACCGAGGGTCGGATCCGATGACCTCCATCCTGCTGGACGACGATCGCCGCGGAGGGACTGAATGTTCACAGCCGCCTTAACGTGGACGTTTTCCTGTACTACATTTTGCATTCTCCCTCTCTCTCTTTTTCCCATAGGGTTCCTGGAGGACTGTCAGGAACACATTGCTGGAACTGCCTTATAGCTGGTTGTATCACTGTGGGTCGAGGGGGCGGGCAGATCCACACCTGTTGGGGGAGGTTTAAATAGTTCACCTGCTTTAACTGTTTCACCTGGCCAATCTGTGTTATTACGTAGGGGAAGGTGGATACTGGGAATGTTAACTGTTAATAGGGTGAGTCCGGGGCTCTAAAGCACTTTGGTTAATTTAATTTTCTAGTTGACATTTTAACTGTTGTTGCGCTGTCACTGCACTCTGGTCTTTCCTCGTTCCCTATTAGGGTTCCGTGTAGCTGTGTCGTGTTTGAAGGTTTTCTGCGGGCGACACAGCTCGCGTTGAGTAGTGGAGAGGTATTGTACTCCGACTTTAGAGAGCTTGCTCTGCATACACGTTCTTTTTCTTCTTTCTCACTTTTTCTTCCTCTCCTTTCCCTCCCCTTCCCCCTCAGTCCACTCCGGACATTTCCGTTGCCATGTCTGACATTACGGTTGTCTCCCTAAATGCACAGGGTCTGAATGTTCCGGAAAAGAGGTCCTCCATTCTCCGTCTCCTGTGGAAACGAAAAGCACACGTGGCCTTCCTGCAGGAAACTCACTTCCGGGCAGACAGCATCCCAAAGCTTACAGACACCAACTACCCCGCGGGGTATCATAGTGCGTCCCCTGACTCCAAGACCAAGGGAGTCTCCATCCTGGTCTCCCGTTCCCTACACTGGGAACACGTGGACACCTGCGCAGATGAAGCGGGGCGGTACCTTTTCGTAAAGGGTAAGTTGGATAATGCACTGTACACACTGGCCTCATACTATCTCCCTAACTCTGGTCAGGTGGCCTACCTGGACAGAGTTTTGAGGGCACTGGATGGCTTTCTGGAAGGTACCTTAGTCATGGGGGGGGATTTAAATGTCACCCTAGACCCCGTCTTAGACACATCACGAGGACACTCCTCCCTACCCAGGGCAGCACATCGTCGTATATGGCGATTGCTGCATGACCATCAACTTGTGGATGCGTGGCGAGTTATGCATCCTTCGGTCAAAGACTACACATACTACTCGGCGCCTCACAACTCCTATTCCAGGTTGGATTATTTCTTCCTGCGTCATGCACATCTCCCCAGCCTGACATCATCCTCCATAGATGACATAACGATATCTGACCATGCACTTATTACCCTCACCTTAGCCCGCCCATTGGCCCATCCTGCCTCCTGGCAGTGGCGACTGAATGAGTCCCTCCTGCAGGATACGACAGTGGTCTCTGAAGTACGCCGAGACCTGGTGGAATACTTCGATCAAAACGACACACCGGGGATGGACCCGTTCTGTATATGGGAGGCGCATAAATGTGTGGTGCGTGGTTCCCTTATACAAATGGGAGCCAAACTCAAGAAGGAGCGGACGGCTCATCTCAGAGACCTACTTTTACGCATACACAGACTGGAACAGTCCCATAAGATATCACAGGACCGGTTATTAGGGGCGGAATTAGGCAATTGAGGGAGCAGGTGCGCTCACTCTGTCTTGCCAAGACGAAGGCCACCCTAGTTAAATGTAGAAGACATTTTTATAAATTCAGTAATAAACCCAGTAGGATCTTGGCTGCGCCCTCCGGAAAACCCGCTCGCGTACATACGTCCCGCACATCACAGGTACCCAGAATAAACGACTGCAACTCCCGCATGACATCTCAGAGACCTTCCGTGCCTATTACCACTCTCTCTACAATCTCCCAAAGGCACCCTCCTCACAGGACGGCGGTAGCCAACTAGAGAGGATCGAGGAGTACCTCCGATCCTCGGGGATGAAATCCATCCCACTTGACGATCTTGCGGCCTTGGAGGCCCCTATCTCTCCGGAGGAGTAGTCGAGGGCACTGAGGGACTCGCCTACGGGGAAGGCCCCGGGACCGGATGGCCTGTCACTGCCGTATTATAAGACCTATTCGGAAGTGCTCGCACCCCACTTTATCCGGGCCTTCAATTCGCTTACCGAAGGGGGCTCCATTCCCAGGGATACGCTGAGGGCACATATCACGGTTATACCCAAGGAAGGGAAGGACCCATCCCTATGCCAGAGTTATCATCCTATTTCCCTATTGGATGTGGACTCGAAACTCTTTGCAAAGATTCTGGCATATCGGTTGTCTTTGCTCCTTCAAACCGTGATACATACTGACCAAGTGGGTTTTATGCCCTTACGAGAAGCGAGAGATAACACCACACGGGCAATTAATTTAATGTACCAGGCGGCAGTCACGTCACTCCCCACTTGTTTTTTGTCAACGGACGCGGAAAAGGCTTTCGACAGGGTCAGTTGGGACTTTATGTTGGCCACTTTACGACATATAGGAATAGGGACTCATATGATGTCCTGGATCTCTGGTCTCTACTCCTCCCCGTCAGCCCCTTCACGATAACTAACGGCACACGCCAAGGCTGCCCCCTATCGCCCCTCATCTTTATTTTATGCCTGGAGCCCTTGCTGTGTCACATCCGCTCCAACCCGGACATTACAGGCTTGGACCTGGGCGGCAGAGCCCATAAAGTTGCCGCTTACGCGGATGATCTGCTGTTCTTCCTCACAGCCCCTAGAATTTCCTTGCCCAACCTGATGGCGGAGCTGAGTAGATATTCGACATTATCCAACTTCAAAATAAACTACCAGAAGTCAGAGGCCCTTAACATCTCGTTACCACAGACTCTGGTCGCTGACCTGTCGGAGTCCTTTTTTTTCAAGTGGGCAAGGGACTCGCTTAAATACGTGGGAGTCCGGCATCCCAGTGATCTATCTCGCCTTTATGCGGTCAACTTCCCTTTGCTACTTCAACGTATAAAGGCGGACCTGGACACTTGGACGTCGGGCACTTTCACCTGGTTCGGTAGGTGCGCGATTTTTAAATTGAACATCTTACCACGGATTCTGTATCTCCTACAGGCCCTACCGATACATATACCACGCCCGTTCTTTCAGTCCCTACTGTCCCTTGTGCACAAATTCATATGGGCAGGGAAACCAGCACGTATTGCCCGATCGTTGCTCTTTCGTGTAAATGGGCAGGGGGGCAGTGGACTTCCGGACTTTGTCTCCTATCATCACGCCTCCCACTTGACACGAATCTTGGATTGGTTTCGGCACGGCGGGATGAAAGAATGGGTGTCTATGGAACAGGCGTTCATATCTATCCCACTGCAGGCCCTGCCGTGGCTGGGCAGACATGTTCCCAGGGTCGCGCGGTCCCACCCGACGATCAGCCCCACCCTAGCAGTCGCAGCGCGGGTGTTTCCTCGGGCAGAGTTCTCGCCGTCCCCCTCCCCGCTATTTCCGATTTTAGGCAACCCTGCCTTTCCACTGGGACTGGATAGTGGCCCATTTCAAGTATGGTTGCGGGCGGGTAAGGCTCTACAATTTCAGCAGGAGGGGACGTGGATGAAGAGCGATCAAATACAAGCACTGTCGGATCCGGTCCCTTTCTCGGTGTGGCAGGTTACCCAGTTGCAACATTTCCTGGTGTCCCTAGAACATCCTGGAGTGCAACTACGGGACTGCTCCACGTTTGAACTCCTGTGTACAGGCACGGGCACGATCCGACATGCTTTGTCCAGAATCTATGCGTTTTTGATCTCGCCCTCCAATTTGCCGCCACCTCCGTACTTGAGTAGCTGGGAGAGGGACTTGGGCGAAACATTCACCCCTGAACAATGAGAACGCCTGTTCACCATGATGCATAAGTCCTCCATGGCCAGTAGATTTCAAGAGGCAGGGTTTAAGATATTGTCCCGTTGGTACAGGGTGCCTTCCAGATTGCATGCAATGATCCCGGCGGCCTCGCCATTATGCTGGCGATGTGGGGACCAAGTGGGTACAATCATGCATATTTTCTGGGACTGCCCACTCCTGACTGGGTTCTGGTCCGAGGTGTGGCGCATTTCCTCAAAGTTCACGGATTATCCTCTCCCGCGATCCCCGGCTCTCTTCCTGCTTCATTTGTGCGAGGTCCCACTGCCCTCGTATAGACGTTCGGTAGTTCGACACTTGGTAAACGCTGCTAGGGCATGTGTTCCTGCACAGTGGAGACAGTCCTGTCCGCCAACGGTGGGCATGTGGTTCAGCAAGATCCAGGAGATCATGAGAATGGAGGACCTCACGGAATCAATGAAGGGGACTCATGCCTCCTTCCTAAAAACATGGCGTGAATGGATTCGTTTCCAAATGACCGAGGAATATAAAATCATCATGGCCTCGTGAATTCCCGTCTAGATCCGGTATGTCAGGCCAGCTCCCCCCCTCCCCTCTTTTTTGTTTTCTCCCCCCATTTTCCTTTTCTTTCTTTCCTCACTATTTTGCCTTTCCTTCTTTCTGTCTCTGCATCTCTCTTCTCCTTTTAATGCTCATATGCGCACTCAGGATATACCATACATGGCTGCGGGTTCAGGGTGCATGTCGGAGATTCCCTAATTAACTGTTTTCAACGACATGGTACTCTCAGGTGACCCCATGTACTTATGTGAGGCCGATAACTGACCTGTGATCCGTTAAATGTTTTTCACTGCCATTTCTCGCACTATGTTGTGTACATTCTGTATGATTTGTGATATAAAATAACAAAATGACAAATAAAAGAATTTATAAAAAAAAAAATTTTTGCTTATTTTATCAGTTTGCAGGGACTTTTCTATGACTGATTTCTTTGCATCCTGTGCTAATATAGCTAGTATAGACATATTACACATCCAGAAGCTATAGCAATAGAACACGCCACTGCCATGGCCTGCAGTGAGAGGGAGCCAGCACTGCACAGCTCCAGCTGTTTCCCTTCATAAATATGTTTAGCTGCAGCAGCCACTAGAGGGAGCTCACTAAATACATATTTATACATCTCCTAATGAGTGTGATGGTGCTGTAAATCTATATGCAATACACTTCACCTAGTGGTCACTGCAGGCAGCCAGAATTTTGTCATTTACCTCTATCTGTCACGTTCGAGGTGTATGTGGAACCACTAGGCCGCTCTGCCGTAGCGGAGAGGCAGCTGGCCAAGTCACAGTCAATGCACAAGTCTATACAAGAGGTACGTAGCACGAAAGTAACTGAGATAGTCCTGATAATTGACAGGGGCTTTAGCACGGATGGAGGTGGATGTGGCAGGTTGCGCCGAACTTGGCGGATGACCATAGGTGCAGCAGGTTGCGCCAGACGTGGCGGATGACAGCAGGTGCAGCAGGCTGCGCCAGACATGGCGGATGACAGCAGGTGCAGCAGGTTGCGCCCGACATGGCGGATGACAGCAGGAGCAGCAGGACACGACTCCAATCACTAAACAAGGTCAGGAACTATAACACAGCACGGGATACAGGTAGCAGGGCACGGGAACACTGGGAACAGGGTAACACTAAGGGACCATTTGCAAGACTAACATGGGAATTACAAACAACGCTCAGGATCGAAAGGGCAGGACCCTTTTTATATTTCAAGGTGACCTGAGTATAATTAATTAATTACATATGCGCGCTCTGGCCCTCTAAGGCCGCAAACCAGCGCGCCCTCTAGTGAACACTACTGGACAAAGCGGACGCATGTGCTGGCGTCTCCGGGGAGGGAGACGTCGGCAGGAAGAGGAAGACCTGCGGGAGGCAGGTAAGGGGAGGTTGCGATCCGTGACTGACACTATCACAGTATAATGGATTAAAGGGATTTGGCGTATAAAAAAATAAATCATAAAAATACATATCTTATAAAATCACACACAGAGCATTTTGGACTAAGATAAAAACAAATATGGGTGGCGCCAACTTGCTATGGGGCCCTATGGGCATACATATTGCACTAATACTATGTTGGCAAACATAATTACAGCACAACTGTAAAGGATCTGCCAGGCACAACTTCTGTGTATACGCCCATAGGTAATCAGTCTGCACCTGAGTCTATGTCTCTGAGACTGACTCCATCTTCCACCACTCAGGATGGCAGGCTTAGGAGCGGGAGAGCCTATCGCAGCCTGGCCAGACGGAGCTAGCTCCCGCCCTCTGTCTATTTTTACCTGCCTTTCCTGTTCCTCCTTTGCTTGTGATTCTTCTCGTGTGGTTTCCTGGCCCAGCTACAGCTTCTACTATTTGATCCTGCTCCATACTGACCCTGGCTTACTGACTACTCTTCTACTCTGCGTTTGGTACCTCGTTCACTCCTGGTTTGACTCGGCTCGTTCACCACTCTTGTTGCTCACGGTGTTGCCGTGGGCAACTGCCCCATTTCCCTCAGCTTTGTGTACCCTTGTCTGTTTGTCTCGTGCACTTACTGAGCGTAGGGACCGCCGCCCAGTTGTACCCCGTCGCCTAGGGCGGGTCGTTGCAAGTAGGCAGGGACAGAGTGGCGGGTAGATTAGGGCTCACTTGTCCATTTCCCTACCCCGATCATTACATAATCACAAGCCCGATACCTAGTCTACCCTGGTCCCTGACACTACTATGGACCCCCTTGAGACCCTGGCCCAGCAAATGCAGGGTCTCTCCCTACAGGTCCAGGCCCTGGCTCAGAGGGTCAACCAGCCTGACGCTACCATGGTAGTGCCCCTCAACTCACCTCTTGAACCCCACCTCAAGTTGCCTGACCGGTTCTCAGGGGACCGGAGGACTTTTCTCTCCTTTCGGGAGAGTTGTAGGCTCAACTTTTGCTTAAAGCCTCACTCCCCAGGTTCTGAGAGCCAGCGGGTGGGTATAATTATGTCCCGGCTCCAGGAAGGGCCCCAAGAGTGGGCCTTCTCCTTGGCTCCTGACGCCCCTGAACTTTCCTCCGTTGATCGTTTCTTTTCTGCTCTCGGACTCATTTATGACGAGATTGACAGGACTGCCTTTGCCGAGAGTCAGTTGGTGACCTTACGTCAGGGTAAGAGACCTGTTGAGGAGTATTGTGCTGACTTTAGGAAGTGGTGCGTAGCTTCCCGCTGGAATGACCCTGCCTTAAGGTGTCAGTTTAGATTGGGTCTGTCGAACGCCCTGAAAGACCTGCTAGTTAGCTATCCCTCTTCTGACTCCCTTGACCAGGTTATGGCTTTAGCGGTACGACTTGACCGACGTCTCAGGGAACGACAACTTGAACGTTTTTGTGTTTTCCCCTCTGACTCCCCCATGATGCCTCCCGAGGTCCCGTTGCTTCGTTCTTCCACGGAAGACTCGGAGGTACCTATGCAACTCGGGGCCTCCGTGTCCCCCCGACAACGTAGGGAGTTCCGCAGGAAGAATGGTCTCTGCTTCTATTGTGGGGATGACAAGCATCAAGTGAACACCTGTCCTAGGCGCAAGAATAGTAAACATACAAAGAACCTCAAAACAGGATAAAGCAAAAAGGAGAATCCCCAATATGACTCAGAAGCAACCTACAAAGCGCAAAAGCGCAAGGGGATATAACATCCCAATAGAATATAAAGATAACTACCATGAATAGTAAAAAATATACATCTTTATTAATACATAACGATACATGGTATTACAATAATAAATGCGACAAAAATAAAGGATCATACATAAGGAGAAACAACAGTCAGGTAAAGATGACAGCATACCATGAGGGAAAATAGAGACAACCAAACTCTGAAGCACGTCCCAATACTACACCTATCATACACACAAGTATCATAAAGTACCAAAAAGGTATATAAGGTGTATGTTTATGAGGCTATATCTCATACAGAAATGCTGCCCGTAGTAAAATATGCATAAATGAAGCCCGCTACAGATCAGCGGCACAAAAACAGGCAGAAGTAGCAGATATATGCCAGAAACGATAGTATGGAAATAAATATACCTGTGGACATGATGGCAGCACGGGACGTGGAGAGATGGCACAAGAAAGCCTCGACGCGCGTTTCGCCTGCAACCGGCTTCGTCAGGAGGCTGATCATTATTAAAAAGTGGGGGGTTTATATAGTAGTAACAGATAACAGATTCATTGGTGGCACCTGTGGAATGCACGTCCAAAGCGGCGCTCAGAAAGCATGATGCAGACACTGCATCAACAGGAAGCGCCAGGATGTCCACGTCGTGACGATGCGTCTCAAGAGCTGAAACGCACGTCACCATGGTAACGTGAACACACAAGAGGCACTCCGGGATACAGTGCCCACAGCGCATGCGCCACTGAGCGTCTGTGCAAATAGAGCACAGGAATCATCAAGAAATCAATGGACGTATGATGTATATGCTGTAAATAAATAGATGCTGCTGCATAATGGATAAGTTTGCAGACAAAGGTATATAGTTTTTAGTTTTTTGATCGATGGGCGCTATTTTTTACCAGATTCAACTTTTTGGTTACCTATAGGGCTGGGTCTAAAAATATTAAGGCCGATGCACTGTCGCGTAGCTTCATGGCCAGCCCTCCTTCGGAGGAAGATCCTGCTTGTATTTTGCCTCCTGGTATAATCATTTCTTCTATTGATTCTGATTTACCGTATATATCGGCGTACAAGACGACTTTTTACACCCTTAAAAAAATTTCAAAAGTGTGGGGTCGTCTTATATGCCGGATATTGTCTACATTAGGGATGCACATTGCAGCCGCACAGCTCAGTATAATACACATGAATGTATGGGAGCGCGGCTGCGGCTGTGTAATTCAGCCACAGCCCCGCTCCTGAGTCATAAGTTCGCGGGGTCAGGATGATGCAATGCGGCCAGCGCTGCACTAATGAGCGGCGGCACTGGAGACAGAACATGGCGGGCGCGCTACAAAACACCCCCATGTTCTGTCTTCAGTGCCTGAACTGCCGCTCATTAGTGCAGCGCCGGCCGCATCACCTCATGCTGACCGCGCGCGCACTTCCTGTCAGGAGCGGGGCAATGGCTGTATTACACAGCCGCAGCCCCGCTCTATAACGGCGGAGATCAGTGAAACCGCTCATCTCCGCCGTTCTTCCCCTGAATGCTGCGATCACAGCTGACTGCAGCATTCAGGGGAAAGTGAGAAGGGGGGATGCCCCTGGATCGCGTCACAGGGAATTCCTGTGACGCGACCGAGGGCCATACCATATATGGGCAGACAGCCCAGGGTCTATTGACGGACCCCAGGGCTGTCTTACCATATTTCATGTTGTTAGGACATACCCAAGTATGTCCTAACAACTGCCTGTGTATTATCCGTCCACAGGTTAATGTACTGGCATATATCTGATATATGTCAGTACATTAAAGTTTAAAAATAAAGTAAAAACAAAGTATTGTTAAATGTAAAAAAAAATACACCTTCACCTTTTTTACAATAAACATTAAAATAAGTCTCAATACATAAAATACACACATTCAGTAATGGCGCGGACAACAATGTTTTTGCATCATTTATGATGTGTACGCTGTAAAAAGGGCCCACCCTTTCCTCTCATTCCCTGCCTCTCAGATCTCGCGCGATGAAGCAGCCTATCTGCGCATGCGCGAGTTCAAAGAGACAGAGAGTCCTGGGTCCTGCCGCCGATGGCCATAGTGAAGCGCTCCTGCACGAAATGGTGAGTATATCTTAAATTCTATATTTTAAGGGTAAAAGTTGGGGGTCGTCTTATACGCCCAGTCGTCTTATACGCCGACATATACGGTAGTCTCTGAAATTGCGGCTGATCAAGGTTCAGCTCCCGGGAACCTTCCTGAGGACAAGCTGTTTGTTCCCCTGCAATTCCGGCTAAGGGTACTTAGGGAAAATCATGACTCCGCACTATCTGGTCATCCAGGCATCCTGGGTACCAAACACCTCATTGCCAGAAACTATTGGTGGCCTGGGTTGCCTAAAGACGTTAAGGCCTATGTCGCCGCCTGTGAGGTTTGTGCTAGGTCCAAGACTCCCAGGTCCCGACCAGCGGGCTTACTATGTTCTTTGCCCATTCCCCAGAGACCTTGGACCCATATCTCCATGGATTTTATCACCGATTTGCCTCCATCTCAAGGCAAGTCGGTGGTGTGGGTTGTAGTAGACCGCTTCAGTAAGATGTGCCACTTTGTGCCCCTCAAGAAACTACCCAATGCCAAGACGTTAGCCACCTTGTTTGTCAAACACATCCTGCGTCTCCATGGGGTCCCTGTCAATATTGTTTCGGACAGAGGGGTACAATTTGTTTCTTTGTTTTGGAGAGCCTTCTGTAAAAAGTTGGAGATTGATCTGTCCTTCTCCTCTGCCTTCCATCCTGAAACTAATGGCCAAACTGAGAGGACTAATCAATCTCTAGAACAATATTTAAGGTGTTTTATCTCTGACTGTCAATATGATTGGGTCTCATTCATTCCCCTCGCCGAATTTTCCCTTAATAACCGGGTCAGTAACTCGTCAGGGGTCTCCCCCTTTTTCTGTAATTTTAGGTTTAATCCACGTTCTCCTCCGTTTCCCCTGGTAGCTCCAACAATCCCGAGGTAGAGGTCGTTCATCGGGAACTGTACACAGTCTGGGCCCAGGTTCAGAAGAACGTAGAGGCGTCCCAGAGCGTACAAAAAACTCAGGCTGATAGAAGACGTTCTGCTAACCCCTTGTTTATGGTCGGGGATCTGTTGTGGTTATCGTCTAGGAACTTGTGCCTTAAGGTCCCGTCCAAGAAGTTTGCTCCCCGGTTTATTGGGCCGTATAAGGTCATTGAAGTCCTCAATCCTGTCTCCTTCCGACTGGAGTTGCCCCCATCTTTTCGAATACATG